>NC_134358.1:227522051-228129551 GCF_048569485.1 Anomaloglossus baeobatrachus | reverse complement strand
ACCGGCCTCAAACATCAATGCAGCACCCAGCACAACACGCTGCATGTCGTTCATGTTGTCCACACTGCAAAAAAACATGTAAAGATGAGAAAAGTTGCTATAAACCAATCACATTTTTTTGGGGGGGTGTAGAAGAGACACTAAAATGGCCGCCCCCATAGAAGTGCACCAGTTCTAACTGTGTCAGAGAAACAAAATGGCGGCTGTAACTGTGTCAGAGAAACAAAATGGCGGCTGTAACTGTGTCAGAGAAACAAAATGGCGGCTGTAACTGTGTCAGAGAAACAAAATGGCGGCTGTAACTGTGTCAGAGAAACAAAATGGCGGCTGTAACTGTGTCAGAGAAACAAAATGGCGGCTGTAACTGTGTCAGACAAACAAAATGGCGGCTGTAACTGTGTCAGAGAAACAAAATGGCGGCTGTAACTGTGTCAGACAAACAAAATGGCGGCTGTAACTGTGTCAGACAAACAAAATGGCGGCTGTAACTGTGTCAGACAAACAAAATGGCGGCTGTAACTGTGTCAGAGAAACAAAATGGTGGCTGTAACTGTGTCAGACAAACAAAATGGCGGCTGTAACTGTGTCAAAGAAACAAAATGGCGGCTGTAACTGTGTCAGAGAAACAAAAAGGCGGCTGTAGCAGAGAGACAAAATAGCCAGCAATACTAGATAAGGACACATAAAAGGACGATGGACGCACAAAAGGCAATATGTATACAGATAACAACCAACCACTTTCATTATCCGCAAAAATAATTACTATCTATAAACACAAATACTTTCAATACTATAACAAAAACATGGAACAAGTAACAAAGACTTTTCGAAAATGACTTACCGCGTCCAGAAAATGCAGCCGTCTATGCTATCTATTAATAATCGCAGTTTCGATCCTCACAGCGACACGCTCGGGAACGAATGAGGGATATCCAAGTGCAGATGCGGCTTTGATCCGAAAACCAAGCAAGCGGGAACAAAGCACGAATGAATCTGGAATACAGCGACACGCTCGGGAACGAATGAGGGAAGATGCGGCTTTGATCCGAAAACCAAGCAAGCGGGAACAAAGCACGAATGAATCTGGGTGTAGTCACAGGTTTGCTCCTAGAAAACTCAAAAGGGAACAAAGCATGAAGCGATACCCAATCAGAATGCAATAGTGTTCTCATTGCTAACCAATCGGTGCAGAGAGGGGCGCGTAAATGGTGACGTAACTACACACTATTGTTCTCAGCGCCAACCAATGGGTGCAGAAGGGGCGTGGAAATGGGGACGCAACAACACGCCTTCGTGCATCTCATCTAGGTCGTCAACGAAATCGTTAATAGGGTGTCAAACATACAGATTCATGCAGCCCAACAGGACTCCAACGAGCCAAAAATGGCCCAAGCTGTTCGGCATCGATCAGCGATTTCGCAGCAGGGGGTGAATCGTTGGTACGTGTCAAACATGACGAGATCGCAATTGAAGTCGTTCTTGCGTCACAGAAACTGTGACGTAGTAACGATCTCGTTTACGATCTCGTTATGTGTGAAGTGGCCTTAAGGGACACTACTCCAGCCATCAGCTACTCCATAGACACAATCAAGGGGGCCTATAGAAAGTACAGATCCTGGGTATATCGGTTTAAATGGTAAAGGCCTGAGCTGGAATTCCTCAGGGGCTTGCTAGATGGAGTGGATAGTCAGTCTAAGTTTGCTTTTTTGAGCTGCTCACCTCATACAAGCATAACAGATATCTTTTACTTTACCATACAATGTACTAAAAAACTGGAGAGAACAAAATTCCAAGGGAGGTGATATCATGAAAATATGCAAATCCTTCATAGTTTGTTAAGTTTCATGTTTTCGGTATTCATTATGCAGTAAAAATTACCTGGCAAAATGCCTCTCTACGCAGTATGATTACAGTAATACTAAAGTTGTATTATTATTATTATTACTGTTATTAATATTATTGTTATTATACTTTTTGTGATGTAAAATTAAACTTTGTAAAAAAAATAAAATTTCTAACAGTCTTGCCATTTCATTAGCAAACTATATAAAATGGAAACTATAAATATAAGTCATTGACTGGCATCCTTTCTGTTTATGCCATTGTACTACAACAAATATTACTAATATTTCTTCTGGGTACATTAAAGCATATCTGCATTATATTATATTTTGTTGGTGGCATTTCCCATCAATGGGACATGTTTGTTCATCTGCAGTCTCCCTAGATGTTATGACACTGAGGAAGTATCACATCTATTACTATTACTCGAATAAGACATTTTCCTGTTTCTAGGAATGTCTGTCCTGGAGTCTTTCATAGTATGGAACTTATGAAGGAAAAGCAACCTCAATATTAATATGCCTGTCAGTAAAAACAGTGCACTTTTACTGTAGGAAGAAGCAAAGCTCTTTGGTGTGTCAGTTTTTCCATTACAGTATCTGGTCTATGATGTTGGAAATGATGGAGTATCCATTTTGCTATTCTCTTTACCAGATACGTCATGTGAGGAGCGGCTTAGACTGCTGGGATTGCGCTCTGTTTTGTCCATTAGTGTTTCTCAGTCCTTGACCCAGTCGTTGATGCCTCTAATTATGAAATTCCCTCTTGTCTAGTGTTGGTGCCAAAGTTCCAAATGTCTAAAACACTCTTGATCCTGGAGTACCATTTTTTCGTACTCTAGTTCCAGGTACCATATACTTCAGTCTTTGATATATAGCATTTTGGATGTCCTAGTTGCAAATCTGTAATAAGGTGGTCAAGTACCTGCTATCCAGTGATTAGTCCTTAGTCACTGGGAACCAGCATTTTAATGTCACATAATACATTGATATAGAAAATTCCATATTCCTGCATAAGTCTGTAACATTGATATGAAAAGGAGATAAGGGGTATTCTCAACTTAGAAAGGTATCCTCTATCTGTGGGATTGGGGATAACTTACTAATCACTGAGATCCGATCACTGGGAGCAGATAGGAGGTCAAAAATATGCACAGCCATACCATTAATTTTTAATGGGAGGGTCAGAGATTGCCAAGAGCTGCAATTGGTCGGTCTTTAGCACTCCCATAATAATGAATGGCATGGTAATGTACATGATCAACCACCGCTCCATTCTCAGGAAAGGTTGGGTCCAGTGGTCATGCGACCACGAGGTTATCCCCTATTTAGTGAATAGGAGATAACTTCCAAATTTGAGAACTTCCATTTATATCAATAAATGAGTTGTACTTTGTGTGTGTCTAAATCTCTGTCCTCTTTATTGCAACTATGTCCCAGCAGTGGAGGTCCCAGTATACAGAAACTTTACCTCTATTCCATGAATAAAAGATAACTTTTAAACTTAGCACTTCCCCTTTAATACCACTGAGTAGAAGAAGTGGAGCAATAAGTAGAATTGTAAACCTTAATGTCAGAAAAGAAAGAACACACCTACACCTTACATTATTTAAAATACAAAAAGGTCTTATGAATAGATGGCTTTAAAAAATATATATATAAAACAACATATTAGTCAATTGAATAGTGGCATGTTTTCTTGAAATAAAAAAGAAAATAGAAAAATGAAAGTGAAATTAAAGAGCGCTTTCTTCATACAGCTTATTGATTATCATCATAACTTAAAGTTAAAAGTATATTTTGTATTGATTCCTATCATTCAGTAATTGAAAACATTATTTGATAATCTCCCACCCCTATAGCTGCAATTATGGTATGCTGCACATAATCAAGGCAGATTTTTAAGCTTCTTGAAAAACTAAATATTCACATTTATTGACCGCAAGAAAACTGTTATTTTCATTTTCGTCCTTTTGTCACACTAAATCTTTAACCTTACTTAACCTATAGCCCCCCCTGTTAGGAATACCTACTGCAGTAGCAATTGTCCTCCTCCAGTTCCCAGACTTCTCTGCCGGTCTGTCAATTTTGGAGGCAGGGCTATCACGCATTTTGCTTGCACGACTATACACGATGGTGTCTTATGTGGCGACATGCAACACTGCACCTCCCACTTGTTTTGGGACTCGGGAGACATGGGACGCTGTGTCTCTCGGTTGTCAGGCAATGCAGAACTCTGCTTTGCCTGGTATAAGCCAATGGTGGGAATGCGTGCACCCAGATATACAGGGGAGCAGGGTGTGGCTCCCTGGACATGACTGGGAGGGATGCAGCATCTGAGTTTAATTTGTAGCTTTGGGCTGGCTACTTTTACCCTTTTCCTAACCCAGCCCAATGCCTAGCACAGTGGTGTGGTGAGTGTTCTCTGGCAAGCATCTGGTTGTCACTCAGCATTGGTTGATGGTTATTTCTGGTTCTTCAACCCTGGCTCTATATCCTGGTTTTTAATTTCGTTATTCTGATTTTGTACTGCGCTACTTGGGTTGGACACACTTCTGTTACCTGATTCTGATCTCGTCCGCATCATCAGATGCCAGCTATCCTGTAGCAGTAGACTGGGAAGGGCTCTGCCAAAACACCCTCCCAATATCAGGAGCAGGTGACAATCATCCCAGTCCTCAAGGACTGCCTAGCAGTGGCAGCTTGTGCCAAGTGCGTATGTGATTGTGCTATTGACGCGCCCGCGAGGTCTGGGGTTACCCATCACCAGGCCGCGGTTCTTCTCCTGTGTCACCGCGATGGCCTTGCCTGGTACCGTGACTCCAGCGGTGTCAATAAAAGGCTGGGGATGGGGACGATGGGGGTAGTTCGTGACGCACCTGTGGTGTGCAGCCAAGTATTAGCCGCCGCTGCGGGAATTCTCTGGGGTGGATGGTAACGCATCTTGGGTGTCAGAGCAGAGCTTGGCCCCAGGGAGGATGATAGGAGCGGTAGTAGTCGCCGATAGCGGTGGGGCGCGATGTTGGAAGCGCCGGCAGTAACGGGACGACACAGAGGCTGCAGTTCAAGATCTTTACTCACTGGAAGCACACCAACGTTGGAGCACCGAGCTACACTGTGATGGGCTTCAACCAATCCCGGATACTTCGAAGGTCGAGGCCGGTGTTTCCTTCTGTGCGGCTCCTTCCTTCGGTTTCCCTCCACCCCAGCTCCTGGGCCATGGAACGAGTCATGGGTGCCTTCTGCACTCCTCGGGAACCCTGGGATCACCGTTGCTTCCTAAGAACCCGGGTAGAGCCTCCAGCTCCAGACCACGGGCCCTCAACTGTTCGTGTCTCTGCTTATGTCCTCCTAAGTGCGACCTGGCACTGGCTGCACCCGGAACCGACTGCCTACTGAGTGTGATGGCTCCTAACTCCCTTGTTGGTGCCCCGCCTCCCGGGTTCCTGAACTAGTGGGCAAGAGGTCCCATACCTCATAATGGCCACCCCAGCACCTACCTTATCTCAGTCCCAGTGGAAGAGCTCCCTTGTTATGTGTTGGTTGGTGTGTTGTTGGTGGTGTACCGGTGACAACCTTCTCCGTATTCGAGATGAATACTGCACCTCTGGTGAGGTGCAGTACCCTGTGGCGCCTGAAGCCACAGGGATGCCACACTATTGGTGTGCCAATGTGAGTCTTAACTGGGTCAATCTCCCACTGAGCATAACACCTCCCCCCCATACACATTAGGCTAATGTTGATTACACCCACCTATAGCTATTGGTTTGGCTAACCTTCTAATGAGTATATGTTCCCTGGCCAATTGATTGTCAGTAAAGATGTCTGATTTGTGCCGCCAATCGCTTTGTTCTCCCAGAGATAAGGCACAGGCAGTTATGTCTGTTGGCAGCTTTCTCAGGCAGCATAGAAGTACTTGGCCGACTGTGTGCTCCTGTGTATGGGAGAGACAGCCATGATGGCTGTTGATTAAACGATCAGCCAAAGCTTTATTCAGCCAACAGCCATCTTAACCCCTTCTTAACCCTTTCTCAACCTTTGATGTAACTGTACAGTACGTCATAGAAGTCGGTGAGTTTCTGACCTATGATGTACAGTTACGTCATAGTGATTGAGGGGGTTCCTGCGTCATACCCCTGCAATTGCCATTGGGTCTCCAGCTGATGTTACAGCCGGGACCTGGCTCTCACTGCCAGGAGCAGTGCCCGCACCGCTCCAGGCAGATTAACCCCTAAATGCTGCGATCAATGCGATCACAGCATTCAGGATGCAGGGAGAGGAATCACTTAGTTTGCCTTTAGTCTTTTCTTAGAACACTATTAAACTGCAGATTAACACCATATTTGCAGGCTAATAACATGTGGGGACATGAGAGATTCCCTTTCACTGACTTTTAGAAACGATTTTTGTAATGAAATAGTGTCCAGATCTTGTGCTATGTTCTTTGTCTATATTACTTTTCCTCATTTATAAGAAATGGTTTTGTGAATTAGGGCTATTGTGCACAAATTACATTATTATAAATATATAATAAATATATATCTATGTAATAAGAGACATTTGACTTAAGTGTCTCGGGTGAATGATGCTTTTTTCACATTTCATTGCCCTTTGTTTCGATGCTGAATTATTAACTACAGCTTCTATTGAGAATATGTTACTTAATGCGGCTAATAATTAGTAAAGAATAAGACAGATTCAATTTCTCTACCAAAGCACAATCAATAATTGCAAATGATATGTTACTTGTCATGAATTTCTCAAGAACTCAACTAATTCTTGTTCCATTGTCATGGATTAGTGAAATTGGACGACAGGTCCACACATCAGAATTTTTATTTGTAACCTTTCTCCGTAGCTAATAGTAAAAATGTCTGAATGAGAAGACGCAAGTTCAAGAACTTGAACACTTAGTCCAATCTATAGGCAGTGAGTTATTGACGAGGAGTTGAGAAAGATGTTATATAGCTTTATGGGGAGCCATGATCAAACGTTCAGTATTTGGTGAAATATTAAATCAGTATTTGTAAGCCAAAACCAGGAGTGGGTAAAAAATACAGAAGTGGTGACGTGTTTCTATTATACTTTTCTTCTGATTGTTCCACTCCTATTTTTGGCTACAAATAATGAAGTAAAATACTGTCCAAATATTGAACGTGTGAACTTGGTTCACATATATACAGTGCACGCTGCTGTATTCAGACATATTTGGCAGAGTATCTGTACACTAACAAAAGCATTAAAAAATGTTGTTTTTATCACGGCCCTGACTTGCGGTGCGGCTCCTGTGCCAGGACCTTCTGTTGTATCCTCCTGCGTGCGGCCGTCATGCTATTCTTTGCCCTGTGACGGGCCGTTCCCTGCACTTGGTCGTTTGTCAACAGTGAGAGGAGCTTACTCTGCTTTTTTTGGGAGTGTTTGTGCCCGAAGTGGCGCCAGTCGTATTCTCTGGTTAAGTTGCGGTAAGCGCCCGTTCTGGTTACAGCGATTGATCTTGGAACTCGACCCTGGACTCCCTCTGACTTGTCTCTGCCTGCTCCCCCTGACTTTTCCGTTCCCATCTGACTCCCAACTTTGGCTTCCCTCCTGACTACTCTTTGCCTGTCCCTTGTTTTTGTACATACTCTCCTGGTTACCTGAACCCCGGCTTGTTTCACAACCTCACTTCTGTCTGCTCCCTCAGTCTCTCTGCGTCCTATCAGTTCTGACCCCGGCCTGCTTGACTTCCCTCAGTCTCTAGTATTCCTAGTGCCAACTAGCGTATTGCCTGTATACTGCATCTCTCAGTGATTAGTTCCTCACTGCTCTGTGCGAGGGTCATTACAGTTTTGACTATGTTTCGTCAAGTTTTTATCATATTGCATTTTTTTTATACTGGAGCATAGATGGAACAGGGATTTAAATGTTTGAGTTACAAGTTATACTGAATCTGTTCCTCCAAAACTATGGCATCTTACCAATCATTTTATTCATATAACCAAAGTTGATATATAGTAGGAGTAAATTGTGAAAAAAACAAAGAAGAGAAAAACTCCTAAAAAATGACCAGCCCAGGTACATGTTTGCAAAAGTGGGAGCACAGGGGCTCCCCATTGCAGTACCCCTGAGCTGGTGGTAGAACTTGTTATGGAAAGTAAAGTAGTTATGAGTAAGTACAAAGGTAAGAAGCTTGATTATAAAGAGATTGTGTTCTCTATATTGTAACCCTCTTGTCTCCAGATAGTATTTTTTTTTTTGAAAGGGAGGGATAGATATCTCATCCCCAATCTCCTTACAAAAGCTACTGGAGTAAGAAGTGCAACTATTATAGTTGTCCCTACCTTGAGAATAGTAAACAACTAGCACTATCCTCACAAATCGGATCTATCACCCTTCTACACCCACTTAAACAAAACTAGTTTATATAACGACCATGTAAAAGCAATTTTGTTTTTATACTTATAGATTTTAATATTTAATTATAATAAAGTCATTTTTTAGGAGTTTTTCTCTTCTTTGTTTTTTTTCAATCATTTTATTCTCACGTTTTCTTTACATATTTGCATCAAATTCATTATACCTTCTGCATAATTTTTTTTTCCAACCGTCATCTGTTTTTATGTTTGCTGATACTGTGGTCTTAGTTTTCATTGTCGAGATGAATTTGACGACTTCATTATCTGAGATTTTTCCAAATTTGTATACAAATGTACTCCAGATGGAGATTAACATGCAAAATTTTACTAATGCAAAAAGCATATGTGACGCCCCTGTGGTAACCAGGTGTCACAAAAATAAGGTAACAATTAAGGTAAGAGCCCAAGTCCAACATAACTGGGCCAGCCACTACATACACACTAGCACACCAGGACATTTAAACTCGCTGTACCCGGCTGGGAGCCTCACCTAGCCATATGACAGGGCTGGGCACTGTGAGATAACAGGCAGGAAGAGACCAGACCTGGGGGAGGAGATAGTGACCTGGGTAGTGTGGATAGACAGTAAAACAGTGAGAAGAGTTTAGGAGGAGGAAATAGAAGGGTGGAGTGAGCAGTGAGTTAGGAGTAGATGGTGAAAGAGGAAGGGTGTCAGGATAGACCAGAGACTCTTGAGACACACAGAAAGAAGGAAAGACACTGCAAATACCTGAGTTGTAAGAACAGCCACCCAGAGGAGCAAAGTAGCTGTGGAGTGAGAGCAAGCCCCAAAGATAGAGGGACTCTGTGGGGTGGACATCCAAAGCTCACAGTACTTTGCATGCAGGGGTGCAGATCCCCAGAACAGACACAGACTTTAAGCCCTCTGTTAACTTTACCAGGCGGGTGGGTTTCCAGGACTCATCTGCCACCTTTTAACGTCTGAGGCATCAGCAGCAAAGCGGGATCGGGACACATACCCTTAAATAGTCCAAGCTGCCTGCGGCAGGACACCAGGAGGACCTCCAAGAGCTCCATACCATGGAGGACCCACATACACAGGCGTGCACAGGTGGAGAGTGGCACCAGGTTGGCAGGCACAGCCATCAGGACAAGGGCGCACCTGGAATCCAGTACGTCTCAGGGCGTCGAACCAGTGAGTAAACACCATCAAACTGCTCTCCTTGCCTGGACTGCTTCATTGCCGCGCGCCTCCACATTAACCCTTCACCTACCCCTGGGGAAAAGCCCTGCTCACGGAGGGCTCCACCATCCACACTGCCTCCATCCATCATCCCCAGTGGGAGCCTGCAGCGGCGGCCCTATCATCCCTGGCAGCAAACCGCGAGTGGCGCAGTCGGACTTTTATTTTATTTTTATTTTTCATTTAAAAACTGTTCGACGGTGCCCCCGGGTACGGGACCCCTCAAGCCATGGACCTCCTGGATCCGAGCAGCTTGGCTGCCCCGTGGCGTGACACATACATGTTTCAAACATAGTGCCACATTTTGCCAAATTTGGTGGATATTCTGAAAATGAAAAAATGACGTATAAGAGAAATAGAAGCACTTTAAAAAATGGGATGTATCTGTAAATATAACGTGTAAATGGAATAAAACTCGATTTGCAAAATAAAAACGGGGTCTACCTATCAATTCATTCAGCTCTTCCTCCTCTAAAAAAGAATGGCCACAAATCTGACTGCTTTTACAATGTGACACATATTGCTTCATAAATCAATAATACACAATTGAAAATAAGAAACTTTGTAAAATACTTTTCAAGAGAGGTCGTTTTCTTTCTCCTCTAGGATTATGTCACAGGGAGTTTTAGACAAAACTCGCCGATTGTCATTGATCAAACGCTGTTCACATTGCTGATTCTGACACTCGGCCTGATAGTTTGTCTGGTGGTTCTCATCTACACAGGCAGAATCGGGTGTCAACCAGCTGTGTGCTCATTCATAAACAGGCTAGCAAGAGTAAACCTCTGCTAGCCTGCTTGTTAGGCTTTTGGGATCACATGTTTTAAGGAAGCCTATCACATCTGCTCATGTATTGGTCAATATGCTGAGGTGTCCCAGATTTGGTGGTGAAAGAGTCGCTTTATGCTTGATGTTGTTGTGGAGTTACCCGTTGTCTTGTTTCCACCCTGCTCTTGTTTTCCTTCTAATTTCTTGTTGTCTTATACCTCTGTGTGTGCTTGTGTAGGAGGTGGTCAGAATACCCACACTTCTACTAGGTGTTGTATTAAAGTGTATTGTATAATGTGTGTTTTAGACTACTTAAAAGTGTAAACTATGGTGTGTCATAAATGTATTATAGTTATATGCATAGGAATAGATAGAGGGTTTGTTGCTGGCAAGCACAAAACTGAATACTTTTAGTATCTAAGGGAACAATGCCCCCTGTTCAGGTGTATGTTGGACAGGCCGAAGCCCCACCTCCTCTGGACTGTGTGTGGTTTAACCCAGCAGAAAAAGTGCAGGGAAAAGTCTGTGAGGAGTCTGGACAGAGGCAATTTAGGAGTTGTTGTGCGTCGGACGCTGCCTGAGGAGAATCCGATAAGCACGGAGTGAGAAGATATACAGTGCCAGCTGCGAGACTTCCATGATTTGGACCGTGAGAGAACCCAGACTTTAGCACAGACAGGACCTATAAGAAGAGAAGACGTCACCTGGAGGAGTCCAACAGCCATGTGCCGGAAGAGAAAAAGAGTTCCCTCTTGCCTCGCCTGGAGAAGTGTGCACCAACAAATCTTGCTGTCCCCGGAGACAGTTTCTCACAATGGTACCATTAGCCTGCATTTGTGCACCTTGGTTAGGGTGTAGCGTAGGCTGCAATCGTTAGACCGCAGAAGCCGCACGGCTTCAGTAGTGGAGGCCAGTAAACTGTAGCATATTGTAGCTAAGTGTACTTTTGATGTTCTGTACTGTTCTCACTCTGCTTTGTGATAGTTGAGGATACGGCTGTAGTCCATCCCACCTAAGTAGTTTACTTGTTTATTACCTGTGTAATTTCTCATAGCCCCTGTCTGCTGCCTTGCAGCAGTTGCGTTCCCTGTATGTGAATAAACTTTGTTTACCTGTAGTTTTGTTTTGTGACGTAACTGTCTCTGCACTGCGGTGGACTCTGGTCATTGCTTCACTTGCTGTGGTACAGTGTGGTTTAAATCACATTCCTGTCCCAGCCCTCCTGAGGTAGGGGTGTGGGGTATAAGATTATGGCTCGTCAGGAGCAGTGCCAGGATACAGACTCAGACATCCCCACCATTAGGGATATCTTTGACAATAGGAATAGCACAGGGCCCAGTTGTCTGTTGGTTAGCTTAGGGGTCCCAGTTTCCCGCTATCCCCATAGTCCCTCGTGACAGATTGATCATTCATTCTCAAAATTCTTAATTAATATGGTGGTTATGGTGGTCTCCTTAAAAGAGCCATTCCTTAGCTGGGTCCTTCCCGGAGGGACATCTGGCTGGTTTCTGTGTCGAGACTCCTAACAATTTTTTGATTTTCAGTCAATACAGACTTTTTTATTACTGAGGCAGGAAATGATAGCTTCCAGAATTGATCAGTCATTATGAAAATTCTCAATTCTGAGGTCTGAATTTAGTGAATACTTTTCCATTACTAACATAGGAGATGGCCATTACTGATGAGATTCTATGATGACGGGAGAAGAGAGGAGCTACAGGCAGAGGTATGAGCTAAAGGCATGAGCTAGAGGCAGAGACCCACCCCTTCTCACTCTTACATTTATATAGAATCTCATCAGTAACAGATGCCATCTCCTATCTCAGAATGTAAAAGTCTTGGTTGAAATAATTTTTATTAAAGAATTTTCATACAAACAATCAATGCAAAACAAACAAAAGTCTTCACTGAATACAGATTCTAACACGGAATTGAGAATTTTGAGAAAGAAGCAAATTTGTCTGAAAAGATATATTACAAATTTGCTAATTTCATGTGTAGTATTGCTTTATGAAATAAAATTAAAATGATGGTTACACTATAACCCCTTCATGACCTTGGACATACCGATATGTTCCATTTTGTGGTACCTTCCCAATGGAAAGCCTCTTAGACCATGCCAGTTGCAATGGGGGTGCATTGCAATGGATTATACTAGTGATGAGAGTAAGAAAAGTTAATGTCCAATAAAGGGATTAAGTAAAAAAGTAAAAAAAAGTACAAATATTCTTTAAAAAAAAATCACATAATAAAGAACAAAAGAAATAGAAAAAAATATTATATCAATAAATACGTATATTTATGCACAAAAATAAACAAAAGAGTACACATATTTGGAATCGCTGCATCGAGAACAACGCTATGTATAAAGCTCTAACACTAGTTAACCTCTTCAGTAAACACTGTGAGAAAAAGTGGCAAAAAAATTATGCTTTTTCATCATATTGCCAAAAAAAGTGGAATAAAACAAGATCAAAAAGTTGCATGTAAATAAGAATGGTATCCCTGAAAACATCATCTTCTCCTGCAAAAAGCAAGCCACCACACAGCTCTGTCAGTATAGAACTGAAAAAGCTATAGCTCTCAAAATACAGCAATGCAAAAACATTTTTTTCTATTAAATTTTTTTTGCAAAAAACACGCACAAAAAAAATATAAATGAGGTATCACTAATTGTACTGACCCAAAGAATAAAGCTGTCTTATCATTTTTATGATACAGTGAACAGCGTAAAAAACCCCCCAAAAAACAATTTCTGAATTGCTATTTCTTCGTGATTCTGCCTCATATAAAGTGGAATAGAAAGAGATCAAAAAACATTATGCGACCTAAAATGGTACCAATAAGACCTCCAACTCATCCTGCAAAAAACAAGCCCTCACATGACTCTGTCAGAAGAAAAGTAAAAAACTATAGCCTTCAAAATTTAGTGAGGAAAAACATCTTTATTTTGTAAAAAAAGCATTTTTTAGTGTGATAGTAGCCAAACCTAAAAAAAACTATATCAATCTGGTATTGCTCTAATTGCTAAATTTAGGAATAAAACCATCTGATCACATATAAGATGAACGGCGTAAAAAGTAGTAATAAAGTCAATTGTTGAACTGCAGGGGGTTTGTTTATTCTGCCTCCCAAAGATCGCATTAAGGCATGGCTCACAGTTATACTGTGCTTTACGCTGAACGCTTACATCAGGGATTACATATAAATCTCTGCAAAACGTGATTCAGACAAAATTCTCAATGAAAAAAATAAACTGTAATGAGGCAGAGGGAGTCACTTTGAACTCTCGTCTGGCCTGTGGTTTGCAGTATCCATCTTTTTACGTGTGTTTTTAGACATGCACAAAACTGCAGTTTTGTGCACCTTTGTAAAGACGGACACAGCTGAACAAAGGCCAAATGGAATCCGGAGTAACTCTGCTGCCTCATTATTGTGAGGTTAGATTTTCCCTGAATAATGTAATTTGGATATGTAGAAGGAAACCCTGATGTCACTGCTCAGTATAAAGCACAGGATAAATGTGAACTGATCCAAAATGTATTGTACCCCAAATTGCCACCGATAGCATTCAACTCAACCCACAAGAAAAATCAGGTCCATCATCTGCTAATGGAAATATCAGTGGCTTCAATGTTACTAGTAACGCAGAGGCCCTGGAAAAGCGCTAGGGCTCCCCCACAAAAAGTAAAATCTGCACTTCCAAATCCAAATGCCCCCCCTCCCTTCTCAGTCCCATATTGTGCTTAAACCACAGTTTTAAGCACATGTTTGGTATTGTTGTAGTATGGACAACCTACTTAATGTACAGGTTGTCTCCAGAACCATGAGCTGGGCACACTGTACGGACACTACAATGTACTAGGCACCACAAGGGATTATTTGCAATTTTTAATTTTACAACAATCACTGCGTTTGACTCCATGTGTGTTTTCCAGAGACAAAATTGTCACTACACCCATAGATGAATTACTAGAGACTGAGGTGTAATTTCCAAAATGTGATCATTTGGGAGGGTTTCTGCTGTTCTGGCAGGGGGTCTGCAAATGGAGTCTTCAAATTATTCTAGTAAAATCTGTGCTCCAGAAATCAAATGGCGAAGCTTCCCTCCCGAGCCCTTTGGTGCGGCCAAACAGTACTGTATAGTGTATTGCCACATACCAGTGAGAAATTGTGTAAAACAACTTGGGGTCTTTTTTAGCTATTCCTCTTGTGAAAATTTGAAATCTGGGGTTAAAATACATTTTAGTGGTAAAAATGTAAACTCTCTTTTCTCCATCGCCCCATAGTATAAAATTTTGTGATACACTTGTGGTGTCAATACATTCACGGCACCCATGGATGAATTAATTGAGGGGTGCAGGTTGTAAAATGGGGTCATTTGTGGGGTTTTGATTTCTGCTGTTCTGGCACATCAGGGGCTCTGCGAGTTAGACATGACAACCGCAAACTATTCCAACTAAATATGAACTCCAACATATGGTGCTCCTTCCTTTCTGAACTTTGCACTGTGCCTCAAAAGTAATTTTGGACCTCATATAGAGTATTGGCAAACTCAGGAGAAATTGTGCAACAAATTATTTTGTCAATTCTCTACTATTACCCTTTATGAAAAACAAAACCAACAACATGATAGACAAATGGCAATTTTTTTATTTTCGCACCCCAATACTTTACAATTCAGTGACTTACCTTAGGGTTAAAATTGACCACTACACTGCGAGATGAATTCCTTGAACGGTATAGTTTCCAGTTCACTTATGGGGTGGGGGTTAGGCTGTTTTGCTGTTTTGGAATGTCAGGGATTCTTAAAATGTGACATGGTGTCTGCAATCTATTACAGCCAAAATGGTGCTCCAAAATCGAAATACCTTCCAAGCTCTGTTGTGCGCCCAAAAAGTAGTTTTCCACCACATTTGATGTATCAATGTAGAAATTTCACAACAAATTGTATAGTGTATGTTCTCCTGTTAGTCTTGTGAAAATACAAAAACTGGGGCTAATACAACATTTTTGTGAGAAAAATATGAGTTTTTATTTTCGTTGTTCAATGTTATAAAATTCTGTGAAGCACCTAGGAGAGCAAGATGCTCACCACAAAACTAGATACATTTCTTGATGGGTCTAGTTTATAAAATTGGGTCATTTGTGTGGGATTTTCACTGTTTAGGCATATTAGGGGATTTGGAAACTCGACATGGCGCAAATGATCAATCCCATTTGATTTTAAGTTTAAAAGTATGATGGTGCTCCTTTCCTTCTAAGCCCTACTGTGCACCAAAACAATAGTTTTCTAACATATATGGGGTATCAGCCTATTCAGGAGAAATTACATATCACATGGTGCATGGGCTAAAACAACATCTTTGTGGGAAAATTATGATTTTTATATTTTCTTGGCTCAACGTTATGAAATGTTGTGAAGCACCTGGGCGTTCAAGGTTCAGGGTGCTCACTACACATTTACATAAATTCCTTGAGGGTTCAAATTTCCAAAATGGCATCACTTGTGGTGGGTTTCCCCTATATAGGCACATCAGGGACTCTAAAAACACAACATGGTGTCCTAACGATTCCAGCCACTTTTTCATACTAAAGGTCAAATTGCGCTCCCGTGCACCCAAACAGTAGGTTTTCACCATATGTGAGGTATTGGTGCACTCAGGAGAAATTACACAGCAAATTTTATGGTCCACTTTCTTCTGTTATCCATGTGAAATTTGGAGAGAGAGTAACATTTATGTGGGAAAAAGTAACATTTTAATTTTTTCCTTCTACATTGCTTTAGTTCTTTTAAAGCACCTGAACTGTTAATAAACTTCTTGAATGTTATTTTGAGCACTTTGAGGTGTCCAGTTTTACAAATGGTATTTTTTTGCCACATAGGCCTCTCAAACTCACTTCAAATGTGATGTGGTCCCTAAAAATGGTTTTGTAAATTCTGCTAGAAAAATAAGATATTGCTGATAAACTTTTAACCGTTCTAACTTCTTAACAAAAAAAGTTTCAAAAATAGTGTTTATGTACAGTAAAAAAGGTAAATGTTATTTATTAACTATTTTGTGTGACATATGACTCTAGTTTAAGGGCATTAAAATTCGAAGCATAAAAATTGCAAAAATGTGTCCAAATTTCTGATATTTACAAATAAACACAAAAATATCATCCTAAATTTACCACTATCATAAATATGTCTCGAAAAAAACAATCTCAGAATTACTTGGATTCTTTGAAGAGTTCCATAGTAATGTCTGATAGATGCTTATCTATTACTAACCCTTATGCTTGATGCCAGCTGTCAATTCACAGCTGACATCAACCCCAAAATATTAGCCTTATTGCCACCGCACCAAGAGAATCGAGAAGAATTGGGCAAAGTGCCAGAATGGAGGCATTCAATGGATATACCACTTCTGTTGTGGCTAAGGGCTGATACTTTTAAGCAGGGAAAGGCCAAATAATCATAGACCTTCTCAACCTGATAATAACAGCCCCTAGTTGTCTGCTTTACCTTGGCTGGTTATCAAGATCACCACACCTTTTTTTTTTTTTAAATTATTTACTTAAATATTTAGAAACAAAAATGGCACAGGATCCCCTCTATTTGTTATAACCAGTCAAGGTAAAGCAGACAGCTGAGGGTTACAGTCCATACTTGTCTGCTTTACCCAAAATTATTATCAAAAATAGGTGGGACCCAACTTAATTTTTTTTTTTTAATTTATTCTTTATCCATATTTGTTTGCAGAACAATTGCCCCCATTTTTCTTCCTTTTGCAGCACCCTAGCCCTTTCAACTACCATGTTACAGTACAGAAGTTCAGGTCCCCATTGACTTACATGGAGTTTGAGGTCTGGGGTCAAGTCTGGGTTCCGAACCTAACTTTATACTAAAATTCAGCTAAATCTAGTAAACCCGAACTTCAACGGGTCCGATCACCACTACTCTCATGCTATAATATTGCTCAGTATATGATTTTTTTAGGTAGAATGTTGCTGTTCTGCACCATTGGAGCCATTGGCTTTGTATTTAGTTATGTTCTCTATTATATTCTAGTTTTATCATATATTCCATATGTTTTCTAGACAGAAAGTCCTATGGTTTCTGAAAAAGGGAAACACAATACAATGCCCACTGGGCTCAGAGACTGATGTGAGAGAATTCATTCCTAATGCAATGTGGCATGTTAGTGTAATATAAATAATAGATAATAACAAAATAAATACGTACAAAATACAGTAGTTGGTTCTATGTGGGCATATGCAGAGCGCTAGAAAGCAACACTGACAGATTTAGACCATTCTTTGCTACCCACAATTATTTTTCTTGTTCTTTATCCTGGAAACTGGATAAGGCAATCTGATAGCTACATGAATAAAACAGTACAAGAGGTTTTGACACATAAACTAAACAAAAGAAACACTACCCACCACCTTCTTTATTTATTGATTGGTTGCTAAGCCAAATTCTTCTGAAACTAGGGGACAGCTCCGTACCTAGATTTGATATTCTAACCATAGTATGAAAATGAAACTACTTTTAATCAACCTTTTTATTTCATATCACTAGTAGCTACATTAACAATTATTTATCAAATAAGTTAACTTTTCAATAGATAATTGTGGCTAGGTGAGGGATTTGATGGTATCCACCCTATAAGAAGTATGGCAAAGCAACACTGTTTTAGGTTGGAAAACTCAAACCCATTGTGAAGCTAAAAAAACAAAAATTATGGACTGCTCACAATTTGCCTCAGGGGTTAATTCTAACCTACCTAGTTCAGAACGCACATTCTGTGCTTCAGCTGCTACTGACCACTAAACAGTGCTAAGGGTTAAAACTAAAGTTCTATAAAACTCATTCTTGTCAAAATTTTGGAAATTGTTCTTGTGTTCAGTGAGATATTGATTAAAATCTTACTTTTCAGAGGGAGTGTATTTATTTATGCTGACCATTAAATAAGCACACTCCTCAAAGTGTCCCAGAAGCTATTTTTTAAATCCAACAATGCCAGAACCCATGTTGTCTGTATTAGGCCTCTGCCACACTCACGTGAATTTCACGCACGTGCCGAGAGACACGTATTTTCCCTGCGTGTTGCGTGCAGGTAAGTACGTGTCTCTGGTACGTGCGTGACACGTGTGTTCTACGTGTGCTATCCGCGATAGCACACGTAGAATCGGTAATTATTATACTCACCTGGTCCTTCCTGATGTCCGCGCTGCTGTCCGTGGTGCTGATCCTCGGTCTCCAGCCCTCCCGTCTCCCCGCTGCTGCTGCTGCCAGGCAGTGAAGTGAATATTCTATGAGATTAATGAGCGGCGGTCGGCAGCAAGAGGCAGCAGCGGCAGAGACAGGAGGGCTGGAGAAGGTGAGTTAATGTTTTTTATTTTTTTCCCTGACATGTGTGTTTACTCCGGCGCGTGTCACACGGGACCGCATCCACACTACACCCGTGTGGTACGGGTGCGGGCCGTGTAACACCCGTGCTGCCGGAGAAAACACTGACATGTCAGCGCTTTGAAAATCGCACACACGTACAAACGCACACGGACACACGTTCCGTGTGGTTTTACGTGTGTGTGCCTGCTACCATAGGGTAGCATTGCTGTACATGTCTCCGTGCCGCCGGTACGTGTAAAAAATGCCAAACACGTGCCGGAGGCACGGATGTGTGGCAGAGGCCTTACTGTGAGCAATCTCTGTTGCCTAAACATTCTACCTTGACCTGCAGCATCTTTGGACTTGTCTACCATTGAGCACATCTGGGAGGCAGTTGCCAAGGAAGCTGCCAGCAATGGATCTTGATCAATGTGTTTAAGTGCATTCAGTGTGGCAGAACGACAAACAATAACCTCATTAGTATCAGCCAAGAGGAATAAAGGCATATACAGTATTTCTACATGTGGTGCTCATGCTCAATTCTGCTTAAATCAAGCTGTTTTGAAAATGTTGTTTCCATTTTTCACTATTTGTATATCACTAACATGTCTATCAATCCTGTGGTTTCCACAACTTTCCTTTCTTGGTGATGCAATTTCAATGTTGAAGTGTGTCTATAAAGATGCAAGGTGGCATTGTTCCATTGGGGTCATTTCCATTGAAATGCAATTCACCAAAATACAGGCCTCTAATATATCAGAGGCTTCCGGTGCTCTCCTTGTTCACACCTCAGATTACTCTATGTCTCCTATGCTGGAATCTAAAAGGTAGCTCATTCTTCTGTATCATGGCACAGGGCAGTAGTCATGGGTGAGGTGCTGTTCTCTTATGCCATGGCATACTACATCAAGGATGGGGTCCTGGCTGGGTGTGTGGACTTGTGACGTGAGGGCAGTACGCTCTTGCAAGCCGCATGCCGTTGTAAACCTTGGCTGGCTAGAATCAGATGTTCACCCATTCACTGAGCAGACTACCAGTTCTTACAACACAGTCTTGTACTCAACACAAGTTTGATAACAACTATGTACACAAGAGAGCAGGCACATATCTTCTCCGACATTTCATTATCAACACAGAGCATCTTCAAACACAGTCTCTCTACATGTTCCTTCTCATATATTCCTTCTTTCTATAGTCACGTGTCTTTTACCACCACTTAGATCAGCATAACAGCACAGTCTGTGAAAGTCATCCTGTCCTCCTTTCGGTTCCACGTCTTCTCCTTCTTACGGGATAATGCTAATTTGGCCAGAATAGGCTCGTCACCTACTGACGCTTCAGGGGATCGCAAAAGGAGCACTTATTTTGTCTCAAGTCCTATTCCGTTTGGTCCCATTTACCTTTAAGGAGCTGTTAGCTACTCAGGGCTGTACTGCTCAGCGTCCTATTGAAGCATCCATCTCACTTGTTCTCTTGGTCAGTCCACTGACCCAATTCTGTTAGATCACTTCATGTTACGGTCACCTCTTTCATGCTGTATTTTCCAGATTGTATTATCTCTGGCTCCATTCTCCTATAGCTCTATGGAAACCCATGTTATGCTGCTCTGCAGACTACTCTGACCTTGGGTTCTTCTCTGTCATGCTGGGCCCTATCTGAACTTGTAGAACAAAGCAGTCTCTGTCCCTACACTAGCTCCTCCCACTATGGGTTAGCATTAACACTTAACTTTATCTTAAGGCCCAGTCACACACAACAACTTACCAGCGATCCCGACAACGATAGGACCTGATAAGTCGCTGGGAGGTCGCTGGTGAGATGTCACACAGTCAGACCTTACCAACGATCCAGTAATGATCCGCGACCTGTATAACGATCTCGGCGGGTGTTGGGACCGTGTTAGGAGGTCGTTGGTAGGTGTCAAACACAGGGATGTGTCCTGCCCAGCAGGACATCACCTTTGAAGAAAATGGTCCGGACTATTCGGCAACGACTTGCGATCTCCCAGCAGGGGCCTGATCGCTGGTAGGTGTCTGTCACGAACCACCGGGGGGGTCACTCAGAAATTCCCCCGCGCTGGCTACCAGTACGTCACAATCGGGGGGTAACAAGTGGGGGTCACCCCTCCTTTATACCTCCCGACCGACAGACAGAGCACGTGATGCGCTCTCTAGCGCCCCTCTTATAGTCAGGCCAATTATGGAATTGCCCGACAATAAGCAAGGAGGCCGCTATACTACTTATGCCGATTATTGAAGGGTCCCCGGTGAGAGTAGGGTATATATTCCCCCGACCTCCGCGGGCGGAATATATAAAATCTCCCCGAATCTCACTGGCCTCCCCACAATAATCCTTGGCACAAACTCGCTGCCACCAACTGCTTCACGGTAACTATTAGCCGAACACACAGACGTGGGATTCAAGATCGAGATAACAGAACAGCCCAAGATTAATTATATAATTTAATCAGCCTAAAGCACACTAGAAACTACAATATATACAATAGGGAATCTACAGAATATACAGTTATGTCAGAGTACAGTTACAGATAAAGCATGGTTTACAAACAGGCATACACAGTTCCAGCAGTTACCTTGTGCGTCTGGCCACAGGGGGGCGCCGTGGACCAGGTTTCCAGGATCTCCCTCACAGGTCTTTCCCAACCAGGCCCCCGAGCAAAAGAACACTGGAAAATGGCCGAAGTAGGGTTATCAACCTGGGCAAATCCAGGTCCCCTCCTACCTTAGTGACCTCACAGGGAAGCACTGCCACTCCCCCTGCATGGAGTCAGAGTAATATCCCAGAAGGGGCTATTACCTGCAACTCCGGACTGGGAGGTCCGATCGGGACGGTTCTGGTGCCATCAGATCCGCCCGGGTCCCCTCTGCATTTTGAGTCCAAGCACGACTCATTTACCGGACTCCTACTAGCAGTTCTCTATATCTCGCCGCCCCAGGGTGCCATATACACTCCGAGGATATGCACAGATTCGGCTCGAAGTCCCGATTCTAACGATGTAGGGGGTGTATGGCTGAGACGCACGGTAATATCATAACTGGGTATGATATTACGGAGCCAGCAGTATGCTCTCCTGTGGTGACTAGCTCCCTTTTGGTTTTGCCAGGTCACTGTCCACTTTCTTTGATGAGCGGACACAGCTCCCAGGGGCTCTTCCTCTCTCTCTTTGTTTTAGAGGCCTGAGAGAACACTAATCTCCATATCAGAGGAGATGGCTGTTGAAGGTGTAAGTGGAACACAGACCAGTTCCTTTGACACCTATCTGCTAAACAAACCGTTTATCCCTGTGGTAAATTTTCTGATTGAAGGAGTTGTGTGAAGGAAAGGGGGGGTGACACCAGGAGAGGGCTTCCTGACATAACTTGAATATCATGATTTATCGTCATATCTCCGGATTTACCTCACACCTCCCCCCTTTTGAGGGCGCTAGGGGGCAGCACACTCCGGTGTTCCCCCGTGCGCCCGTCCGCGACCTCTCCTTGTCGGGACAGCCCGTCTGCGTTACCGTGGTCACGGCCCCTTTTGTGTCGAATGGTGAAGTTGTATTGCTGGAGCGCCAGGCTCCATCGCAACAACCTGCCATTCGTCCCGGAGACAGTGTGTAACCAGCTGAGGGGATTGTGGTCCGTCTCCACGATGAAGTGGCGCCCGTATAGATAGGGTTGCAGACGCTGCAGAGCCCACACTATGGCTAGGCATTCCTTCTCCATTGTGGAGTAGGCCACTTCCCTTGGTAACAGCTTCCTGCTCAGGTACAAGACTGGGTGCTCTTGGCTCGCAGAGTCCACCTGGCTGAGCACCGCACCAAGGCCGAAGTCACTGGCGTCGGTCTGTACTACAAACGGCCGCGTGAAGTCGGCTGCCTGTAGCACGGGCGGGCTGGACAGGGCGTCCTTTAGGGCCCGGAAGGCTGTCTCGCAGTCCATTGTCCAATCGACTGCAGAGGGCAGCTTCTTCTTGGTGAGGTCTGTCAAGGGCTTTGCCAGGCTACTATAGCATGGAACAAACCTCCTATAGTACCCAGCAGTCCCCAAGAAGGACATCACCTGCTTCTTGGTCCTGGGGGTGGGCCAGGATGCGATGGCTTCCACTTTCTCAGGCTCGGGCTTCAGTGTTCTCCCGCCTACCCGGTGACCGAGGTACTGGACCTCGCTCATGGCCAGCTGACACTTTCCCGGCTTGATGGTCAAACCTGCCTGGTGGATCCGCCTGAGCACCTGTGCTAGATGCTCTAGGTGATCTTCCCAGGTGGGACTGAAGACGGCAATGTCATCCAGGTACGCGGCCGCGTACCCTTCAAGTCCCTTGAGCAGGGTGTTGACCATCCGCTGGAAAGTGGCAGGGGCATTCCTCATCCCGAATGGCATCACCGTGGACTCGTACAGTCCAAATGGGGTAATAAAGGCCGAGCGTTCCCTGGCCTTGCGAGTCAGGGGGATCTGCCAATATCCCCGGCTCAGATCCATGATGGTCAGGTACTGAGCCCCGGCCAACTGATCGAGCAGGTCATCGATGCGTGGCATTGGGTACGCATCGGCGACCGTGACAGCATTGAGCCCCCTGTAGTCCACGCAGAACCGAGTGGTTCGGTCCTTCTTAGGGACGAGGACTACAGGCGAGGCCCAAGCGCTGTTGGATGCCTGGATCACCCCCAGCTTCAGCATCTCGTCAATCTCCTGGCGCATGTGTTGCTGCACCTCCAGGGAGACCCGATATGCTGAACGCCGGATCGGGGGATGATCCCCAGTGTCCACGTGATGGACAGCCAAGTCAGTCCTTCCGGGCTGGTTGGTAAACAACCCCCGGAAGGGGTGTAGGGTGGCCCACAGCTGGGACCGTTGGTCCTCCAAGAGCTGGTGGCCAACCTCCACATCCTCAATGGATCCGCCTGCCCTAACCTGGGCTAGCATATCCAAGAGGGTTTCTGCTTCTCCCTCATTGGGCAGGTTGCACACGGGGAGCGCACATGCCTCCCGCTCATGATGTGCCTTCATCATGTTCACATGGAAGGGCTTCCGCCTTCCACGAGCAGGGTCCAGGGTGACCAGGTACGTTACAGGGTTGAGCTGCTGGTACACGAGGTATGGGCCTTCCCAGGCTGCCTGAAGCTTGTCCTGTGGTACGGGGACCAGTACCCACACCTTTTGACCCACTTGGTAGGTCCTCTCACAAGCGTTCTGGTCGTACCAATGCTTCTGATCGGCCTGGGCTTGAGCCATATTGTCGTGTACCAGTTGCGTCAAGGCCTGCATTTTGTCCCGGAAGCGCATGACATACTCGATAACCGACACTCCAGGGGTGGCCAAATCCCCTTCCCAAGCCTCTTTCACCAGAGCCAGGGGGCCCCGCACACGTCGCCCGTACAGGAGCTCAAACGGTGAGAATCCCGTTGAGGCCTGTGGAACCTCCCGGTAAGCAAATAACAGGTGTGGGAGATACCGCTCCCAGTCACGCCCGTGGGAGTCGACCAACATCTTAAGCATCTGCTTTAAGGTGCCATTGAACCGCTCGCACAGGCCATTAGTCTGTGGATGGTACGGGCTGGCCACCAGATGTCGCACCTGGACTTGCGTACAGAGGGCCTCCATCAGCTGGGACATGAATTGGGTCCCCCGGTCAGTGAGCATTTCCTGGGGAAAACCAACCCGGGAGAAAATCTCCAGCAATGCGGTGGCCACCTTGTCAGCCCGAATGGACGACAAGGCCACTGCTTCTGGGTACCGGGTGGCATAGTCCACTACCGTCAGTATGAAGCGTTTCCCGGAGCTACTGGGGATGGCCAGCGGGCCGACCAGATCCACAGCCACCCTCCTCAAAGGCTCATCGATGATGGGCAGAGATACCAGTGGGGCTTTGGGGAGTGGCCCCGCCTTCCCCACTCTCTGACAGGTTTCACACGAAGGGCAGTAGGCAGCCACATCGGCCCCCATTTTTGGCCAGTAGAAATGCTGGTTTAACCTGGCCTTGGTCTTAGCGATCCCTAGGTGTCCGGCCATCGGAATCTCATGTGCGATCCGCAACAACTCCGTCCGGAACGGATAGGGTACCACCAACTGTCGGTCCCTGGGCCACGCCTCCGGTGAACCCTGCTGGACCGTGACCCGGTACAGCCGTCCTTGGTCCCAGACCACTCGCTCCGGGTCCGAGTCCGAGGGAGGCTGTGCCGCCTGCTCCTTAAGAGCTTTCAGGCTGTCGTCAGCTTCTAACGCTGCCTGAAACCCCTGACTAGATGTGGCCAGAATCGACGAGACTGTCACATCTTCAGTCAGTACCCCGGGACCTGTGTCCTGGCCTCCACCTGACTCGGCTGCCACTTGGTCAGAAGGGGAAGAGCTATCGGACCTCCGGGAGGCCCCTTGGCTTCCAGCACTCCCACTGCGGGTGACAGCGGCCACAGCCGCTGCGACCGTGGGTCGTGCCTGCTCCTCCTCCGTTCCTGACCAAGTCGCCGGTTCAGGCAGACCTACCTGGCTTCCTGACACCCCGGTTGTGGGGGAACCATGTACCGAGATCTTACCTGGGAGCACTTCCGCTCCTGGACCGGCCCCAATCTCACCTGCCTGTTCCCCCCCTGCAGCAACAGAACCCCGCTGTGAAATCTCTGGGGACCCCACATTTGCTGTGGTAGCCCCCACCCCACACACTGGTCCTCCCCCTGCAGCACCCTGCTCTCTGCTTATCCCTGCAGAGGGCAACAGATCCCAGCTCGCTGGCTGATCACTTGTAGAGGCATGGTCACACCTTCCTCCAAGCCCCTCCCCTGTCACAGCTGCAGCTGAGTGTGTGTCTATGGTGTCTATGCAAGCAGAAATATCAGAGTTCACTCCCCCCTCTCTCACATCATTCATAGATAACACATTAACATTGTCCGGAGGCACGTCAGTACTGGCTGAAGGTTCAGCCCTTGGGGGGGGCCCAAACTGGGAGGTTATCTGCCCCAAATCTGTCCCAAGTAGCACGTTTGCGGGGATCCGATCAGTTACCCCCACCTCTCTCACCCCTCGCCCTGCGCCCCAGTCCACATAAATGCCAGCAACAGGCAGCGCCGGGTCAATGCCTCCAATCCCGGAGACAGCGAGGGTTTTTCCAGGTATCAAGTCTTGGGGGGACACCATCTCAGGCCGCACCAGAGTCACCTCCGAGGCGCTGTCTCGCAGTCCTATGGTCACAGACCGGCCGACGGTGACAGGTTGGAAGCTGTCCAGGGACCTACCACCACCCCCACCCACACAATACACCTTGGGCGGCCCTTGGGACGGGGACGGAGCCGGGGCCTTGGGACGCTGAGGGCACATGGCCTTGAAGTGTCCAGGTAGGTTGCACTGATGGCACCGTCTTGGTTCTGCCACGGGCCTGGAGAGGGGAGTTGAGGGGGTCACCCCCTGCAGTCTAGGGGCAGGTGGCGCAGTCGCAGAATTCATCTTACCCCCTCTCCAGGTGCTGCTGGTGGCTGCTCTCCTGGCCTCAGGAGCCCGATTGTTGGTGTAGTCATCGGCCAGGGCAGCTGTAGCCGTGGACCCCTTTGGCTTCTGGTCTCGGATGAACTGGCGGAGATCCTCAGGGCAGTTCCACAAGAGTTGCTCTGTGATGACCAAGTCTAGGATCTCTGGTCCGGTGGTAAGCTGCAGGCCTTGGGTCCAGTGGTCGGCAGCTCGGGCAAGTGCCCGCCGGTGGTCAGCCCAGGAGTCCTTTGGTCCCTTCTGCAGGGTCCGGAACTTCTTGCGGTAGGACTCCGGAGTGAGGTTGTACTGTTGGATCAGGGCCCGCTTGATGGTGTCGTAGCCCTGATCTGCCTCAGTAGGCAAGTCCCCAAGGATTTCCAGGGCCTTACCCCTTAAACGGGGGGTCAGGTATTTGGCCCACTGGTCCTTGTCCAGATGGTGCTGCAGGCAAGTCCGTTCAAAAGCAGTCAGGAAAGAGTCCAAGTCTCCATCCTTCTCCAGCACTGGGAAGTCCTCAACACGGACCTTTGGAAGTTTGGTGTCTTGAAGGTCACGTGTGGCTGATGAGGGCTGGAGCTTGGCTAGATGCAGCTGGTGGTCACGGTCTGCCTGTCGCTCTCGCTCTTCACGCGCTGCCTGCCGCTCTGCCCTGCGCTCTGCCAGGAGTTCCTTGTAGCCCTCCCGGTCTCCAGCCTGGAGTAGGGCCATAGCCATTTGAAGAAGGCTATCCGAGCCTCCCAGGCTCGGTGGAATGGCACGTGGTGATCTGCGGCCCGTTGCGGAGCCTGGTGATTCACTGTCCATTTCAGAGCGGAGGACTGGCATCTGGCTCGTTGAGGACCCTTGGGTGAGCTGCTCCTCATCTTGTCCATAATTGCCAGGTTGTGCGCTGTCCTCTGCAGAACGGTTCTCTGGCGTCGGGCTCCTGGAGGGCTCGTGGACAACCTCCTCATCGTCTCTGGCCTGAGCCATTCCTTTGGCTTTGCTCCTGGTGCTCTCAGCCATTCTTGCAGACTTTGGTCACTGACACAGAACTGCCACCTGATGCCTCCACACACCTTACAGTATCTGCACTCTGACACTCTAGTGTTGAGCTGGTCTGAAGACCCCAGCAGCTGCTGCAGGCAGTCTTTAGTGTCTGGGAGTATGGGTCTCACACTCACACACACTATTATCTCGATCCCACCGCTTGCCACCAATATGTCACGAACCACCGGGGGGGTCACTCAGAAATTCCCCCGCGCTGGCTACCAGTACGTCACAATCGGGGGGTAACAAGTGGGGGTCACCCCTCCTTTATACCTCCCGACCGACAGACAGAGCACGTGATGCGCTCTCTAGCGCCCCTCTTATAGTCAGGCCAATTATGGAATTGCCCGACAATAAGCAAGGAGGCCGCTATACTACTTATGCCGATTATTGAAGGGTCCCCGGTGAGAGTAGGGTATATATTCCCCCGACCTCCGCGGGCGGAATATATAAAATCTCCCCGAATCTCACTGGCCTCCCCACAATAATCCTTGGCACAAACTCGCTGCCACCAACTGCTTCACGGTAACTATTAGCCGAACACACAGACGTGGGATTCAAGATCGAGATAACAGAACAGCCCAAGATTAATTATATAATTTAATCAGCCTAAAGCACACTAGAAACTACAATATATACAATAGGGAATCTACAGAATATACAGTTATGTCAGAGTACAGTTACAGATAAAGCATGGTTTACAAACAGGCATACACAGTTCCAGCAGTTACCTTGTGCGTCTGGCCACAGGGGGGCGCCGTGGACCAGGTTTCCAGGATCTCCCTCACAGGTCTTTCCCAACCAGGCCCCCGAGCAAAAGAACACTGGAAAATGGCCGAAGTAGGGTTATCAACCTGGGCAAATCCAGGTCCCCTCCTACCTTAGTGACCTCACAGGGAAGCACTGCCACTCCCCCTGCATGGAGTCAGAGTAATATCCCAGAAGGGGCTATTACCTGCAACTCCGGACTGGGAGGTCCGATCGGGACGGTTCTGGTGCCATCAGATCCGCCCGGGTCCCCTCTGCATTTTGAGTCCAAGCACGACTCATTTACCGGACTCCTACTAGCAGTTCTCTATATCTCGCCGCCCCAGGGTGCCATATACACTCCGAGGATATGCACAGATTCGGCTCGAAGTCCCGATTCTAACGATGTAGGGGGTGTATGGCTGAGACGCACGGTAATATCATAACTGGGTATGATATTACGGAGCCAGCAGTATGCTCTCCTGTGGTGACTAGCTCCCTTTTGGTTTTGCCAGGTCACTGTCCACTTTCTTTGATGAGCGGACACATCTCCCAGGGGCTCTTCCTCTCTCTCTTTGTTTTAGAGGCCTGAGAGAACACTAATCTCCATATCAGAGGAGATGGCTGTTGAAGGTGTAAGTGGAACACAGACCAGTTCCTTTGACACCTATCTGCTAAACAAACCGTTTATCCCTGTGGTAAATTTTCTGATTGAAGGAGTTGTGTGAAGGAAAGGGGGGGTGACACCAGGAAAGGGCTTCCTGACATAACTTGAATATCATGATTTATCGTCATATCTCCGGATTTACCTCACAGTGTCACACATAACGAGATCGCTGGCGAGATCGTTACTGTGTCATAGAAAGTGTGACTCAGCAACGATCTCGTTAGCGATCTCGTTGTGTATGATAGGGCCTTTACTCTTACTGTTTGTTGCTGTACAGAACTCAGCTTCCTCACAGTACAGTACAAAACATTACAAGGTATCAAAACACATCTCAACACAACATAATTCATATTGCACATTTTACATTATGCATTACATATCATAACAATCATATTGGTGTCTTCAGGGGGAAACAGGACAGTATGTCCATCTTC
Organism: Anomaloglossus baeobatrachus; assembly: GCF_048569485.1. Lineage (NCBI taxonomy): Eukaryota > Metazoa > Chordata > Amphibia > Anura > Aromobatidae > Anomaloglossus > Anomaloglossus baeobatrachus. The sequence continues at coordinate 228,100,623 of NC_134358.1, read as the reverse complement.
TTACACTTCCACGTTGGTCTTTCTGAACTGGACTCTCTCAGGACTCGACTGGGTTCATTCTCCCATGCTGGACTTAACTTTCAACAACTATCCCATCACGCTCCATATTCTTACATTCCTCCCCATTTTAATGATGGGCGTCCTCAGCTATTCGATAGACCTAGAAGACATCAATACATTACCACACATAGCATTAATTAATATCAGTCTCTTCTTCTCTGAAACGCTGCCTTCTTCCTTTTTGAATAACACAAATCCAGTCCTGCTAGGTTAGGACCGCAGAAGCTCAATGTACACTACATATCAAAACAAATATTTTGGTGTCTTCAGGGGGCAACAGGGCAATATATCCATTTCTTTACACTTTCATGCTAGTCTTTCAAGACTACACTCTCTCAGGACTGGACTGGGCTCATTCTTCCATGCTAGCCTAAGCTTTCAACAACTATGGCCTCATGCTCATTTTCTGCTTCGAGAATATAAATTGAAGGAAATAGAATGATAAAGCAATGGTAAGGCTCATTCATTTTGTAGATTGGTTGGGGTACCAGCCTTCACCTATCAGTAAGCGATGACATATCCTAATGAGATATCCACTCAAATGCTTAATTAAGTAGAATTTATTTGTGGGCAATCCAAAACAAATCTAACATTTGGTCATGATTCATGAACTCTGACCTTCTTAAGATACACTACATAGAAAAGTAAAATACAATTAAAAAAACACGTACAATATGTGAAAAGGAAAAAATAGCATACATAATGACAGACCAAGCCAAGTTCTAAATTACAGTATCTATGTGAGCATACTGGTAAGTAACAATATGGTGAAAATCATATTTATATAGAGATGTTATGAGTATCTTATCTGTTAAGATTATGGAGGCACCAGAAACACGGTAGAAAAGGTTACTTAAAGAGGTGGTCTGGCACCCACAATTTACTTTCTAAATAGCTAGTCTTACACACTAATCACTTTTGGAATTATCTTTATTACACCATTCCCTACATTTTTCGTTATCTACCTAATCCCTAAAGGCATATTTTTTACTGTAATTATTGTGACGTTTCGTTTGAGAGAAGTGACAAACATGATATCACAGGAGGCTGGGGCTGCAGTCACTCCCCACAGCGCCCATCATCCCTCCTGGAATAGGATGTCATGAGAGGACAGCGCTGCAGTTATTTACTAGTTTCTTGCATGGCCTCCCCATCTGAAGACGTCCTGTATCCTGGGTGATGGATGCTGTGGACAAGGCTACTGCAGTGTTGGCACTCTGCTTCTCTCTCTGCCGTTGCTGTTTCTTCTATTAAAGACATCTTCAGATGCAGAGGGCGGTGCTAGAAGCAGTGAGTGACAATAGCTTCTAGCTCCACCCTCAAACAAATCATCATCAGGGGGCAGCGCTGGTGTCATTCACTGCTTTTAGCACCACCTCCTGCTGACATTTTTTACTGAAGCAACTTCGGCTGCAGAGAGAAGCAGAGTGCCAGTGCTGCACTAGCCTCACCCACAGCGTCCGTCATCCAGGATCCATTGAGATGTGAGCAGCGATACAAGAAACTAGTAAGTAACTGTAGCCCTACCCCCTCATGATGTCCTGTTCCAGCAGGGGTGATGGATAGTGCATAGAAGGAGTGCTGTTTCAGCCTTTTGTAATGTGACGCCCCTGGACTATCAGGTTGTCACATGGTATTGCACAATCTGCCCTCCCGTGCAGTATCCAACTCCTACTTGGTTATGGGTCCCCAACTATATGGTGTTGCCTACATAAGATAATTAAAATCCTAGGTACACTCTGCACCACACCCACCAGACACACCAGTGGACGGCCTGAGTGGAATAGGGTCGCCAACTTGGGGGGTTGGTTAGGGGAGGTCAGGAGTGTCAGGAGTGTCAGTAGAGTAAAGGGAGAAGTAGTTTGGAAATGAAGGAGAGGGGAGATCAGGAGCTGGGCTCTTAGGAAGCCATCTAGATAGCAGATGGTGGTCTGGGCCTAGAGGAGCTGGACCCCTGGTCGCAGGGGATCATGGCAAGGGGCACGGAACTGTCGAGGAGGATAGCCGGCGGCCTTGCACCATCACCGGGCTGGGACCAGGGCACGATGGGGTACATGGACCCTAGGTCATGGAGTAGCTTCAGGCGCCCTGACAATTTACCTGACGAGAACGGAGCCTTCAAGATCCGCTCTCCACCCGCTCCAGAATTGGGGTACTAGCGCAACGAGGGGGATAAGACTTTCCACTGCAAACGGTCCAGAAAATCCCAAGCGTGAACCCTAAGACCCACACTTAGCCATAGTGGGGAATGGGACCTGGCAAGTTCCATACTACCGGGACCAACAGAGAAGTAAACAGTGCCAAGAGGAAGGTCACGGATCACCAGGCAGCACCATTGAGGACGGGACCCGAACTGAGCTCCCCTCAGCGGCAGCGATATCCAGAACTTTGGTTTATCCAGTTGTCGGTGTCAGCTTAATGGACTGAGTGAGTACGAAAGGGACCCCTTCGCTCCCCAAGGCACCCCCCAAACACCATCACTTCGTGCCGGGGCATTCCTCCCTATCCTTGGAGCGTTCTAACACCTGGCTGGCCCATTCCATCACCCTGGGTACTCCCAACTGCAGCGGTGGTACTCCAAATTACCACACACCACGGGTGGCGTCACAAACGTTCACACAATCCCCTGTAAATACCCCCTTCATTTGAGAGGCCGCACGACCCCCGGGTCAGGAGACACCTCGAGCCACAGTTGATCTGGATCCGAGCAGCCCGGCTGCTAGAACGGAAGCGGCACATGTAATGTCACATTTGAAACTCCTCTCAAACCAAATATCACAGGAAGTACAGTAAAAAAAAAATTAGGGTTTAGCAATATAGGGAAAAGAGTAAGGAATTGTATAATAAAGATAATTACAAACATCGCTAGTGTGTAAGGATAGATATTTGGAAAATACATTTTAGGTGCCAGACCACCCCTTTAAATTCATCGACTTTAGGAAATCCCTTGTGAAGGATAATACAGTATCTGGATTGTGCAATGGGTTGCATGCCTTGATTTTTCTAAGCTGACCTCATTAAACTCAGTGAGTTCACAGACATGCATCTCCTGGCAGAAAACCATGTATTTTTGCCAAGTGATGTAGATTTGGTGCTGAAATTTTTACACCATATTCCTGCACCAAATCTGCATCATCTGGCAAAAAAATGCATCAACACACCAGGCGATGCAGATATGGTGCAGGAATATGGTGTCAAAATTTCAGCACTAAATCTGCATCTCTTGGCCAAAAAATGCACAAAAACGGCTTTGATGCCATGTCGCTGCAGTTTTCTGCCAGGAGGTACATATTTAGTGCTGAAATGTCTGCACTGGATTTCAGCATGAAATTTGCATTTCCTAGCAGAAAACCACACCGAAATGGCGTCAAAACCATTTTTATTCATTTTTTTGGCAAGAGATGGAGATTTGGTGCTGAAATTTATACACAATATTCCTGTACCAAATCTGCATTGCCTGGCAAAAAAAATGCATCAAAACCGCATCATAATGTATGCAATTTTGATTCAATTTTTTACCAGGAGATGCAGAATTGGTGCAGGAATATGGTGTATAAATTTCAGCACCAAATCTGCGTCTCCTGGCCAAAAAAACCACACAAAAATGTTTTGATGCCGTTTTGTTGCAGCTTTCTGCTAGGAGATGCAAATTTGGTGCAGAAATCTGATGCAGACATTTCAGCACCAAATTTGCATTTTATGTCAGAAAACCATCATATCCTACCAGGAGATGCAGGTCTGTGAACTCAGTTCACCTGAGATTAAGTAACTGAGTTTAATTAGATCAACTCAGGTGTCAGGTTACCTGGGATCACAGGTGGAGGACTGTGGGAACCTCCAGATATGACCGCAGATAAATTAAGTGACGTCACTGCTCATCACTGCGGATCAGTGATTCTCTGCCTGAAGCCCACAGAGTGGGGATATGTTATATGCCTGCACGCTGTCATTTCAGTATGTAGCAGAGCTGAAATCATTGTGGGACCACGTGTTTGTGGATTACGTCGGAACTGGATGATTTGAGGGATAATAAAAGGGAAAAAGATGGTGAGATTTTTGTGTTTTATTTCAAATAAAGGATTTCTGTGTTTTGTGTTTTATTTCTTTTTACTTACAGATTAGTAATGGGGGGGTCTCTTATCTGCCTCCAATTACTAATCTAGGGTTTAGTGGCAGCTCTAACCCCTTATTACAACGATTGCCACCACACCACGGCAATTGGGATGAGAGGGTAAAGATGTGACAATTCTGTGCATCTGCAGGCTGATTTTTCTAGGCTGGAGGGCCCAATAACCATGGGTCTCCCCAGCCTGAGAATACCAGCCCCCAGCTGTTGGCTTTATCATGGCTAGGTATAAAAATTGGGGAGACCACACACCGATTTTTAAATTATTTATTTAAATATTTAAAAAAAAACAAAAAAACAACTACATACAGTCCCTCTTATTTTGTTATACACAGCCAAAATATGCACACGTCTGGGGGCTGCAGCCTGTAGCTGTATGCTTTACCTGTGCTGGGGATCATAATATGGGGAGACACTATGAGAATTTATTTATTTTTACACTATAGAAACGCACAGAGCGTCTGTGATTGGTTGCTATTAGACACGCTGTCACACAGGGTTGGACTGCAACCAATCAGAGACGCTGGGGCTGCAGGTGGGCATGGGAAGCAGTGAATATGTATGAGAATTAATGAGTGGCCCTGGAATTAAAATTACAGACGCGAGGGAAACTGGTAAGTATAACACGCTTGCTGTAATCCCCGTATCCCTTCTACCACTATTTTAAAGCGCCAGATTCTGGTCCCCATAGATTTATGTGGGGACCAGCATCCAGGCAGATATCCGGGATCAATTCTGAGCCGGAACTCGTTTATTTTATTTTTAACGGGTTGGGTCCGCCTATCACTAAAGCCTGCTTTACACTTTGCAATTTTGCATACGATAGCGTATGCGATTTGCGACGCCCCCATCGTATGTGCGGCATGTTCAATTTGTTGATTTGTTGAACGTGCCGCACAAACGATTAACCCCTGTCACACGTACTTACCCGTCCATACGACCTCCATGTGGGCGGCGAACGTCCACTTCCTGGAGTGGGAGGGACGTTCGGCGTCACATCGACGTCACGCGGCAGCCGGCCAATAAAAGCGGAGGGGCGTAGCTGAGCGGGACGTAAACATCCTGCCCACCTCCTTCCTTCCGCATTGTGGGCTGGGAGCCGCAGGACACTGGTAAGATCTGTTCATCGTTCCCGGGGTGTCACACACTGCAATGTCTGCTACCCCGGGTACAATGAACAATCTCACGTGCAATTCTAGAGTCAGGTACGATGTGTATGCGATGAACGTTTTAACATTCAATCGCAATCGCACGTACCTGTCACACACTGCAATGTACTTACAATGCCGGATGTGCGTTACTTACGACGTGACCCCGCCGACACATTGTAAGATACATTGCAGCGTGTAAAGCAGGCTTTAGAAAGAGTTGAATGTTGATGTGGAGTGAAAAATGGTTAAATGTAGTAAATTGTTCCAGGCAGTATCTTTAACATATAACTGAATGAAAAGTGCTAATTTCTTCCTGGATAACTATGGTATAAAAAAAAAATTGTTAGTGTCATAATATTTGGTAAATTAAAGCTCAGAGCAAATGGAATTCAGAAAGTTATGAAATTCTTCAAGTCGGTCCAATGAGCTTGCCCATAGGAAAAACACCTAATTTATAATATTTTTTCCTTATGGTTATGATTGAAAAAGGAGCTAAGCTGTACATATGTTTCTTCAAAGGAAAACAAAGCGGTTTGCATATGTGGGTGCAGGTATCACATTGGAGGTAGACTATGTCCTCATAATAACATTACTTACTGAGAATATGCCAATGGTGTCTTTTTACCTAAAGAAAATTGCACTGGCAGTTTTTAACACAGTTCCCAATTCGTAAATAGATGTCTGACCCTAGCTATACTATAGTTTTAGAAGAGGATGGAAAAAAAATGTGTTTCTTCTGCACTGTGGTTGAACACTTCAGGATGGAAGATTCCAGAAAATATTAATAGATTAAATATAACCACAGTACAGGCAATGCAGGTACACGGTTATTAGTGCATCAGCCCCCCCCCCCCCCCCCCCCCATCCCGATCACCTGGTATCCCCAGCCCCCAGCATTAGCCAGATGTGGTCAATTGGAAGAGTAAAACTACACAGATCCCAAGAGAACAATTTTCTTTTCTTGTGATCTAGTCTTCCCAAGAGGAAAACCCACATCCTGCATCATTGCAGGCAGCAGCTAAAGCAATGAAACACATCATTCACTGACAGGTGCACACTAAGGCTAGGTTCACACACTGCGTTTTTTTGACGCTGCGTTTTTGTGCGTTTTTTTGCGGCAAAACCGCACAAAAACGCACCCGCGTCAAAAAACCGCGGCAGAAAAACGCACGCGTTTTGCCGCGATTTGGTGCGTTTTTTTGCTGCGTTTTGCTGCGTTTTTGCTCACTGCGTCTTTATGCGTTTTTTATCAGTGGACAAAAAAAAAAAGGTCTGATGTAATTTCCTTCTTCAATGTGTTCTTCATTCTCCACTAGTGTATGCAGAAGAGCAGACAGCTGCAGAACTACAAGGCTCAGCATACTCCATCCAATAGTGTATGCAGGAGAGCAGACAGCAGCTGCAGAACTACAAGGCTCAGCATGCTCCATCCAGGACTGTATGCTTGAGGGACAGTCAGGGGGAGCAGACCTACAAGGCTCAGCATCCTCCATCCAATAGTGTATGCAGGAGAGCAAACAGCAGCTGTCGAACTACAAGGCTCAGCATCCTCCATCCAATAGTGTATGCAGGAGAGCAGACAGCAGCTGTCGAACTACAAGGCTCAGCATCCTCCTTCCAGGACTGTACGCAGTATTTCTTTGCCCCCCTCAAACAAAAAAAATGACGTGGGCTTCGCCATATTTTTGTATGCTAGCCGGGTACAGCAGGCAGGTACGGGCTGCCCCCAACCCCCAGCTGCCTATTTGTACCCGGCTGGGAACCAAAAATATAGGGAAGCCCTTTTTTTTTTAATTATTTCATGAATTTCATGAAATAATTTAAAAAAAAAAAATGACGTGAGCTTCGCCCAATTTTTGAGTCCAGCCGGGAACAACTAGGCAGCTGGGGATTGGAATCCACAGTGCAGGGTGCCCATGCTTTCTGGGCACCCCCGCTGTGAATTGCAGTCCCGCAGCCACCCCAGAAAATGGCGCTTTCATAGAAGCGCCATCTTCTGGCGCTGTATCCAACTCTTCCAGCTGCCCTGATGCCGGGTGGCTCGCTGGGTAATAATGGGGTTAGGGCTAGCTGTATAGCTGGCCCTAAGCCCGAAATTCATGGTGTCACGCCAATATTAGACATGGCCACCATGAATTTCTAGTAAAGATAAAAAAAAAACACAACACACAGAAAAATATTTTTATTAGAAATAAAACACAACACAATTAGTGACTCCATCTTTATTGAAATAAAGAACCCCCCTCCGCAGTAATCCTGGGTCAAGGGTCCCGCGCCGTCCAATCCGGATCCAATATCATCTGATCGGTTTGCTGGAAGGCAAAGCGATCAGATGATGTGTCAGGTTCTAGGGGCTGAAGCACATCACACAGCAGCTGATTGTATAAACGGCTTTTATACAATCAGCAGATGCATCGGTGCAAAAAAAAAACAAAACACTTATGTGCTGATTACCGGCAGCTCCTGGAGCGATGGGGCGGGAGTCTGATCCCGTCCGATCGTTGCAGGAGCTGCCGGTAATCGGGGATGAAGTCTCCTGACGCATCCGCTGATAGGTTAAACCGGCCGGGCGCCCGCGTCACCGCGATACTTACGATCACCTGATGCGTCAGGTGACTGCATCAGGTGATCCATCGCCAGGTCCTGCATCTATCGGAGGTGTCCCAGCCGTCTGCACACAGCCGGAGGGCCGAAACCGTGAGAGGAGATGGGAGCGGGCATGGCACCGGGAGGCTGCAGACAGGTGAGTATAACTTTTTTTTTTTTCTAACTTTAACTTTTGTTTTCGCTGCCGCTTCCACCTCCCGCCCAGACATGGCGCCACACGGCAGCATACATGCACAGGACTGGAGGTGGACGCGGCGGTGACGGTACCGGGAGGATTCACGCTTCTGTGTTTACTGACAGAAGGAATCCTCTTCCTGTACATGTCACTTTACTACCCACCTCCTGCGTTTATAGCTGCGTTTTTGGTCTTAGAAACGCACCAAAACGCACTAAAACGCAACTATTTGCGTTTCTCATTGCGTCTTTCAACATCCCATTGCACTCAATGGATGAAAAGCGCAGTGAAAAACGCGGGAATAATTGACATGCTGCGTTTTTGTGGCACCACAAAAACGAAGCTGAAAAAAAAACGCTGTGTGCAGACAGCAAAAATGAAAACTCATAGACTTTGCTGGGGAAGCAAAGTCATGCAGTTTTCTGAACAAAAACACACCCGAAAACTGCGCAAAAACGCCGCGAAAAACGCACTGTGAACTTACCCTAATGCTGTTATGCATGTACCTCACTCACACATGGGTAACAGAAGTGGTCAAACGCACAGAGAAGCTACACCCACGCCCTTCTGGTCCCTGTACAGACCAGAAAATCCCTAGCCGCATAACTAAAAAACACCACTTCGGACCTGACTCCCTAAAGGCCATTAAAGGGTTTCTCAATGCATAGCAGGCTGAAAAATAGATGTACATGTCTGATTTATCTGAGGAAGGAGATGTGATTTCGGAAACACATAATAAAATCACAATTTAACCATTATTGCTGACTATCTTCTTACGACAGTGCGGGAATCCACTTCTATTTTATCTATTGAAGGGTTTCTCCTACCTCCCAAGGAAACAGAGTGGAGGCCGCTGTGGACAGCTAACCAGCAGAGGGGAAATTCAAATGTGAAGTATACAAGGACACCAGGTCAGGAAATCTAAAACACGTGCACAAAAAGGGAAAAAGGAGAATAAACAATCTCCCACCAACCTGAGGAAAGAGGAAAGGTGATGGGACTCATATCAGACAAACAAACATACAGCAGAAATGCCTTCTTTAAAAAGCTGGAACTGGACCTTCTTAGCATAATCCCCCTAGAAGTATAGCCCGCAAGGAAATGTAGTGAAGGGAGTATGTATATATCTGTCATGGAAACGGTTGGGGATATAGGAGATAGGGTGCAACAGAACTCTTGTGGAATATTGTGGATAGGGGCACCTCGACTGACCCTCAAACTAGGGGGTCCTAGCTATCCCTGTTCCCAGAATTACCTCTAGAGGTGAGGACATCTGGGTCGCCACCCTGGCCCTGCTTCTGGCCAGCCCTGATCTAATACCCCCCACTCCCAAAACCCCAGGGGAGGGTCGGGACCAGAGTGGCAACACAAAAAATAGACAAACAGGGGATACAAAACTAAAATCACAGGGCACACTCACACGGGGATAACACACATGTAAGGTGGACAACAAAAGGATAAACAACCAACCAACAGTGCAGTCAAACACCAGACTGCAAATGTGGCACCCTGGACAATCCAGGACGTCACGGGTACTGCAACAACACACCCCACACCCCGGTTAGGCACATCAGCTGCACACACAAATCCTTGTTGCCTCCGTCCAGGAGCTGATGTCCACACCAGGTGGGGTGGAGCCAGGCTGTTGGCCCCACCCACTGAGGAGTTCACAGTCCTGGAGGCGGGAAAGAAAGTCAGAACAGTAGTGTAGTTAGAGAGAGGGAAGTAGAAGGAGTGGAGTGGCAAGTGAGGAGCAGACTGACCGTGTCCGGGTACGTGGCCCGGGCACATACAGCAAGGTTGGCAGACGGTGGTGGCCGTCTGCAGGAGTGGCCTATCGACGCGGAACCGTAGGGCTGGGGCTGGGCGGTGGCCCACCGGTACCGAACCAGGGAGCGAAGAGAAGCCAGCACAAACCGGAAGGGCCTGCGGACCCCGACCAGGCTGGGAGTCGCCGTTAAACTGGTCAAATCCGTTAGCGACAGGAACCTCTGGGGTTTCCTAGCAACCAAGACCCGATTGAAGGCAACCGTCCAAACTGAACAGGGAGAGACAGCTACCGCCAGAGCTAGAGCTCCCAGGGCCAGAGCCTGCGGGCAAAAGGGGCTCCCCCGGCATCTATCCAAGCTGGGGAGCGGGTTACCGGTGGGAAGCCATCGGGACCGAAGACACATACCAGGTGCAGGGAAAGGCAGCCACCACCAACCATCCGGGAGTGATCACAGCAGCCGGCTGCGGAACCCGTCCATCCAGCCGTTTGTTTTACAGGAGACTCTGTGTCTGTTGTTGGCTGAGTGAGTACCACCGTGCCCTCTGGCACAGCGCTGCCCCCGCGACCCTGCACCTCACCTACCCTGCATTCCTCCCTTCACCTTCCGGGCCCCGGGACCACCAACCCCTACCCACGGAGGGGAAAACATCCCAGATGCTCCCTAACAACGTTCCTGGGATCCCCGTCACCAGCAGCGGTGGTGCCCCAACCTCACCACGACCCGTGGGTGGTGTCACGAACCAAATTCCCAAACCAAACCAACCCCTTTCACTCACGGGCGAGGAGCGCCGCTCGAGTCCCCGGATCCGGCCCACCGCTCGAGCCACCGAGCAGCAGCAGCCGCAGCCGGACCCAAGCCGCGAGCGCGGTCGAGCAGCGCACCCCCCGCCCGCGACACAAACAGCAAGGTTTAAGCAGCAAGATCTGCTACCTTCCTCACTCCTCGGGTGGACAGCATATAGTGAATCTATTTCAGGCATTACATGACGGATCATGTGAGTATTTAAGAGGAGGTGAATAGTCAGAAACCAGCTGCAGCTGGGATCTACTAGTATGCAGCAACCTGCAAGGGAAAAATGACATTAACCCTTGCAGTGTCGAAAGAAAATGCATTTAATATGCAGAGCCAAAAAACAACATGCGAGGCACAGATAACAGAACAGTCACAAATGTCTCAATAGTAAGAGAGACTCATGACAGTCCCCCCTTTCTGTGAGGGATCTCAGGACCCTCAAGACTGGACTCATCCGGAAACGACCAATGGAAAGGATGCACCAACTCATTCACGTTTCCCTCCATTGACATTTGTCCCTCCAGGTTCATAGAAACATAAGGAGGCAGTAATAAAACTGGCTCCGGAGACGCAATAAATCTCCTGAGCGACGACCTATGGAAGATGTTATGCAACTTTAATACTGGGAGTAGCTCCAGCCTAAAAAACATAGGGCCAATAATATCCGCATCTCTATATGTGCCGCCCCCGTGCCAGCAGCTGGCGCTGCTAGGATCCGGGCCTTCAGGGGTGGTGGCTCGAGGGTCTCCAGACCCGGGGGTCTCGCGACCCGGGGGTCTCGCGGACACGCCGAATAAATGGGGGGACGTAGATGTACGGGCTAGGCCGTAGTAAGTTCGTGACGCCACCCACGGTGTGTGGTGAGGTGGGACACCACCGCTGCTGTTATGGGGCACCCGGGGGAGATGTTGTGCAGCAAGTTGTTAACCCCTTCGTGGGCAGGGATGGTGGCACCGGAACCCGGTGGCTCGGTTCAGGGGATGGCGACTGCAGGGGGGTACTGGTGTATTCACTGTTAGTAAAACACACAAGTCTCTGGTAAACCAAGGTGATGGTGGCCGATACCGTGGCCGGTTGCATTCAGGTCCCCCACCCGGCTGGTGGTCTCTATCCTTTTCCTGCACTGCTTTGTGTAAGGTCCCCTTCACACGCATGTGTCTCCGGTACGTGCTAGGTCCGTGCCCGCATGTACCTGAGACACGGGCACACGTAAACCCATTAAAATCAATGGGTTTATGTGCACACACATGTGCAGCCATTGGCCCGTGCCTCCGTGTGGAGCAGACGTGTGTCCGTGTGCTCCACACGGATGCATGTTCATTTTTCTCCGGCAGCACGGGTATCACACGGTCCGCACACGTACCACACGGATGTAGTGTGGATGCGGGCCTGTGTGACACGCGCCGGAGAAAACTCACATGTCAGAGAAAATAATAACAAAACGTTACCTGCTCCAGCCCTCCTGTCTCTGCCGCTGCTCTCACTTGCTGCCGACCGCCGCTCATTATGCTCATTTAATATTCACTTCACTGCGGCGGAAGCGGCAGCAGCGGGGAGTCGGAAGGACCGGAGACCGAAGTTCAGCACCACGGACAGCGACGCCAGGGACAGGTGAGTTGAAAGTTCTTGTTCTCCGTGTGTTATCACCGATAACCCATGGAGAACACACGTAGTGCCATAAACACGGCACACGGAAGGGAAAACGCACCTTTGACACGTCCGTGAAAATAACGCACGTGTTTCACGGACGTGTGAAGGGGGCTTAAGGTGGACTTTCCTAGTGTAAAACTCGTAAGAAAAGCTGTGGAAAATAAAGCGCAATAGGGTCTTACCCTAATATGTACAGGGCAGTGGAGGGGGGAGCAATACTACTAACCAAATGTAGTTGTGACAGTCACAACCACTATAATCGCATGTAGAAATGGATCAAGGCAGCAGCAACCCAAAACGGCAGATAACAGAGAGAGGTAGAAGATGGGTTTTTCATGCCGCACCAATGATCACCAGTCAGAGGATCAGATTCATTTTAACTTTATTATTGCATAGGTCTACGCGTTTCAAGAGCTCTGCTCCCTTCCTCAGGACCGATCATTTTTTTCCCACGGTTATGAACTTTGGTGAACTCTCTCTATATATGAAAGTCAGGAGCGATTTCTGTACTTTCATTGGATTTTTCATGGTCTTTGTTTCAAATCGAAGGCATCTTATTATACAGTTAGGTCCAGAAATATTTGGACAGTGACACAAGTTTTGTTATTTTAGCTGTTTACAAAAACATGTTCAGAAATACAATTATATATATAATATGGGCTGAAAGTGCACACTCCCAGCTGCAATATGAGAGTTTTCACATCCAAATCGTAGAAAGGGTTTAGGAATCATAGCTCTGTAAGGCATAGCCTCCTCTTTTTCAAGGGACCAAAAGTAATTGGACAAGGGACTCTAAGGGCTGCAATTAACTCTGAAGGCGTCTCCCTCGTTAACCTGTAATCAATGAAGTAGTTAAAAGGTCTGGGGTTGATTACAGGTGTGTGGTTTTGCATTTGGAAGCTGTTGCTGTGACCAGACAACATGCGGTCTAAGGAACTCTCAATTGAGGTGAAGCAGAACATCCTGAGGCTGAAAAAAAAGAAAAAATCCATCAGAGAGATAGCAGACATGCTTGGAGTAGCAAAATCAACAGCCGGGTACATTCTGAGAAAAAGGAATTGACTGGTGAGCTTGGGAACTCAAAAAGGCCTGGGCGTCCACGGATGACAACAGTGGTGGATGATCGCCGCATACTTTCTTTGGTGAAGAACCCGTTCACAACATCAACTGAAGTCCAGAACACTCTCAGTGAAGTAGGTGTATCTGTCTCTAAGTCAACAGTAAAGAGAAGACTCCATGAAAGTAAATACAAAGGGTTCACATCTAGATGCAAACCATTCATCAATTCCAAAAATAGACAGGCCAGAGTTAAATTTGCTGAAAAACACCTCATGAAGCCAGCTCAGTTCTGGAAAAATATTCTATGGACAGATGAGACAAAGATCAACCTGTACCAGAATGATGGGAAGAAAAAAGTTTGGAAAAGAAAGGGAATGGCACATAATCCAAGGCACACCACATTCTCTGTAAAACATGGTGGAGGCAACGTGATGGCATGGGCATGCATGGCTTTCAATGGCACTGGGTCACTTGTGTTTATTGATGACATAACAGCAGACAAGAGTAGCCGGATGAATTCTGAAGTGTACCGGGATATACTTTCAGCCCAGATTCAGCCAAATGCCGCAAAGTTGATCGGACGGCGCTTCATAGTACAGATGGACAATGACCCCAAACATACAGCCAAAGCTACCCAGGAGTTCATGAGTGCAAAAAAGTGGAACATTCTGCAATGGCCATGTCAATCACCAGATCTTAACCCAATTGAGCATGCATTTCACTTGCTCAAATCCAGACTTAAGACGGAAAGACCCACAAACAAGCAAGACCTGAAGGCTGCGGCTGTAAAGGCCTGGCAAAGCATTAAGAAGGAGGAAACCCAGCGTTTGGTGATGTCCATGGGTTCCAGACTTAAGGCAGTGATTGCCTCCAAAGGATTCGCAACAAAATATTGAAATTAAAAATATCTTGTTTGGGTTTGGTTTATTTGTCCAATTACTTTTGACCTCCTAAAATGTGGAGTGTTTGTAAAGAAATGTGTACAATTCCTACAATTTCTATCAGATATTTTTGTTCAAACCTTCAAATTAAACGTTACAATCTGCACTTGAATTCTGTTGTAGAGGTTTAATTTCAAATCCAATGTGGTGGCATGCAGAGCCCAACTCACGAAAATTGTGTCACTGTCCAAATACTTCTGGACCTAACTGTATATTGTATATATATCTTCTCTTCACGGAAGAGTTACAATATAAATATGGATCTATATATTTATATATATTTTTTGGAATTCCATATGCATGTTTTTTCTTTCTCCTCAATCCTTTTCTTCATCCACACGTCCCGAATGTTCACACTCCCTGATGGCTGGGTTATTTCATGCCTTCACAATTCGGATCCTGGCTTACCTGGAATTCTCCGCTTAAAATTCTGTGAGTTCTAGGCTCTCCTCATACCCATCTCACATACACGCGTTTGTGGGTATATATATATATATATATATATACTCATTTATTTTCTTATATATATTTTTTTCTTTCTGTCACAGACTTATGTTTTTTAACATTTTCATTTTTCCCACAATTTATTACTTTTAGATCATACCGCTAATATATGTATGAGACAAGGTTTTTATGTTTTGCCTTTTTATTATGTATTGATTTGTATTGTGTCATGGACGAATCACCATGCACCCTTTCCCACTCGTTTTTTTCAAGAAAGGTCGGTGCTTTGACGTCCCCTTGTCTATTTAATGTATACGTGTATCTACCACGGTAGATTTGATGTTGTCTTATTTCTGACGGTCCTGAGGAAGGGAGCAGAGCTCCTGAAACGCATAGACCTATGCAATAATAAAGCTACATGAATCTAATGCTCTGACTGGTGATCATTGGTGCGGCATGAGAAACCCATCTTCTACCTCTCTCTGTTATCTAGTATGAAACTCAGGAGTCCGTTCCCGGCTGGATGTGGCCTAAGGAGCCGTGCCCGCAGACGGTGACCCGTGGGATCTATGGGCCCTGGAGGTGACCTCTTATCCCTAATCGGTGGAATGTTGTCTTCTATGAGGGACTTTGGGTGGGACAGAGCTTCTAGTCCTGGCCTCAATCGGTTAATTAACCAGTTCTGCTCAGTTCCGGTGCTGGCTTCAGGGTCCGAGTACCCCCCTTTGTGCTACGGTTTCCGGGTCGGTTGCCCGTGTCGGTACCGGCGGGCTACAACCCTGTCCCGGTCCACCTTGGTTCTGCGGATCCGTCTTCCTGTCTCCTGCTGACGGAGACCACCGTCTGCCTCCTAGCCAGTGGCACCAGGGTTCCTAGCCTGGTACCGTTCAACTTGAACTCTCCTGCTGGAGCTACACTTAGCTCCAGCCCACACTCCTCTCCAAACTCCTTTCTTACCTTAACTGACTGTTTTTCCCGGCCCGGGCTGTCTGGACCCCTGGGTGGGCATGTCCCAACTGCCTGGTCACGCCCACTGGTGTGTCTATCTTTCCCTAAGGGGGGGTGACTAGGGTTTCTGGTTGAATGTGTGTTTCCTAGTGAGGGAACGGTGTAATGCGGGGGCCTAACTGTGACTACCTGGTTTTGCCAGGGCGTCACATATACGGACCAATAACCCGCGAGCCTGGAGCTCCAGATGTACACTTCCCCCCGATGTTTTTGGTGGATATCCATACAAGGTCATTCACAACCAGGTCTGGACCTGAGCATTTATTACGCTGCATCCAATTGTTCAGAGATGGAAATACCCTTGAAGCACCGACAACAGGGGCGTCCCCCTGTGCCTTAAAGAGCCTGACCTGAGGGTCAGGAGACTCTTAATGGAACCGATTACCTTCCCTTGAACACCATTTTAGGAGAGGCACTGAGGCCTATCAACCCCTGAGGTGCAGGTAGATTATCACCCTTCTTTCTGTCTGCACCTTAGTCATCTCGGCTGGAAATGGAAGTGTGGGTTTCACCAGGACAGTGGAGATAGTTACACACAAGCAGTTATCACAAAAGCTGCCCCAACTGACAACTTCTCCAGGCCACAAATCAATCACAGGATTATGTTTTCTCAGCCAGGGAAGACCAAAAATGATGGGAGTCGAAGACGTAGCAAGATTGGTGCTCCTTGTAAAGAGTTCCTATCTGCAAGTTTGTATACGTAGTTTATATTATGTATGACTAGGGAAAACGCTCTCTGGCTGAGGAGTGCAGAATCAATGGTCAATATGGGAATAGATCTCGTTATAGGACTACTAGCTAAACCATGTGTCCAAGCAAAGGGTGAGTCTACCAAATTGGCTCCTGCTCCACTGTCCATAAGTGAAAACTGTGGAAAAAGAAAGCGCAATAGGGTCTTACCCCAATATATATAGGGTGAAGCAAAGAATAATCCTACTCACCAATTCGGGTTGTGACAGTCACAACACCTATAGCAGCATGTAACACCAAGTCCCGGCAGCGGTCCCCAAGAGGCAGATAACAGAGAGTAGTAGAGAATGGGTTTCACAGCCGCGCCAAAAGACTACTGGATTCTTTGCTGGTTTGTCCTGAAGAAGGGAGCTGTGTTCTCCTGAAACGCGTAGACTTGACCTGTTATGAAATAAAAGAAACATTAATCTGAGAAGAATCCAGTAGTCTTTTGGCGCGGCTGTGAAACCCATTCTCTACTACTCTCTGTCCACTGTCCATAAGAACAGAGATTGTCTCAGTTTTTTCACCAAACCTCACTTCAGCCACTATGGTGAACTGAGACATGAATATGGAGGAAATGTACACTCCCTGGTCGCTTCCCTCCACACGACCAGGGGGGGCGTGGCTTATTAGATGGTGTTCCTGATCGGGGTATCGAGGGACAAACACCAATATAATGTCCCTTGAGACCGCAATAAAAACATGCCCCATCCCAAGGCGAACCGCAAGAGACCTGGTATGAGGGGAGACCCCACTATCTGCATGGGTTCGTCAAGCTGCAACTGTGGGATTGTCCCCCTAGGGAGAATAACCGGAGGCAGAGTCAAAGAAGATCTCTCTCTGAGGCATCTATCTACTTTGATGCCAAGAGCAATCGCAGTCTCCAAAGACTTCAGAGTAGCATACTGGACCAGAGAATCACAGACCTTCACTGACAATCCCTCACAGAAATGACTCTTAAGGGCAAGGTCATTCCACTGGGTGTTCGTTGCCCACCTGCAAAACTCTGATCAGTACTCCTCAGCCGGCCGCACCCCCTGAAGGAGTTTAGACTCAGCAAGGGAGACGCTATCAGGGTCGTCATACACAAGGGCCAAAGCCGCAAAGAAATCCTCCACAAACCACAATGACTGTGAGTCGGTTGGCAAAGAGAAGGCCCAGAACTGCGAGAGATGACAATTCCCACCCGCTGTTCCTCACTTTCAGAGGAGCAAGGCCGGAGACTAAAGTCTAGCTTGCAGGCCTCCCTGAAAACCATAAATGTATCCTTCCCCCTCAGAAAACCTATCTGTGAGGGCTATCTTGGGCTCCAAGTGAGTGTAGGCCTGGGATGAAACAAAAAAAAAAATGACAATTTGCTGCAGCTGCTGCACGACATGAGAATGCAGGTCCATAATCTCCTTCGTTAAGGTCTGGGTCAGGTGTGTAAATGCTGTAGCCTGAATTATAATGGCTCAAAAAAATACTTTACGGGGGCCGGATATAATATCACGGGACCGGTTGGGGATATAGGAGGTGAGGTGCTATGGAACTGGTATAGAATACCCTCAAACTAGGGGGCCCTAGCTATCCCTGTTCCCAGAATTACCTCTAGAGGTGAGGACGTCTGGGCCACCAGCCTGGCCCCGCTGATGGCCAGCCCTGATCTAATACCCCCCACTCCCACCAACCCTGGAGAGGGCCGGAACCAGAGTGGTAACCCAAAAAAATAGAAAAACAGGGGACACAAAACTAAATCACACAGCACGCACGGAGGTAACACACATGTAAGGCAGACAACAAAAGGATAAACAACCAACCAATAGTGCAGTCAAACACCAGACAGCAAGCCGCAAGATTTAACCCTCCGTCACATACAATATCGGTTCTAACGAGTTCACATACAATGTGACTGTCAGGCGCAGGCTAGAAAAATACCTATAATATCTAATGTTTGCAATTTCAGTGCTCTATAAGTGATCAGTGACCTTCATAGGGATGTAATAAAAGAGACTACACATAATCAGGTGCAAAAAAAAACCCATTTACTTAACATAAAACTAATAACTCTGAAATACAAACATTTCAAAACTCCCGCCAAATAGTCCCCAGTTCGACTCTGTTGAAAAACGCTGCAAAGAAAATTTATGGAAACAAACTTAATTTTAAGGTACCTTAAGTACTATTAAACACATGTTCAATCAGAATTAGATCCTGAAGTTTCCCCAGAAAAATTACACTTGCAGAGCATGTGAGGAATAAAAATATAAAATATCAACCTTATTGAGTGTGACGTGTTCACATACAATGAGCCTGAAAGATTAGCGCAGTTATATCTGTCCTCCTGAAGCTCTGCAATCCAACTGTGGTATGAGGCTTCACAGAGCTGCTAGAGACAGGAGACTACCTGGAGGGAGGGGATTTCCTCACAATCTGGTGAGGAAGGAGAAATGAAAGTAAAAGAGATGTGCCTGTCAGGCCTATTGTATGTGACGGAGGGTTAAACAGCAAGACATGAATATGGAGGAAATGTACACTCCCTGGTCGCTTCCTTCCACACGACCAGGAGGGCGCGGCTTATTAGATGGTGTTCCTGACCTGGGTATCGAGGGACAAACACCAATATAACGTCCCTTGAGACCACAATAAAAACATGCTCCCTCCCAAAGCGAACTGCAAGAGACCTGGTATGAGGGGAGACCCCGCTATCTGCATGGGTTAGTCAAGCTGTAACTATGGGATTGTCTCCCTAGGGAGAATCACCGGAGGCAGAGTCAAAGAAGATCTCTCTCTGAGGCATCTGTCTACTTTGATGGCAAGAGCAATCGCAGCCTCCAAACACTTCAGAGTAGCATACTGGACCAGAGAATCACAGACCTTCACTGACAATCCCTCACAGAAATGACTCCTAAGGGCAGGGTCATTCCACTGGGTGTTAGTTGCCCACCTGCAAAACTCTGAGCAGTACTCCTCAGCCGGCCACACCCACTGAAGGAGTTTAGACTCAGCAAGGGAAACGCTATCAGGGTCATCATACACAAGGGCCAAAGGGTACCTTCACACTTTAGCGATGCAGCAGCGATCCGACCAGCGATCTGACCTGGTCAGGATCGCTGCTGCATCGCTACATGGTCGCTGGTGAGCTGTCAAACAGGCAGATCTCACCAGCGACCAGTGACCAGCCGCCAGCCAGCAGCGTCACTTGCACGGAGCCGGCGTCTGGAAGCTGCGGACACTGGTAACTAAGGTAAACATCGGGTATGGTTACCCGATGTTTACATTAGTTACCAGCGCACACCGCTTAGCTTTGCTCTCCTAGCTACAGTACACATCGGGTTAATTAACCCGATGTGTAATGCAGCTACATGTGCAGAGAGAAGGGAGCCGCGCACACTGCTTAGCGCTGGCTCCTTGCTCTCCTAGCTACAGTACATATCGGGTTAATTAACCCGATGTGTAATGCAGCTACATGTGCAGAGAGCAGGGAGCCGCGCACACTGCTTAGCGCTGGCTCCTTGCTCTCCTAGCTACAGTACACATCGGGTTAATTAACCCGATGTGTAATGCAGCTACATGTGCAGAGAGCCGGAGCCGGCAGCACAGGCAGCGTGAGAGCTGCGGAGGCTGGTAACTAAGGTAAATATCGGGTAACCACCTTGGTTACCCGATGTTTATCTTGGTTAAAGCTCACCGCAGCTGCCAGACGCCGGCTCCTGCTCCCTGCTCGCTTCATTTCGTCGCTCTCTCGCTGTCACACACAGCGATCTGTGTGTCACAGTGGGAGAGCGCCTTTGAAGAAAACGAAAGAGGGCTGTGTGTAACGAGCAGCGATCTCGCAGCAGGGGCCAGATCGCTGCTCAGTGTCACACACAGCGAGATCGCTAATGAGGTCACTGCTGCGTCACAAAAAACGTGACTCAGCAGCGATCTCGGCAGCGATCTCGCTGTGTGTGAAGCACCCCAAAGCCGCAAAGAAATCCTTGGATAAACAACCAACCAACAGTGCAGTCAAACACCAGACAGCAAGCAGCAAGGTTTAAACAGCAAGAGCTGCTATCTTCCTCACTCCTCGGGTGGTCAGGATATAGTGAATCTATATCAGGCATCACATGATAGATCATGTGAGTATTTAAAGAGGATGTGAATGGTCAGAAACCAGCTGCAGCTGAGATCTAGTAAAACGACATTAACCCTTGCAGTGCCGAAAAAAGCAGAAAATGGATTTAATATGCAGAGCCAGTAAATACATGTGAGGAGAATGTGATAACAGAACCATCACAAATCTCTCAACAGTCAGAGAGACTCATGACAATATCCCCACCCAGACTGTGATAGGTCAATCCAAAAGGGGGACAATGAAAAACACCTGGAGAGAATAAAGCCGAGAAAGAAAAATGAAAGAATAAGAACCATCAGCATTACCAACAGACAGTAAAAGACCATAGCTCTGCAAACAGGGGAACAGACCACAAAGCAAAAGGTCACTGGAGATCCCCAAATCAAGCCATGATAGATACATAGAGATACATTTTTACATAGCAGTATATTTCTGTGTCCCTGTATTCTAGAGATAAAAGTCAGACATTTTACTTCCTATAAAATAACAAAAAAATAATCAGAAAAACAATTAGAAAAGTGTAACTGACCTGTACGCGACCAGAGTCCCTTGAATTGATCTGCTCTTTTCTAGTCCCAACTGTCCCGCATGCAGTAGGACAGTTCCAGATTTGAGTCTATGCCCTGTAATTCCTTGCATTTGCTGAATGTCCCTCATTGCCATTTCCCCAATCGAAAAGCACTCTCAGGTTTCTTCAGGAGGAACCTGCACAGCTGCTATAGAAACGATGCCACAGCTATGCAGAAATTAGTTCCCTCCACATGGGCAGCACAGGTATGGGCTGCAGCCGACATAGACAGGAGTGAGGAGCAGATATTTATCACAGAAGAGAGTGGCTACAGCTGAGGTTGCAACTACCTGTTAGATCACTGCAGGATAGAAACAAGCCTTAACCCCTTAAGTACCTAGAGGAAAGAAATATGCTCCAACTAAGGGTAAATGACGAGTGGGCGCTAAAGCGAATCTGCAATCCTCAATACGCTATGACTTTCTGATCCCAAATCCCTCCAAGATCACACCAGGCAGTGATGCACTTGTGACAGTGGGGGCCTTTATACAGTGTAGGAGCTACTGTCGGGCAATTATACAGCTTGGGTCTTTCCTTGGGAGCCATCATATGGTGTGGAGACTACTGTGGAGGCCATTATGTAATGAGGGGCCCATCATATAGTGTGGGGCTATTATACAGTGTAGGTACTACTGTAGGGGCCATCATGCAGTGTGGGAGGCATCATACTGTGTGGGAGCCATCATACAGTGTATGGACTACTGTGGGGGTTATTATAGTGTTTTGGGGGCGCTGTGGGCCCATTATACTGTGTATAAGAGTTGTGGGCAAGTATACTTGTAAAATTGCCACAAGTATTTTCTTGTGGCAATTTTACCATCTAGAGGACACAAAAGAGGTATTTTTCCTTGTAAGGGGTACAGTGGTAGGTGATATTATGTGTGGCAGTAAGAGTAGCACATACGGCAACAGCGGCTCAGAATTGGGGTTACAACAGGATGAGGAGTTTGTGCAGGTTGGGAATAGATGGAAACAGTGTTGGAAATGTGAGAAGTCAAATATGTCTTTGTTGTAATCTCTGCAGATGTGTCATGGCTGGAAGTTGTTGTGTCGGCCTGAGCAAGAGGGAAAGGAAGGGAAAAGTGATCCACTCGACAAACCATAAAGAAAAAAACCCCATTAAAATTTAACTTTTAATAATACTATTAAAAGGTCAAAGACCAAAAAGGCACGATAACATAATAACGAATAATCTGCAGAACGTGTAATAACAAATGCTAGGTGGGAAAGAAAAAATTCAGACTAGGCTCTAGATAAGCCCTAATAAATCTCTCCCTACCTAGCAATGGAGGGTATGACGCGCTAAGGTTGTGGGGCCCCCATTCACCGAAGGGAGACCCTATGTAGCTCTAATTAGCCCTTCACAGACCAAACAACAACATCACCAATTTAAACAAATAAAAGACCCCCTTCAAATTAGATGGAGGGTCAAAAAAACGTATCTGAAAAAGTCCAGAGACAACGTCCGGACGCGTTTCCTCCAAACAGATGCCAGGGATTCATCAGGAGACAACCAGGGGGTAGAGAGTCAAAGCAGTAGCCTCCTTGGGGTGCCAAATATGTGGTGCAAGAGGTGATCGACTCCATCAGAAAGAATGTCAGATATATAGTAAGTGACTATAACTTTACTGTAATCTCTAACATGTTCTGCTGGACTAGTAGCTACCACTATACGGTCACCGTATGGTGGTAATTTCAGTGTTGGTCTCTGTATAGAGATTTGTATCCAGTAACAGCCCAGTAATTTGCTAAGGTTTTCCTATATCAACAATTAAGTTGTGCTACCACAGTTGTAATCAAGATTACCTGGTTAAGGGCTTCTCAGATGTTTGGCCCCCCTTGAGCTGAACCCCCAGCTACACCTCTGAGTTTCACCAACATCTAATTTTCGGCATACTTCCTAAACAGATGACAGTGATGCTTCTAATAATGGACTTTTAACACTTACCAGAATCTGACAAATCAACTCATGTAAGTTGCAGTTTCTTTATCTGTTAAGTTCATATGTAAATACATTAGATAAAAATTGATAGTTTATTTTTATGGCTTGTCTATTTTTACATTAATTGTATTGTAATTTTATGGAAGTTAAACATAAGAAATTATAAAACAATTGCCTTGAGACTCTCAAACCAATTCATTCATATTTCAAAACCTATTAGAATAGAAATCTTATACTTTCAATTGCAATATTTCTCTAATATATTGGCTTGGCTCTCAAATACTGCTACTTTTCCAATATTTTGGTTGCCATGTAATGCGAACATGCATTGTCACAGTTTATCGTTACCCTGCTGGTTCAGGTATCAAAGCACAGATAAATCTGCCAGACACACACTGCTTGTGATGCCCCAGAGATCATCCTCTTCCTGAGAGGTAAAACACTGGCAGGAATGAATGGAGTGCAACATAATCACATGTCTTTGTTGTTAAATGACGACATTGCATTCACAGGCCTCCAGAATGACAGGCATATGGCACGTATAAATAAATGAAAAGGCTCCTGATACAATTACGCTTAAAAGTCTGAACTGTGTACCTGGTAACATTTGGTAAGCTGCAGGCTGTCTGTTCCCTGATCAGCCTCCAGATGAAGCCTTCATCAATTCTCACATCAAGCATTTCTATAAAATAGTTTTAGACTTAATTGTGATTCATTAGAAAAATATTTAGAAATGTTTGAAAATGTTGAACAAGTATATTTAATATATTGAAAATCTGTATTTGTTATTGCCATGCTTTGCAAGTATGAAATGGAGAAAAATATGTGTGATAAAAGTAATATCAATAACTGAAAACTAAACACAAAGATTAATAACAATCTAAAAATATAATATAATAACAAACAAATTCTGCAGCGCTTTACAATTGTGGCAAGTGTAAAAGAACCAACAAAAAAAACTAATCTTGTGTAGCGCCCTGGAAAACCAGGTAGTTGCACATGTAGGCCCCCGCATAACACCAATCCCACGAAGGGTTAAATCAGCCGACCTGAAACCTTAGTTACCCCCCTCAGGGAAGGACGGACACACCAGTGGGCGAAACCAGGCAGTTGGGACACGCCCACCTAGGGGTCTGGAGAGCCCGGGGCGGGAAAACAGTCAGATTAGAGGAAGTTGAAGTTTGGAGTGGAGGTGCAAGCTGACAGGTGCCAGGGTCGGAGCCCTGACACCTTGGCTAGGTGGCAGACGTTAGCCAGTGTCTGCAGGAGACGGGAGGATGACTGCGGAGATCCGAGGTGTACCGGGACAGGGTTGGAGCCCGTCGATATCGACACTGGAGAACCGACCCGGAAACCGTGTGCACAGAGGGGGTACTCGGACCCTGAAGCCAGAACCGGAACCAACGGCCTAGCTAATTAACCGATTGAGGCCAGGATTTTAGGTCCTGTCCCAATCTAAGTCGCAAAAAGTAGACAACCACCCACAGAGAGGGATAGAGCCACTGCCAGGGCCCGTAGATCCCAAGGGTCAGCGTCAGATGGGCACGGCTCCCAACCGAAGGACCGGGAGCGGACTCCCATGTTTCACACCGGGAAGTCCTACTTACAAAACATTGAGTACAGAGGAGAGAGACTTTGACTACCAACCCGGGTGTGGGATCAGATACACCCGTCTGCAGCAGCCGGCCACCATCACCTTGGTTTACCACAGGACTCGTGTGCTTTATTCGACCGTGAGTAACATCCCCGGCCTGGCTGGGTGCACCAGTCCCTGCACTCACCATCCCCAGCATAGAGACATTGGGCCCCGGGACATCCATCCCTACCCACGGAGGGGTTAACATCCAGCTGCCAGCCCAACATCCCCGGGAGCCCCACAACGGCAGCGGTGGTGCTACATCTCACCACACATCGTGGGTGGCATCAAAGACATTCTACAACCAATCCCGTATAAATATGTCCCCTTTTTTCGGAGTGTCCGCGCGACTCCCGGGTCTGGAGGACCCCTAAAGCTGCACCGTAGATCCGGATCCGAGCAACAGCGGCTGCTGGCACGAGGGCAGCACACTTGCATTCTAAAAAGGCAGTTTACACGCTGCAATATCGCTATCGATATCGCTAGCGAGCGTACCCACACCTGTCGGTTGTGCATCACTGGCAAATCGCTGCCCGTGGCGCACAACATCGCTTACACCCGTCACACGAACTTACCTTCCCTGCGACGTCGCTGTGGCCAGCGAACCGCCTCCGTTCTAAGGGGCGGTTTGTGCGGCGTCACAGCGATGACACACGGCAGCCGTCCAATAGAAGCGGAGGGGCGGAGATGAGCGGGCGGAATATCCCGCCCACCTCCTTCCTTCCTCATTGCCGGTGGACACAGGCAAGGAGATGTTCGTCGTTCCTGCGGTGTCACACATAGCAATGTGTGATGTCAAAGGAACGACGAACAAAGAGCGGCATGCACCACCAACGATATTATGAAAAGGAGCGACGTGTCAACGATCAACGATTTTTGACATTTTTGCGATCGTTGATCGTCGCTCCTAGCTGTCACATGCTGCGATGTCGCTAACGACGCCGGATGTGCGTCACAAACACTGTGAGCCCGACGATATATCGTTAGCGATGTCGCAGCGTGTAAAGCACCCTAAAGGCTCTCATGCACATCAAAGTTGGACAAATTGGGTCATGTAATGTGTACGGTGCCTCATGGCTCCAGACAAATAATGCCAGGGGAAAGAAGGACTGGGCATTTTTAATTTAAACACCTCTCGTCCGCTGGCCTGGCTGTCTTCAGAAAGACCGCATGGACCAGGGCTCATTCGACTGAATGCTCGCGCTCCTTCCCGTGGGCAAAACACTACTTAGACAAACGCAAGGTGAGAGAACCACACATTTGTAAGACTTTATTGGTTCATCATAAGGTAAAAACATATTGCAAATCTCCCAGCAAAACACAAGATGGTACAAGTGACAGAGTCTCACCCGTCCACTGGCCCGCCAGGGATTAGAATTTTCATGACTTTAGGGCTTCCAGGGCCAATGATCCTAATACAGCAGCACCCTGCTTTTGGTGGGCACCCACTGAGAAGAGATAGCAGCAACCTCAGGAAGCTCACCGAGCACAGCAAGATATGTAGCCAGGCAACAGAGTTGTCACAACCTGGGTTCTACAAGCAAATTTGTGGAATTAGCTTTGAGCATTGAAGCAGTTCTGTTATCCTTCAGCTCAAACCATGGATCCTAGGCTGAAATCCTATATAATGAATCTTGAAGCAGTTCTGTGATTGCCCAGCTGGAATGAAAGTTCCCCGGATGAGGTCATGTAGAATATTCCCAAATTTTGAAGTGGTTCTGTGATTCCCCCAGCTAGAACTGGAGCTCCTCGGCTGGGGTCATGTAGAATATCCCTCTGGTGACAGAAGCAAGACTCTTTTTTCCCACTCTTGTGCACATGATTTAAGTTTCTTCCCCTTGGGTCCCCGTCTTCTGCACACTTTCCCTCTCTCGATCAGTTGTGCATAGTGGCCTCCTCTCTGGTTCCTCAGTAGGAATGAGAAACTACTCAATGGCCTTTCAGGGAGCCAGGTACGAGTTGTTTTAAGGTGCACTGCTAGGGATTTTCTAGTCTGTACAGGAATCAGTAGAGTGTGGGTGCGGCTGCAGAGTTGTAGGCTTTAAAACTCCTTTTCCGTGTGTTTTATTTAAGTATATGCAGAACAATGGCTTATAAAAAGGTGTCTCATTACCAAGGTACTCTCAAGACCTTCACAACCTTATTGTTGCAAAACATACTGGTGGCATTGTTTACAGAAGAATTTCTAAACTACTGAATATTCTAATGAGCACTGTTGGGGCCATAATCCAGAAATGGAAAAAACATAATTTTACCAGAAACCGACCATGACCAGGTGCTCACTGCAAGATTTCAGTCAGAGGAGTTAAAATAATTATCAGAAGAGTCTAATCTCTATGTCTTTGTACTTTAGAGGTGAAAAAATGATCAGATTGTTTTGCTCCTATAAAATGACTAAAAAAGAATATTAAAAACATTTGCAAAAATGTAAATTTCTTTCTAATCGCAAAATATAATTTTTTCTTTTTTTTTTCTTTTTTCTTGTTACTTGAACCCACAACCTCTGCAATTGCAGTCAGGAGCAAAACCATACTGCTGATGTCCCCAGGAGAATTTTGTATACTTGAAGCTTCATTGGAGCCTTTGACTTCACAGACAAATTATACTGGTAAATAGAGATACATTGTACATAGTATTGTATTTCTATGTCCCTGTATTCTACAGAGAGAATGGGAGAGATTTTCTGTCTTTCTATAAATTGACTAAAAACCAAACAAACAATTAAAACAATTACATTTTTAATGTAAATAGAAAATAAATATATATATATATATATATATATATATATATATATATATATATATATACAGTCATATGAAAAAGTTTGGGCACCCCTATTAATGTTAACCTTTTTTCTTTATAACAATTTTTTTTTTTCAACAGCTATTTCAGTTTCATATATCTAATAACTGATGGACTAAGTAATATTTCTGGATTGAAATGAGGGTTATTGTACTAACAGAAAATGTGCAATATGCATTTAAACAAAATTTGACCGGTGCAAAAGTATGGGCACATCAACATAAAAGTGACATTAATATTTTGTAGATCCTCCTTTTGCAAAAATAACAGCCTCTAGTCGCTTCCTGTAGCTTTTAATGAGTTCCTGGATCCTGGATGAAGGTACGGTATATTTGACCATTCCTGTTTACAAAACAATTCCAGTTCAGTTAAGTTTGATGGTCGCAGAGCATGGACAACACACTTCAAATCATCCCACAGATGTTCAATGATATTCAGGTCTGGGGACTTGGATGGCCATTCCAGAACATTGTAATTGTTCCTCTGCATGAATGCCTGAGTAGATTTGGAGCGGTGTTTTGGATCATTGTCTTGCTGAAATATCCATCCCCTGCGTAACTTAAACTTCATCACTGATTCTTGCACATTATTGTCAAGAATCTGCTGATACTGAGTTGAATCCATGCGACCCTCAACTTTAACAAAATTCCCGGTGCCGGCATTGGCCACACAGCCCCAAAGCATGATGGAACCTCCACCAAATTTTACTGTGGGTAGCAAGTGCTTTTTTTGGAATGCCGTGTTTTTTGCCTCCATGCATAACGCCTTTTTGTATGACCAAACAACTCAATCTTTGTTTCATCAGTCCACAGGACCTTCTTCCAAAATGTAACTGGCTTGTCCAAATGTGCTTTTGCATACCTCAGGCGACTCTGTTTGTGGCGTGCTTCCAGAAACGGCTTCTTTTGCATCACTCTCCCATACAGCTTCTCCTTATGCAACATGCGCTGTATTGTTGACCGATGCACATTGACACCATCTGCAGCAAGATGATGCTGCAGGTCTTTGGAGGTGGTCTGTAGATTGTCCTTGACTGTTCTCACCATTCTTCTTCTCTGCCTTTCTGATATTTTTCTTGGCCTGCCACTTCTGGGCGTAACAAGAACTGTACCTGTGTTCTTCCATTTCCTTACTATGTTCCTCACAGTGGAAACTGACAGTTTAAATCTCTGAGACAACTTTTTGTATCCTTCCCCTGAACAACTATGTTGAATAATCTTTGTTTTCAGATCATTTGAGAGTTGTTTTGAGGAGCCCATGATGCCACTCTTCATAGGAGATTCAAATAGGAGAACAACTTGCAAGAGGCCACCTTAGATACCTTTTGATGGTATCTAAGGTGGCTCATGATTGGATATACCTGCCTATGAAGTTCAAAGCTCAATGAGGTTACAAAACCAATTTAATGGTTTAGTAAGTCAGTAAAAAGTAGTTTGGAGTGTTCAAATCAAGAGATTGATAAGGGTGCCCATACTTTTGCACCGGTCAAATATTGTTTAAATGCGGATTGCACATTTTCTGTTAGTACAATAAACCTCGTTTCAATCCAGAAATATTACTGAGTCCATCAGTTATTAGACATATGAAACTGAAATAGCTGTTGCAAAAACCCAAATTGTTATAAAGAAAAAAGGTTAAGATTAATAGGGGTGCCCAAACTTTTTCATATGACTGTATATATATATATATATATATATATATATAAAGCTGGGGTGAGGAGTACCGGGCACTGCTAATCCACGTATGGCTGGAAGCCGCAATCCCGCTGAAGGCAAGATCCGGGTGCATGTCCCAGAGCATAGACGATGCAAAATCCACAAACAGGCATGAAGGGTCGCATTCCACAAGGATCTGGATATAAGGGAGTCTTTATTCCAAGTTCACATCAAGGATACAGGTGGTGAGGGAGGGTGAGGGTGTGCAACGCCGGACGACGGCGGGCCGTTTCGCAAGTGATTTGCTTCTACGGGTCCAGTGAAAGCAAGGACGTTGTATCCGCCCTTAAATACAAGGTGTTGCGGGTGCAACGACATTGTGTGACTAACATGCAATTTAAAAACAACTATACCAGCTGCAAATTTATCTAACGAACATAGAAAAATAATGTATACATGTACAGAAAATTACGTTAAATATAGTCATTGCATAAAGGGCATAACAAGAGTAAAATAGCAATTATACGCAATGCTTTTTACGGCTAATAATTATATTATCATGTATAATGTACAATATAGAGGGGAAGAAAAAAATAAATTGATTAGTCAAAAAACAGCATTTTAGAAAGACTGATAAGTCGTTTCTGTCATTCTGTCATGCCAAGAGGGCCAAGAGCATCCAAGTCCATAATTAATCTGGATTCCTTTTTAAGTAGAAAGCGGTGCGTATCACCCCCCGTGGGACAGGGGTTAATTTTTATTATACCAGCAAACTTCAGGAGTCATGGATTACCATCATGACACTCCTGCATGTGTGTAATTAAATGTGGTGAACCCACTCCAGAGGTTATGGACTTGAAATGTTCCCTAAATCTAACATATAAAGGCCAAATTGTTTTGCCTATGTAGTATCTTTGGCAGGGACAAAAGATTACATATACAAGATAGTTGGATTTACAGGTGATGAAGTCATTGATTTTAAAAACCTCACTACCAATTTTTTCAAAATATTCCCTGTACAATGAAACTCACAAAAAGGGCAGCCACCACATTTATAATTCCCTTTTATTTTATTACGGTCTAGCCATGTTCCTTCTTTTTGAGTGACAATGCGATTATTAACAAGGATATCTCCTATATTCTTGCATCTCCTGTATGAGATCAATGGGACTTCAGTAGCTATCTCGCTAAGATCTTTGTCATTATTGATTAAATGCCAATGTTTCCTAATGATGGATTTTATTGCGTCATACATTGAATTAAACTTGAAATTAAAGACACATCTGTCTGTGGTTTCAATTACTGCTGCATTTGAATTGGCATAATCAACTTTATTTCTGCTTTTATTTCTATTTTTACTTCTATTAGTGTATTCCTTGTGTTTAGGATCATAGCTTAGGGTTTTTTCATAGGCTGCATTGATAACAGACATAGGATACCCGTGCTCTGATAGGCGTTCTTTCGGATCTGATGCTTGTTGTATGAAGTACTCAGGACTGTTATGCACTCTCCTCAGGCGTAAAAATTGGCCATAGGGAAGTGCCCTCTTTGTATGGCACGGATGCGCGCTACTGTAGTGAAGCAGTGTATTCACTGCAGTTGGCTTCCTATAAATCTGTCTAATTATGTTACCATCAATCACAGAAAGTGTGACGTCCAGAAAGTCTAATTTCTGGCCACCAAAGGTGTGTGTAAAAAACATATTATAGGAATTGGTATCATTAAGGTAAGCTACAAAACTACTAAAATCCTGCGCAGATCTGTCCCATACAAAGAAGGCATCATCCACATACCTAGCGTATTTTTTTTATATGCTTCAGGTATGGATTCTCAATACTGTAAATGTAATCATCTTCAAATGCGGCCAAGAAGAGGTTCGCAAAAATACATGCTGCGGGGGTACCCCTGCATTGCAGGTACCACTGATCATCAAATCGATCATCATCAAATTTGAATGCGTTATGGTGCAAGACAAAACTGAGGGCTTCTGTAATGAAGTCTACCAGAGCCGGGTCCTGATTGAAGTTCAATAGTACTCTCTTGACAGTCTGCACACCCAGATCCTGAGGGATGCGGGTGTACAGACTCTCAATATCCAGGGAAGCAAAGTGAAAGCCTTCCTGCCACTGAAAATCGTCTAGCATATTAATAAAGTCCCCTGTATCTTTAAAAAACATGGGGATTAGGACGAGCAATGGTTTTAGTAGCCACTCTAGATAGTGTGATAGGGGTTCTGTCACTGAGCCTATTCCTGCAACAATAGGGCGGCGAGGGGGGGTAGGCATCGTTCTTATGGATTTTTCGTAAATAGTACCAGTGAGGCTTTTTTGCATACAGGGGAAGCAATTTCTCTGCAGTTTTTTTAGAGATGGTACCTAAACATACATATCTGTGCAGGAAACGTCTAAGTTGTTGGACATAGGACCATGTGGGGTCACTAGATAATTTTTGATAAACTTTTTTGTCCTGAAGTTGCCTATTGGCCTCCTGTATATATGCCTCTTTCGTTAAAAGAACGGTGGCGCCTCCCTTGTCCGCCCTATGGATGATAATTAGTGATGAGCGAGTACTAAAAAGCTCGGGTGCTCGAAGCTCGGGCCGAGCCTCCCAAGATACTCGTGTACTCGGTCCGAGCAATGAGCCCAATGTTATCCTATGGGAGACCCGAGTATTTTTGTGAAATGACCCCCCGGCAGCATGGAGAAACCCTAAAAATGTCACAAAAGTCTCAGAAGAGTGCTCAAATGACATGGCAACAGCATGGGGAAGACCCCTTGAAGCATTTATCACTGAAAAGTCACAGCTGTGAACAATTTTGTCCGCGTTTTACGCCATTTTTACGGACTCACCAGAAAACCTTCCAAAATGACCCCAAAATGATTTTTCATGGCGGAAATGTTAAGGGCACATACCCAATAGTGAGATAGAGCTGGTGTATGTTACTTTTTGAGATTAATACATGAAAGATTTTACGTGAAAACATTGTGTGGCACTCCGATGTCCCTGAGAAGAGACGTACATGAAGGCCTCTTGAGTCTAATGTGCCCATTTTGAGGAAGTGAGTCTTTGTAGTATTTTCCTTTGCCAGGGCAGTCCAAAATTGTGAGGTTCACCAATGCCCCTGCATACAGACGTGCATGAGGGCCTGTAAACCTGAAGTGCCCATTGTAAGGAAGTGGGTCTATTGTAGTATAGCCCTTAGGCAGGGCAGCCAAAAATTGGGAGGCTCCACATTGTCCCTGGATAGAGACGTGCATGATGGCCTGTAAACCTGAAGTGCCCATTGTAAGGAAGTGGGTCTATTGTAGTATAGCCCTTAGGCAGGGCAGCCAAAAATTGGGAGGCTCCACATTGTCCCTGGATAGAGACGTGCATGATGGCCTGTAAACCTGAAGTGCCCATTGTAAGGAAGTGGGTCTATTGTAGTATAGCCCTTAGGCAGGGCAGCCAAAAATTGGGAGGCTTCACGTTGTCCCTGGATAGAGACGTGCATGAGGGCCTGTAAACCTGAAGTGCCCATTGGAAGGAAGTGGGTCTATTGTAGTATAGCCCTTAGGCAGGGCAGCCAAAAATTGGGAGGCTCCACGTTGTCCCTGGATAGAGACGTGCATGATGGCCTGTAAACCTGAAGTGCCCATTGTAAGGAAGTGGGTCTATTGTAGTATAGCCCTTAGGCAGGGCAGCCAAAAATTGGGAGGCTCCACGTTGTCCCTGGATAGAGACGTGCATGAGGGCCTGTAAACCTGAAGTGCCCATTGGAAGGAAGTGGGTCTATTGTAGTATAGCCCTTAGGCAGGGCAGCCAAAAATTGGGAGGCTCCACGTTGTCCCTGGATAGAGACCTGTTAGGTTCTTAGTGCCTCCGTGCTTGCATTTAAAAACCGCACGTGTGTGCCTGTTGGTGGCAGCTTTCCGCTGCATTTGTGTGAGTTTTGCAAAAACTTGGATATAACGCACAAGTCTAGTGAATACACATCAGCACAGCATTGCAAAATGCGCAAGGGCGTTGTCAACGAACAAGGAAGTGGACGTGATGGTGGTGCAGGCAGAGACCGAGGTTGTGTGCAAGCTCTAATTTCGCCACAACAAAGGGCCACATCTAGTCGCTCGCACGTCCTGTCCCAAATTCTTGGGGACCGCTGCAGTACACCGCTCTTGAACCAAGACCAGTGTCAACAGGTTGTTAGTTGGATAGCGGATAATGCTTCCAGTCAGATTGGCACCACCACAAACACTCTGTCTTCCACACGGTCAAGTGTCAGTAGCCGTGATACTGCACCGCACATTTCAGAACCTGATCCTCCTTCCTACCACCAGGCCGAGTACACGTCCACGGACATTACTGATCCCACACTTGGACACTCGGAAGAGCTGTTCGTTCACGTTTCCATTCACAAATTCTGGCCTCTCGCCAGCTCCTGTTGAAGTGGGCCATGACGAGATTGTATGTACAGATGCCCAAATATTTGAGCAGCCACGTTCTCACGAAGTTGGCAACGTGTCTCAACAAGGGGTGGACGATGATGAGACACAATTGTCAGGAAGTCAGGAGGAGGAGCAGGGTGCGGAAGAGGAAGACGACGTGGTGGATGATCCAGTAACTGACCCAACCTGGCAGGAGGATATGCAGAGCGAGGACAGCAGTGCACAGGGGGAGGGAGGCGTAGCATCCCAACAGGCAGTAAGAAGCAGAGTGGTGGCCCCAGGCAGACGTCAGGCAACTGTTCCCCGGAACAACACGACACAAGGTGCCTGTACAAATGTTAGGTCTTCCCGAGTCTGGCTGTAATACTATTGTATGTATTGAGGATTTCGATTGCGTTAGGGCAATGACAACCAGAGACGAGTTCTTGGTGCAAGACGTTTATAATATGCAACCAGCAAATATGTACATAAACGGAACAAAAACACAGTAGAACATAAATACAGGAAATACCTTCCAGGGACGGAGCGAAAGGGAATTCCCGGGACCGCGCACCGGACTCCCCCAGGGAGACCACCAAGAGCGAACCCCTATACAGGGACTGTCTGGCAATCACCCCAGAAGCCCTAAATGCGCAGCAGCCGGGACCCAAAAGGGCAATAGGTAAGTCCAAAAATGTCCGTACGTGATGTGAGTCCAGAGTGGTATTAAACGGAAGGAACCGGGCAGAAGTGCCGACCAAAGACGGCAAACGGAGTCCGGGCACAGCTAGATGATACCAGATGAAGTCCAGAGTCGGTGTCGGTTGTTTTCCAAGAGGATCCGAATAACAATCAGGAACCAAAAGCTGCAGGGCAGGAGCACACAGGAAGCAGTATACTCAGGCACTGGACTAAGCTTTAGGGGCGGCTTTTAAACAGATGGACAGGAAGTAGGGCAACAGAACAGAAAACTCCATGTTAACAAAGGGCAAGCTCTTTCAAAAGAAAACTGGAAAACCCGGAACTCTGACACTGGCAGTTTTTTAAGTTGGCTCCAGATGATTCTAAAAAGGCCATTTGCAACACCTGCCATGCCAGCATCAGCAGGGGTACCAAAACTAGCAGCCTGACCACCACCAGCATGATCAGTCACATGTCAGCCAAGCACCCGACTTTGTGGGAAGTACAACAGAGTCCAGGAGCAGTGCTTGCTGATGTCACTGCTACGTCTTCGCTGGTTGTGCATGCGAGCCAATCCCCTGTCCATGCTGCCTGCGAACAAGCCTCCTCCACTCCTGCACCTGCAGTGGCCTACGCAGAAAGAACACCATCATCAAGCACGTCCTTGTCCCAGCGCAGCGTTCAGTTATCCATTCAGCAAACCTTTGAACGCAGGCGCAAATACACTGCCAACACCCCACATGCCACAGTTCTAAATGCTAACATTTCGCGACTGCTTGCGCTGGAAATGTTGCCTTTTAGGCTGGTTGAGACAGAAGCATTCCGCGACCTGATGGTGGCAGCTGTCCCACGTTACTCGGTCCACAGCCGCCACTATTTCTCCCGGTGTGCCGTCCCCGCATTGCATAACCACGTGTCACAAAACTTCACACGTGCCCTGAACAACGCTGTTTCAGCCAAAGTCCACCTAACCACAGACACGTGGACAAGTGCATGTGGGCAAGGCCGCTACATCTCGTTGACGTCACACTGGGTTAATATTGTGCAAGCTGGGACCCAGTCTGAGCGAGGGACGGAACACGTCCTTCACACACCAAGTTTTGCAGGCCCTACCTCAGTCAGGGTTTCACACACACTCTACAGCTCCGGAATGTCATGCTCCTCAGCCTCCTCCTCCTCCTGCGCATCCTGATCCACTTTACCCTCCACACCAGTCCCAAGCTGGAAGTGTCGCGGGCGGAGGAGGGGACGGTGCGCTCTCCCACTGCTCGGGTCCGGCTGACGCTGCTCTACGGCTGCTGCTGCTCGTTGGCTCGAGCGATGGCCGGATCCCGGGGACTCGAGCGGCGCTACTCGCCCGTGAGTGAAAAGGGGTGGTTTGGGTTTTGGGGATATTGTCCGTGACGCCACCCACGGTTGTGGTGATTGTGTGGACACCACCGCTGCTCTGGACGGGGATCCCGGGAGCCTGTGACAGGGAGCAGCTTTGTTGTTATTTCTCCCCTCCGTGGGTAGGGGGGTTGGTTGTCCCGGGGCCTGGTGATGGGGTAGAGATGGATGACAGGCGGGTTGCGGGGCCTGATGAGGTGCAGGGTCGCAGGGGCAGCGCTGTGCCGCACGGCACGGAGGTACTCACTCAGCCCAATGATGATGACACAGTTCACGGTAAAACAAGTGGCTGGATGGACGGGTCACTCGGACGGCTGCGGTTGTTCCTCCCTGCAGGTTAGTGATGACTGTCTCTCCCTGCACCTAAGTTAAGTGTTGGTAGTGATGGTTTCCCAACGGTAACCCGCTCCCCGACCTGGATATGGGCCGGAGGAGCCCCTTTTGCCCACAGGCGCTGGCCCTGGGAGACGGTTGCCCTTGGCGGTGGCGGTGTCTCCCCTTCACGGTTGGACGGTTGCCTTCTATCTGGACTTGGCTGTTTGGAAACCCTGAGGTCCCCTTCACTAACGGATTTGGCAAATTCACGGCGACACCAAGCCTTGCCGGGATCCGAAAGTCCTCTGCCAATGGTGCTGGCTTCTCTTTGTATACCGGTCCGGTACGGCCGGGTCACCACCCGTCCACGGTCCTTACGGCAGACTCCAATCGGCCTCCACTGCAGACGGTCACCACATCCTGCCAACCTTGCTGTCCTGTCCGGGCCACACACCCGGACCAACTTCAGGCTCTTTGCTGTCACTTTTCTCCTCTCTACTACTTTACTCCTTCCACTTCCTTAGCTTAACTCTCACTGCCTGTGTTTTCCCTCCTC
The DNA here is from genome assembly GCF_048569485.1 of Anomaloglossus baeobatrachus. Taxonomy (NCBI): domain Eukaryota; kingdom Metazoa; phylum Chordata; class Amphibia; order Anura; family Aromobatidae; genus Anomaloglossus; species Anomaloglossus baeobatrachus. Next base: position 228,064,063 of record NC_134358.1, on the reverse strand, counting down.
CTCGGTGGGTGGAGACCAACCGCCTGGCTCCACACCCTGGTGTGGACAACAGCCCCTGGGGAAGGCAACAAGGATTTTGTGTTTTGACTATGATATGCCTGCAGGGAGTGTGGGGTGTTTAAGTGTTGTGCTCTGTGGCCCCTGGCTTGTCCAGGGCGACACAGAAGCACTGCAGCACTGCCTCGGCGAAGCGGCAACAGGCAGTGCTGAAGCTAATCTGCATAGGTGACAACAAACCCCACAATGCAGAAGAGGTGTGGACAGCTCTGAAACAGAAGGCAGATCACTGGCTCACAACTCTGAACCTAAAGCCAGGAAAGGTCGTGTGTGACAATGGCCGGAACCTGGTGGCGGCTTTGAGGCGAGGCCAGCTGACACATGTTCCATGCGTGGCCCATGTGCTCAACCTCGTGGTTCAGCGGTTTCTAAAGTCATACTCAGAGCTGTCTGATCTGCTGGTAAAAGTTCGCCGCCTGTCTGCACATTTTCGAAAGTCACCTACTGCTTCAGCCGGCCTTGCCGGCTTAAGACGCCGTTTGCATCTTCCGGCACACAGACTGGTGTGTGATGTCCCCACGCGTTGGAATTCAACTCTGCACAAGTTGGTCAGGATATGTGAGCAGAAGAGGGCAGTTGTTGAGTACCTGCATCACCTAAGCCGTCGGGAAATGGGTCAAACTCCACACATAACACCTGAGGAGTGGAGATGGATGTCCGACCTATGCACCATCCGCCAAAACTTTGAGGACTCCACCAAGATGGTGAGCGGCGATGACGACATTATTAGCGTCACCATACCGCTTCTCTGCCTTCTAAAATGGTCTCTGCTCAAAAAACAACCATGATGCATTGCAGGCGGAGCGCGATGAGTTTGAGCAAGAAACAGTAGTGGGTGTGGGTGATAACACACAGCCCAGCCTCGTCTCATCACAACGTGCAGTGGAGGACTATGACGAGGAGGAGGATGAAGACATGGAGCAACTCTCTGGCCAAATTGAGGATATGACATGCAGTCATATCCTCGGTTCAGCGTGGCTGGCCAGAGGACAGGGTAGATGATGAGGAGGAGGAGGAGGAGGACAGCATGTTCAGTCATTGTGTTGGTCAGGATACTGAAGTGATGGCTGTTAAGAGTCTGGCACACATGGCTGACTTTATGGTAAGCTGCCTGTCTCGTGACCCTCGCGTTAAGAACATCTTGGCCGACAATCATTACTGGTTGGTAACACTGTTAGACCCACGCTAAAAGGAGAACTTTATGTCTCTTATTCCCGAGGCGGAGAGGTCAGGCAAAATGCAGCAGTTCCAGAAGGCCATAGTCACGGAAGTAGGCAAAGCATTCCCCTCACAAAACGCTAGCGGCATAGGTCAGGAATCAGTGGACAACCAAGGCGTACAGCCGAGAGGGGCACAAGTCCAATCCGCCAGAGGTAGGGGAACAGTCTTTAAGATGTGGGACAGTTTTCTCAGCCCCTCACATACCACAGCCCCTGAGGTGAGGGGTAGTGCCACAAGAAATCCTAAGTTTGGCCAGATGCTCAAGGAGTACCTTGCAGATCAAACAACTGTACTCCGACATTCCTCTGTGCCTTACAATTAATGTGTATCCAAGCTGGACACGTGGCATGAATTGGCTCTTAGTCTCTACGCCTTGGAAGTCCTGGCCTGCCCTGCCGCTAGCGTTTTGTCAGAGCGTGTTTTTAGTGCCGCAGGTGGAATCATTACAGATAAACGCACCCGCCTGTCAACTGTAAATGCTGACAGGCTGACTCTGATCAAGATGAACAAGGGTTGGATTTGGCCAGACTTCACCACACACCAACAGCAAATGACAGCGGAATTTAAAGTTTGTAACGGGAATTTGCCATGTACCTCCACTCACCCATGGTAACACACTTCTGGACTTTGGCTAATCGCTGGACTGCTCCTCCTTCTCCTCATGCGCCATCATGGTGACCGTTACAATAGTTAAGCCGTTGTTTCAGGTATACCCCCAGTGGTAAATTTTTTCGCCCATTCTTTCTGAATGGGCATTACAACGACAGGAGACCCGCTCTTTTGCAATGGGAACAATGTTTTGAGGCCCTCATGCACATCTCTATCCAGGGACAATGTGGAGCCTCCAAATTTTTGGCTGCCCTGCCTAAGGGCTATACTACAATAGACCCACTTCCTTACAATGGGCACTTCATGTTTACAGGCCATCATGCACGTCTCTATCCAGGGACAATATGGAGCCTGACGCTGCCACCGACAGACACACACGTGCTGTTTTTAAATGGAAGCACGGACGCAATAAGAACCTAACTGGTTTTTAGGAGCGACAATTACTGAGAAGTCTGACACTATCAGACACTGCTGACTGACGTGTATTATACACTAGACTCTTGCGTTATATAATAGTTTGTGCAAAACGCGCACCTGTACGCTGCCACCGACAGACACACACGTGCTGTTTTTAAATGCAAGCACGGACGCAATAAGAACCTAACTGGTTTTTAGGAGCGACAATTACTGAGAAGTCTGACACTATCAGACACTGCTGACTGACGTGTATTATACACTAGACTTGTGCGTTATATAATAGTTTGTGCAAAACGCGCACCTGTACGCTGCCACCGACAGACACACACGTGCTGTTTTTAAATGCAAGCACGGACGCAATAAGAACCTAACTGGTTTTTAGGAGCGACAATTACTGAGAAGTCTGACACTATCAGACACTGCTGACTGACGTGTATTATACACTAGACTTGTGCGTTATATAATAGTTTGTGCAAAACGCGCACCTGTACGCTGCCACCGACAGACACACACGTGCTGTTTTTAAATGCAAGCACGGACGCAATAAGAACCTAACTGGTTTTTAGGAGCGACAATTACTGAGAAGTCTGACACTATCAGACACTGCTGACTGACGTGTATTATACACTAGACTTGTGCGTTATATAATAGTTTGTGCAAAACGCGCACCTGTACGCTGCCACCGACAGACACACACGTGCTGTTTTTAAATGCAAGCACGGACGCAATAAGAACCTAACTGGTTTTTAGGAGCGACAATTACTGAGAAGTCTGACACTATCAGACACTGCTGACTGACGTGTATTATACACTAGACTTGTGCGTTATATAATAGTTTGTGCAAAACGCGCACCTGTACGCTGCCACCGACAGACACACACGTGCTGTTTTTAAATGCAAGCACGGACGCAATAAGAACCTAACTGGTTTTTAGGAGCGACAATTACTGAGAAGTCTGACACTATCTGGACTGTTTTAGACTGTGTACACCAGCCCCAGATATGATGAAGGCTGGTATACGGTCACCACTAGGAATGGCTATATACCCTGCCTGCCTGCCTGCCTGTATACTGCTACAATAGTCCTGACAAGGACTCTTCTGGTCACTAGCCTGTATTCCGACCTGGCTATACCCTGCCTGTATATAGCAACAATAGTCCTGAGAAGGACTCTGCTACTGTACTCCGACCTGGCTATACCCTGCCTGCCTGTATACAACTAGAATAGTCCTGAGAAGGACTTCTGGTCACACTGTTTGCAGCCCTGCTCCGGAACTAACTATAAAGGGCCGCAAAGCTTTCCCTGAATCAGCGACACTCTCCCTGCACTGACTGTCTGGATAGTTGTGAGCAGAGCACAGCGCGCCGGCCGGTATAAAGGCTCGGTCACGCTGTGCAGGCCGGCCAATCACTGCAATTCCACAACTAACAGGGCTGTGGCATTGCAGTGGTCTGCCAGCCAATCCCTGCATGAGGGCTGGCTCTCAAAAGAGCGCCAACATGCAGAAATGAAGACCACGAGTACAGCACGAGTATCGCGAGACTACTCGGTCCCCGCCGAGCAGCCCGAGTACAGCGATACTCGTGCGAGTACCGAGTAGTTACAAGCATGCTCGCTCATCACTAATGATAATATCTTTCTGAGATTTAAGAAATTTGAGCGCCGCGGCTTCCCTATCAGTAAGATTTTGAGTGGGCAAGGGATATTTTAGGGCTTGTATATCTTTTATTACCAATTCTTGAAACAAGTCAATGCTATTCCCAGGAGTGAAAGGAGGGCAAAATGTGGATTTACTCCCTTTATTAAAGAAAGAGCCAGGTGTAGAATTCATTTGGGTGGTTGCGGCATCTGTAGAACAAGGCTCAGTGTGACTGGGATCTGTCAAACTTAGTAGTAAAGAAACGTCTTTACTAAAAGGGGTGGAGCTGCTGCTAGTTCCAAAAAAAAACTAACAATCCTACTTTACATTGTGATTCTACTTTTTCAGAGACAAGTTGACTTTTTTTCTGATTTTTATAGAATTTTTTTAATTGTAATTTCCTGCAGCCTTTAAACAAATCAATCTGAAAATTTAAAAACAACTATACCATCTGCAAATTTATCTAAAGTACATAGAAAAAAAGCCGTAAAAAGCATTGCGTATAATTGCTATTTTACTCTTGTTATGCCCTTTATGCAATGACTATATTTAAAGTAATTTTCTGTACATGCATATATTATTTTTCTATGTTCGTTAGATAAATTTGCAGCTGGTATAGTTGTTTTTAAATTGCATGTTAGTCACACAATGACGTTGCACCCGCAACACCTTGTATTTAAGGGCGGATACACAGTCCTTGCTTTCACTGGACCCGTAGAAGCAAATCACTTGTGAAACGGCCCGCCGTCGTCCGGCGTTGCACACCCTCACCCTCCCTCACCACCTGTATCCTTGATGTGAACTTGGAATAAAGACTCACTTATATCCAGATACTTGTGGAGTGCGACCCTTCATGTCTGTTTGTGGATTTTGCATCGTCTATGCTCTGGGACACGCACCCCGATCTTGCCTTCAGTGGGATTGCGGCTTCCAGCCATACGTGGATTAGCAGTGCCCGGTACTCCTCACCCCAGCTTTATTGAACTTGGACTTTTATTATTACCGTAAGTGCACGCTTATGTTTATTCCCCTGGCTTTTCCTGCCGTAATATGACTAATATACCAATGGATACATTGGAGAGTGGTGTACTTGCAGGGAGGGAGGATGCTGCAGCGTTCTTTACCAGCTGTAATGAGAAAGTGAACATAGAAATTATGGGCACCAAGAGTTTGGAACAAAAGATCTACAATTTGGCTGAAAGGGAAACCAGCCTCTTTTGGACTGTACAGTCATTGAAGTCCTATCAGGACAGTGAACGGCTCCCTAGGGGTTTACGTATTCTTAAAAACATATCCTTTTACCAGGATGATTTATTATTTTAAAACGAGTGGGAAAATGCACAACATGAGTGCTCCATGCGTTTCCTTGGCATTGTGCTCAAAAAGAATGAGGAGGAACATTCAAAAATAACCAGTGAACTCCTCATTTTAAGGAAAGAAATGGAGAGTCGCATTTCGAAGGAGGCATGGCACACCTTTTTATTAAAATTAGACAAAAAACTTTTACCTTTTCAAACTTTGATTAAAGAAAATAAAAAAGAAACATTTGTCAGAGACAAGTTGGACTATGAAAATAATCAGATTTTTTCTTGGAAAAAATCCTTTGTACCTAACAACAGAAGATTTTATCAGAAATATAAAAAAAGAAGCACATTTAAATCCGCTAGAAAAGGCGCCTGGACAACAGACTCCGATTCTAGTGGAGCTGAAGATCCAGCACCAAAAAAGAAATCAAAAGCACCTGTTGTTATGCGAGCTTCTACATCTGACAATCTCCCTTTAGAAGACCTACAAGGAGAGGAGGTAGAGAGACATAGGAGAAAAACCTACTCCGGGGAAACGCAAGCAGGTCTCTTGGAGGGACTAATATCTCCAGTTCCTGGGTCTAAAGCTTCTGTATTTAATGTGTCTTCTTCAATATGTGCTGACAATGTCTCTCCTTGTTCAGCGGATAACAATGTTACTTGTTCGCGCAAAGTATTTAATCTTACCTCACTTGTATTAACATCTGACATGTTATCTGTGTTAGAAAAGGGCTTGAACTTTTGCATACCTAAATTATTTGATATGACCGATTTTCAGATTGATTTGTTTAATGGCTGTAGAAAATTACAATTAAAAAAATTCTATAAAAATCATAAAAAAAGTCAACTTGTCTTTGAAAAAGTAGAATCACAATGTACCCAGTCCCACCGGTGTCACTTAGTGATTCGGAGCCTGTCTCCATGCACAATTTGTTGTCCGTTGATGGTCCCCGTGTCTTGAAGCTGTTGAGGGCCCTGCTCACTATGTGTAGTGTAGCCATGCTCCTAAGGGCTGGCACTTGGGACTTCAGTGGGCTGCTGTGTCTGGAAAAACCCTGTCCCCCTCGTTGTGCTGATTCCCTCAGTCTCTGAGCATTTAGGGAAGTCCTTGAAGATCCTCTCCCTCTCAGGTGAATTGTCAGAACGTTGAATCGGCTCCTGACCTAGGGTCCTGTACGCCGTCATGCTTGGTACCGGTCAGTTCTGTTGGCTCCTTCTGGTGCTGACAGTCCCTCCAAGACTACGTCTGTCACACCCCTGTCCAACGTCCCTGCAACCGGTCCCCGATTCCTCTGGACCTGAATCACTGCTTGCGACCCAATTTCTCCTTACTACTTCCCCGGGAGCTAACACTCCAGCTCCTCTCACTTTGAGAGCTGTCACTGGTCTGACTTGGTCCTACCCACCAGTCTGCCTGACCCGTAGGTGGGTGGCGCTGTTCTAGCTAGACCACCCACTGGTGTGTTTGACAGGTCATGGTGTGAGGTGTGGGTTGGGATTTGTGGTGCTGATGGGAGTGACACCGGTTTCCTGGGTACCTGGAACCATGGGGGTAGGCCCTGCATCCTGGGTAAGGATGCAGTTTCCGATCGCAGCCTGATGTATTCAGGGGAGCTACAATACCAGCACTAGTTACAAGGGAAATCAAGAAAAAAAAGAATGTATGGATAGATTAAGATCCTTTCCTCTCCAAAACAGAAAGAGTCTTTAAGACATTCTGGGGGGCACAGTGTTTAAGATAAGTGAAAAAATAAATAACTATGAATAGCAAAAATGAAATAGTAAAGAAATCATAAATAAAAAAAAAGAGAGAATAAAACAGTGCCAGTCTAAATTGCTGTTTCTACCCCAGCCACTATAGAAAAAAAATTACCATTATGAAACAATAATTTCTATAGAAAGGTACAAGTAAAATATATCTTTGTACCGTGTTAGCCAGTAGAGATAAAAAAATTGTTTAAAAGAACAGAGAGTCCTCAGTGGTTGATACCTTTTAATGGCTAACTGAAAAGAGTAGTCTCGAAAGCTTGCAATTATTACCATCTTTTCAGTTAGCCATTAAAAGGTATCAACCACTGAGGACTCTCTGTTCTTTTAAACAATTTTTTTATAGAAAGGTAAACAGAATTTGAAATATTTAGATAGATATAAAAAAGTGAAAAAGACATATATTTCCTATTTTTCTTTACATTTTCCTTCTATGTCGGCAAAAAAAAAAGTATAAAAATTACATGAAAGTTTCCCACAGAAGGCAGATCAATGGAGCTCTAAACCAGGGGACCTTATATATTTGCTTATTTTGTTAAAGGAACCCTTACAAAAACAAAATCAGGATTGTCCAGAGAATCCAATTTAGATGTGTTATAACTAAATTTAATGTCGCCATTTTGTGAAGTTTTAATATTTACAATACATTTAGTTTAGTTGTTGGATCAAATTATTGCAGAAGGGACATGAAAGTCCGTTTATGTCATTCCAAAAGGCTACTGGGTTCATAAAATGGCAAGGAAAAACTTTGCTTTCCAATTTCATAGACAAGAAAAATAGAAAAATCCAGTGGAAAAAATGTATTGGAAAATGTTTTCTTCAATTAAAAAATAGTCTTTATTCTACAAATTTTAAAATGTTCCACAGTCTGGGGCAGATAAAGAGGTGTTAGTCACATCGGGCTATGCCTTTCTGCGTTGTCTCAAGCCTTCTTCAAGATCCAACCTCATCACAGCCCAGCATGACAGCCCATCATCTCCCTGCCATCTCCTCCTTCACTGCAGAGCATGCAAGCAGGAGGGATGCTGGGCTGTGATGAGCTGTGAAACTCCGCCCACAGCCCAGTGACTCACGGAGAATGGGGCCGGCCACGGTGATGTTAGGTCAACAGGAAATTGATGTTATATCACCGGATCCCAGATGTCATAGAGCCTGGGGGTCAGGCAATGGGGAAGAGCGGTCCGCATTACCGCCGCTCACAGGTACTATTGGCAACACAAGGTATTTGAGAGAAACCTTCTTTCTCAACATAATACCGTTGTGGCCAATAATGAATATGGATGAACCACTTCTTGATGTCCATCGAGTTCAATCCATAGCCTTAAAGGGAATCTGTCATCACATTTGACCAACCTAAACTGTTTATATGGGCATACATGTTATAGAATGCTGAATAATGTATAACCTGTATGTCTCATAGCAGATGCTTTGTTGTGGATAAATCATCTTTTATCACTTTATGTAAATGAGCTCTTCCAGGCTACGGGGTGGATGCTGCCTGGGAGATAACTCCTCCTACAGAAATTATTTTAAATAAAAGGGGCCTTACCAATGGGATGTTTGATGGCCGCTCTCTGCTCTCACTGCAGTGTTATTGTGGCGCCCCTGAGGCTTCCGTCACCACAGAGACATTGCACCCCAGTCAGAGGTGTGATGTCCCATCCTGGGTAAGGAAAGGGGTACATGCCAGTTCACAGGTAAAACTGCACTACACCCATTGCTAGGCACACACTGGGACAAGGGATAGTGGCAGTAACCCTCCCATGCTGCATGCTGGGAGGGGTCGTAAGACCCATCCCTGCTCCCATAGGGTGGTAGCTTAGCAACCGGGGGGTGGGGAGAGCCAGCCGAGTGTAGAGCAGAGAGGAAGGTCAGAGTTGCAGTTTACCTCAGAGAGTGAGAGAGTGAGGAGGCAGCATGTAGCTGTGAAAGAGAAAGGAGCTCTGTGAGTTCCGAGTGTCCGCAACAGAGAAAGAAAGCAACAGAGAAGGAGAGAAACAGAGAGTAGAAGAAGAGCTCTAGTCAGGCAGGAGCTAAAGAAAGAAGAAAGTGACGCTTCCTGGTGAAGACCCTGGGACTCGGAGGGTCCAGGTGACACCAAGCAGGGAACGAAGGGATTCCAGGGCCACAGATAGCTTCAGAGCTGGTGGCCAGTGAAGTCAGCTGAGAAAGGACACAATTAGAGGGGTGCACTGGCATCAACCCCCAGATCTACCCGGGATCGGCGGAGGTCCCTGACGGTGGTCCCAGCAGTCCAAAGGCTCCTGCAGGCCTTGAGAAGAACTGTGAGTAAAGACCTTGAAACTGCACCCCTGGTGTTGCCTCAGTTATTTCTCTGCATAGACACGAATAAGCACCAACAGTGTCCCCGGGGCACCGCTCCACCTGTGAGGAGCAGTACCACCATTGCTGCCATATCATCACCCCGGAGGCCTCACACAGCAGCGGCGGCTTAATAGCCGCAAACCACAGGTGGCGTCACGAACACAAACCCCAAGTCATCAGCCATATTTAACTGACACCCACCAGGGCCACGGAGTCGGGCCCCGCCACCACTGATTACCCCTGGACTAGTCTGGCCCGGCACCGGGTGTCCCATAACCCTGGGGTGGGCGAGTCATTATTATAACTGACGCTTCTGCAAATTTCTATCAGCTTCAGCCTCAAGCTTGCAGGCAGATAGTGTAACAATATGGTTGCAATGAAGCAGAGCTCAGTGAGCTGCCAAAAATGTGTTTGCAGAAAGTCACATTTAAGGCTGGTTTCACACTACGTCTTTTTAACATCCGTTGAAAACGTTATTTTAGCGGAAGTACGGATCCAGTGCAAATGCGTTTTCATTTCAATGCATTTGCAATGGACTCGCGTTAACATCCGTTCACCTGCGTTTGCGTGCGTTATAGTGCGGATCCGGTGACTTGCAGTTTTTTAACATGTTTCAAAAACGCTACTTGTAGCGTTTTTGAGCTGCGTCAAAATACTGCAAGTCACCGGATCCTGACTAAACAGCACGCGAACGCAGGTGAACGCTGGCGTGCTGATAGACAGGATCCTGCTTTTGTACTGAGCATGCCCAGAAAGTACTGAGCATGCCCAGAACCAGTCTCGCGTGATCTATCTATCTCTCTACTCCCTCCCTCACCCTCTCTCTCTCTATCTCTGTCTTTCCCCCTTCCTCCCCTCCCTCTCTCCCCCACCTGAGAGCTGCGGACACTCGTAACCAAGGTAAATATCGCGTAACCACTTCTCTTAGTTACCCGATGTTTACGTTGGTTACGCGTGCAGGCAGCCCTGCTCCTAGCAGCTGCAGACACTCGTAACCAAGATAAATATCGGGTATCCAAGGCCGATGTTTACCTTGGTTACCAGCGTCTGCAGCTGTCAGAAGCCGGCTCCCAGTCTAGTTCCCCTCACTCCCGATCACATGACTCCAATGCCCGCCCCTAAACATCCAGTGCAGGATCCTGCAAAATAACAGATGCGTTTGCATACGTTATTTGCTGTAAAAGCAGGATCCGTACTTCCGCTAAAATAACGTTTTCAACGGATGTTAAAAAGACGTAGTGTGAAACCAGCCTAATTTCTCCTGTTCTGTGTCAGCTACATGTCTCACACTGGTAATGCCACTTTTATGTAAAATAATCTCAGGAGGCGGAGTTATCTTCCAGGCAGCATCTGCCCCATAGCCTGGAAGAGCTCATTTACATAAAGAGATAAAATATGATTTATCCACAAGAAGGCTTCTGATATGAGGCAGACAGGTAGGACATTGTTCAGCATTCTATAAGCTGTATGCCCATATAAATAGGTTAGATAGGTCAATAGAATGTAAGCCCGCAAGGGCAGGGCCCTCTTCCCTCTGTACTAGTCTGTCTATTGTAACTTATATATGTATTCTGTATGTAACCCCTTCTCATGTACAGCACCATGGAATCAATGATGCTCTATAAATAAATAATAATAATAATAATAATAATAATAAAAAAATGTGATGACAGATTCCCTTTAAAAGTATTTTTTTTAATCAGACTTTGTTGGGCTTTTACCAAGAGCTACTGAAAAAGTGTGTACTTTTCTTTAAGTTTTGTATTAATTGTGTAAATACAATGAACATGATATCTTGCTGGAAAGAACACACTCATCACAGCAGATGAAAGAGTTCCCTGAAGTTGAGTTCCTGACAAATGGTGAAGTGTGCAGAAGCTTTGTCACTGGGGGAAGGGCATGCTAGGTGTCAGAATTCATGTGTTTGCAACAGCTGGAGAATGTGCAGTATAGTCCCTGTATAGACTAGTGACAGAAGAATGTGCACGAAAGAATGTATTAAGTGAACACTGCAAGTGATATTAGTATACACTTCATTCCACTATGTAATTTCATGCCATCCCTTTACGCAGTTGCTAGGGGGAATAAAACATAAACCTTTAATTTATTTTAAATTAATTATCACTAGTATGACAGGTAATATAGACAAATATGTATAGCAAAACTAATTTCAGCTCAACTTCACTTTTTTTTTTTTACACCAAATGAAGGATCAGAGCATGGTAAAAGAGAGAAGGAAAACATTTCCTAATATATACTTAGGGAATATTTCCCCTCACTTAAGCCACGCTTAGTGTTTTCATTTAATGTAAAAATCTGGGATGATGGATTTTACATTGGCATATAAAAGGGGGCCATACACTGACTGATCTTATATGGATTCATATGTCTTTTGGGGTCTTCGCAAAGTTCCCGTATTCCAATATACACATGCAAAAGCTTGATGGTGTCTTACATACAGTGAGAACTGGGTATATTGATATTGGACATGCCCAATCCTTCTCTCAAGATTTTCTGTCTGAAGAGAATCCACACAATATTTTGACGTTTGATCCCCCCAAACTGGTGTATGTGACTGTGCATTCATGTATTTATAATAAGACGGGAAAAAGAAGGTTCCAGACAGTATTACTTCCTGTAGAACAAAATCATTTGGTGTTTGAATACAAGCTGCCCAAAAATTATCTCCCCCTACATCATTCTTCAGTGGAGAGTTGGGAGGACCTCATACACATTAGATGGTCGTAGAGAAGAAAAATCCAGCATCCAGGTCCATTAGATGATCGGTAGCTTCTTGCTGACTTTAATCTAATGTGCATGGTGAACTTAGAAGAATAAATACATTATCTTTATTTTAATAAACCTGTTAGGGCCATTATTTTCTGGCTCATACTAATACTGTATATAAGTATTACAGATTCTCCTCCTACACTTGTTAGAGCAGACATCCTCAATGCCTACTGGTGGATGACTATGTGAGCAGTCCTGTCTATCAGTTTCCATTTTCAATTGGAGGAGGCCAATGGAGAAGGCTGGTGACCCGCTCCTCTGTCAGGAGCCATTTCCAGAACATGTGAGCTGTGTGGTCTGTGTGGAAGGCTGCTTTATCAAGTGTGGAAGGAGAACATATAGTACCTATAATATTAGTAAGAGACACACAATTATGTCCCCAACACATTTCTTTAAAAAAATACAATGGTCAACCCTTTACAGTCAACGAATCAAACAAAATTGGGTCTACCCAATAGTCTCGGCTTAAAAAAAAAAAAAAAGGCCCATAAGAGGCAGCTGTTCATATGTTAATTCTAAAGCACAGTAAGGTCCCAATTCTATAAGATTAGTGTTTTTCATGCTGGTCTTGATGATAGGGTGGGGTGTAAGGGGTGCTTCACACACAGCGAGATCGCTGCTGAGATCACTGCTGAGTCACGGTTTTTGTGACGCAGCAGTGACCTCATTAGCGATCTCGCTGTGTGTGACACTGAGCAGCGATCTGGCCCCTGCTGTGAGATCGCTGCTCATTACACACAGTGCTGGTTCGTTTTTTTATTGTTGCTCTCCCGCTGATAAGCACACATCGCTGTGTGTGACAGCGAGAGAGGAACAATCCTGAATGTGCAGGGAGCAGGAGCCGGCGTCTGACAGTCTGCGGTAAGCTGTAACCAAGGTAAACATCGGGTAACCAAGGTGGTTAACCAATATTTATCTTCGTTACTAGCCTCCGCTGCTCCCACGCTGCCAGCGCAGGCTCCCAGCTCTCTGCACATGTAGTTGCAGTACACATCGGGTAATTAACCTGATGTGTACTGTAGCTAGGAGAGCAGGGAGCCTGCGCTAAGCAGTGTGCGCGTCTCCCAGCTCTCTGCACATGTAACTGCAGTACACATCGGGTAATTAACCTGATGTGTACTGTAGCTAGGAGAGCAGGGAGCCTGCGCTAAGCAGTGTGCGCGGCTCCCTGCTCTCTGCACATGTTGCAGCACAGCGACGCGTGTCGTTATGATCGCTGCTTCGGCTGCTGTGTTTGACAGCTAAGCAGCGATCATAACAGCGACTTACAAGGTCGCTGTTACGTCACAGAAAATGGTGACGTTACAGCGACGTCGTTGTCGCTGTCGCTTAGTGTGAACCCAGCTTGATGCAAGGCCCCCGATCCCTTAAGAGGCACATGCCTCCTAATAAATTTGGCAAGGCGCATAGTGGGCGCGCGTTCATGTGCTTGTCACCACAAATCTTATTGTAGGGACTGGAGTAAGATTTGTGGGCTAAGGTACGCCACATTTGTCATAAATTTGATGAGCAGTTGTTTCCACACCTTTGCTCTACTCCAGCACCGTCTACTTTGACGACGCTGGATGAAAATAACATGAAAATGGCAAAATGTGGAAATATTTTTGCACTACCTTTCAAAGATTTATATGCCAGGTTTCAGGCAAAAAAAGATTTGATTAAGCCCTTACCAACATTAGCCGTACATGTACGACGCAAGTCGGTCGCAGGTGTATGGAGCAAAGTAGTCACAGGGTGAGATCGCCCCATACATTAGAGGTAATGGCTGTGTCAAGGCCTGCCTCCAACAATCTCCACACGCGATTGTTAATCTTGTAAATGCTGTTGTCAAACTCATATAGTGACATCAACAGTTCGCTGGCACAGGGGTGTGTCATTTTATGTGCCCATCGGGCATGATGTGATCGTGGCGAGCCAATATGTTGCTATGACAGTCGAAGGGTCTATTGAAGACCTGCATTCTTGTTATTATGAAGCTCCATTGAAACTCTGTAACTGAGCATCAAAGGAGACTGTGAGTTTTACTACATACAGCAATACTGTGGTACTCATGAAAATTAGGGATTTTTTGCTTTTGAGTGAAATTTCAGGATGATCATAGAATGCACTATAACCATATCAGGTGAACTTAATGTGACCTTTTCTAAGCTTTTGAAAGCACATGTCAAACTAAAGGTGCGCTTCAGAGCGCAGCTGGAAAGCTCCGTTCTGAAGCGCATGGTGCCGGCAGAGAACGTGCGCTCTGCATGCAGCTCCTGCCATAGACAGAGCGGGGGCTGCCGGCAAAGCGCACGGGAGAAGTGACATGTCACTTCTTAGAACGCGCGCTTCGGGCAGCGGTAAGTGGTCATATAAAAGCCAAAACCTGAAACTGGACGAAGAACATGGGTGTATTTCACTAGTGTCTACAACCTCTTCATATAGCTGTATAATTTTCGACTGAAAAGCTCCGTTCTGAAGCGCATGGTGCCGGCAGAGAACGTGCGCTCTGCATGCAGCTCCTGCCATAGACAGAGCAGGGGCTGCCGGAAAAGCGCACGGAAGAAGTGACATGTCACTTCTTAGGCTATGTGCATGTAACGGGGGCAGGGGGCGCCTCAGGGGCTGTAGTCGGGTCCCCTCGCCTTGTGGGCCGCAGGCTGAACCCCGGCCCGGCCGTTACTTGCAAAACAGGTGTGTTGTTGGGGCAGAGTGTGGATGCATGGGGCCCATTCATGACAGCGTTCTTTCTGTGCTCTCCAGCTCCTTCTTCACTTTCAGGAAAGAGACAATTGCAGGCAGCGGGTAAACCAAACACCATTTTATTAAACAAAGCTTCCATCTTTCTGTTTGCAGCAGGCTTACTTTAGTACGTTACAAGTAACAAGTCCTTTTCTACGAAAATGCTTTCCTTTTTCTCTACGGGCACTTTCCTTTGCCTGCAGGGGCCAATTGTTATCCCCTTAGCAGTGGTACTCCTATCCCGATTTTAGTCCAGCCCTTTCCCAGGGATTTGTATTGAACTAGGGGACGGCTCCAGTACTCACTACCGGCTCCGGATTAGCTCCAACTTCTCCGCTCCACTGCCACAGCACCCACTCCTGCACTCTGCCCCGGCACTTCTCCTCAGCTTACTCTCCTGTTACATTCCCAGCACACTGCCCTGCATTCAGAGTCCAACCGCCCTTCTCTTCCCTCCTAGGCTGCCCTGCCCCTTCCTTCCCTGTCACTGTTACCAGAGGAACCACTCACTACACTGGCACCTAGGGGGGGAAGAACCGTACATAACACACAACATTGTACAATGTGCCACCATACTCCTGTGGCGTCTTCAGGGGGGGAAAAACGTCTTCTCCACACCAGGGGTCCGTCCACCCCTTACATGCGCACGTGTGCGCTCTGCACCGCACCTAAAAGGTGCACTTCAGAGCGCAGCTGAAAAGCTCCGTTCTGAAGCGCATGGTGCCGGCAGAGAACGTGCGCTCTGCCTGCAGCTCCTGCCATAGACAGAGCAGGGGCTGCCGGCAAAGCGCACGGGAGAAGTGACATGTCACTTCTTAGAACGCGCGCTTCGGGCAGCAGTCGAAGCGCTGCGCTCTAAGACGCCACGTGCGCACGGCCCCTGCACGATCTCCATAGATTGTGCAGGGGACGCAGGACGCATGCAGTTACGCTGCGCTGCAGAGCGCAGCGTAACTGCATGAATTACGCACACGTGCGCACATAGCCCAATGTTTCAGTACTTTTTGCACAACTTGCTTTTCTCTAACAAGGAGCTTAATGGCAAAATTCACAACAGGTCTTTGATCCAAGAATCGCCCATTAAATTTCATAGTTCAATTATAATTGATATGTAACAAGTCCTTATCATCATGCTGTTCATATCTTGACATCATGAGACCAAGACGACACCTAACAATTGATCAACAGTAACATTGCAAGGCTTTAAGCAGAATGTTCTCAGACAGAAGTGGCCATTGAGATTAGAGTATCAAAGAGTGTCATCAGCAAGTAGCAACAGACATTTAGAGAGACTAGAAGAATCGCAAAAGGCATAGAAGTGTGGCCACATCCCACACTGATGATGGCTTCCATGTGAACAATGCCTTTTGGAACAGGATGATGAATGCCACACAACTCCAAGCACATTCAAGGGAGGTGAGAGACACTCAAGTGTCAAATCAAACCATTCAAAACTGCTTACTTCAGCGTGGTCTGCGTGCTAGACGATCTGCAAGCCACAGTGTTCTTCACTGAGCGGAAAAGGTGGCAATCAACGATGTTAGAGATGTCAAGGAGAGCACTGTATATCAGACACTGCTGTCTCCAGATGAGCCTTTGGCGATGTTGATTTTATAGTGTAGGCAGGTTTGTCTGGTCAATACAGAACTGCCCTACAATTTGTGATTACAGTGACAAGCCCCTACTACTTGATTAAAATCATTAATTCAGTTAGTGTGCCTCTGCATGAAAATCACAGGCCTGATTTCATCTTCATGTAGAACAATGCTCCAGCTCATCGAGGTGGCATCATTATGGATTGGCTGCTGAAGATTTTGGTACCTTAAATGGAGTGGCATGCACTTTATCCAGACCTGAATCCCATAGAAAACATATGGCATCAGCTGAGTTGCAGTGTAGAGGCTCATAACTTTGTACCCCAGAACCTCAATGACCTGTGAGCCACTCTACAAGAAGAGTAGGATGCCATGGCTCAACATACATGACAAGTTATTGACATATTGACATTTTTGATGAGGGTATACCCAGTACCCGCAGTAATACCACGGTGCTCAGCCAAACATCGCTGGTATTCAGATGTGTCATTCGTGAAACATCAAACACAAACTGCCGGCTCAGTTCACTGAATGTTGTGAGCCAGCACCCAAGTGAGAGCCACTTACGGTCTTTGCATGGCTCTCACTGCGGCTAAAAATAAGGTTTCTGGATGTATTGTGTCAAAAAAAAAACCACCCTGCCTCCCCAGAAATGCTCTTTTTATGGTTGACTGTATGTGGGTGGATAGCTGAACTGCTGAATAATTGACTTCCATAATACTCGTTACACGATTCGAGCCCATCTGAGCATTAGAGCTGCTCGACTTGAGTAAGGAGAACCCAAGCATGGTAGTGTTGACTCATTATTACGAATACCGAACACCGAGCATTGTACTGCTCACCCATCAATAATATCCACCACTTTTGTTAGCTTTTGTTTCAATAAATTGTTTGAGATGAGGCAATCACCATTGCATGCTTCTACTTAAATGCCCTACTTTCATGATAAAATATCACTCTAACGTGAAATTTTTACGTTTTCCAGGGAGCTCTGTAAAGAAGTTTAGACTACTCATGTCATGGTCCTCAGATAATATGGTAGTCACTGATGAGGGCCCTGGTAAGTGGTCATATAAAAGCCAAAACCTGAAACTGGACGAAGAACATGGGTGTATTTCACTAGTGTCTACAACCTCTTCATATAGCTGTATAATTTTCGACTGAATAACTAATATCTATTGATATAAAGAGACTTGAGGGCACTTTGCACACTGCGACATCGCAGGTGTGATGTCGGTGGGGTCAAATTGAAAATGACGCACTTCCGGCATCGCATGCGACGTCGCAGTGTGTAAAGCCTGGATGATACGATTAACGAGCGCAAAAGCGTCGTAATCGTATCATCGGTACAGCGTCGGCGTAATCCATAATTACGCTGACGCCATGGTCCGATGTTGTTCCTCGCTCCTGCGGCAGCACACATCGCTGTGTGTGAAGTCGCAGGAGCGAGGAACGTCTCCTACCGGCCTCACTGCGGCTTCCGTAGGATATGCGGAAGGAAGGAGGTGGGCGGGATGTTTACATCCTGCTCATCTCCGCCCCTCCGCTCTGATTGGCCGCCTGCCGTGTGATGTCGCAGTGACGCCGCACGACCCGCCCCCTTAACAAGGAGGCGGGTCGCCAGCCACAGGGACGTCGCACGGCAGGTGAGTGTGTGTGTGAAGCTGGCGTAGCGATAACTTTCGCTACGCCAGCTATCACCACATATCGCTGCTGCGACGGGGGCGGGCACTATCGCACTCGACATCGCAGCATCGGCCTGCGATGTCGTAGTGTGCAAAGCCCGCCTTGGAGTCAAGAATCTAGTAAACTTGTGTCCGCTGGACAAAAAGCCCTGGAGGGTTTCAAAATCTATTCAAAACCAGAGGTCATAACTGAGACATATTTAAATAGTTCGGAATGGAGAGATTGGAAGGAATCTGGTGATTATAAGTCACTGTGTTGACATGTCTGACAACTTGAAAAACACTAATCATGCAAGGTGCTAGCTTGATGAAGATTACACTCTCTTAGGCCCCTTTATAATAATAATAATAATAATTCACACGTCCGTGTCTCCGGTACATGTTTGGTCCGTTTCCTCACGTACCGGAGACAAGGGCACACATAGACCCATTAAAATCAATGGGTCTGCGCACATGTGCGTGTTTTGCCATGGACCGTGTGTACACTGACCGCATGAATGTGATCCGTGTGACACGCACCGGAGAAAACACACGTGTCTGTGAAAAAAAAGAATTTCTATACTCACCTTCTCCAGCACTGCTGTCTCTGCCACTGCTGTCACTTGCTTCCAACCCCCGCTTTTTATGCTCATTGCATATTCACTCCATTGCGGACCGGAAGCAGCAGCAGGGAGTCTACAGGGCTGGAGACCGAAGATCAGCACCATGGAAAGCAACGCCAGGGACAGGTGAGTAGAAAGTTCCCGTTCTCCATGTGTTATCACAGATAACAGACAGAGAACACACGTGTGCTATAAACACGGCACACGGAGGACAATACGTACCTTTGACACATCCGTGAAAAACGTGCGTGATTTTCACGGACATGTGAAGGGGGCCTTAAAGGATATTCTTGGCTGATGACCAACCTGTATCTCTAGAGATATGGCATTACAAGTCCAATGATTATCTAAACATTTTTTACCTAAACTGTGCCATGTTTCAGTATCAGGTCTACTTCATTCCAGATGGAGTTAAGGTACATAAGACTATCAGGACAAAACAACAGGCATAGGTCCATCAGATTCATCCTTTCTTCAACAATTATACATTTTTGTCACTAAATAATCTATAACCCACAATGTTATGTGTACTGAGGAAATAGTCCAGCCTTTTTTTTAAAAAGCTGTTCTAGTGTCTGCCATTGCTACTGTAGCGCCCCTGAGATACTCAAGGCACTACAGGGAACTGCAACCTTTAGGGGATGCAGGATCTACACCCTAGGACCTGGAGTATTAGTGCCGATACCACCAAAGCACAACCAAAATCCTAAGTTCTCCACTCCATACCGGGCATAGAGGGTTAACCATGTAAGGGAATGGTCGCCATGGAATGGAACGAGTCCCTGGGATTAGCCAGCTTGGTGGGAGGGGCCAGCAGTCAGTTAGAGGAGTTGAGATAGTGCAGCACACGGGAGAGATGTGCGGACGTGCCTGAGCTGGGTCCGTGCAGCGGTGACCCCGGGGCACAGGAGAGAGGTCACCAGGTCGGGTACCAGAAATACCGCTGGGACCGGAGCAGCACGGGGCACAGGGCCCTAGATCAGGCGCCAGTTCTACATGGCTTGATAAATACCTGCCCGGTGAGGACACTTTCACGGACTTCACCGAACCAAATAATCCGGGAGCATCAGCAGTAAACTAGGATCAGGGTTCGGACACTTACCTCCCCACAGGGTCCACACTGCCCGCCGTATGGAAAAGGAGACTGTACCCCAAAAGGGACAGTCGGGCCCAAAACGCTCCACGCTACGGGGACCCAACCAATGGAGAGTGACGGGGACAGAGCAACCTGGGTCACCACATTGTCACTGATACTCCTGGGACCTGAACCAGCAATCCAAGAGCCTGAGTGAGTAGAGACTATTAAAGACAACCTGGTGTGGTCTCCGTTATTACCCCTCATCATCTGCCAGGCACGGCCCTACCTGCGGAGGGCCTAACACCATTGCTCTGGGAGTACTCACATTTAGCAGCGGCGGTTCTTCATCGCTAACCGCAACTCGCAGGTGGCGTCACATAACATTAACTCTATTCTCCCCTGTAAATATCCCTGTTTGTAAAAGGGCCCACGGCACGGAACCGGGCAACGGCCACCAAAGTGACATCCCTAACAGTATATTCTGCCTGGAACCGAGTACCCCCTTCCCTGTGCGCTACACTACCTCTTGTGGATAGACATTACACAGTCTGACTGTTCTAACTGTAAAGATTCCTTTCCTATTTAGCTGCCAGAATCGCCTTTTTTCCACTCCTAATGAGTGACCCCTGGTCCTTATTATGGTCTTTGGAAGGAATAAGTCATGTACCAGTCCTTTGTATTGACCACACATGTATTTATACACATAAATAAGATCTTCTCGTAGATGTCTTTTTTATAAGCTAAACAAGCCCAACTTTTCCAACCTCTCATCATATGTGAGGCTTCTGTGCCGCTCCAGCAGCGGATCGAACCGCTCGGATCCGGGGATAGTGTCCGTTCGTGGCTCGAGGGTCTCCGGACCCGGGGGCTCAGGGGCCACACTCTAAAGTAAAAGGGGAATATTTACAGGGGAGTTATAGTTCATGACGCCACCCCTGGTGTGCGGTAACTGGGAGTACCGCCGCTGCAGTTGGGAGTACCCGGGGTGATGGAATGGGGCAGCAAAGTGTCGTTAGCCTCCATGGGTAGGGGTATGCCCCGGGACTCTGGATGATGATACTGGGTGCCGTGACGGGGAGATCACTCATGTACTCACTCAGCCAATAAGCAGACGCTGACAACCGGGTAAACCAAGTCTCTGGGTGCCGCTGCCGTTCAAGGGGAGCTCGTCCGGGTCCCGTCCCCTGGAGTGCTGCCTGGTGATCTGTGACCTGCCTCCTGGCACAAAGTTTAAATTCACCGTAGTAGCCCGGTAGTCTGGAACTTGCTGGGCCCTGCTCTCCACTATGGCTAAGTGTGGGAGCTTGCTCTCAGGGCTCAAGCTTGAGATTTTAGTGGGCTGCTTATATGTAAGGCCCTATCCCCCTCGTTGCGCTAGTGCCCCGATTCTGGAGCTAGTGGGAACAGTCCTTGAAGGCTCCGTTCTCCGCAGGTTAATTGCCGGATTACCTGAAACTTCTCCCCGACCTAGGGTCTGTGTACCCCGCCGTGCCTCGGTCCCGGACCAGTAATAGGACCAGGCTGCTGACCGTTCTCTTTAAGAGGTCCAGGCACCTTGCCTCAATCCCCTGAGACCGGGGGTCTGACTCCTTTAGGTCCAGACTACCGTCTGCAACCTAGATCGCTTCTCCTGGGAACCACTACTCCCAACCTCCTCCACTGTACTACTCCAGCACACTACTCTTCCTCCTCTACACTGACATTTCTCACCTCCCTTTCCTGACCCCTAGGTGGGCGACCCTATTCCGCTCAAGCCGCCCACTGGTGTGTCTAGTGGGTGTGGTGCAGGGTGTATCTAGGATTTTGATTTGCTGTTGGAGGCAACACTGCAAGATGGGGACCCAGAACCATGAGGGATTTGAATACTGCACTGAAGAGAAAGAGCGTGCAGTATCCTGTGACAACCTGATAGTCCAGGGCTGTCACACATCCATCCCTTGTAATAACCAGGTTGCCTGCCTTTGAATTGACTCTAAAACAAGGCACTCTTCAGGGTATACTTTAAACAAAGTTTATTTTTAAAAGAATTTTGTTGTGAACATGTGACGTTTTGGCCATGTAGTGGCCTTCATCAAACAACTCACAAAATTGTACGTACTGGAGCAAATATATGCAGGAATGTATATTAGTACAGTATAGAGCAGCGTCTTATGCAAAAAGACCAAGGTCAGTAAGAAAATGGTAATGTAAACAATTTAAAGATTGTGTTAAAACCCAAGATGCACCCAGTAACAGGAGCCAGCGACAGCATGTAGTAGCAGTGCCAAGCAGCGGTATCCACACACTACATATCGGTGGATACAGCTGCTTGACAATGCTACTCCATGCTGTCGCTGGCTCCTGTTACTGGGTGCATCTCTGGTTTTGACACAATCTTAAAATTGTTTACATTACCATTTTCTTACTGACCTTGGTCTTTTTACACAAGACGCTGCTCTATACTGTGCTAATATACATTGCTGCGTATATTTGTTCTAGTACGTACAATTTTTTGAGTTGTTTGATGAAGGCCACTATGTGGCCAAAACGTCACATGTTCACAACAAAATTCTTTTGAAAATAAACTTTGTTTTAAGTAGAAGAGTGCCTTGTTTTATCGCAGATATCTACGGTTTGGAAACTGAAAAGTGCACCTCCATTTCTAGCTCAGTGGCTGTGCCTCAAGGCCCCATCACACGCAACGACGTATGTAACAATATATTGCCAGGATCACGGATTCCATGGCGCACATCCGGCATTGTTAGCGACGTCATTGCGTGTGACACCAACGAGTGACCGTTAACGATGGAAAATACTCACCAAATCGTCCATCGTTGACACGTCGTTCATTTTCAAAAAATCGTTGATTGTTGAGGTCGCAGGTTGTTCTTTGTTCCCGAGGCAGCACACATTGCTATGTGTGACACCTCGGAAACAACGAACTGCAGCTTACCTTCATCCGCCGGCAATGAGGAAGGAAGGAGGTGGGCAGGATGTTCCAGCTGCTCATCTCCTCCCCTCCGCTTCTATTGGGCAGCCGCTTAGTGACGCCGCTGTGACGCCACACAAACCGCCCCCTTAGAAAGGAGGCGGTTCGCCGGCCACAGCGACGTCGCTAGGCAGGTAAGTCCGTGTTACAGCTCCGAACGATATTGTGCGCCACGGGCAGCGATTTTCCCGTGACTCACAAACGACGGGGGCGAGTACGCTCGCTAGCGATATCGCTGCGTGTGACGGGGCCTTCATCCTGTTACAATTTGAATTGACTTTAACTTCTAAATATTTTTTTTAAAATGTGGAGCCCAAAACTAGATACCATGTTTTAGATGTGGCCTTACAAGTGATTTATTTAGAAGGGTAACAATATATTGGAATCACAGGATTTATCTTTGTTTTTATACAACCTAAAATCTTGTTTGCTTTTGCAGCTGCTGCTTGCTGTTGAGTACTGCAGCTCAGCTTACGTCTAATCAGAAATGGTGATGGGCGAACTCGGACTGTAAAAGTCCGGATTCGCACAAGTTCAAAAATACTTCTGCACCGATCCTGGGGCCGCAGTTTCCAGGGAACTCCGGGTAGCTATCTGGATCTGGCAACTCGGGTAATTAAAAAAAAAAATAAAGGAAATCAGGTGCGTTATACTTAGAGATGAGCGATTCCCCACGATTCGGTTCTCTGAACCAAATCAGGATTGCATTTGCGAACCTTTAATGAACCGAACTTCAAACCTATATCGAACCTTTCCGAACCACACTGGATTCAATGGGAGGCCAAACGCAGGGCACAAAAAACACCTTTAGGGCGTCAAAAATCTTGCAAGACAGGAAAAATATGTTTTACAGTCCAGCACCAGTGTTTTGGCATAGCCATTAGCTTGCTAGGCTATTGACAGAAGAAATATAGAGGTGGATGAGAGACAAGTGTACAGCTGGTGCTTCCATATTCCTACCAGTACAACAGGACCCAACTTGGAGACCTATTTAGTAGTCTCAACATTAAAAGTCCTTCCAGGGACACAGCGGTACAATAATATCAATTGTTCCCCTCTATATGCTACAGTGAGCGATCTAGCCCTCTTGGTCACAGAATCCTTGCACTACTCACAAGACAAACATTTCACCCCCATTTTGTAGTCTGGACATTAAAAATCCTTCCAGAGACACAGCGGTACAATACCATTAATTGCCCCCCTCCCTATAGGGCTTTAAAACACCAGGGAGTTACGGTCCATGCAACACAGGCTGTGGGCCAGTATTTTTTTTTTTTTTAAATCGATACATGTGTGACACCCCAGGGCTGTGGGGTACTCGGTCCCGGGCTCTGTAGTGCTTGGTGGGGTCAGTTGTGGTCGCGGCCCGGTACCGTGGCCCTTGGGGTGCCGTTCCCCAGGAAAGAAAAAGGTGTTTTTGGTAAAAATAAGAGAAAATAATAAAAGTGTTTGTCGACTATGGCACTTGCGGTGTGCGGCCAGGTAATTTGGGGCCACTGCTGCAGGTATATGCTGGGGCTGATGGAGTGATACAGCCCCTCCCATTTGCCCCATTGAAAATTAAAGGGTTAAAGGGAACCTGTCAGATCCAATATGCACCCACAACCACGAGCAGTTCTGGGTGCATATTGCTAATCCCTGCCTAACCGACCCTGTATACACTAGCATAGATGAAGAGATCTTTAGAAAAAGTATTTCTAAAGATCTTTTACCGTATGCTAATAATCGAGGGCACTAGCCCCCTGGGCGTTAGTTCCCCGGCGAGTCACCCCCATTAGCATGTTAGTACGCCCCTGTGGGAATACTAACATGCTAATGAATACTCAGCGACACAGGATGATCTCACTCACCTCTGCGCCGCCCGACGCTGGATTTTTGCTCAGTGCGCATGAACCAGAAGTTTGACTCTGGGGTCATCCGTACTGAGCCGAAATCCACCATCAGACTCGATGGCGGAGATGTGAGTGAGATCATCCTGTGACGCTGCGTATTCATTAGCATGATAGCACGCCCACTTGGGGCGTACTAACATGCTAATGAGGGGTGACTGGCCGGGGATATAATGCCCAGGAGGCTAGTGTCCTCGCTCATTAGCTTTCAATAAAAGATCTTTAGAAATACTTTTTCTAAAGATCTCTTTATCTAGGCTAGTGTATATGTAGCGCCCCACGGGGCCTACAGGGCTACTTGTCACTGGGTCAGTGGTATTTTGGAGTTGCTGTGACATTCTGCAGAGCTTGTGGAGTCTTATCAGTCCTTGTTAGGCTATGTGCCCATGGGAGTTTGTACCTGCGGATATATCCGCAGGTACATCCGCAGATTTCATGCAGCTGCTCGACGGAATCCGCAGCTATTTTTAGCTGTGGTAGTACAGCGAAATAGCTGCGGTAAACCTGCAGGCATTCGTGCGACTTACCTGCGAAAGTCCCGGCCTCTATCTCCATAGTGGAGGGCTGGGATTGCCGCAGGTAATTCCGTAGAAATAATTGACATGCAATTTTGTGCGGCTGTGGGACATCCGCAGCATGTTCCGCAGCCGCATGTATACGCAGCATGGACACAGCACTCCCCATGTCCCATTGGATAACATGGAGAGTGTCTGTACATGCTGAAACCTGCGGATTTATCTGGAAAATCCAGAAAATCTGCGGATTTTCTGCAGATAAATCCGCAGGTTTAATTTCCTGTGGGCACATAGCCTTAGCAGTCCGCAAGGAAACAGGGCGGGAGCAAGCCACACACTTCAAAATACAAAAAGGAGCAATATCCAGCGGGAAGATCCAAGGTAATTTCTTATCTTTAAATAAAAACTCGATTTTTATTTTATCAATTAATTAAAAACATTCCAAAAGTAGGGCATAAAGTTGTACAGAGGGGTAGTAATAATTACGCCTTCCTCATGGTCCGACAATACAATTACCATTTTGGTCTCCTAAAAAAGTGAAGTGTTTATTTTCCACAAGGAAAAAGGGGTGGGGATTAATTAAAACACAAGTGCAACATTCTTTATAAAAATAAAAACATTCAAATAGAATCTCCTTCACAAACAAATACCCCTCCGTTCAAGGAACAATTTCACAAATATAAATTCAATTATATACATACAGGATTCATTAATATAATCATGTTAGACAAGAAACATATATATTTATATTTATTTTATAACGGTTATTTTATCTAATTTTATTTTACTTTTACAAATGCCTTCATATTTTTATCCAAGATGATTAATTATTAGTTTGATTTCAGATTACCAGAGAAGAAGAAAAAAAACCAAAAACCAAAAATAAAAACACCAAAAAACCCTTAAAAAACAAAATCCCCTTTTTTTTCCCTTTCCCTCTCTTTCTCTCTCCTTCCCCTCTCTCCTCCCTTTTATTACAATTTCATTCTGAACATACATAGATGTCCATATAGAAATCTCAAGTGTCACATAATACCATTCGCAGTACATATTTTTATAACGATGTAATTTTATTTACCGGTAATTTTATTTAACGTCTACCAATACCTTCATATTATTATCCAAAATAATTAATTATTAGTTTAATTAGAAATTACTAGTAAACACTATTTTATTTTTATCTTTATTCTTATACTCATACTAGTAATACTATAAGATCTTATCTTTTATTGAGTCCTTCTGGCATACGACTGCCCAGGGTGAATATCCAGTGACTCTATTTAAAAGCTTACGCTTACAATCACCTCCTCTGAATAGTTTCGTTATCTTTTCGATTCCTTTGATTATAATGGCAGAGACATCTCCATCTCCATCGTTTATTTGTGTAACGTCCTGGAGGTGGATTCACGGGACCGTGCACCGGACTCCCCCAGAGAGGCAACCAAGAGCTAACCCCTATACAGGGACTGTCTGGTCACCCCACCAGAGGGTCTAAATGCACGGCAGCCGGAACACAGGGAGTACGGGGTACGGGTCCTTCAGAGATCGGCACAGAAGATGACTAATAGTCCAACGGGAACCGGAGGCAGGACAGATGACGAGAACCGAGTACAGGTGCCGAGTAGTCACAGCCGATGGGGTCCGGATCCAGCGGGACATGCAGGCTGGAGCTTCCAGGTAAAGCCAAGGTGACGGGTTCAGGCTGACGGGAGATGGCAGGATCCTCAGCAAACAGTCACCGGGGCACCTCCTGGGTAATCGGCACTCTGGGACCAGGTCAGGACGGCAGACGGGCTCTGAGGAAGAGACAGGGTTAATCTGGGTACAAGACAGAGGGACCTGAACACCTATCTATGGGAACACGTAGATCAGGCACCGCCCACATGGAAAGGAAGTCCTAATATACCCTGTACCTGTAATAGACCATATCCTGTTTCCGGGACGCTGGCCCTTTAAGAAATGGTGAGTGAACGCGCGTGCGCCCTAATGCGCATGCGCGAGGCACGTGTGCCGGAGACCAGAGCAGGAAGCAGTGCTGGAGATGCAGGGGGACCAGACAGAGTGTCCTGGGTCGCAGAGGGACGCCGGGATCGGCGGGCAGGAGGCACGGAGGACGCAGAGGAGGGAGAGTGAGGGGGGCAGCCACAGGCAGAAGGACCGGAAAAACGGAGCGGTGAGTGACAGACGGCGCCGGGACCCGAGGAGTGTGACAATTTGCTAATTGTCGGGAGACTGATGAGACATTAACTGCAGTTGCACTCATAGTATCTGACAGGTGCTTACGAATGACCCTTTTTAGTGGCCCCATCGTACATCCCACATATTGAATTTGACATATTGAGCATTCAATTAAATAAACCACATGGGCTGTATTGCATATAGCTCCCTATGTCAAATTTAATTTTATTGGTGGTATATTCAAAGGTTTTTTAATTTTGTTCAAAGTTACCATATGTTTCGCTTTATAAGACGCACCTGATTATAAGACGCACCCCTAAATTTGGTGAAGGAAAAGAGATTTTTTTTTTTAATGTTAAATGGGGTCCGTCTTATAATGCCAGTGTCCATCTAACAAATCATAAAGGGTATATGTCCCTCATAGCCCCCTCATCCTAAAATTAGCCCCCTTAATCTGGATATGGCCCCCTTATATTGAATATAGCCCCCTTGTGCTGGCACACGTCCCCCAGTGATGGCATACATCTCCCATTGCTGGCACACGTCCCCTATTGCTGGCACATGTCTCCTATTGATGGAACACGTCCCCTATTTATGGCACACATCCCCCTGTGCTGGAACACGTCCCCTGTTGCTGGCACATATCCCCTACAGCTGGCACTGAGCTCCTTCAGATGGCACACGTCTCCTACAGCTGGCACAGGTCTCCTATGGATGGCACATCTCCCGCTGTGTTTGATATGGCCCCCTATTGATGGCACACGTCCCCCTGTGCTGCCCATGGCCCCCTATGGATGGCACACATCCCCGTGTTTGATATGGCTCCCTATGGATGGCACACCTCCCCCTGTGTTACATATGGCCCCCTATGGATGGCACACCTCCCCCTGTGTTAGATATGGCCCCCTATGGATGGCACAACTCCCCCTGTGTTATATATGGCCACCTATGGATGGCACACCTCCCCCTGTGTTAGATATCGCCCCCATGCTGCTGCCCATAGTAAAATAAAATACTCTTTCCTTACCTTCTCCAGTGCTGTCCTCCCTCGTGTGAAAAAACTGCCTAGTGTCACGAATGAAACTAGGAATTTTATTAATCAGCGGCTGTAGGTAGTAATCCACCCATTCACCTAATTTCTCTCCCAAAGATCCAATCCCAGCCAGGTCCTAAAGGTGGAGAGAAAAATGTTTTTATGGATCTTAGGCTGGACTCACACGAACATGTGTAAAAACGGTCCCATTCTCGTCCAGGAGAGTAGGACGATTTTTTCCTCACTTGACATCCTTGTGCTCTCAGTGTGCTGTCCATGTGCAATTCGTTTATTTTCAGCAGCTAATAGTCATTTACACTCGCTTACAGGACCATTTACAGTCCTGTACAGGAGCATTTACAGTGTTCTGTGCTACATGATAGAATTGTATCCATAAAAACGGACGTCACTAGGATGGTCCGTGTGCTGTCCGTGTCATGTCCGTTTTTTATCGCACCCTTTGACTTGTATTGGCGAGTCTCAGACGTTTTCAGGATACAATCGCAACATGTTGCGACTTTTCTCGCATCCAGAGTCTCGATGCGAGAAAAGCTGACCAACTGCTATCCCACAACTGCTATCCCACGCGAATTTTTCGCATTGCACTCGTCTGATTCATACGCTCGTGTGAGCGCACCCTTAGGGAGAAAATCCATTAACCTTTTATCCTAAGCCCCTGTTCAAAGACCTTCCTCCAACAATGAGTTCAACACCTTGTTATATTCATTTGAGGGGTTTCTTTCGATATAGGTGCTGGTATCCTCCAAGTCCAATAGATTCAATTTACAGTATAATCCTGCATTTAAAACTACTATTGCACCTCCCTTGTCTGCAGGCCACACTATCAAATCAGGATTACTCTTCAATTCTTTGAGAGCTATTGATTCTGCCTTATTTAAATTCCAATGCGCTTTTTCATTCTTTGCAATCCTCTTATTTAACTCCACCAATTCCCTCTCTACTACCCTGTTTTCCCAAAAATAAGACCCTGTCTTATATTTTTTTTGCCCCGAAAAAAGCACTAGGTCTTATTTTCGGGGGATTTGCTATTCTCGCGGAGACATAGTTGGGGGGTTAGTTTACCCCCCACAAAAAGCAGACCACCCCTTTCCAGGATCGTCATACTTACCAGCCCCGAGCGTCTGTGTGGCTCCCAGATCTCCCTGTGATCTCCCAGTAGGTATGCTGCATGCTGTCCTCCCCTGCGTCTGGCCGACACTCACACATCAGATCACACGTTGATATACACATACATGTACACACACTCCTATAGACAAACAGACACAGACAGGCACACATATCAGATTCCACATCATTCCTCCCTGTGATCTCCCAGTAGGTGTGCTGCACGCCGTCCTTCCCTGCGTTTGGCCAAACACTCATATACATCAGAACACACGCTCATACACACACTCATATAGACACACTCACTCACTCACACACTCATAGACACACACACACACACACACACACATCTGATTAGATACCACATCATTCCTTCTTGTGATCTTCCTGTGACCTCCCAGCAGCTGTGCTGCACGCTGCCCTCCCCTGCTTCTGGCCAACACTCACACATCAGAACACACACTCACACATCAGAACACACACTCACACATCAGATAGCATACACTATGCAAACTCACAAAATCGCACATACCGGTACAATTGGGCGTAGACACTCACCACATCCAGTAATACCACTTGCTTCCGGTCATGTGATCCTCCTGCAGGTCCTGGAAGCTCAACGCACCGTGCACAGTAACGCAGGTCCTTACGCTGCCGAGAAACAAGCGATATCGCTGGATGTAGTGAGTGTGTGTATGCGATCTGTAGTGTGATTGTGTGTGTTCTCATGTGTCTGTGTGTGTGTGTGTGTGTGTGTGTGTATCTGTGTTCCTACACAGGACCTTGATGCACTGCCCTGCTCCCGGTTAGTGTCTGGTGACTATGATCGTGGGGTCTTCTCTCTTCTTTCTTCTCTCTTTTGGGGGTGTCCGCTGTCTATAATGAAGTGTTCTGCAGGATTCTTTAACTTTTTTACCGCTGCATGGACACTTAATTACTGACCCACAACTAGGTCTTATTTTTGGGGGATGTCTTATATTTAAGCCTCCCTGAAAACTCCTGCTAGGTCTTATTTTAGGGTGAGGTCTTATTTTCGGGGAAAAAGGTAATTCCTGAAAGGAATCAGAAATCACAGGTCTGGAATGCACAGGGATTGGTGTTCTTCTTTTCCATTCATTGCAGATCTAATAATGTGATCTGGTCTTCAAAAGTGAATAAACTGTCTTTTTCTTCTTGCATTACGATATTTGATTCCTCTTATTGCTGCCTTCATCTTTAAAATGATGTTTAATGGTGGTATTCCTTTCAAATTTATTGATATCCAATATTGTTTTGAAAATATCAAAGTCTTGTGTGGGAGAGAAACTCCCCCTATTCATGTTTGGTGTCTACGAACTCGCACCAATCTCAGGCATCACACCCACAAATCAGTTTTCCCATATAGTGAACACAGTGAATAAAATATCTCAAAAACTATAGTGCAATCGCACTTTTTTTGCAATTTTTCCGCATTTGGAATTTGTTTCCTGTTTTTCAGTACACTATATAGTAAAATGTATGGTTTAATTTAAATGTACAGCTCATTCCGCAAAAAACAAGCCCTCACATGACCAGATTGACTGAAAAATAAAAAGTTACATCTCTCAGAAGAAGGAAGGAGAAAAAAAAACCGGAAAGCACAAAATTGTCCGGTAGTGAAGGGGATAAAACACCAGGCAGTTATGGTCATGCAACACAGGCTTTGGGTCGGTATTTTTTTTTTTTCAATCAAGACATGTATTACTGGGCCAGTGGCAGGCCCATTTTGTAGCCTCTGCCTTCAAAAACAGCAGTCTAGTAACGTCAACTACACCCTCCCCATAGGGAATTGCCCCCTCCCCATAGAGCTTTAAAACAGCAGGGCGTTACGTTCCATGAAACACATAGGCTGTGGGACGATATTATTTTATCGAACAGGTTCGCTCATATCTAGTTAAACTTACCAGTCTCCCGCAAGACATTAATACTACTTCCAGGGCGCTCATACTACTCCTAGGGCAGCTCATTATCCCCTATACATTGTGACTGGTGTGCAACTCTTTATCCTATTGTTTATGCTTTTGATCCCAGACCGGCTATTGACTTCCTGCTGACTGTCCTCCGAGACTAGTCCAGGCACCCAGTCCCAATTTCCCGCGACTGGGTCTCCGACTCCTCTGGGCCCAGACCACTGTCTGCAACCCAATCTTCTCCTCCCCGGGAGCCACACGCTCCCTCCTAGCTCCTCATTGCTCGAGGGCTACTCTAGACTGACTTGTCACCTCCCACCTACCTGCCTGACCCCTAGGTGGGCGGCCCTATTCCAGCTTAGCAGCCCACTGGTGTGCCTGACAGGGTGTGGTGTGAGGTGTGATTGGGATTTTTGGAGGCTAATGGAGGCAGTACTGCAAGTTGGGAACCCAGAACCAAGAGGGGTTGAGTCCTGCACTAAGAATAATGAGCGTGCAGTCCCCTGTGACGCCCTGACTAGTCCAGGGGCGTCACACACATGTCAGGAGGAATTTTGGTCCACTCCTCTTTGCAGATCATCTCTGAATCATTAAGATTCTGAGGCTGTCGCTTGGAAACTTGGAGCTTCAGCTCCTTGCGTAAATATTCTATGGGATTAAGGCCTGAAAACTGGCTAGGCCACTCCATGACCATAAGTGCTTCTTTTTGAGCCACTCCTTTGTTGTCTTGGCTGTATTTTGGGTCATTGTTGTGCTGGAAGACCCAGACACAACCCATTTTTAATGTCCTGGTGGAGGGAAAGAGGTTATTACTCAGGTTAACACCATCACATTATGGGTATCAGGTCCGAGCATTCCTACATGAACAGTGTCCTGGAAAGTGGATTTTTCATTGTAAGCAAGTTGAATGGCCAGCAAGTTCTTCCAATCTGACCACAAGGCTGGCAAGGGGTACAAAACCCTTTCCAAGGAGTTGGGCCTACCTGTCTCCACTGTTGGGAGCATCATCCAGAAGTGGAAGGCTTATGGAACTACTGGTAGCCTTCCACGGCCTGGACAGCCTTTGAAAGTTTCCACCCGTGCCGAGGCCAGGCTTGTCCGAAGAGTCAAGGCTAACGCAAGGACAACAAGGAAGGAGCTCCGGGAAGATCTCATGGCAGTGGGGACATTGGTTTCAGTCAATACCATAAGTAACGTACTCCACCGCAATGGTCTCCGTTCCAGACGAGCCCGTAAGGTACCTTTACTTTCAAAGCGCCATGTCAAGGCTCGTCTACAGTTTGCTCATGATCACTTGGAGGACTCTGAGACAGACTGGTTCAAGGTTCTCTGGTCTGATGAGACCAAGATCGAGATCTTTGGTGCCAACCACACACGTGACGTTTGGAGACTGGATGGCACTGCATACGACCCCAAGAATACCATCCCTACAGTCAAGCATGGTGGTGGCAGCATCATGCTGTGGGACTGTTTCTCAGACAAGGGGCCTGGTCATCTGGTCCGCATCCATGGGAAGATGGATAGCACGGCCTACCTGGAGATTTTGGCCAAGAACCTCCACTCCTCCATCAAGGATCTTAAGATGGGTCGTTATTTCATCTTCCAACAAGACAACGACCCAAAGCACACAGCCAAGAAAACCAAGGCCTGGTTCAAGAGGGAAAAAATCAAGGTGTTGCAGTGGCCTAGTCAGTCTCCTGACCTTAACCCAATTGAAAACTTGTGGAAGGAGCTCAAGATTAAAGTCCACATGAGACACCCAAAGAACCTAGATAACTTGGCGAAGATCTGCATGGAGGAGTGGGCCAAGATAACTGCAGAGATCTGTGCCGGCCTGATCAGGTCTTATAAAAGACAATTATTAGCTGTAATTGCAAACAAGGGTTATTCCACAAAATATTAAACCTAGGGGTTGAATAATAATTGACTCACACTTTTATGTTGAAAATTTATTAAAATTTAACTGAGCAACATAACTTGTTGGTTTGTAAGATTTATGCATCTGTTAATAAATCCTGCTCTTGTTTGAAGTTTGCAGGCTCTAACTTATTTGCATCTTATCAAACCTGCTAAATCTGCAGGGGGTTGAATACTACTTGTAGGCACTGTATAAACTGATCAGAGACCATACAACATAGCAACACGACTGATGTGCGCAGACATAGATTCGGAAGCTCTCGTTGCCAACCTCCTGAAAGTACCCTAAAACTACATAAGATCTCAGTGTTTGCTTGGTAGATGGCAGATCGAATCCCAGTGATGAGGAATTTTGATTAAAAAAACAACTGCATGATGCAGAGAAGGAAGTACTTGGCAAAGCGATGGTGGAGAAATAGAAAGAGGAAAGGCTATGGTAATTCCATACATCAGCAGCCAGGAATACAAGAGTAGGGGAGTGAAGGAGCATATGCAGACAGATCAGAGATAAATTATGCAGCAGAGAGTTCGAAGTGAATAGAAACTTTGGGTAAAAATCCTCAACAGGTCATATGATCTCTTTCATAAGCAAAATGTGTCTTGTAGCAGGAACTGAATTTACTACTGTGGCAGGTGCAAGTACAGTTGAAGCTGGATTGGATGCCAGCTGAATGGACAATTTCTTGCTGACCCTTCTCTTGTTGTGTAACTTGATCAGCAAGATTATAAACGTCCACATCAAGGGACAGCAGTATGAGATTTTAGACACCATTGACAAGGAAAAGAAGGGAATTTTGTTACTTACCGTAAATTCCTTTTCTTCTAGCTCTTATTGGGAGACCCAGACGATTGGGGTATAGCTACTGCCCTCCGGAGGCCACACAAAGCACTACACTAAAAAGTGCAAGGCCCCTCCCCCTCTGGCTATACCCCCCCGTGGTATCACGGGTTCTCCAGTTTTAGTGCCAAAGCAAGAAGGAGGAAGCCAATAACTGGTTTAAACAAATTAACTCCGAATAACGTCGGAGAACTGAAAAACCGTTCAACATGAACAACATGTGTACCCGCAAACAACAAAAAAATCCCGAAGGACAACAGGGCGGGTGCTGGGTCTCCCAATAAGAGCTAGAAGAAAAGGAATTTACGGTAAGTAACAAAATTCCCTTCTTCTTCAGCGCTCTATTGGGAGACCCAGACGATTGGGACGTCCAAAAGCTGTCCCTGGGTGGGTAAAGAGATACCTCATGTTAGAGCTGCAAAACAGCCCTCCCCTACGGGGGTGTCACTGCCGCCTGCAGGACTCTTCTACCTAAGCTGGCATCCGCCGAAGCATAGGTATGCACCTGATAATGCTTGGTGAAAGTGTGCAGACTCGACCAGGTAGCTGCCTGGCACACTTGTTGAGCCGAAGCCTGGTGTCGTAATGCCCAGGACGCACCCACGGCTCTGGTTGAGTGGGCTTTTAGCCCTGAAGGAACCGGAAGCCCCGCAGAATGGTAGGCCTCTAGAATTGGTTCTTTGATCCATCGAGCCAGGGTGGCTTTAGAAGCCTGCAACCCCTTGCGCGGACCAGCGACAAGGACAAAAAGTGCATCGGAACGGCGCATGGGCGCCGTGCGGGAAATGTAGATTCTGAGTGCTCTCACCAGATCTAGCAAACGTAAGTCCTTTTCATACCGGTGAACCGGATGAGGACAAAAGGAAGGCAAGGATATATCCTGATTAAGATGAAACGAGGATACGACCTTAGGGAGAAACTCCGGAATGGGGCGCAGCACTACCTTGTCCTGGTGGAACACCAGGAAGGGAGCCTTGGATGACAGAGCTGCCAGCTCCGACACTCGCCGAAGCGATGTGATCGCAACAAGAAACGCCACTTTCTGTGACAGGCGAGAAAAGGAAACTTCTTTCAGAGGCTCGAAAGGCGGCTTCTGGAGAGCAACTAGTACCCTGTTCAGATCCCATGGATCCAACGGCCGCCTGTACGGGGGCACAATATGACAGACCCCCTGCAGGAACGTGCGCACCTTAGGAAGACGTGCTAGACGCTTCTGAAAAAACACGGATAGTGCCGAGACTTGCCCTTTAAGGGAGCTGAGCGACAAGCCCTTTTCCAACCCCGATTGCAGGAAGGAAAGAAAGGTGGGCAATGCAAATGGCCAAGGGGATACTCTCTGTGCAGAGCACCAGGATAAGAAAATCTTCCACGTTCTGTGGTAGATCTTAGCAGACGTAGACTTCCTAGCTTGTCTCATTGTGGCTACGACTCCTTGAGATAATCCTGCGGACGCTAGGATCCAGGACTCAATGGCCACACAGTCAGGTTCAGGGCCGCAGAATTCTGATGGAAAAACGGCCCTTGGGACAGTAAGTCTGGTCGGTCTGGCAGTGACCACGGTCGACCGACCGTGAGATGCCACAGATCCGGATACCACGATCTCCTCGGCCAGTCTGGGGCGACGAGTATGACGCGGCTGCAATCGGATCTGATCTTGCGTAACACTCTGGGCAAGAGTGCCAGAGGCGGGAAGACGTATGGGAGCCGGAACTGCGACCAATCTTGAACTAATGCGTCTGCCGCCAGAGCTCTTTGATCGCGCGACCTCGCCATGAATGCCGGGACCTTGTTGTTGTGCCGGGACGCCATTAGGTCGACGTCCGGCACTCCCCATCGGCGACAGATTTCCTGAAACACGTCCGGGTGAAGGGACCACTCCCCTGCGTCCATGCCCTGGCGACTGAGGAAGTCTGCTTCCCAATTTTCTACGCCTGGGATGTGAACCGCGGATATGGTGGATGCTGTGTCCTCCACCCACATTAGAATGCGCCGGACTTCTTGGAATGCTTGCCGACTGCGCGTCCCTCCTTGGTGGTTGATGTATGCCACCGCTGTGGAGTTGTCCGACTGGATTCGGATCTGCTTTCCTTCCAGCCACTGTTGGAAGGCCAGTAGGGCAAGATACACTGCCCTGATTTCCAGAACATTGATCTGAAGGGTGGACTCCTGCGGAGTCCACGTCCCCTGGGCCCTGTGGTGGAGAAACACTGCTCCCCACCCTGACAGACTCGCATCTGTCGTGACCACTGCCCAGGATGGGGGCAGGAAGGATCTTCCCTGAGACAATGAGGTGGGAAGGAGCCACCATTGTAGAGAGTCCTTGGCCGTCTGGGAAAGAGAGACTTTCCTGTCCAGGGACGTTGACCTCCCGTCCCATTGGCGGAGAATGTCCCATTGAAGTGGGCGCAGATGAAACTGCGCAAAGGGAACTGCTTCCATGGCTGCCACCATCTTCCCGAGGAAGTGCATGAGGCGCCGTAAGGGGTGCGACTGGCCTTGAAGGAGGGATTGCACCCCTGTCTGTAGGGACCGCTGCTTGTTCAGCGGAAGCTTCACTCTCGCTGCTCGAGTATGAAACTCCATGCCAAGATACGTTAGCGACTGTGACGGTGACAGATTCGACTTTGGAAAGTTGATGATCCATCCGAACGTCTGTAGAGTCTCCAGCGTAGCATGTAGACTGAGTTGGCATGCCTCTTGAGAGGGTGCCTTGACAAGTAGATCGTCTAGGTAAGGGATCACCGAGTGTCCCTGAGAGTGCAAGACTGCTACCACCGCCGCCATGACCTTGGTGAAGACCCGGGGGGCTGTCGCCAGACCGAATGGCAGAGCTACGAACTGAAGATGGTCGTTTCCTATCACAAAACGTAGAAAACGTTGATGTTCTGTAGCAATTGGCACGTGGAGATAAGCATCTTTGATGTCTATTGAGGCAAGGAAGTCTCCTTGAGACATTGAGGCAACGACAGAGCGGAGGGTTTCCATCCGGAACCGTCTGGCGTGCACATGTTTGTTGAGCAGCTTTAGATCCAGAACAGGACGGAACGAGCCGTCCTTTTTTGGAACCACAAAGAGATTGGAGTAAAACCCTCGCCCTTGTTCCTGAGGCGGTACAGGAACCACTACTCCTTCCGCTCTTAGGGAGTCCACCGCCTGCAGCAGGGCATCTGCTCGGTCTGGATGTGGGGAGGTTCTGAAGAACCGAGCTGGAGGACGAGAACTGAACTCTATTCTGTACCCGCGAGACAAAATGTTTGTCACCCACCGGTCTTTGACCTGTGACGTCCAAATGTCGGAAAAGCGGGAGAGCCTGCCCCCAACCGGAGATGCGGAGGGGGGGGGCTGGAAGTCATGAGGTAGCCGCTTTGGAAGCGGTTCCTCCATTTGCTTTCTTGGGGCGTGCGTGAGCCCGCCAGGAATCTGAGACTCTTTGCGTCCTCTGAGTCCCTTTGGACGAGGAGAATTGTGTCTTGCCCGAACCTCGAAAGGACTGAAACCTCTGCTGCCATTTTTTCTGCTGAGGTTTGCTTGATCTGGGCTGGGGTAAAGAAGAGTCTTTACCCTTGGACTGTTTAATGATGTCAGCCAATGGCTCGCCAAACAGTCTATCTCTAGATAAAGGCAAGCTGGTTAAACATTTTTTGGAACCGGCATCTGCTTTCCAGTCCTTTAACCACAAGGCTCTGCGCAAAACTACCGAATTGGCGGACGCCATTGAGGTGCGGCTGGTAGATTCTAGGACCGCATTGATAGCGTAAGACGCAAACGCAGACATCTGCGAGGTAAGGGACGCCACTTGCGGCGCCGCTGGATGTATGATAGCATCCACTTTTGCTAAACCAGCTGAAATAGCTTGGAGCGCCCATACGGCTGCGAATGCTGGAGCAAACGACGCGCCGATAGCTTCATAGACAGATTTTAACCAAAGGTCCATCTGTCTGTCATTGGCATCCTTAAGTGAAGCGCCATCCTCCACTGCAACTATGGATCTAGCTGCAAGTTTGGAAATCGGGGGGTCTACTTTTGGACACTGGGTCCAGCGCTTGACCACATCAGGGGGGAAAGGAAAACGTGTATCCTTAGAACGTTTAGAGAAACGCCTTTCTGGATGAGCGTCGTGTTTCTGGATTGATTCTCTGAAGTCAGAGTGATCCAAGAAAGCACTCAATTTACGCTTGGGATAGAGGAAACGAAACTTCTCCTGCTCTGCTGCTGCCTCCTCTGCAGAAGGAGCTGGGGGAGAAATATCCAACAGTCTATTGATGGCTGAGATAAGATCGTTTACCATGGCGTCCCCATCCGGGGTATCCAGATTGAGAGGGGTTCCAGGATAAGACTCCTGATCACTCTCTTCAGACGCATCACAGGGCGACTGATTGCGCTGAGACCCTGAGCAGTGTGATGACGTTGAGGGTCTTTCCCAGCGAGCTCGCTTAGGGTGGCTGGGGCTATCATCTGAGTCATAATACTCAGCCTGGGAAGCCGGGGACCCCCTTGCAGTCTGGACTAATTCCAACTGAGGGGGATTAGAGGACAGAGACCTCGCCGTGTCCATAGACTGAGCCCCAGTCATGGATTGCAAAGTTTCAAGGATCTTTGCCATAGTCACAGACATTCCATCAGCAAAAACTGCAAAGTCTGTCCCTGACACCGGGGCAGGACTTACAAGCGTCTCAGCCTGGGTCACTACCTCTCCGGACTCCGGCTGGCGAAGCAGCACCGGATCTGAGCATTGCACACAATGGGGGTCTTTGGAACCTGCTGGTAGAGCAGCCCCACATGCAGCACACGCAGTGTACACAGCCCTAGCCTTGGCAGCCTTGCGTTTTGTGGATGACATGTTGCTGCTTCCTCAGAGCGATCTGGGGTATCCAGCCAGGAAGCGACCTTACAGTGCAAGAAATAACTAAATATATATATCTGGTGACACAGTGCACCAATACACACTGAGGCACTAGAGGGGCCAGCTGAAAAGCCGCTTACCGCCCGCTTAAGAGCGGGTGTGTGATCTCCAAAAGCCCCCTAGTCCAGGTCTCCCAGAGCCTTGCGTCCTTCCTCCAGCCAGACTGCATGTAATGGCTGCCGGCGTCCTGGGAGAGGAGGGGGGGCGGGCCCTGGGCGTTCCTGACTAAGAGCGGGAAGCCTGCTTCCCTCTGTGCCTAGTGAGAGGGCTGGAGCATGTAAATCAGGCTCCAGCCCTCGTCGCTGCTGCGAAACAGCGTCTCTCCCCTACCCTGATTGACAGGGTGGGGGCGGGAACGAAGCGGAGCTAGGCCGCAAAAGCCGGGGACTGGATTTATAAACGCCGCCGCCGTAAAAGCGCGGTCGGCGTGTCCCCGGCGCACCACAAGTCACAGCAGCGCCGCCCGGTCCAGTGGGGGTCGGCGCTGCGTTCCCACAACACAAAGTCCCCCAGTAAACTGTAGGAACACTAACTCCAACGTTACGGTCCCCGGCGCACTACAACACCCAGCCAGCCCGGAGTGTGTCTGTGCCTGCCGGGGACACAGAGTACCTGTATGATGCAGGGCCATGTCCCTGATTGTACTCCTGCTCCATATCCATCAGGTTCAACTGGGTCTGTGGATGGAGCCCGGCGTCAGAGCTTAGAGGCCGGCAGGATCCCACTTCCACAGAGCCCTACAAGGGGATGTGGAAGGAAAACAGCATGTGGGGCTCCAGCCCCTGTACCAGCAATAGGTACCTCAACCTTACAACACCATCCACGGGTGAGAAGGGAGCATGCTGGGGGCCCTATATGGGCCCTCTTTTCTTCCATCCGAAATAGTCAGCAGCTACTGCTGACTAAAATCTGTGGAGCTATGCGTGGATGTCTGACCTCCTTCGCACAAAGCTTGAAAACTGGAGAACCCGTGATACCACGGGGGGGTATAGCCAGAGGGGGAGGGGCCTTGCACTTTTTAGTGTAGTGCTTTGTGTGGCCTCCGGAGGGCAGTAGCTATACCCCAATCGTCTGGGTCTCCCAATAGAGCGCTGAAGAAAAGTCACATGACATAAAAACAAATGTGTACAAATAAAGGCCACAGTATTTATAAAGGAGTGCTAATAAAAAAAAATCACTGGCTTATGTGAACTATAAGATGAAAATTAAACTTTTATTAGTTTCTTAATATATTGTGCACGACTTACTCACTAATATTCTGAATATCAGAGTCCCACAATTTGCACAACTACTGCGCACAGATACTAAATTCAATACATTTATAAGGACCAAACTCAAAATAACATCACTAAGTTACTGCAGTGATTAACCAGCACCTCTCTTTTAGGCTATGTGCCCACGTTGCGTTGTCCCTGCAGAAATTTCTGCAGCGATTTGAACAAAACATGTGCGCTTCAAATCGCTGCAGAAACACTGCGTAATGAAAAGCCAATTTCATGTGCTCTGGATGCAGCCTCTCCCATAGACAGAGGGGGTGCTGCATCCAAAGCGCACAAAAGAAGTGACATGTTGCTTTTTAGAACGCAGCGATTTGGTAGCATGCAAATCGCTGTTCTAAAACACAACGTGCGCATGGATTATGCACAATCTTCAAAGATTGTGCTTGGGACGCAGGACGCATGCAGTTACGCTGCGGTGCAGAACGCAGCGTAACTGCATGCAATACGCACACGTGGGCACAGAGCCTAAAAGTGCCTAGTGCTTATAGTGGTTCAATGTTTGTTGCAACTTAACACTATATAGATCAGGGGTCTCAAACTCAGCTGGGAGAATGGACCACACATAGAAAAAAAATTGAGGGATGGCCGCATTCTTTGCAGGACAAAGTGACATTTTTAATGATTCCATGTTTTTTTTCTATACCCCTTTGGATTACTATTTTGAACAATTCTTGCTTGATTATAACAAACCTGCCATATTTTTGTTTGGTTATATATATATATATATATATATATATATATATATATATATATATATATATATATATATATATATATAAAAAATCATTTTTAGTGGCAAAAAAAGTCATGCTTTATTTTAAATATTTGTTTTTTACATTCTATCCCCTTCTTCTAATATTGTTTTACAATTAGCAGTATTGTACAGTCATCTTAGCCAATATCTTGTAGTAATGTCCCCCATCCTGTAGTAGTGTCCCCATCCTTGTCCTCTGTAGTAATGTCCCCATTGTGTTCATCCTTGTAGTATTGTGCCCATCCTTGTAGTATTGTCCCCAGCCTTGTAGTATTGTGCCCATCCTTGTAGTATTGTGCCCATCCTTGTAGTATTGTGTCTATCTTTGTGCCCTGTAGTATTGTGCTCATCCTTGTAGTATTGTGCCCATCCTTGTAGTCCTGTGCCCATCCTTGTAGTATTGTGTCTATCCTTGTAGTATTGTGCTCATCCTTGTAGTGTTGTGTTCATCCTTGTGCCCTGTAGTATTGTGCTCATCCTTGTAGTATTGTGTTCATCCTTGTGCCCTGTAGTATTGTGCTCATCCTTGTTGCATTGTGCCCAACCTTGTAGTATTGTGCCCATCCTTGTAGTATTGTGTCCAGCCTTGTAGTATTGTGTCCAGCCTTGTAGTATTGTGTCCAGCCTTGTAGTATTGTGTCCAGCCTTGTAGTATTGTGTCCAGCCTTGTAGTATTGTGTCCAGCCTTGTGCCCTCATCCTTGTCCCCTATTATACCGCTCTTCACAAACGCAAAAAAATAAATTCTCCTCACCTTTCCTCCATTCCTTCCTATTAGGCCCCTTTCACACGTCAGTGATTCTGGTACGTTTGTGCATTTTTTTAAACGTACCAGAATCACTGACATACGCAGACCCATTCTAATGAATGGGTCTGCTCACACGTCAGTGATTTGTTACTGCACGTGTCTCCGTGCAGCGTACCCGCGTGTGCGTGATTGCTGCACGGAGACATGTCCATTTTTTTCTGGCATCACTGATGTTCCACGGACCACGCAGTGGTGTGGTCCGTGAAACACGTGCCAGAAAAAAACGTGCTTTTAAAATAATAAACATTTTAACTCACCCGGCGTCCAGCGATGTCCTCTGCAGCCCGTTCTCCCTGCTCCTTCTGTGCCGGCTGATTACTGTCGCGCATATTCATTATGCGCGCCACAGCCGACCCGGAAGCAGCTGCTGCAGGGGTCACCGCCGGCCGGATGCTGCGTCGCGGGAGGATTCAGCACCACGGACAGCGGGAGCGGGAGCGGGCGCAGGTGAGTGAATCTCTAAGTGCAATCACGGGCCACGGAGAACGGAGCCCGGATTGCACTTAGACAACCCACGTGTGCCGTGATTTTCGGCACACGCAGGGACATGTGCGTGTTTTACATGCCAGTGAAAAACGTCTGTGTTTTTCACTGACGTGTGAAACGGGCCTTAGGCTGTGTGCTGATCAGTGTTTGCAGCATTTTGGATGTAGCGTGTTTCAGCTGCGTCCAAAATGCTACGATGTACAGTACAAGCAGAGTGGATGGGATTTCTAGAAATCCCATTCACTGTGCGTGTGTGGCCCGCAGCACTGACCTGTGATGCGGCTTTCAGAGTTGCAAGTGTCCTCTGTACTGAGAATACAGCGAGGAGACCTACGCGGCCCGAACCCAGATCATGAGCACGAGCAGCTGCGGTCTCCTGTATTCTCCTGCGGAGAAGACTCGCAGACCCACAGTCAGGTCCCGCCGTGTCCAGGACACAGCGGGTCCTGATCATGGGCACATACCTGCTTTTTGAGGCCTGGAGACCCCGTTACGATCGCAGCTCTTGTGTTGCGCGCAGAGGAGCCCTGAGCACTATACCAATGGCTGCCGCTGGCCAATCAGATGCAAGGAGGTGGCGTCATACAGTGACATCACCTCCGTGCATCTGATTGGCCGCGTCATCCATTGGTATAGTGCTCAGAGCTCCTCTGCGCGGCACCGCAAATGATTCAACTGTACTATAAAACCCTGCCTGCTGGCGTTGACTCCTGGCATAGAGCTGCGATCGTCACGGGGTCTGTTGGGCGCAAAAAGCAGCCTCGGGGGCCACATGCGGCCCGCGGGGAAAGTGTTTGAGACCTCTGATATAGATAGTCACCTATCCACCACAAATTATTATGTACAGAGCCTTGCGAAAGTATTCGGCTCCATTGAATTTTTCAACCTTTTCCCATATTTAAGGCTTCAAACAGAAAGATAAAAATTTTAATGTTATGGTGAAGAATCAACAAGTGGGACAATTGTGAAGCTGAACAAAATGTATTGCTTATTTTAAACTTTTTAAAAAAACAAATAACTGAAAAGTGGGGCGTGCAATATTATTCATCCCCTTTAAGTTAATAATTTGTAGCGCCACCTTTGGCTGCGATTACAGCTGCAAATCACTTAGGGTATGTCTCTATCAGTTTTGCACATCGAGAGACTGAAATTCTTGCCCATTCTTCCTTTGCAAACGGCTCGAGCTGAGTGAGGTTGGATGGAGAGCGTTTGTGAACAGCAGTTTTCAGCTCTTTCCACAGATTCTCGATTGGATTCAGGTCTGGACTTTGACGTGCCCATTCTAACACCTGGATACATTTATTTGTGAACCATTCCATTGTAGATTTTGCTTTATGTTTGGGATCATTGTCTTGTTGGAAGACAAATCTCCAACCCAGTCTCAGGTCTTTTTCAGACCCCAACAGGTTTTCTTCAAGGATGGTCCTGTATTTGGCTCCATCCATCTTCCCATCAATTTTAACCATCTTCCCTTTACCTGCTGAAACAAAGCAGGCACAAACCATGATGCTGCCATCACCATGTTTGACAGTGGGGATGGTGTGTTCAGGGTGATGAGCTGTGTTGCTTTTACGCCAAACATATCATTTGGCATTGTGCCCAAACAGTTCTATTTTGGTTTCATCTGACCAGAGCACCTTCTTCCACATGTTTGGTGTGTCTTCCAGGTGGCTTGTGGCAAACTTTAAACAACACTTTTTATGGATATCTTTGAGAAATGGCTTTCTCCTTGCCACTCTTCCATAAAGGCCAGATTTGTGCAGTGTACGACTGATTGTTGTCCTAT
This sequence comes from Anomaloglossus baeobatrachus, assembly GCF_048569485.1. Lineage (NCBI taxonomy): Eukaryota > Metazoa > Chordata > Amphibia > Anura > Aromobatidae > Anomaloglossus > Anomaloglossus baeobatrachus. The sequence goes on along the minus strand of NC_134358.1, from coordinate 228,019,846 downwards.
GGACATACTCTCCCACCTCAGCTGTAGATCTCTGCAGTTCATCCAGAGGGATCATGGGCCTCTTGGCTGCATCTCTGATCAGTCTTCTCCTTGTTTGAGATGAAAGTTTGGCTGGATGGCCGGGTCTTGGTAGATTTGCAGTGGTATGATACTCCTTCCATTTCAATATGATCGCTTGCACAGTGCTCCTTGGGATGTTTAAAGTTTTGTAAATCTTTTTGTAACCAAATCCGACTTGAAACTTTTCCACAACAGTATCACGGACCTGCCTGTTGTGTTCCTTGGTCTTCATGATGCTATCTGCGCTTTAAACAGAACACTGAAACTATCATAGAGCAGGTGCATTTATACGAAGACTTGATTACACACAGATGACTTATATTTATCATCATCAGTCATTTAGGACAACATTGGATCATTCAGAGATCCTCAATGAACTTCTGGAGTGAGTTTGCTGTCCTGAAAGTAAAAGGGACGAATAATATTGCACTTTTCAGTTATTTATTTTTTTAAAAAGTTTATAATAAGCAAAAAATTTCGTTCAACTCACAATTGTGTCCCACTTGTTGTTGATTCTTCACCATAACATTAAAATTTTTATGTTTATGATTGTAGTCTGAAATGTGGGAAAAGGTTGAAAAATTCAAGGGAGACGAATACTTTCGCAAGGCACTGTATATGCAGCCAGCAACTTGTTTTTAAAGTAACTAGTGCCTAAATATCTAGCACAAATATCTAATATGTATTCCAACTGACGCCTGAGGCAGAGACTATATGAGTGAGGCAGGAGATTAATATAGGCAGGTTACATGAGACTGCTCTCCAAGCCCAATAAGTAGTTTAGTAAATATGGGAAAATGATGCGTTAGATGGCTCTGACAAGGGAGTACAGGTACAGCATTATAGCTTGTTCAGAGTCAATAGACCAATTCAAAAAAATGTTTTAAAAATATGTGCACAGTTGTTTATATTTAGACACTAGTCACTTTAAAAGTGAAGTGCTGGCTGCGTATACATAACCATTTGTGGTGGATAGGTGACTATCTATATCAGGGGTGGGGAACCTCCGGCCCATGGGCCGCATGCGGCCCGCCATGTCCTTTTCTGCGGCACCCGGTTTTGCGGGCTGTTGGCCCTTTAAATCCCCACATGCTCTGCTTGTGGCCAGTGACAGCGAGCTCAGGACTTACTTTATGGGCAGGTTTAGCGCTCTGCGCTTCCGTCCCACACCAAGTTCACAGCTTCTAGCAGTGTGTGTCCGCCCTCTGGAGCGGTGTGCCCGCCCCTCTGCCATCTAGAGTATTGTACCCGCCCCTCTGCCTTCAGGAGCGGTGTGCCCGCCCCACTGCCCCCAGAAGCTGCGTGTCCGGCGACTGCTCTCTAGTGCTGTGAGTCTGGCGCTGCTGTGTGTCCAGCGCCCGCCCTCTGCTGCTGTGTGGCCCTTCCAGTGCTTTATGCCCCCCTCCCCCCAAAGTTGCGTGCATCTTTCGGTGCTATGTGCCCACCAATGCTGTGTATCACCCCAGGTTTGTGTGTCCCTCCTCCCCCAGTGATGTCAGGGCTCCGCAAGTGCTGTGTGCAGCCCTCCAGTGATGCCTGTGCCTCCCCCCAGTGATGCCTGTGCCTCCCACCAGTGATGCCTGTGCCTCCCACCAGTGATGCCTGTGCCTCCCACCAGTGATGCCTGTGCCTCCCACCAGTGATGCCTGTGCCTCCCACCAGTGATGCCTGTGCCTCCCACCAGTGATGCCTGTGCCTCCCACCAGTGATGCCTGTGCCTCCCACCAGTGATGCCTGTGCCTCTCACCAGTGATGTATGTATCCCCCTGTGATGTCTATGACCCCCCCAGTGATGTCTGTGCCCCAGCCCCTTTTGTAGTGTATGTGCCCCAGCGCCTCTTGTGGTGTATGTGCCCCAGACCCTCTTGTGATGTATGTGCCCCAGACCCTCCATAGTGCTCTCCGTGCTGCATGCCCCCAGCGTCTCCTGTGATGTGCATGCCCCCAGCGTTTCCTGTGATGTGTATGCCCCCAGCGTTTTCTGTGATGTGTATGCCCCCAGCGTCTCCTGTGACTTATACATCCCATTGGAGATCCTGGGGGCATATACATCACATTGGAGAAGCTGGAGAAGCTGGGGGCATATACATCACAGGAGGGGCTGGGACATATACATCACAGGAGGGGCTGGAAGCATATGCATATCCCCAGCACCTTGTGTAATGTATGTGACCCCAGTGTCTCCTGTGATGTATATACAGCAGTCTCAGCGTCTCCTATGTGATGTACATGCCCCCAGCCCCTCCAGTGATGCATGTGACCCCAGTCTCTCCTGTGATGTATATACAGCAGTCCCAGTGTCTCCTATGTGATATACAGTACAGACTAAAAGTTTTTTACACACCTTCTTATTCAAAGAGTTTTCTTTATTTTCATGACACTAAAAATTGTAGATTCACATTGAAGGCATCAAAGCTATGAATTAAAACATGTGGAATGAAATACTTAAAAAAGTGTGAAACAACTGGAAATATGTCTTATATTCTAGATTCTTCAAAGTAGCCACCTTTTGCTTTGATTACTACTTTGCACACTCTTGGCATTCTCTTGATGAGCTTCAAGAGGTAGTCACCGGAAATGGTCTTCCAACAGTCTTGAAGGAGTTCCCAGAGATGCTTAGCACTTGTTGGCCCTTTTGCCTTCACTCTGCGGTCCAGCTCACCCTAAACCATCTCAATTGGGTTCAGGTCTGGTGACTGTGGAGACCAGGTCATCTGGCGTAGCACCCCATCACTCTCCTTCTTAGTCAAATAACCCTTACACAGCCTGGAGGTGTGTTTGGGGTCATTTTCCTGTTGAAAAATAAAAGATGATCCAACTAAACGCAAACCGGATGGAATAGCACGCCGCTGCAAGATGCTGTGGTAGCCATGCTGGTTCTGTATGCCTTCAATTTTAAATAAATCCCCAACAGTGTAACCAGCAAAGCACCCCCACACCATCACACCTCCTCCTCCATACTTCATGGTGGGAAGCAGGCATGTAGAGTCCTTCCGTTCACCTTTTCTACAAAGACACGGTGGTTGGATCCAAAGATCTCAAATTTGGACTCATCAGACCAAAGCACAGATTTCCACTGGTCTAATGTCCATTCCTTGTGTTCTTTAGCCCAAACAAGTCTCTTCTGCTTGTTGCCTGTCCTTAGCAGTGGTTTTCTAGCACCTATTTTACCATGAAGGCCTGCTGCACAAAGTCTCCTCTTAATAGTTATTCTAGAGATGAGGTGTGTCCAAACTTTTGGTCTGTACTGTATGTGCCTACAGTGTCTCCTGTGATGTATTTACAGCATCTGTTTGTGATAAGATTGGTAAATCATATACATCACATAAGAGTTGACTGTGCTCCAGACTGAGACAAACCTGAAAAAGCAGCTGTGAGAAGAAACATGATCAGTATCGCCAAACATCACAGCCACACCAAAGAGAAGCCGCTCCGTACACCACAGCATGGGTGAGTTAATTAATTGTTTGGCCAAATACAGCAGGGTCATTTTCACATTGATAATTTTGTGCGGCCCCCTGAAGGTTGGTAGAAATTTCAAATGGCCCCCAGCTGAAAAAATGTTCCCCACCCCTGGCTTAGATGTTCTTAACTTCAAAGACGTCCTCAGGCAGGTGAAGGTGTGGCACAAGGGTCCTTGAAGAACTGACCAAAAATCACTGGTTTGAGGAGGGAGACGTGAAAGAAATTAAAAATATGTAATGTATCCGGAATTTTAAGCTTATAAGACTCTTCGTTGATGCGTCTGACGACATGAAAAGGACCGATGAAGCCGGGACCCAACATGTAGGAGAGAATCTGCAGATGGATGTACTTCAAGGATAGCCACAATTTTTCCCCAGGATTTAAAAAACAAAAAATGGTGGATCAATGCGTCTCTTGACATCATGCCTCTGCATCCACTCGGACGATCTCTTGAAAATGGATTTTGTATCCTCCCAGACCTTGGAGAATTCTTTGGTGTTGGCCGCAGGAATTTCACAAGTAGTTCACACTGGAAGAGAGACACTAGGCTGTTGTCCATAGATCATGAAAAAGGGAGATTTTGCAGACGCTTCACCGATTATCATGGTGCACATTTGAGAAATGCAGCAGAAATTTAGTGAGGATTTGATTGACATGCTCAACCTGTCCGTTGGACTGTGGATTGTATGCGCAAAAGAAATCCAACAATACATCCAAAAGTTTACAGGTAGACCTCCAGAATCTGGATGGGAACTTAATGTCTCTGTTGGACACAATGTATTGAGGAAATCCATGAAGATGGAATATGTCCTGGATGAAGTCCCTTGCCAACACAGGAGAAGAAGGTAGACTAGATATCGGAACAAAGTGAGCCATCTTAGAGAAGCGATCCACCATTACCCAAATGACAGAGCAACTAGAAGATACCAAAAGATCCATAATGTAATCCTTCGCTACATACTGCCAGGGAGCCAAAGAAACAGAAAGCGGTAAAAGTCATCTACACCATGTTCCAAATTATTACGCAAATGATGTTTTTCTCTGATTTTCCTAAATGGTCGGTGCAAATGACAGTCAGTCTAATAAAAGTCATCACCCGTTAGAGTATACATCTAATTTTATTGAAGAAACCGCCCAATAACAGTATAATCTTCAATTTTTTTTAAACAAACAAACCTCAAAATGCACTGTTCCAAATTGTTAGGCAAAGTAGAGTTTCTAAACATTTTATATGTTTTAAAGAACTGACAATGCTCATTTGTGGTATTTGCAGCATTAGGAGGTCATATTCACTGAAATAAAAAGCTATTTAAATCCAAAACATCCTAACAGGCCAATTTACATGTTAACATAGGAGCCCTTCTTTGATGTCACCTTCACAATTCTTGCATCCATTGACCTTGTGAGTTTTTGGAGAGTTTCTGCTTGAATTTCTTTCCATGATGTCAGAATAGCCTCCCAGAGCTGCTGTTTTGATGTGAACTGCATCCCACCCTCATAGATCTTTTGCTTCATGATACTCCAAAGGTTCTCTATAGGGTTGAGGTCAGGTGAAGGTGGTGGCCACACCATGAGTTTATCTCCTTTTATGCCCATAGCAGCCAATGACACAGAGGTATTCTTTGCAGCATGAGATGGTGCATTGTCATGCATGAAGATGATTTTGCTCCTGAAAGCACATTTTTGCTTTTTGTACCATGGAAGAAAGTTGTCAGTCAGAAACGCTATATACTTTGCAGAGGTCATTTTCACACCTTCAGGAACCCCAAAGGCATGTACCAGATGTCTTCCCATGATTCCGGCCCAAAACATGACTCCTCTACCTCCTTGCTGACGTCACAGCCTTGTTGGGACACGGTGGCCATCCACCAACCATCCACCACTCCATCCATTTGGACCATCCAGGTTTGCTTGACACTCAGCAGTAAACAAGACTGTTTGAAAATTAGTCTTCAGGTATGTGTGGGCCCACTGCAACTATTTCTGCTTGTGAGAACTGGTTAGGGGTGATCGAATAGTAGGTTTATGCACCATATCTAGCCTTTGAAGAATCCTACACCTTGAGGTTTGAGGGACTCCAGAGACACCAGCAGCTTCAAATATCTGTTTGCTGGTTTGTAATGGCTTTTTAGCAGCCGCTCTCTTAATCCGATGAACCTGCCTGGCAGAAACCTTCCTCATTCTGCCTTTATCAACTTGAACACGTATGTGCTCTGAATCAGCCACAAATCTCTTCACAGTATGATGATCACGCTTACGTTTTCGTGAAATATTTAATATTTTCATCCCCTGTCCAAGGCATTGCATTATTTGATGCTTTTCGGCAGCAGAGAGATCCTTTTTCTTTCCCATGTTACTTGAAAACTGTGGCCTGCTTAATATTGCGGAGTATCTGGTTTTTCCTTTTATTGGGTTCACCTGGCAAACTAATTATCACAGGTATCTGAGATTGAGTTCAGTGATCCAAAGAACCCTGAGACACAATACCATCAATGAGTTTCATTGAAAAAAAAATAAAAAATTAATCGCTATGACACTTATCAGACTCCGAGACAAAGTCTAACCTGGAGGAATCTGAGACAAGTTTACTGGAGCAAATGTGATCATCCTGGAAGGTACAATGATGTACTGAGGATCCTCCTCTTGGTCGATGGATAGGAAAGACCTGGCGATTGCATCTGCCTTGACATTCTTGTCTGCTGGCTGGAAATGAAGGTTAGAGTGAAAACGGGCAAAAACCAGAGACCATCTAGCTTGGCTGAGTTCACATCTGGGCAGCCAGCAGATAAGCCAAGTTCTTATGGTCGGTGTATATAGCGATTGGATAAATAGCACATTCCAATAGATAACACCACTCATCCAATGCCATGTTTATAGCCAGCAACTTTAGATCTCCTATAGTTTAGTTACGTTTTGGATTGGAGGATGTCTTGTAGAAAAAAACATAGATAATTGGTGGAGGAAGGTTGAACTAGATGGTCCTAGGTCTTTTTTCAACCTAATGGTGAAGAATCAACAACAAGTAGGACACAATTGTGAAGGTGAAGGATATTTATTGCTTATGTTAAACTTTTTAAAAAAATAAATAACTGAAAATTGGGGCATGCAATATAATTCGGCCCCTTTACTTTCAGTGCAGGCAAACTCACTCCAGAAGTTCATTGAGGATCTCTGAATGATCCAATGTTGTCATAAATGACTGATGATGATAAATATAAGCCACCTGTGTGTAATCAAGTCTCCGTATAAATGCACCTGCTCTGTGATAGTCTCAGTGTTTGTAAAGCTGGTGTCACACATAACGACAACGACATCGCTGTTACGTCACCATTTTCTGTGACGTAACAGCGACCTTGTAAGTCGCTGTTATGATCGCTGCTTAGCTGTCAAACACAGCGACGCAGCAGCGATCATAACGTCGCTACATGTGCAGAGAGCAGGGAGCCGCGCACACTGCTTAGCGCTGGCTCCTTGCTCTCCTAGCTACAGTACACATCGGGTTAATTAACCCGATGTGTACTGCAGCTACATGTCACAGTGCAGAGAGCAGGGAGCCGCGCACACTGCTTAGTGCTGGCTCCTTGCTCTCCTAGCTAAAGTACACATCGGGTTAATTAACCCGATGTGTACTGCAGCTACATGTGCACAGAGCAGGAGCCGGCACTAGCAGCAAGAGCGGCGGAGGCTGGTAACGAAGGTAAATATCGGGTAACCAGGGAAAGGTCTTCCCTTGGTTACCCGATGTTTACAGTGGTTACAGCTTTCCGCAGCTGCCAGACGCCAGCTCCTGCTCCCTGCTCGCTTCATTTCGTCGCTCTCTCGCTGTCACACACAGCGATGTGTGAGTCACAGCGGGAGAGCGACAACGAAAAAATGAAGCAGGACATTCAGCAACGACCTCACAGCAGGGGCCAGCTCGTTGCTGGATGTCACACACAGCGACAGCGACAGGACGTCGCTGCAACGTCACAGAAAATGGTGATGTAGCAGCGACGTCGTTGTCGTCGTCGCTGTGTGTGACACCACCTTAAGGTGTTAAATACTGTTTGTATAGAGTCTAGTGCAAGGGTACAAGGGAAACACAGAGACACAGGTTGCTAAACAGTTCTTGTATTACTTCATACAACTAAGTGCACAAAACATGAAGGGTTAAACAGTTGCAGGGTGCAGAGGCTGGGAACAAATTAAGCAGGAATGGATCCTCAAAGTTCAGAAGAAAAGTCAAAGTATAATTCAGTCTCTCTTACTGTACTTGTAAAAGTCCATGGCAGAGCAGAAAGGTTCCTGTGTGGACACGAGTTCCAGGGATCCAGAACAGAGGATGGCAGAAAAGTAGTTCTTCCAAAGACTTCAGGAGATCAGGTTACAGGCAGACTGCAAACAGGATTCAGAAGCACTGGTCCATCAGCTGAGATGGCTTAAGCAGGTAATTGCAGGGAACAGGGTGGGAACATAGAAGCTGAGGAATCCATATTGACTGAGGGCAAAGGTGAGGGCAACAGAACTGGAAGCAAGATGGCCAATGAAGAAAAAACAGATTAAAGCAAAATGACAAAACAAGGCAAAAAGTCAGAAAACCTCACATTACTCCCCCCTTAGGGACGGCCACTGGATGACCCCAGACCAGGCTTGTCTGGGTACCTCTGATGGAACTGGCGGAGTAAGCGGGGAGCATTGATGTTGTCGACTGGTTCCCAGGAGTTGTCTTCCGATGAGTAGCCCTGCCACTTAATCAGGTACTGTAGCTGATTTCTGTGCAATTTTGAGTCCAGGATTTTCTCCACTACAAATTCTTCCTGACCATCAATTAACACTGGATCAGGAGGGGAAGGAGAACGTCAAGGAAATGTATTAGGTACTGCTGCCTTTAGGAGAGAAACGTGAAACACAGGATGGATTCTCATAGTTCTGGGCAGTTGAAGACGACAAGCCACAGCACTTACAATCTTAGTAATCTTGTAGGGTCCAACATACTTTTGTCCCAATTTAGATGATGGAATTCTCAACTTAAGGTTTCTGGTTGATAGCCAGACCAAATCTCCTACCTTGAAGGCTGATGCAGGATTACAAAACTTATCAGCTGCTTTCTTATACCTCTCTTGAGCAAATCCCAGGTTCTCCTTTAGAAGATCAAGATTCTGCTGTAGCGAAGACATTCTGTCAGCCACAGCTGGTAAGGGCGAATCTATGGGAAGGCGAGGAAGAATATTAGGGTGATAGCCCAGATGAGCATAAAAAGGAGACTGTTTAGTGGAGGCGCTCTGAGAGTTGTTATATGAAAACTCAGCCAGTGGGAGTAGATCCACAGAGTCATCTTGTAGATGGCAGATGAAACAGCGGAGATACTGTTCCAAGGTCTGGTTGGTCTGCTCAGTTTGTCCATTTGTCTGGGGTTGAAAGGCAGAAGAAAGATTAACTTTGATGTCTAATGCCTTACAAAAATTATGCCAGAACTTTGAAGTGAATTGCACCCCTCGATCAGAAATAACCTCATCTGGTACTCCATGCAAACGGAACACATTTTGAATAATTAGGTCAGATGCTTGTTTTGCAGTGGGTAAGCCGACACGGGATAAAATGAGCTGCTTTCGTTAAACGGTCCACCACCACCAAAATAGTGTTCTTCCCTTGGGAGGTTGGCAATTCTACAATAAAGTCCATTGCAATGGAACCCCATGGACGGGATGGAATAGGTAGGGGCTGTAATAGACCTGTAGGTGAAGAACGTGGAGTCTTGAATCTCGCACAGACTTCACATGAAGTAACATAATTTTGAACGTCTCTTCTGTAAGTGGGCCACCAAAAGAAACGAGAAAGGAACTCTTGAGTCTTTAGAATTTCTCTGTGTCCAGCTATTTTTGAATCATGAATGAGTTGCAGTACTCTCAATCTGACTGCTTCAGGTATGTACATACATTGCCCTTGAAACCACACACCATTTTTGAAGACCAGACTTACTTCATCAGATGGATTTGCTAGCAGGGAATCTGAATGATATGCCTCCTTGATGTCATTGAGTAAGTTTTGATTATGAATCACTCCCAGGAATCTGGAATCGGAAAGAATTGTCTTAGGAGGCGTGAATGGAATGGTGTCAGTCGAGAAGATCCTAGACAGTGCATCAGCCTTCCCATTGCGTGACCCAGGCCTATAGGAGACTACAAAACTAAATTGATTTAAGAAAAGGCTCCAACGAGCCTGGCGAGGCGTCAAGCATTTGGCCGACCTGATAAATTCCAGATTGCGGTGATTATCTGCTGTGCCGCTCCCTGAAGAAGGTGTCTCCACTCCTTGAAGGCAGCAATAATGGCCAGCAATTCTCTATTTCCCACGTCATAGTTTCTTTCCGCTGAAGACAACCGCTGGGAAAAGAAAGCACAGAGATGTAAAACATTATTCTCACCTGTCCTCTGTGAGAGTATGGCACCAATGGCGCAGTCCAAGGCATCCACCTCTACTATGAAGGCAAGTTCAGGGTTAGGATGCACTAAGATAGGCGCTGAGGTGAATTTATTCTTCAAAAGGGAAAACGCTTCTTGGGCTTGAGGCGTCCAGGTGAAAGTAGACTTATTACGGGTAAGTTGTTTGAAAGGTGACACTACCTCAGAAAAGTTCCTGATGAAACGCCGATAGAAATTGGCAAATCCGATAAAGCGCTGAACCTCCTTTACATTCTTGGGAGCTGGCCAGTCTTTGATGGCTTGAGTCTTGCTTTCATCCATGCTTATTCCCTGTGAAGACATTACATACCCCAAAAATTGAATCTCGGTCCGATGGAATTCACACTTTTCCAGTTTGATATAAAGATGGTTCTGTCGAAGGCGCTCCAATACCATCCTCACATGTCTATGATATTCATCTGTGGAGTTAGAAAAAATTAAGATATCGTCTAGATAAATCACCACAAATATATCCAAGAGATCCCTGAAAATATCATTAACTAGATGTTGAAAGGTAGCTGGGGCGTTACACAGGCTGAACGGCATAACTAGATATTCAAAATGTCCAAAGCGTGACCTGAATGCCGTCTTCCATTCATTCCCAGGTCTAATGGGGACCAAATTATAGGCCCCACGGAGATCCAATTTAGAAAATATCTTTGCATGCCGAACTCTTTCTAATAATTCAGGGATCAAAGGCAGTGCGTAGCGGTTTCTGATTGTGACCTTATTGAGCTCCCGATAGTCTATGCAGGGCCTAAGAGAGCCTTTTTCTTTTTCACAAAAAAGATGGGTGCGCCTGCAGGAGATGAAGAGTGGCGAATTAAGCCCTTGGCTAAATTTTCATCTATATAGTCCTTCCTCTGGTTCAGCCAGGGGGTAAATTTTGCCAAAGGGTATCTCAGCACCAGGTAAAAGTTCAACTGGACAGTCATAGGGACGGTGGGGGGGGGAGCTGGTCAGCGTTCCGCTTATAACACACATCCGCATACTCACAGTATATTGCTGGTAGCTCGGAGACTGGTGTGGGTATCTTAGGGGCTGAACAGACCGAAACCCCAGGACTTATCTGCTTCTACTTCTCTGGAAAATGCAGCTCCTTGGTTTCCCAGTTTATTGTAGGGTTCTGAGCCTGCAGTTTCAAGCCGGATTTGGTTACAAAAAGATTTACAAAACTTTAAACATCCCAAGGAGCACTGTGCAAGCGATCATATTGAAATGGAAGGAGTATCATACCACTGCAAATCTACCAAGACCCGGCCGTCCATCCAAACTTTCATCTCAAACAAGGAGAAGACTGATCAGAGATGCAGCCAAGAGGCCCATGATCCCTCTGGATGAACTGCAGAGATCTACAGCTGAGGTGGGAGAGTATGTCCATAGGACAACAATCAGTTGTACACTGCACAAATCTGGCCTTTATGGAAGAGTGGCAAGGAGAAAGCCATTTCTCAAAGATATCCATAAAAAGTGTTGTTTAAAGTTTGCCACAAGCCACCTGGAAGACACACCAAACATGTGGAAGAAGGTGCTCTGGTCAGATGAAACCAAAATTGAACTGTTTGGGTACAATGCCAAATGATATGTTTAGCGTAAAAGCAACAAAGTTCATCACCCTAAACACACCATCCCCACTGTCAAACATGGTGGTGGCAGCATTATGGTTTGGACCTGCTTTCTTCAGCAGGTACAGGGAAGATAGTTAAAATTGATGGGAAGATGGATGTAGCCAAATACAGGGCCATTCATGAAGAAAACCTATTGGAGTGTGCAAAAGACCTGAGACTGGGACGGAGATTTGTCTTCGAACAAGACAATGATACCAAACATAAAGCAAAATCTACAATGTAATGGTTTGCAAATAAACATATCCAGGTGTTAGAATGGCCAAGTCAAAGTCCAGACCTGAATACAATCAAGAATCTGTGGAAAGAGCTGAAAACTGCTATACACAAACGCTCTCCATCCAACCTCACTCAGCTATTTGCAAAGGAAGAATGGGCAAGAATTTCAGTCTCTGAATGTGCAAAACTGATAGAGACATACCCCAAGCGACTTGCAGATGTAATCGCAGCAAAAGGTGGCACTACAAAGTATTAACTTAAAGGGGACGAATAATATTGCACGCCCCACTTTTCACTTGTTTATTTTTTAAAAATGTTTAAAATAAGCAATAAATTTTGTTCAACTTCCCAATTGTGTCCCACTTGTTGTTGATTCTTCATCATAAAATTAACATTTTTATCTTTATGTTTGAAGCCTGGGGGAAAAAGGTTGAAAAATTCAAGGGGGCCGAATACTTTCGCAAGGCACTGTATTGCCAGAAAGAACTGCTTGTTCGCTTCAGGCCTATAAAGCAATGGAGCCAAATTTAATGCCTGTTTCAAGGAGAGGACTGCGTCCTTAGCCTCCGAATTCCAGATATTAGGATAAGCAACGTTACGAATCATAGCAGAGATCGGAGTGGTCCAAGACAAGGTGTGGAATTCCTGATAATAATTGGTGAATCCTAAGAAATGCTGGATAGCCTTCTCACTAATTAGACGCAGCTATTTGAGAATCAAGGACACCTTCTCAGGATACAGCTTCAACCCAGTCTCAGAGATGATATACCCCAAAAAGAGAAGAGAAAACTGTTCAAAGAGACATTTCTCATATTTGGCATAGAGACGATTTCTCCCTCAGTCTTTGAAAGACCACACGGATATTTCTCCGAAGGGAAGGGATCCAAAGAAAAGACCTCTGGATAAATCCTAACTCCAGATTTTCCTTGATGTAGTTGGACATGACTTGAGTCTCCGCCTGGGACAGAGGGTAGATACAAACTCAAGGATGGGAGGATCCCGGGAGCAGATCTAAAGGGCAGTATTTCTAAAGATCTTGTATCGTATACTAATGAGGAAGGGCAGTAGCCCCAAGGGCGTTGCTTCCCTTGATAGTCGCTCCCATGGAAAAGGGGAAAATTGCCGGGTGGTGATGGTCACGTTAAAGGGAACCTGTCAGGTGCAGTTCTGGGTGCATATTACTAATCCCTGCCTAACTGTCCTTGTATACACTAGCATAGATAGAGATCTTTAGAAAAAGTATTTCTAAAGATATTGTATTGTATGCTAATGAGCGATGGCAGTAGCCCCAAGGGTGTTGCTTTCCTTGCTAGTCGCCCCCATTTGCATGTTAATACGCCCCTGTGGGTGTGCTAACATGCTAATGAATGCGCAGCGTCAGAGGATGATCTCACTCACCTCTCCGCCGCCATCGCCGCTTGATGCTGGATTTCAGCTCAGTGCACATGACCCCAGAGGTTCGGTCATGCGCACTATGAAGCCGGGTGTATGTGTTGCCCAGGGCTATGGGGAACACGATCCCGGGCCGTGTATGTACGGGGATGCTGTGTCACGGTTATATAAAGGCCAATTCCCAGTTCCGTGGCCCTAGGGACGCTTTTTAAAAGGGTGTATATACAGGGGAGTGAAAGAGTTTGTATTGTGACGCCACTTGCGGGTTGCGGTTATGGTGATGGAGCTGCTGCTGCACAGTCTAGTACCTCTGGGGCTGATGGTGGTGGCAGCCGAGATGGTAGGCCCTCCACAAGCAGGGTTGGGCCCCAGGGAATGAATTGGTGGGGTCTATCGCATAAAGAAGGGAGACCAGTGGGGATACAGTGCAACTTCTGTTTACTCATTATCAGATGGAATGGTGGCCTCGAGGACGGCTGGTTCAGACCCCTGGTCCCTTTCGTCCCAGTGTCGGAGTGGTGACCTGGTAGTCTCTTACCCCGGCACCTCTCACTTGTGGTTGGGACCCTGTAGCCTGGAGCGTTTGTGGGTCCCTTACTGTCTTTTGGCAGTCTCTTGTCCGTACGGCGGGCAGTGCGAACCCTGTAGGGTCGGTGTTATATTCTGGTCCCTGGCTCAATCTTTACTGCTGGTGCCCCCGGATTCTTTGGGACAGTGAGGTCCGTGAAGGTCCCCTCACTGTGCAGGTGTTTGTCAGGTTGCGTGAAGCTGTCGCCTGACCTAGAGCCCTGTGCCCCGTTGGTGCTCTGGTTCCAGAGGTACCTGGCTGTACCGTCCCTGGCAACCACTCTCCTTGCCACCTCAGTCACCGTTACACGACCCCATCTGGAAACACGTTCGTCCCCTTCAACTGTAACTATAGGCAGGGCCGCCACTAGGAATTTCAGGGCCCCATACTGGCAAAATTTTCGGGCCCTCTTGGGACTCCGCCCAGGCTCCACCCCAGCTCCGCCTCCACCCCTCAAATTTCCTACAGTCTCACTACCACTCTTGGAAAAACATGTATGTATGATATACATATATACACAGACAGTATACACACAGACAGTATACACAGAGACAGACGGTATACACAGGCAGACAGACAGAACGTACACACATACAGACTGTATACACAGACAGACTGTCTACACAGACAGACTGTATACACAGAGACAGACTGTATACACAGACTGTATACACAGAGACAGACAGACTGTATACACAGACAGACTGTATACACAGACTGTATACACAGAGACAGACAGACTGTATACACAGACAGACTGTATACACAGAGACAGACAGACTGTATACACAGACAGGCTGTATACACAGACTGTATACACAGAGACAGACAGGCTGTATACACAATCAAGAAATAACGTCTGGAACACCATTCTGAGTCTGAACTGGGTGCAAAAACCTAAAAAATCTACACTATATGGAGAGAAGTTTCTCTTCATTCATATGTTCATGGCAGTAATGCAGATTCCATTTTTCCCATTTTCATTCTTACATATAGCTATTGGATTTTTCATGTCAGTATTCACACAGCAGTTTCTGCTTTTTATATATTCCCCTTACATAGTCACTGGTGTGCATACCTTCTCTCCATATAGGCTGTATACACAGACAGGCTGTATACACAGACTGTATACACAGAGACAGACAGACAGACTGTATACACAGACAGACTGTATACACAGACTGTATACACAGAGACAGACAGACTTTATACACAGACTGTATACACAGACAGACTGTATACACAGATAGACTGTATACACAGAGACAGACAGACTGTATACACAGACTGTATACACAGAGACAGACAGACTGTATACACAGACTGTATACACACACAGACTGTATACATAGAGACAGACTGAATACACAGACAGACTGTATACACAGAGACAGACAGACTGTATACACAGACAGACTGTATACACAGAGACAGCTGCTGTGACTGGGGCTTGGTGAAGAGGAGGTGCCCATCCTGCCGGGGGCTTAATGAAGATAAGTAATTACCCCGGGCCTGTCCGGGCCCCCTCTCTTCACCGGGTCCCCTACACCAGGCACAGTAGTAATGCCCTGATGGCGGCCCTGACTACGGGACTCCTCCTTCTAAGTGTCTGTCGGTGTCTGTTTTCTCCCCTCCCACCGGGCTGCCTTCTAGTGGACTGGCTCCACCTCTAGGTGGCCATCCATTGGGTCACGGAATAGTCAGTCATCCCTAATGGGGAGTGGGGAACTGGGGATGTTATGTGTGTTGCTGGTACTGGCACTGGGTTTCCAGGTCCCTGGGGGTAGGTCCTGCATCTGGTTCAGGATGCAGTACCTAGTAGTGTTCAAGGGCGATACATTTACGTGTCCTGGCTTCAAACTGTAGTGCGCATGACTGAACCTCTGAGGTCATGCGCACTGACCAGAAATCCAGCATCAAGTGGCAATGGTGGCGGAGAGGTGAGATCATCCTGTGACGATGTGTATTCATTAGCATGATAGCACGCCCACAGGGGCATACTAGCATGCTAATGGGTGCAACTAGCAAAGGAAGCAACGCCCTTGGGGCTACTGCCCTCGCTCATTAGCATATGGTAAAAGATCTTTAGAAATACTTTTTCTAAAGATCCCTTTATTATGTTAGTGTATACAGGGACGGTTAGGCAGGGATTAGCAATATGCACCAGAACTGCTCGTGGCTCTGGTTGCATACTGCACCTGACAGGTTCCCTGTTCAGTATTTGTTGAGTTTTTTACCTCAGTATTTGGGGAGATATTTCCTCAGAATTTGTAGCCAAACGCAGGAGTGGAACAAGAGGAAAGTATAATAGAAACTCAACACTTCTGTATTTATCACCCACTCCTGGTTTTGGCTACAAATACTGAGGTAAAATACTGACCAAATACTGAAGGTGTGGAAAAATACTACGGTAGTATGCACTCACACACAGACAAGCAGTGGTCCCATGGACACCACTGACAGGACTCAGCATCTGGAATTCTACATTACACTGAGCTATTGGCCTTGCACAGGGGCCCTTTCCTGTCTGCACCTACGGTGTATATATATATATATATATATATATATATATAATATATATGAAATGACCAGCCAGGGAGGCCTCTGGCTGTGTAGTCGTGGCAGCACTATATTCAAGGCACATCCCTGGCTTCATCACTTCTTTAATGTTGAGAGAGTGTATGTCGGTGTCTTCATCGGCCGATGCACAAAGAGGCTGCAGGCAACAGTCCAGATGCAATAAAAACGACATTTATTCACAAAGTTAAAGAGGAAAAACACTCCGGTCAGCGGATTCCGGCAATATTAGTGGAGCTGGGGACAACCTGCCCAAACGCACCCTCTGATGGGGATATGCCCAGAGTTCTTCTCCCACTCTTCAGCCAAGCATACACCGGACCCACACCGGCAGAATAGGCTTTGAGGTTGCGCCACTGAACTCCCACTCTTCAGCCAAGCATACACCGGACCCACACCGGCAGAATAGGCTTTGAGGTTGCGCCACTGGACTCCCACTCTTCAGCCAAGCATACACCGGACCCACACCGGCAGAATAGGCTTTGAGGTTGCGTCCACCTCCTTATCCCAGGTGTCCCCCGATGTTCCGCTCACACAATCGCACTTGCCGCTCCAGATGTTCACACTCCGCTGACCCGGATCCTCACTCCCCACACACATTCAGACCTTGCCTAGATATCCGGCCGACTCCTCCTCCCCGGTGGCAACAGCCGTCCCACCCGGCCACTAGGGGGTGCCCTAACACAGCACATAACAATATAAAATTCAACACTTTTAATAATCACAATGCCGGGTAACTATGCTAAACTAGTAGGGGGTAGGCCCACCCACTACATGCCTCCCCTCTTAAAATCCGAGCCTCCCGGCAAGGCTCTTAAACACATAAAAACATAAACATATAAAAACCTTTCGGTTCAGTCCTCAACAGCGGCACCAGTTCAGCGGCGCTCCCGGTCTTGAGGGGCGCTTGATGGCGCAACAGCGCTCCCGGTCTCTGGATAGCGCCCGGAGGCTCAACAGCGCTCCCGGTCTTAGATGGGTGCCCGGAGGCTTCAGTAGCGCTCCCGGTCTTCGCTGGAGGTGCCCGGAGGCTTCAAGAGCGCTCCCGGTCTTTGCTGGGGCAACAGGCCCGTAAAACTTTACAACAACAGAGGAACTTTCTGCCGGTCTGGAACAACACCGGTCTCGGCAAGTGCTGGAGGCAACAACTTACTCTGGGGGCCAGGCCCTCTTCCATTCCTCCGCTTGGGCCTGGATGTATGCCCCCAGGGATTGTCCCGGCTGCTGACGGATCCTCTGGAAGGACGCAGGGGCGTAGGGTGGCTCCACAGGCGCAGCTGCTGCAGCTCCTCTCGGTGGTGAAGGCGTCGCTGCCCCTGACAATCTTGCTGGTAACGGCGGCGGTGTCAATGCTGAGACTGGGTAGAGTGGAGACGGGTCCTCGTTTCCCGCTCTTAAACAGACTCCACCCCCAGCCCCACGCATCATCTTGACTCCTCCGCTGAGGTACTTCTTTTTCTTCTTCCGTGCCCTGGAGCTGGCGCCTCCCCTCTTTGGGCGGAGTACTCCATGCTTTCTCTTCGGCACCGGCCAGCCCCAGGCTCTTCTTTCGGCGCCAGTTTTCCGCGCCTTTTCTGTTTCTTCACAGACGTCGGCCATCTTGCCGCCATCTTGTGCCCGGTCCAACGCCTTGGGCACTTCTTCCTCCCACCATGGGACTGGGAATCTTCTTTCATAGTCCGAATTCCGTGCTTCAGGCACTACTTGGTCTTCAGACTCCTGGTTCTCCGGCAAGGGACTCGTATCCTGCCGACTACGCCACATGAAATGACCAGCCAGGGAGGCCTCTGGCTGTGTAGTCGTGGCAGCACTATATTCAAGGCACATCCCTGGCTTCATCACTTCTTTAATGTTGAGAGAGTGTATGTCGGTGTCTTCATCGGCCGATGCACAAAGAGGCTGCAGGCAACAGTCCAGATGCAATAAAAACGACATTTATTCACAAAGTTAAAGAGGAAAAACACTCCGGTCAGCGGATTCCGGCAATATTAGTGGAGCTGGGGACAACCTGCCCAAACGCACCCTCTGATGGGGATATGCCCAGAGTTCTTCTCCCACTCTTCAGCCAAGCATACACCGGACCCACACCGGCAGAATAGGCTTTGAGGTTGCGCCACTGAACTCCCACTCTTCAGCCAAGCATACACCGGACCCACACCGGCAGAATAGGCTTTGAGGTTGCGCCACTGGACTCCCACTCTTCAGCCAAGCATACACTGGACCCACACCGGCAGAATAGGCTTTGAGGTTGCGTCCACCTCCTTATCCCAGGTGTCCCCCGATGTTCCGCTCACACAATCGCACTTGCCGCTCCAGATGTTCACACTCCGCTGACCCGGATCCTCACTCCCCACACACATTCAGACCTTGCCTAGATATCCGGCCGACTCCTCCTCCCCGGTGGCAACAGCCGTCCCACCCGGCCACTAGGGGGTGCCCTAACACAGCACATAACAATATAAAATTCAACACTTTTAATAATCACAATGCCGGGTAACTATGCTAAACTAGTAGGGGGTAGGCCCACCCACTACATATATATATATATATATGTGTGTGTGGAAAATACAGAGCTTCTAACCACCAACCCCAGAATAAACCCCTAGGGCCACCACCACATGTGACTGCTCAGTGTGTACATGAACGCCTCAGATGCACCGTGCGGGGTGAGGCGCCCCCTGGCGGCACTTCTAGTTATTGTCAGGGAACACTTGAAGTTTCGCTTTCGCTCGCTGAGGTACTTTTCTATCCACCGTCCAGTCAGGGGCACAGAGTGCGCGGTAACACGACACTTATGGCCCGGAGGGGGCACTCCGAGCCTGTGCCACTGCACCAGTATAAAACGGGGGAGGGTTTGTGTACCTAGTGGCCGGCATTACTGTGTGCCCCAGCCAGGGTGAGTGACGCTGCCCGGGTCGCACACGCGCTCCCTCCCCGGAGACAAAGAGCGGGTGCAGGGCGCACACACACATCCAGCTGTTGTGGGCAGCTGCCGCCCGGGACACAAGCAGCAGGTGCACGGCCGACCAATAGGCAGCGGCGGGACAGGCTGTCTCCGCCCACCACAGGGGGAGGAGCTTATACCCCGGCCGGTTGCTCTTAATGCAAAGCAAACAGGGAGCGGGGTAGTCTGGCGTGTAACAGCGGGGTCTGCAGCTGCAGAGAGCGGTCACAGAGGAGTGCGGGACCTCCGAGCCGTGCGGGACCTCCGAGCCGTGCGGGGCAGTCCGTGTATCTACCTCACAGTAGGCGCCGCGGGATTTGCCGGTCACCTGTCTGCCGTGCATGAGTTTCAGCGTCTCCTGAGACCAGGTGTGTGCAGACGAGGAGCAGGAAGGCGGCATCCCCAAGATGCACACTACCCAGAAAGATACCACCTACACCAAGATCTTCGTCGGGGGGCTGCCCTACCACACCACGGACTCCAGCCTCAGGAAGTATTTCGAGGTGTTCGGAGACATTGAGGAGGCGGTGGTCATCACGGACCGGCAGACCGGCAAGTCCAGAGGCTACGGCTTTGTAAGTACCCGGTGCCAGGATGGAGGGGCTGGCAGAGCCCAGGCCTGAGGGCAGAGCTCCTCTGTAGTCATGTGGGCACAGCAGATGGGTCAGAGCCTCAGGACAAACAGAAACTCATTGTCTATATGGAAAGTACCCCAAGCAGGCAGCGATCACCTGGGCACTGCACTCCTGGCTCTGCCCCTGGGCACTGCACTCCTGGCTCTGCCCCTGGGCACTGCACTCCTGGCTCTGCCCCTGGGCACTGCACTCCTGGCTCTGCCCCTGGGCACTGCACCCCTGGCTCTGCCCCTGGGCACTGCACCCCTGCCTTGTGCCCCTGGGCACTGCACCCCTGCCTTGTGCCCCTGGGCACTGCACCCCTGCCTTGTGCCCCTGGGCACTGCACCCCTGCCTTGTGCCCCTGGGCACTGCACTCCTGCCTTGTGCCCCTGGGCACTGCACTCCTGCCTTGTGCCCCTGCCTCAATGTGCCTTCTGCTGAGTGTACACACAGGTCCTGGCTCCATACAGGCCCCTGGACTGTGCCACATGTGTGTGCTGCAGTGCATTGACCTGGTTCCCAGCCATAATGGTGACATGCTTTACCCCGATCATCACTCCACAGCATAACCTCTTACACTGTTTTATAGGCGATGAGCCCCATTTATTTTTATCCCATTGACATGCACTGACCTGGCCATGGACATTATACTGCTGGTGGTTTCTGCTGGTTTTGCTCGGATCCTCTCAGGGCCAACAAGTTGTTTGGATCTCACCGGTGGTACTTGGTTGGTTCTGTCGGCTGTGTATGAAGGCCTTTTGTCTGGTAGCTGATTTTTCTCTGATACTTCGAGTAACTGTTTAATTTTAGTTTCATAAATGAATATTACACTTGAAAATAAACTAATATATCTGATCAGAGAAGTTTGCTTCCTTCTTTTTGGACTGTTCTTTCACTCTCAAGACATTGATCAGATCTGTATTAATTGTAGACACACTACCCCCCCCCCCCCCCATTATTGAAAGATACCTTGGTGCTTCTCTAACCATGGAGGGAGGAGCTGGAGGCTCCATGGAGTTTCACGAGAACCATTTGTCATCGCTGATATCCGAAATGGAGAAATTCTGTATTTACTGAAGACTGATTTTTACCTGTGATTTGAGAATGATTATTCTTAGAGGAGGAAGAAGCAGTTATCTCAGATATTATAAAGTTTATATTCCCCTGTACTATTGATTTTTATGATAATAAAAAAACATGAAACAAAAACTAAATATTGTGAATCCAGAAGTGTCAATAGGTGAGGTTCTTGTGATCAAATCCTACAGGCAGCCATACATCCAATTCCAGAAAGTTAATAGTAGTATTTAACTATGAAGCTTGGTAATGCTAATGTATTTAAAGCGCTGTGGAATTAATAGCAGTATATAAGTGAATAAATAAATATTATATGGTATGATCACATGGGCTGAGTTAGTGTGGGACTGCCGGCTAATTAGATTACCGCTTTTGTCAGTGTCATTTCTTAGGCCTAGTGCTTGGCAAGAGCTATAAGTAGGTAAGAAGGACGGACATGCCATTTTTGGGACAGTGTCAGCAGGGCCACGTTAGCTACTTGTTTACGTATTCTTTTTGTCTTTGTTCCAGGTTACAATGGCTGACAGAGCTGCTGCAGAAAGAGCCTGTAAAGACCCCAATCCTATTATTGATGGGAGAAAAGCCAATGTGAATCTCGCCTACCTGGGAGCCAAGCCCCGGATAATGCAGCCAGGTTTGCTTTAGTCTGGAATTTACAATATAGCTGCAAGAAATTTCTAATTGTAGATTTGTAAAAAATAATTATCTTTCCTCCAGGTTTTACATTTGGGGTCCAGCAAATTCACCCTGCACTTATACAAAGGCCTTTTGGGTAAGTCTAACATGCCTAATGAAATGAGATCACAATGTAACAACTGTAGAGCTGAGTAAGTGGCTTCTCATATATATCTGTATATGCAGCTAGCCATCAAGGTGCCATAGTTCAGTCTGAAGCCCAACTCCTCTATATCCTTCGGTGCTCTCCCACTGCTGACTATTGACAGGTTACTGCAAGGTGAGAGCTGTTCTCTACTTATTAGTGTTCCGTCAACTGTAATATTGCCATTTTTCTCAAATAACCTAACCCTCCCCCACACCCACTTTCCAAGGCCCAAAATATTTGAAGGTAGATTATTTTTCCCTTTTTCCAGAGGAGGGGAGCTGTTGGAGCCTTGTATACAGCTATCATATCCACTGTTGCTCAATGTGATCTATCTCTTTCTAATCTGACAGGGGTCGTTTACAGTTAAGATAACTGATGGCAAGGATTTGGTGATAAGAGATGGAATAGTTCTATTTGGAATTAATCTATGTTACCAGTAGACTCAGAAAACAAGCTAAATGGTGATTAAAGATGCATGTATGTTGGTTGGTTTTTATTTTATTTTTTTCTAGTGTACATTAGCTCCTAGATTTTGTGTGCCTTTTCCATTACAGCCATGAAGTGGTTTTTCACAGCTAAACTGTGTGTTCTTTTTATTTTTACTGTTTTTTTTTTGTTTGTTTTTTTGTTTTTTATAAATCCTAGTGAACACTGCGTTGTTTGGGGTGGGGAGTGAGCCTTGACTTTTGTGTTTATTTTGTTGAGGAGTGTTGACTTTGCTACAGGGAGCAAAGGGCCCTTCTTGGCTCTTTCTTCAAAGTTACAGCTTGTTGCTCCTTTTTAACCATATATTGTGGTGATTTGATATTTTATTTATTTTTATTTTTTTCCTTTTTTTGCTGTGACGTTTCATTGAACTTTTTCAGCTTGCATGTTCCACGCGTTTTCCTTTTCGTTTTGTTCTTTGATTAACCATTTGTTCCGTTGGGCTTTCTAATGTAATTTTTCTATTTATATACACTGCTCACAAAAAGTTAGGGATATTTGGCTTTCGGGTGAAATTTCAGGAAGATCCTAAAATGTACTCTTAACCTTTTCAGCTGACCTTAATGTGACCTTCTATAAACTTTTGAATGCACATGTCCCAACTATTCAACGTTTCAGTACTTTATGCTCTAACAAGGAGCTTAATGGCAAAATTCACAAAAGGTGTTTTGCTCTATGAATCGCCCCATACGTTTTGGGATTCAACTAGAATTGGTATTTATATAGTCCTCATCATGTCGTTTATATTTTGATATCGTGAGACCAAGATGACGCCTAATAATTGATCAACAGTACCTTGCCATTGTGAGGTTTTAAGCAGTATGTCCCCAGATGTAAGTGGCCACACAGCTTAGTGTTATCAGCAGGTTGCAACAGAGACTGAAGGAGTCACAGAAGGACATAGAAGTGGATGTCCTTTGGCCACATCCAACACTGATCACCACTTCATTATGAACAATGCCCTTCTGAACCAAATGATGGATGTTGCACAACTACAGGCAAATTTAAGGGAGGTGAGAGCCGCCCAAGTGTCCAGTCAGACCATTCGAAACTGTTTACATCAGTGTGGTCTGCATGCTAGTTGACCTGCAAGGATACTTGACCACACCACCAGGGAGCATCTACGCTGGACGAGGGACCGGTGGGCCTCAGTGCTGTTCACTGATGAAGGGTTCTTTTCCACTTACGATAGACTCTCGCATATCTTGCATTGCAGTACCCGGGACGGCCTGCCTCTTTCCCGACGGGAGCGTTTCAGCAGCTTAGAAATACATGCAGCTGACCAGCTCCTGTTGTGAGAGAGGCAAGCCGTCCCGGGTAATGCAATGCGAGAAACGTGTGAGTCTCACGTGGAAAAGAACCCAAAAGACAAATCACTCTGAGCAGAAATGATGGTCACCAATGATGTTGGAAACCTCGAACTGCACTATGCATCAGCCACTGTTGTCACCAGATGAGACTTTGTTGGTAGTGCTAGTGTGGGCAGATGATGTGTCTAGTTAATTCAGAACTACCCTACACTTTGTGAATGGTACAGTGACAAGCCTCTACAACTTGAAAAACAGAATTAATCCTGTCAACGTGCTACTGCATGAACAACACAGGCCTAATTTCATCTTCATTGACAACAGTTCCCCAGCTCAAGGTTGCTTCATTAGGGATTGGCTGCTGTAGACTAGGGTACCTCAAATGGAGTGGCCTTCATTTTGTTTTGTTTTTTTTTTTTTTTGTTTTTTTGCAAACATGAATCCTATGAGATCAGCTGATTTGCTGTGTAGAGGCCTGTAGTGCTATACCCCAGAACCTCAGTGATCTGGGGGCTGCCTTTCAGGAAATGTGCACCATGCTTCAACAAACAATAACTTCATGAGCTGTTGTTGTCAAGCTGGAAATGATGATCAAGACCACGTGACAAGTTTAGACATTGAAATTTTATGGGGTATACCCACAACTACTGGCTTTCATTTCAATAAATTGTTTGAAATATGATGCCCTACTTTCATGATAAAATATCACTGTAGTGTGAACTTTTTAAGCTTTACATACATTTCACCTGAAAGCCAAATATCCCTAACTGTTTATGAGTAGTGTATGTATTTTTGCCATAGTTGTAAGATCTTTATCCCTTTTACAATGGCTCCAAACCATTCTGCTAATCTGTAATTCCAAATTTTAGTAGCACTTTTTACATTTGAGCAACAAACGTATGTTGTATAATTGATATTCCAAATGCAGTTTACATGGCACTTCTTTTGGCGTGGACATTTTTTACTATTGGCTTGATGCTCTTTAATCTGCAGTACTAGATTTCAGTTTGAGAATTGATGTTTATTGCGTCAAAGATGTTTGCAAAAGACAAACGTTTGGTCGAATGATCTAATAATATCTTAACGGAGGAGTCATGTTGGTGTAGGACTGCAATTTTAACCAAGTGTTTGATATCTTACGGTTTCTGACCATACTCCTCTTAAACCTATTTTGTGTTGTAATTAAAGCCACACTGAAATGTCATGAGTCTTGTTTGTGGGGGAAAAAAAAAATTCTCAACTATATCAATTCTTGTGATACACTACTTGAATATTTTTATTTTTGAACCTCTGCCTAGAGAAAATAACTTGTGCTTTTATAACCTGACACAACTTATAGAAGCCCTTTCTGTTCTTTAATACAGGCTTTTGGTTTGATTCAATGTTGCTGCCCTCCTAACTTTATCTAAATTACATGCTTGACCTTCACGATGGGTCAATGTTCACTTTGGCCATATAAAGACATTTTTCACTGCCAGCCCCTTCTCATGTGTCAGTTCAAAAATAGCCCTAATGCAGCCTCTCCTGTCAATCTTCTTGGAATGGAAGTTAGGTGAAATATGTAGGACATCCCTAAAGTGCATAGTGTAAAGATAACGCTGTAATTGGCCTCTTTACTGAGAATAATACTTATGGGATGTGAGCGTTGGAACAGTTCTAAGTTTCAGGTACATTACTGTACGGGGCATGGCAACACTAGCTTTGTTTGCCAGCTTAACTTGCAGTATCTGCACGCAGTTCTCACAGTGCTGCCTCATTAAGTTAATATTTACAAAAAAAAGAAATCCCAGACAAACTGTAGTAACGCAGATCAACATGGCAACACGCTTTTAGTATTGGAGAAGTTTTCTACATTAAAAAAAATAAATAAATAATAGACTTCATTAAAATCACATGGTTATGGCAAATACAGCTCCACTCTGAGTGTGCAATGTTATGTGGATTTTAAAAAGCATTACTGCTATTTGAAATATAAAACTGATCAAAATTTGCAACCAGCACTTCATAGTTATCAGTGTATAGTCTATACAGCAGTAATGTGAACCAAAATGCATAGATTGACTGACTGGTCATACACTTTTTGAGTTAAAAAAAAAAAAAAAAACGCAGGTAAAAAAAAACAGATGTGTGCGGACAGCAAAAATGAAAACTCATAGACTTTGCTGGGGAAGCAAAGTCCTGCAGTTTTGAGGCAAAAAACGCCGCGAAAAAGGCACTGTGCGCACATAGCCTTATGTGATATAGTACCTGGTGATCCTGCGTAACCGGGTCCCCTGCACAATCCGCAACTGCCAATTACTGCATCCTTATTGCCACACATCTCTGATCAATATCAGATATTGACTATAAGCTGAACATAACCCAAGTAAGTTAATTGGACGGCCAATTAGTCTATCTAGATTCTTTTATCTCCGGCATCTAGTTATTACAACTGTCACCTCATTTTATAAGCTGCAAAGTAAAATTTGAAAACCTGTTGCCAGATCAAAAATGGGCAGTTTTTTTTTTTCCTCTTCTCTGCCCTCCTTATTATTCTGTTGCTAATACTCTCGAGTGTTCTATTAATATATTATGGTATATTACATATAAATTTTTTTTTTTTTTTTTTTTTTTGTGCGTTTTAATTTATATATGGTTCTGTTTTATTTTTCACATTGTTACGGTTTTCACCAGGAGGGCATTGTTGCTTGATTCTCTGCGACACGTCTTTAGGCCACCTTGTATAATTACCATGTGTGCCACACCCCCTTCATTAGGGGGGAAAAAACAAAAATTGTCCCATATCTCTGGAACCGTATGACAGATTTAAAGGAGGGGGGAAAAAAACAACCAACCTGAAAACTCCAAAGAAGCAGCAACCCTAAGTTCTGTGCAAAAACTGACCACTTTTGTCCTGGTGACAGGTTCTCTTTAACATTCAGTGAGTTACCAGAAAGTTCTGCTGTTCATTCACCTATTAATAATTGTTCAAAACTTTAAAATGTCCAGAGACAAATTGTTGCCAAGGCACCAGAGAGATTTATATAATTTCTTAATTCATCCAAAATGCATTATAAAAGGAAACTACTATTAGACATTGTGCGTTTAAAACGTTATTGTAATTAAAGGCATATTTGGATTCATACTGTAATGTTCATGATGCCGTCTCTGGTTGTGTTCTCATTAGTTCAGTGTGACTTTTTATAATCCACCATAATCTGCTTGTATACATTGAGATCTTCATTTTTGAATTTATAGGCAAGGTTTTGTTTCAATATTTGTATTCTAATCATCTTTTGTTTTTCATACTAGCTGTAAAATAGAATACAATCCTTGTTAAAAAAAAATTTAAAAAAAAAAATTCTTTCACCTTCACAGTGGACTGGGTTGTGTGGTGTGTGTGTGTTTTTTTTTTTTTTTTTTTTTTTTTTTTTTTTTTTGCAGCATTTCAAAGTCAAATATACCAGGTTGAAATCCTAGAGCTACTGCCTGATACATGCTGCCTGTGGCTATATCTGCTGTCAAGTTCACCTTTTAACCTCTTCCTGACTGGGCTCTTAAAAATGTTGCCCCTATTTCTCTCCCCCCAATCCCCTTTTTAAAGAGCCATAACTGCTTTACTTTTTACCATAATGGGTAATTTGGGAAAACCAATAAGTGTGCGTTAGGCCTCCTTCACACGTCCTTGTCTCCGGTACGTGTTTGGTCCTTTTCCTCACATACCGGAGACACGGGCACACGTAGACCCATTAAAATCAATGGGTCTGCGCTTACGTGCGTGTTCTGCCATGGACCGTGTATGTGTGGAGCATATGTGTGTCCATGTGCTCCACACGTCAACATGTCGTCCGTTTTTCTCCAGCATCATGGGTGTCACACGGAACGCAAACAGACCTCATGGACGTGTTCCGTGTGACACGCGCCGGAGAAAACACGTGTTTGAGAAAATTTAAAAAAACTTTACTCCCTTTCTCCAGCCCTCCTATCTCTGCCGCTGCTGTTACTTGCTTCCGACCGCCGCTCATTGAATATTCACTTCACTGCGGCTGGAAGCTGCAGCAGCGGGGGGTCGGCAGGACCGAAGATCAGCACCACGGACAGCGATGCCAGGGACAGGTGAGCATAAAGTTCCTGTTCTCCGTGTGTTTTCATGGATAACACACGTAGGCCATAAACATTGCTCACGGAGGGCAAAACGCACCTCCTGACACGTCCATGAAAAACGTGCGTGGTTTATCACGAACGTGTGAAAGAGGCCTAAGAAGAAGAAAAATTGCAGGGGTGACGAGGGATTCCACAATTTTGAGTTTTTTTTGTTGTTTTTTTTTTTTTTTTGGGTGGGGGGGTTGTTTTTACATAGTGTTTGGGTTGGCAAAATCTGGAAACATGATTCTCCAGGTCAGTGTGATTTATGGAGATATGAAAAAATTTGCTTGCATTGGTGTTTTCTGAGATCTGTAACTTGGTCAAAATGTGTGGGTTCTAATTGCATACAGTATTTTTCAGGGTTGTAGCTGCCAAAAGAATGCAACTTTTTGGAGTTTCTAAAATCTTTTTATTTACACTTTTGTAAAAAAAAAAATAAATGTACATTGGTTCTCTGCATGATGGACTTTAACTACCAAATCAAACATGGAGAGTTTTCATGGCCCCTTTTTTTTTTTTTTTTTTTTTTTTTTTTTTTCCACTTCTTTTATTTAATTTTTTTTTATTTTAATTAAAACAAAAAAAAACCCTACCTGGATCTGTTCTGTGGTGGAGGTTTTTCGTTTTATTCTGGATCTATTCCAAAGCATGACAAACTGGACATGTAAACAGAACCAAATGGGTGATAAAACTGGATTCCACCATTCATTATAGGTGGTCACACCTTTCACAATGACATTTGCACAGGCTTATTAGATGCTTCAATACAAAGGTCAGTCTGTTCAGTGAGGCTATATACATGTGGTGGTTCCTGAAAAAGGAAGGCTATGTAAAAAAAACTTCAGTGGCTTCCTTTTTGGAAGTGAGCCCAACAGCTGATTCATTCTCTCTGAACCAGTATGGCATGTAACAAAAATCAACTGTCATTTCCACCAGGTATCTTTTTACTCTGAAACACCTGGCACATGTTTTTAAAAGCCATCTGAAGTCCATGTGGCTTGTGTGACTAGACTGATCCCTATTACGCTTGTGTGTTTTGGTTGTTGTGTTTTTTGTTTTTGACACCTTTCTCTATAGAAAATCGCTGTCAAAAAAAAAAATGACTATGAATCTTTTATATTTTTTTTTTTTGCCTTTCCTAAGCAAGTTTTTGTAACTATCAGAGATATAGGGGGCACTGGCTTAGGGTAAATGCCATTCAGTAATTTGCATAGAATGAGTTTTGAGCTCCATGTGCTTTGTTTGAGTTGTCAGCGATTTAATGATGTTACCAGTTATCAATGTATTGAACTACATGGGTGTTTTTGTCTAACCCTAGGTTTCTTTAGATCATTTACTTTTTCTTATTTGTCTGGCTGAGAAGTAAACCAGCTGACTCGAAACTGGAAGTTTAGTTCACGGGTATTTACACCAGTTTGCCTTTTCATCCTTCATAATAGTGTGATGCACACATTTGAGATCTCATGCTATGGAGTGTGACATAGCATCTGAAAAGCTTCAACACTGCGCATTGGACAAGTTTTCTGCACTGTCTTGAATGTGTGACTCTGCTGTGTATTCCACCACTTCAGTTCTTTTGTCGCCTGCATTGTTTTTCAAAGAGATTTTAAAGGGTGACTAAGGTTGCAGAGATTAATGTGTGCTGAGTCTGCAGAGTACTTGTAGGGTTGCCACGATAATTTTTCAGTAAATAGATGTTGGTTCATAATATATGAAAAGCATCATAAAAAAACCCAAATCTTTATGATATGAAAATAACCAGTTCTGACTTTTTTCCTTTAATAAATTTCAAAACTTTTGAAATATCAGGTTTAAGTAGTGAAACGTCTTGAAGAAAATTTAAATATTTTCAAATGTTCCCACTTCCCGTTTTTTGATATTTTTAATTTTATTTTTTTTTTTTTTTTTTCTTATAATGCATTTTCTATTGTGGCAACCCTATACACATAATAACCACTAAATTTTTGATATGTGATCGTTAATGGACACATGGGTTAACTTGCAATCTTTCAGTCCTCATTGCTCTTTCTTTACTCAATGTTTACTTTGCTTCTTTGTTTGTTTTATTATAGGATTCCTGCACATTACGTCTACCCTCATGCCTTTGTGCAACCAGGAGTTGTAATCCCACATGTCCAACAAACAGCTGCTACTGCTGCTGCCTCTACAAGTCCATATATCGACTACACTGGAGCCGCCTACGCTCAGTACTCTGCTGCCGCCGCCGCTGCTGCTGCCGCCTACGAGCAATACCCATACGCAGCTTCCCCAGCTGCAACAGGATACGTTACCACTGCAGGTTATGGCTATGCAGTTCAGCAGCCACTCACTGCTGCAGCCCCAGGAACTGCTGCAGCAGCAGCTGCCGCTTTCGGTCAGTACCAACCACAACAGCTGCAGGCTGACCGCTTGCAGTAGCACTTAGACTTTTGAAGAAATTCTCCATCATATCTATTTTTCTTGATTTCTGACTTCCAGTTTCTATAGATAAGACCATATTAAATTAGACTAAATGGCTTTAAGGAGAAACAAACTGCTTTTGGACAGAAAGATTCCAACTTCTCTTTGTAGTAGGCATCCAAGTTGCATTAGGAGAAGCAAGGTGTGTTTCGGGCATATTCAGAAACTTTTTTTTTTTTTTTTTTTTTTCCATTGAAGTCACAATCCATAAACTACAGAATTTTATTTTTGAATCATGGATAGAAACTGCCTTTTACTGATTTTTTTTTTTTTTTTTTTTTTTTTTTTCCTTCCGCTCTTCTTTTACAATGTATTTAATCCAGGGAAATGTCAAACAGCAATATGTAGCTTGTACAAAGTAAAATGTTCAAAGCACAAGCTGTAATATATTCTAACACTGACCGATTGCATTGGTGAGACATGTGGTTGGCATCAATGTGATGGAGGCGCATGGCCTACTTGGTCACATGGTAGGAAGCAAAGCTATTATCTCAACTGTCCTCTATATAAGTGGAACTATGGAGCTAGTGATGTGGAATTAACGGGTGAAACAGCTGTACAGACAATCAATAACACAGACCGTTCTGGAGAGAACACATCACTTGTGCTTATTTGATGAGCTTGTCACATTCTAATCCCTCTCCCCATCCTGTTTCGCTTTTGGGAAACTTAACTGCTGGTGTCAGCTATTCTGATTCTGAAATGGGATCAGCCCCCTTACTACCAGTTTTCTATTTTATTACACCTCTTCATAGCTTGTGAATTAAAAAAAACAGGAAGATACTTGCAAAGGTTAACCCTTTTAAGAATTATTTTTTTTATTTTTTTTTTTTTTTATAATATATGCAAATAAAATACAGGGTCCCTTATGGATGGTAAGGGACTACTGAAAGTATTTAAGTAAAAAAAAGTATTTATCAGTAAGTTTGTACAACTTTATTCTTCGGAATTCTTTAAGGGTTAATTCCACCTATTTGTACTGTGCCTTAACTGTAATGTTTATTGAAAGAAAACTATTTATTTATTTTGAAAGTTTTACTAGGGTGCGCTCTAAAGAAGGGAACTTTAGATGCCTCCGAGAAATGATGTATTCATCTCATGGTATAAATTATTTAAGTAAGTTTAGATGTAGTAAATATTAATCTATTCAACTGAAATGTTGACTTGGATTTATTTAATTCTGAATGTGCACTGTGTAATACTATCCCTACCTTAACACTTTAGGATTTTACATGACAGTTGTAGACTTATGCTCATTTCTTTTCCTCCCTTTCTTTAATCCTCTAAGCAGTATATTATACATTTCATTTGTATGTAGGATATTTTTTTTTCTCCTTTCTTTACTAGAAGAAAAAAGTGCTGCTTTATATGAAGACTTGTTAAACTGCAATACTTGGCAATTTTTATTCTCAACTTAGATATGAATATTTTACACTGTATTGGGTTTTTATACTTGAACAATTTCATACAAGGGAAGAAAAGACAGCATCAATTTTATGGACATTTTGTGTAAATGTCACTGGATTTCTTTTTAAGTATTCAGAATACTAGCCAGTGTTACGTAATTGTAGACAAGAATCTTCAAGCATATTATTTATTCGACATGTTACTTTATAACAATTAAGACCTATTAATTTCACTTGTATAAAAGTACAATAAAAATATCTTATTGCATTGGCATTTTTTTTTCTTGTTGCAAATCTATGTACTCTATTCTAATGTGTACAAGCGCCAAGATTTAGAAATAAAGTAGTTTGGGCCTTTAGGTTGGCGCTACTTGTGTGACTGTATATTCCTAAACAATTGGTTAAAAGAACTGAAGTCCTCAGTGGTTGATACCTTTCTTTTTTTTTTTTAATGGCTAACTGAAAAGATGGTAATAATAATGGTAATAATAGCAAGCTTTCGAGACTACTCAGGTCTCCATTTTAACCAATTTTTCTATCTCTACTTGCTAACACGGTACAAAGATATATTTTACCTGTATATTCCTATGGACTTCTAATAATATGCAGCACCAACCATATAGTTCATGCACACCGAAATGTTAATGTGTAGTAAAACTCATTCAATCTGTCCACCATGTGGCTCCTCTGAATGCATAGTATGGACCCACAACATGCATAAGGTACTGTATTTACCTATATGGATTGAAAATGATTATACCCAAAACTTTAGGTAGTACTTTAGCTTTTTTTTTTTTTTTTTAAATCTGTCATTAAAAGTACATTCGTAGTGTTATAGCAGATGCATGCTATCGGCTTCTAATGTTTATGAAAACAACCCTGCATTGGTCACATTCAAGCTTCTTATTATCTTCACAATCTTGCACTAGCATGTGTGGCCTTCTTCTATTCTTCCACTTCACCCTCTTGTCCTGCAAATGGCTTAAAGCTTTATTTACACATCCTGAAAGTTAATAGCCTTGTGGTGTTTAGTTTGGATGCAGTTTCTGAATATGCTACAGCAGATTTACTATAGAAGTGGCTCATTTTTAGACCATACAGAGTGGGCCATTTATCTGGGTACACCTAAAATGGGAATGGTTGGTGATATAAACTTCCTGTTTGTGGCTCATTAGTATATGGGAGGGGGGAAACTTCTCAAGATGGGTGGTGACCATGGCGGCCATCCAACTTTTTCACCAATAGTTTGATGGTCATGTAACACATCAAACTTATTGAGACTTTAACAAGAAAAACAATGGTGTGCTTGGTTTTAACGTAACTTTATTCGTTCATTAGTTTATTTACAATTTTGTATGACCACTTTGAACAAATTTTATAAGTGCTGCCCATTCTGTTGGATTGTTAATGCAACCATCTTCTCCCACTCTTGACACTGATGGCAACACTGCAGAAGAAATGCTATCACAGGCTCCCAGTTTCTGCTGTTTCAGATGCTGCACATCTTGTATCGTCACAGCCTAGACAATTTTGTCTTCAGATGACCCCAAAGATAAAATGAGGGGTTTAGATCAGGAGACCTTGGTGGCCATTCAACTGGCCCACAATGACAATCCACTTTCTAGGACACTGTTAATGTAGGAATGCTTGGACCTGACACACATAATGTGGTGATGCACGTTAAAACCAAGCACACTATTGTTATTCTTGTGAAATTCTCAATAAGTTTGTTACATGACAGTCTTACCATTGGTAAAAAGTTGAATCCAAAATGGCCGACTTAAATGGTCACCACCCATCTTGAAAAGTCCCCCCCCTCCCCCCCATATACTAATGAGCTACAAACAAGAAGTTTGATATTACCAACCATTCCCATTTTATTTAGGTGTATCCATATAAATGGCCCACCCTGTAGATCACCCTGACTCATGCTGCTTGAAGACTCAAATTTGGCATACTTTATACCAGAAATGTTGGTGCATCTTGAGCTATGCTCCCTTATGCCTCGAGCTATGCCCCTTCCTGACTTATTGAACAAATCCCTTTCCCCCCTCTCTGTTTTCTTCAGATAAGCACATTTTAGCTATTTACATGTTCCTTTTAGGATTTGGTGGGGTGAAAAAAAAGCATTGGTGGATGTTTATGAAGCTAAGAGGACCTGAATTGCAGTGTAATTTTATGGGGGAAAAAATGGTCATGGCATGCACTGTACTGTTTTAGAGCTTTTCTGCATCTTGTCTGACACAAGGACATGGCTGATCACCAAGGGGTGTGACCTCTTAAAATGGAAATGCATACCTTAAGTGTGCCTTGGGGAAAAGGGACATGGCTTAATGGAAAAGGGAATATTGCTTAAGATTAAACATGACTTGCCTGAATTGTAGTACACAATTCTTCCTTAAGCTAAGCCAACAAAGTGGTGTAAATGTAGACCATCTTAAATTGCACCAGATTTAGCATGGTGGTTAATGCAGTTTGATAAACTCCGTAAGTTTTAAACTGCCTAGTCTGTGAAGGTTCTAAACTTAGACAGTATTGATAAATCTGTACCATTTGCGTTTATGAAGCCTATATCAAAGTGTGAGAACCTATTGTTACTTTACCTATAGAACAAAGAAGGCCTAATTTTTAATCTTGAATTGGAAAAATGTATCCAGCTGCACCGCACATGTTTTATGGCCCTCAATGCCCAGCCTCACCACAGACCTTTAACTCAAAGTAATGGTTTTTATAATATAGACAGATAATATGATATAAGCTGTTAGTTGAGATCAGTTGGGCCAGGAATTACTGCCATACTACCAGCTATATAGTTGAGGGAATAAGGCCTGCCTGTGATGGACAGCAGTAGAAAAGGAACTGACTATTCTGTTGGCACTATGAGTTCTGACTATACATGTATTTGTAGTAATTCTTAGTCACACACTCTCTAAATGTCATTCATCCCCTTTATAAAAACTGCCTATTCTGCCATGTACTAGTTGTGTGGCTTTTGCTGAAGCCAAGTTGACAGAGCAGGGTCTTCTCTTTCGCCCTACTCTAACTGCTTGTTTTTGCCCATTGACAGCCAGCTCCCCACTCCTTAACTGTGGGCAGCAAGATGTCTTATTGAATACCCTGTTGATTGAGCAGCCTGGAATATCTGCTCTGTTTTTAAGAGTGGTGAATTGAAGTGGCAGAATCGCCAGCCGATATGTTGAAGATCTTCCCTCTACAAAAGAGGCAGGTAGTTGGCAACTACCTCTGTTAGTTCTTAGCCCCAGGCACAAAAGTAATAAGTCTGGGATAACTTCTTTTAATGATTGCTAAATATGGCACGATCTATAAAGAAGTTACTATTTGTGGAGACTGGCAGTAAACAAAATCTTGGACAGAAGATACTTTAAGTGGCATTTATCATGGTCACTGCTCTGCTCCTGTAATGTGCTAATGTTTCATTATCACCGAGGTTACAAGATGCAATTTCATCTTGGCGTGTCTCCATATACTGTACTGAGAACATTCTATTCCTACTTTGTCAGCCAGCGATGACACTGCCCCTGTAACGTGCTCTTTGGATTTGTCTCATTATATTTGTACTTGCTGTAATGCTTGTCAGGGTCTCCATAATTCCACATGTGAATACCTGACAGCCTTTTCGGGGTGTAATGAATTGTAGCTTTATAGACTTGAATTTGACATAGGAGCATGTTCTATTGTCAGGACAGCATTTAATGGATGATATTTAATGAATGAACTGTGGAACAGCCGGTATTGTCGATGGAAAGCAGTGTTTTGGCTTCAGGCCTTCCCTTTTTGTTATAATTCTTTAAAAGCTTTTCTTTGTAATAGACATTGCAGCTTTACAAAATATCATCTGAGATTTCTGTACATTACATCCACCACTCTCCTGTACTTAAAGGGAACATTATGGTATATGCATGTCGGTCCAAATGGAAGCTTTAGGCCTCCTGCACACTAGTATTATAACCTCTTAATATAGTAGTGGTTAATACAACTATATCGTAAGCATATATGGGTATGCTTGAGATTCTAGGGTAAAATATGGCTGATGCATATTTAGCATCTTTAGCTTAAGCATAAAAGGAAAATTTAAAAATGGTTTATGCTGCTGTAATTAAATATGCAATATCATTACTATTTGGTACTCCCATGTTGGGTATCACAATTGCATGCTTGCAACCTGTCTTGTATTTAGACAAGTTGACAATCGGCCCATTATTGGCAGTGCATAACACCATGAAAACAGTATAAGCTGCCATTAGCTTACTCTATATACAGAATAACAAGTGTATTAAATGTTTGCGTCTTTTAGTGCTCATTCGTACGGGATGACAAAAAGAATCATTAACTGACTGAAAATGTTCCATCAAGTGCACCATAAGGGCAAATGACTTTGCTTAAGTTATTGTAACAAAGATCTTTTTACCTTTTTTTTAATTTTATTTTTTTTATAAAATATATAATATATAATATATATATAATATAATGTATTATTGTGGTTTTGATGATGGCCATGGGTCCAGTGTTAGGATACCCAGCAAATAGTTGTTTTTCTGTGGAATAGTCAGCTGGCTGGCCATACCTTCACTATTGTATATGGAGAAAAGGTATGCACACCAGTGACTATGCAAAGGGAATATATGTAATAGCAGAAACTGCTGTGTGAATACTGGCCTGAAAAATACAATAGCTACATGCAAAAATGAAAAAATGAGTGGAATCTGCATTACTGCCATGAAATATGAATAAAGAGAAATTTAGCTATTGAATTGATCAATGCAACAGAGTCCCAAGGTTGCACCCAGTTCAGACTTAGAATGGTGTTCCAAACGTTATTTCTTTATACCTTCGTTATTGAGCTGCAGAACAAAATAGTGCATTGACTTGAATGCAATCTTGAGGGCTGCAAGTGTAACTTAATGCTAAGTTAATCAATAGTACTGCAAAAAACATTTAGGGCCCAATCCAGCAAACAGTTTTCAGCAGCATTCTAGAGTGCGCAATTAAGAGACCGAGATGAGGTATAGGGTGGTGTAGAACTTTGATTTATTAGTTTGTATTGTATTCTATAGCTGATGGGCAGCCACTGTAGTGGCTGCCACAAGGTAAAGGCATCAGTGAAGCGGCTGGACAGGTATATGACCTTGGCTGCTGCAGTCAGGATGAATTGGAGAGGAGAAAGTTTGGTTAGAGGGAGACTAATCGGTAAAGAGTTGCAATAGTCCAGACGAGAATGAATAAGAGCGACAGTCAGGGTTTTTGCAATTTCAAAGGTGAGAAATGGTCCGATTTTTGGAGATGTTCTTAAGATGCAGGGGAATGAAGAAAAGTTCTGTGTCAAATTATAATCCCAAGATACCGAGCATGCCGCTTGAGAGTTATGATTGAACCACCGAAGGTAATTAAGATGTCTGATGTAGGTTGGTTAGTAGAGGGAGGAAACACAATAAATTCAGTTTTGGAGAGATTCGGTTTCGGATAGAGGGAGGACATGCTTTTGAGAGACAGCAGACAGACAATCCCTGGTATTTTGTGATAATACAGGGGTGATGTTAGAAGATAATGTGTATAATTGGGTGTCATCAGCATAGAGATGATACTGGAAACCAAATCTACTAATGGTTTGTCCGATAGGGGTGGTGGTAAGAGAGAAAAGGAGGGGACCCAAGACTGCGCCTTGATGAACCAAAAGGTGAGGGGTGAGGAAACCGTGAAGGAGCTGTCAGAGAGCGAGGAGTAGAACCAGGAGAGAGCGGTGTTTTTTGAGGCCGATAGAGTGGAACATGGTGAGGAGTTAGTGATCCACCGTGTCAAAAAGCGGCTGCGAGATCTAAGATAAACAATAGGGAGTAGTGGCCATTGGATTATACTGTTAATAGGTCATTGGAGACTTTGGTAAAGGCCATTTCGGTAGAGTGTAAAGAGCAGAAGCAAGATTGTAAGGGATCAAGAAGAGAATTTTCAGAGCGATAGTGGCATAGCGTTGAGTGGGCCAAGCTTTCCAGGAGTTTAGAGATAAAGGGAGATTAGAGATCGGTCTGTAGTTAGCAGCACAGTTCTGGTCGTTGGATGTTTTTTTAAGCAGAGGGGTTATGATGGCATGTTTACATGATGAGGGACATATACCTGCCAAGAGAGAGAGGTAGTGTCAGCTGGAGAGAGAGAGAATGAAGGATTTGTGAGGGAATGTGGTCACTGGTGCAGCTTGTAGGGCAAGAAGAAGCAAGGACCCTGGTCACTTTTCTTCTGTGACAGGCTCAAAGATGGAAAGTGAGCTTTAGATGTGGGAGGGGAAGGGGGTCCAGGTTCCGAGAGGAAAGTTTTTGAACAATCCCAACTGATGTGGTTGATTATTTTCGTAATAAAAAAGTGGCCAGATTATCAGAACTAAGGTTGGTGACTGAGGCCTATACCATAGGACTCAGAAGGGAGTGGAAAGTTTCAAAGACGAGTTGTTTAGCTTTGTTGGCTAGTGATGTGCTAAGAGTGGTGAAGTAGATTTGTTTGGTCAGATGGAGAGCAAAGTTGTAAGTTTTGAGCATGAACTTATAGTGGACGAAGTCTTCTGCTGAAGTGATTTTTTTTTTTTTTTCTCCTCTCTTTCCCACAGATGCTTTGCACACTTTGAACAGTGCTAGAGAAAACGTGTTTGCAGTGTGTGGCAGAGTTGCCACTGTCTGTGAAGTGTTGTGTTTTTTTTTTTTGTTTGTTTTTTTTTCTCTGTGTGTAGCTGGTGCAGCTTCATCCAGGGCATACTGACAATGCTGTCTGGGCAGGAGCGGGAAAAGATGGGAGCTAAAGATGAGTCAATATTCTTAAGCAGCTGGGTATTGGTGAACCTTCCATTTCTGTATGGCCTTGTTCACACACTGCGTTTTTACCGGTTTTTTTTTTGCGTTTTTGCTGTAGAAATTTCTTGAAAAAATGGTTGTAATCTTTCTGCAGACATTCCCCAGCAAAACCTATGGGGAAAAAAATAGCTGTGCGCACTGCGTTTTTTTTTTTCCTCAAGAACATTCTTTCTGCAGAATTTCTTGAGAAAAAGAATGTGCATGTCACTTCTTTTCTGCAGGTACCTGCGTTTTTTGCCATAGATAATGGTAAAAAAAAAAGCAGGGACCAACCTGCGGAAAAAACGCACAAAAACTTGTTAAAAATGCATGCGGGTTTCGGTGCGTATTTTGACCGCAAGTGCTCTAATCTTTCAGACTCAAGAAATTTCTTGAGAAAAATCCTTTTTCTAATGTGAACAAAGCCTAAGTGTGGGTGTCCTGAGTGTGGAGACAGTTCTTGACAGAATAAGGAGAGAGGAGTGGTCTGAGAGGAGGAGAGGGGAATTAGTAAAGTCATACAGTGAAAAGAGCTGGGAGAAGACATACTCTAGCATATTCCCGTCCTCCTGTGTACGAGAACAAGTGAGCTGTATTAGGCCGAAAGGAGGTTAGAGAAAGAAAATGGATGGCAAATGGGGCAGTGGGTCATCAATAGGGATGTTAAAGTCCCCCATGGTGAGACTAGAAATGTCTCAGGCTATAAAGAACGGAACCCAAGTGGCAAACTGATCCAGAAACTGACAGGAGGAGCCAGGAGGGCAATACATAACCACAACTCGCATGGAGAGGGGTTTGAAGAGTCTGAATGCTGTGGACTTCAAAGGAAGGAAACAGGGTACTAAGGGGATGACCTGTAAAGCACACTCTGAAAGGAGCAGACTAACACCTCCACCTGTTCTGTTCTTAGGTCTGGGGGTATGGAAGAGTTGTAGCCTCCATACGAAAGATAGAAAGAAGTCTTGAATGCAGAGGAGTTTATTGCATGCTGACCGTGAATGCCAGAGTGCGCAATTAAAAGGGGCAGGAGCAGGCGAGTGCTGGATATTGATAAGGTTGGCAGGGTTTCTGTGTTGCAGGATGAGAGTTGGTTGGGGGAGATAGAGCAGGTGGTCAGAGATTTGTGTGAGCGGTTTTTGTGCTGTATGGCAGTAGTGGATGGGTTGTACTGGTTGAGAAATGTTAGTAAGGCTGGGGCCACACGGGGACTACTGCGATCCCCTTGCATGAGACTCGGCTCGTGCTGGCAGTACAGCAGAGCCGAGTGTCATGCGTGTGTCCTTGCAACTGAGGTCCGTTCGTGCGAGCAGACCTCAGCTGCGGGGGGGGGCGGGCCGGCTCTCAGGAGGGGAGGGAGGGATTTCTCTCCCTCTCTCCTGCGTAGCCGGCTATAGCCATTCTCGCACTGCACTAGCAGTACACCGGTGTACCGCGAGTGCAGTGCGATTTTTCTCTCGCCCCATTCACTTGAATGGGTGCGAGAGAAAGAGTCTCAGCTTACAATCGCAGCATGCTGCGATTGTTTTCTCGGTCCGATTAGGGCTGAGAAAATAATCGCTCATGTGTGCTGACACACAGGCTAGAATTGGTCCGAGGGGAATGCGATGTTTTATCGCACTCCACTTGCACCGATTTTCTCGCCGTGTGGCTTAGGCCTAAGGCCTAGTGTTGTACATGGAAGAGGGGAGGAGAGGGGGGCTGATATAAAGAGAAGCCACAGAATATGAAAGATTGGGGCATAGGTGAGGTAAGGCAGAAACTAAAACCTATAAGAAATGGAGATATAACAACTAGATAGTAGTATAATAGTTTCACAAGCATGTTTCCCGTTCTGCTCTATCTGGTCCAGCGTCTCTGTCTCCGGCCGTGTCCACATGCAGCGTTGGACTGGCTACCAGAGGAATCTCTAGTAATGCCAGGCCTGTATTCAGTTACCTGCATTGCACT
Source organism: Anomaloglossus baeobatrachus (assembly GCF_048569485.1). Lineage (NCBI taxonomy): Eukaryota > Metazoa > Chordata > Amphibia > Anura > Aromobatidae > Anomaloglossus > Anomaloglossus baeobatrachus. The sequence continues at coordinate 227,979,475 of NC_134358.1, read as the reverse complement.
CCGGAGCTCTCCTCTGCAGCCTGGACTGATCTCAGAGTTTGCAGGACTGCACCGCGAGCGCTGAGTGATTGATTCCCCGGCGATTGCAGTTCAGTTTGGGCTTCCCTATATTTTTGGTTCCAACCTGGGTACAAATAGGCAGCTGGGGGTTGGGAGCAGCCAGTAGCTGCCTGCTATACCTGGCTATTATATAAAAACATGGCGGAGCCCACGTAATATTTTTGGGGGCAAAAAACTCCTGCATACAGTCGTGGGTGGAGTATGCTGAGCCTTGTAGTTCTTCAGCTGCTGTCTGTCTGTATGGAGGAGAGCAGACAGCAGCTGCAGAACGACAAGGCCCAGCATGCTCCATTCACTAGTGTATGCAGGAGAGCACACAGCAGCTGCAGAACTACAAGGCTCAGCATACTCCATCCAGGACTGCATGCAGGAGTTTTTTTGCCCACCAAAAAAAAATGGCGTGGGCTTCGCCATATTTTTGTATGCTAGACAGGTACAGCTGCCCCCAACCCCCAGCTGGCTATTTGTACCCGTCTGGGAACAAAAAAAAAATAGGGAAGCCCTTTTTTTTAATTATTTCATGAAATAATTAAAAAAAAAAAAGACGACGTGGGCTTTGCCCCATTTTTGCGTCCAGCCAGGTACAACTAGGCAGCTGGGGATTGGAATCTGCAGCACAGGTTAGCCCAAGCTTTCTGGGCCCCTCTGCTGCGGAATGCAGTTCACAGCCGCCGCAGAAAATGGCGCTATCATAGAAGCGCCATCATCAGACGCTGTATCCAACTCTTCCAGCAGCCCTGAAACCGGGTGGCTTGCTGGGTAATAATGAATTAATACTGGCTTTGTTTTACTAGCTAGTATTAAGCTAGAGATTATTAATGTCAGGCAAGTTTGACCCAGCCATTAAGAATCTCCAATAAAGGGTTAAAAAAAAAAAAGACACCACATAGAGAAAAAATACTTTAATAGAAACAAATACACAGACACACTTAGAGACTCCATGTTTATTACTCCCTCTCATCCCTCCACGATCCATGGTCTTCTGTCTTCTTTCTCCTTCAACCCATGCAGCTCTGCTACATCAGACAGCACAGCATGGGAGGAAGAACGCTGCTGCTCCGTGCGGTCTGATCACTCAGTGAGTGAGCAGAGTCCGTGGGCTGTAAGCGGTGACGTCACCGCTGACAGGCGGATTACCATAGCAACGGTGCTCCGATCACGTGATTTCCGGTGCCGCTATTTACCGGCTGTGACAGCTAGTCCCTGCATATGGGCTGAGTCCGTAAAGAGCGCACACACGCAGGAACGGGGAGTCGACCATGTGCCAGAGCTTTTCGCCTGTACACGGAGATGCTTGAACGATCACCGCGTACCGGAGAGATGCACTGACAGGACCTAGCAATGACGTCTAGCCATGTAACCACGCTGTAGCCAATGAGATAATAGACATGTGACTGGTCACATGCTATTTTGATGTCACGATAGGTCCTATTATCAGTGTTGGTTACCGTGAGGACGCAGCGATAATCAGAAGGAAAAGCGGGAGACAGAGTGCAGGACTCGTCGTGGGGACCTGTAAGTGTTATGCCAATGTTTTCTAACTGTATGAGTACATGTATAATGTGTTTTTATGTGTTTGTGTTTTCCTCCCATTGTTTTCAATGGGGTTTGAGTGGTTCATAGAACGGTTCGTCGAACGGAGTCTCCGTTCAATGAACCGAACTCGAACGCTAGGGGGGTGGCTCATCTCTAGTCATGACCACATTTTTTCCTTAAAATTTTATTTTCCTTCTCTAAAACCAGGGTGCGTCTTATGGTCCGGTGAGTCTTAGTCCGAAAAATACGGTACATGTTTTTCTCACTAACATGAAATTATAATAAACTTTTCCCATTTTAGGTCAATTAGGAACCAAAATTATTTATATTTGCCAGAATAATGAGAGAGAGAATATTTTAAGGCAATTTTATTACTTTCTGCAAAGTCAAACGTTTACATACACTAAGAGTACTACCTTTAAACAATATGGGACAGCCCATACGATGATGTCATGTCTTTGGAAGCTTCTGATATGTTTATTGGCAACATCTGTGTTAATTAGAGACACACGTGTGGATGTATTTTAATGCGCATCTGAAACACACTGTGTCTTTGTCTAGCATCATGGGAAAGTCAAAAGAAATCAGCCAAGATTTCAGGAAAAGAATTGTGGATTTGCACAAGTCAGGTTCATCCTTGGGTGCAATTTCCAGATAACTGAAGGTGCCTTGTTCATCTGTACAAACAATTATACGCAATTACAAACAAGATGGGTATGTCAAGCCATCGTACTCCTCAGGAAGGAGACAGGTTCTGTGTACCAGAGATGAATGTGCTTTGATCAGAAATGTACATGTGAACCCAAGAACAAAAGCAAATGACGATGTGTAGGTGCAGGTGGAAGCTGGTAAGATTGTGTCAGTATCCACAGTGAAATGAGTACTATATCAACTAGGGCTGAAAGGCCACTCTGCCAGGAAGATGCCATTACTCCAAAAAAAACATAAAAAAAGCCAGATTAATGTTTGCAAATGCCCACAGGAATAAAGTTCTTAATTTTTGGAGACATGTCCTGTAGTCTGACAAAACTAAAATTTAACTGTTTGGCCATAATAATGATTGTTACATTTGGAGGAAAAAGAGAGAAGCTTTGAATCCTAAGAACACCATGCCAACTCTGAAATAAGGGGGTGTTAGCATCAAGTTGTGGGGTTGTTTTGCTGCAGGAGGGCCCGGAACACTTCATTAAATAGATGTCATCATAAGGAAAGAAGATTGTATGGCAATACTGAAGCAACATCTCAAAACATCAGCCAGGAACTTAAAGCTTGGGTGGAAATTGGTCTTCAAAATAGACAATGACCCTAAGCTTACCAGCCAAATTGGTTACAAAATGGCTTAAGGATAACAAAGTCAATGTTTTGGAATGACCATCATAAAGCTCCGATCTCAATCCTATTGAAAATTTATGGCCAAAGCTGAAAAGGCAGGTGCGAGCAAGGCGACCTACAAAGATGGCTCAGTTACTCCAGTTCTGTCAGGAGGAGTGGGCCCAAATTCCTACCAACTATGGTGAGAATCTTAATGAAGGATATACAAAACGTTTGACCAAAGTCATACAGTGATAGGGCAATGGTACCAAATACTAATGAAATGTATGCAAACTTGACTTTGTAGAAAGTCATAAAAATGCCTTAAACATTCTCTCTCTCATTATTCCTGCATTTGGCAAATATAAACAATTTTGGTAATTCTAATTTACCTAAAACAGGAAAAGTTAAATGTAAAAGTCAACTTGAAGGGGTGAGAACTCTTCCCCTCTTGTGTTTGGCTGTAGAGAATGAACAGGTCGATTTGGTACAAGGTCATTCCTCAATCGGCCAGGAGGGCAAGTGTTTTGCAAATGCCCAGGCTGTCCACATCGATATCATCTCCTCTGCGTCGTACTCCTTCCAATGCGCATTCTGGAGAAGGCAGTAGGAGAACCTGGTGACAAAGGCCAGAGCTCATACACTCCAACAGAGCATCTATGGTGCAGGGGTCAGCGGTACACTCCGGTGGAGGTGGTGGTAACTCTTTCTCAGGCAGGATGGAATGCACAAAATGCAGCGGACGAAGTGGAGGTGCGTGGGGGTTCCTCCGAGTATTTGCAGGACAACTAGATTGCAGGTGCCCAGGTTGCCCGCACCCATAACATCTCCTTTCTGTAATTCCCCCAGGGCATGGTCGAAATTGTTGGGGCCCAGAATTGTGACCCGTGGTTGTCATTGGCCTGCAGCTGCGTGAAGGGGCAGAGATAACTAGAGAGGGCCAGGGAGCAGGAGCAGGCTGTGGCTTATTGTCCAGAAGCCACCTCTATTGCGGTCGGATAGTAAGGGCCTCATCAGCTCAGGCTCCAGCTGTATCCAAGATGTGCGGCGTGTGCTCTCTGACCCATACCCATATTTGTGAGGGACACTTGGAAAGAAATTGTTCTATAAGAAATACCTGCATAACGTCTTCCACAGTGAAGGCATTTTCCCACTTCCAGCGATCTCCAGTTTGAGCTGTTTGGGCCTTCCTAAAGGTATTGTCTATTTCTTTGTTTTTGCCTTCCATTTAATTCAATGGGGTTCAGATATGTTTGTAGAGCCGTTTGGCGAACACAGGTGAAGGCGGGAACACAAACCAAATTGAACCTTGAGAGGTTCGCTCATCTCTATTCACAAGTCCATTTTTTCCCAATTTTTTATCTCAGATGGAATGGTTCATACAAAATCAAGGAGATATGTTTGATATTGATCCGAGTGTCATATCAAAATCATCAATTAAAGTCTACAGTAGGTACGGAAAGTATTCAGACCCTTTACATTTTTCATTCTTTGTTTCATTGCAGCCATTTGGTAAAATCAAAGTTCATTTTTTTCTCATTAATGTACACTGCACCCCATCTTGACAGGAAAAAACAGAAATGTAGAAATTTTTGCAAATTTTGTAAAAAAGAAAAACTGAAATATCACATGGTCATAAGTATTCAGACCCTTTGCTTAGTATTGATTAGAAGCACCCTTTTGAGCTAGTACCACAATGAGTCTTCTTGGGAATGATGGAACAAGTTTTTCACACCTGAATTTGGGTATCCTCTGCCATTCTTCCTTGCAGATCCTCCAGTTCCATCAGGTTGGATGGTGAACGTTGGTGGACAGCCATTTTCCGGGCTTTCCAGAGATGCTCAATTGGAATTAGGTCAGGGCTCTGGCTGGACCGGTCAAGAATGATCACAGAGTTATTCTGAAGCCACTCCTTTGTTATTTTAGCTGTGTGCTTAGGGTCATTGTCTTGTTGAAAGGTGAACTTTCGGCCAAGTCTGAGGTCCAGAGCACTCTGGAGGAGGTTTTCTTCCAGGACGTCTCTGTACTTGGTCACATTCATCTTTCCTTCAATTGCAACCAGTTGTCCTGTCCCTGTAGCTGAAAAATACCCCCCTGACATGATGCTGCCACCACCATGTTTCACTGTGATGAGGTCCCTCGTTTTCTCCAAACATACCACTTAGAATTATCACTAAAAAGTTCTATCTTTGTCCCATCAGATCAGAGAATCTTATTTCTCATAGTCTGGGATGTACCCAGTACGTCATGTGTCATAAAGAGGTTAATGAGAAAAAAAAAATGAACTTTTTTGAATTTACTAAATATCTGCAACGAAACAAAGAGTCAAAAATTTAAAAGGGTCTGAATACTTTCCTTACCCACGGTATGTGTCCGTAAATATACAATACTGGGATGCCATCAATGTGCTGACCATTTTACACTGACTGATAAATAGGAAAAGGTGGAGAAACTTTGTTTTTATCATCAGTGAAAAAAAAATGATTATGACATCCTGATGAAAATATGATGAAACTCATTGATGAAACTCGGGCTATTTTTCTTATATGTAAAAAAAAACGGACATCTGAAAGAGTCCTATGTGTCCAAGTACAGACTACTTACGGCTTTTCTGACCCAAGCGCGACAGCTACATGTATTTCTATGAGGTTTAACACTTGGGTCAGAAGACCAACAGCCAGTTCATGCATTGTGGTCCGCAATCAGATTGAAATCCATGTACATTCGAATGAGCCCTAAAGCTTCCAATCAAGCTTCATTATTTCTTACCTGTATAATTCATCTACTGCAATGTTAAAGGGAACCTGTCAGCAGAAATGTCCCCTAAAACCTAACAGATTCCCCCTCTGCAGCTCCTGGGCTGCATTCTATAAAGGTCCCTGTTATGATTGTGCCCACTTTCTGACCGAAAAAAAGTGTTTATAAAGTTGTACCTTTTTGGCTTCTGATTCTGTAAATCCGTCACAGGGGCGGGCTGCCTGATGGCCGTTATTCTGCCCCCTGGTCCTGTATGCCGCCCCCATCGCTGATTTCAATACTTCTGGACGCCGCCCACTGCTCCAGCCATCCCCGCGCATGCCCAGTGCCCATCTCTCGGGGATGAGCACTGTGCCCAGCGTCACCGCTGGTGACGTGCACGCAGGGTTAAGATTATGGGCGGTGCTGTGATGTTTATTCCTAAGCAACCGCCCATAATCGCGGGACCGCGCTTTCCCCCTCGGCCTGCTTCTTTCTGCGCAAGCGCGCTGCTGCTGACCTCACTTCGCCTCCTTCCCATCTTGCCCCGAGGCAGGAAATAGATGGGAAGAGCGCGGAGCAGTGACTACACCGAAAGCGCGGTCCCGCGATTATGGGCGGTTGCTTAGGAATAAACATCACAGCACCGCCCATAATCTTAACCCTGCGTGCACGTGACGCTGGGCACAGTGCTCATCCCCGAGAGATGGGCACTGGGCATGCGCGGGGATGGCTGGAGCAGTGGGCGGCATCCAGAAGTATTGAAATCAGCGATGGGGGCGGCATACAGGACCAGGGGGCAGAATAACGGCCATCAGGCAGCCCGCCCCCGTGACGGATTTACAGAATCAGAAGCCAAAAAGGTACAACTTTATAAACACTTTTTTTCGGTCAGAAAGTGGGCACAATCATAACAGGGACCTTTATAGAATGCAGCCCAGGAGCTGCAGAGGGGGAATCTGTTAAGTTTTAGGGGACATTTCTGCTGACAGGTTCCCTTTAAGGCTGGGTTTACACATCATTTAACCATAGATTGATGAAACAAAATGTCCAATAGAGCAAAAACCAAAAAGGAAGAACTCTTTAAAACATAACTTTTAATAAAAATTCTTACAATACCATAAAAACACACTTAGTTATTAAAAAGAGAGGTGTACCAAAGGAGGATGTGTATAGCAACAAGAGATGAGCGGACCTGAATTGTAATGTTCAATGTTTGTACTGAACATCAATTTTACAAAAAAATCAGTGTTCAATTTTGGAGTTTGGGTGCTTTACGTATGAAAACCACTCAAGTCAGCATCTTGGTGCTCAGGTAAGCTCGTTGCTCGGCCCAGTGTGAGCCACTTGCAGTGTTTTAATGGCTTGCACTGGGGGTAAAATCAGTGTTTTTTCCCTCACCCTATGACGGCACCACGAGAAAGAGGATCTGCCCATCCAGGACAGGAAACCTTCAGGTTAAAAAGGGGCGGTCCTCTCGCCGCTTCAGTTTTGTTTCCTGTCCTGGACGGATACCTCAGGATGCGGCCCTGGAGGGCCGTGGATCTTCTATTCAATCTTACCCGGTCCCGACGGGCGGCTCTGGTGGCGGCACGGGTCCTGCCTCGCTCCGTTTGGGTGCCTGGAAGCTCCATGGCGGACCCCCGGGGGTTGCGTCCATGAGCAGGAGCGCTGCATCAGGCGACAGGTGAATACAGCAGCCGGCCGGTCCTTCCTGGGCGGCGGGGCTGCTTGCGGCCGCGTGTGCTGCACGCCGCCGCCATCTTGGAGGCGGGTTTTGTGTGCGGGCGTTGCGCATGCGTGGCGGCCGTACCTGACAGGAGCTGACATCGGCGATGACGTCTGACCCAGGAAGTGGGTCCGGAGGCGCGGGAAAACAGCGCTCAGTTTGAAAAACGGCGCTCGGTCTTGGGGGAAAGTGCTCCAGTCCTCCTGCAGAATGGAGGTGTTTTGTTGCTCTGCCAGCAGGGTTAGAATATGGACAAAGATGGGCACCGTGAGGAGGATCGGCACTCGGTGCGTGAGTCCTCCTCCCCTCCTGCTGGCAAGAAAGCGGTGAAACCACCGGAGCGTCGCAGAAGCGACTCTGGCTCAGATGCCAGTTTATCCAGCAAACGTGGCACCCGGGCCACTAAACAGGCACGAGATGCGGCTGACGGCAAAGGCGCCTCCAGAGGGAAGACTTTGATGAAAGCTCCTTCTCCAGAACCGGTACTGACCCTTCATCTCCTATGGGTGAGTGATCTTCGGGCATGTGTACCTGTTTTTCATTGTTTTCCTGGTATTGTGTCTCCCCTCCGTCCCTGTCATGCATAGGTTAAAAAACCACGAAAGTGTGCTGCCAAATCCAATAACAGGGAATGCGCTCTCTGTAACCGGGATCTGGCTCCGTCCTGGTCCAAGCGGCTCTGCAAGGACTGTATCCAGCAGACCATTTCAGATGAGACTCCTGGGTTTGCTAATGATCTCCGTGTCATCATCCGGTCCGAAGTCCAGAGTTCTCTGCAGTCCCTGAAAGAGCCTTCTCGTAAACGGCATAGACAGGCCTCCCCGGCTTCGCCATCCAGTCGATCTGAGGGAGAGTGTGGGTCTTCTGGCTCTGAGTCTTCTTCCTCTGACAGTGAGGCTGACGTCCACCAGTGTTTCCCAGAAGAAGGCACGAGCAAATTGATTAAATCTGTCAGGGTCACTATGGGCATTACTGAGGAGAAATTGCAGCCTTCAGTCCAAGATGTGATGTTTAAGGGTCTGGAGCATAGAAAGCGCAGGACCTTCCCGGTCGTAGACAAGATACAGGCATTGATCTCCAGGGAATGGAAGAAACCGGATAAGCGAGTTTCTCTTCCAGGCGGCTTCAAGCGCAAATATCCCTTTGAGGATGCAACCTGTTCCCACTGGGATAGGGCACCCAAATTGGATGTGGCAGTGGCTAAAGCATCAAAGACGTTTTCCATTCCCTTTGAGGACATGGGATCCTTGAAGGACCCTATGGATCGGAAGGCGGATGTCTTCCTTAAAACCTCATGGGAATCCTCAGCAGGTGCTCTCCGGCCGGCCATTGCAGCTACATTTACGGCATGGTCTCTGGCGCTGTGGTTGTCCGACTTAGAGGAGAAGCTGAGGGCTAAAGTTCCTCGGGACGAGATTCTGTCTTCTCTACCCAGACTGCAGGGAGCATCGACTTTTCTCTCAGATGCATCGGCAGATTCCACTCGGCTGGCTGCTAAGACCGCGGCCCTTTCTAATGCGGCTCGTCGGGCCTTATGGTTGAAATGTTGCCCGAGGGATCTGCAGGTTAAGTCTAGGCTGTGTTCCATTCCCTGTCAGGGTGAGTTTCTTTTTGGATCTGTTCTGGATGATGTCCTTGAGAAGGCTGGGGACAGAAAAAAGAACTTTCCAGCCCCGTCCTTCCCCTCCTTCAAGCAGTCCTTTCGTAAGAAGCAGTTCACCTCAAGTTCAACCCCAGGAATAGAAGTACCTGGTCGGACCGTAAGAAGGATGATAAGGAATTCTTATTCAAGGGCCATTCCCAATCCAAGAAGTCTTCCCAATGACTCCCTTCCCCAGGTGGGGGGGAGATTGACCTACTTTCTTCCGGCCTGGGAACGTATTTCTTCGAGCCCGTTGATTCTCAATATCGTCCGCACAGGTCTGACGTTTCCATTCCGCAGTGTTCCTCCCAGGCGCTTTCTCCTGACATCCCCGAGGACGTCCCCGAGCGGACAACATGCCTTGGAGGGGGAAGTGACGTCCCTATTGTGCCGGGCGGTCCTGACGAACGTCCCATTGGCGGAAAGGGGAGAGGGGTTTTACTCCCCTCTCTTTTTGGTCGGGAAACCGGACGGCTCCTTTCGGGTCATCAACAACCTCAAAGGCCTGAACAGCCACCTGCAGATCTTGTCCTTCAAGATGGAATCAATGAAGTCCACAATCAAGTCTCTCTACCCGAATTGTCATATGGCTGTCCTGGATCTGACAGACGCGTATTATCATGTTCCCATCGCTCCTCCCTTCCAGAAATATCTCAGGGTGGCGGTGATGCTCGAGGGGTCTGTACATCATCTGCAGTTCAGGACCTTACCATTCGGCCTGGCAATTGCGCCCCGTATCTTCACGAAGCTCGTCCTGGAAATCACTGCCCACCTGCGGGAAGACAGAATTCTCATTATCCCGTATCTCGACGACTTTCTCGTGGTAGGGGATTCGGCGAGCCATTGTACTGCCGTGCTTCAGACTGTCTGCTCAAAGCTGGAAAGTCTCGGCTGGATTTTAAACAGGGAGAAGTCCCGGTTGCTTCCGGCCACGGTGCAAGTATTTTTGGGGCTTACTTTGGACTCTCTCATCCAAGAATGTCGTCTACCGCCTTCCAAAATGGAGAAGATTCGCTCTCTGGTGCAGCAGGCGGTGGCGGTTCCGCACATGTCCCTGTGACGGGCTATGTCTCTTCTGGGCTCCCTGACCTCTACTCTCCCTGCAGTGTTGTGGGCTCAAGGCCATACCAGAGCCCTCCAGTGGGACATTTTGGGACATCAGACGTTTTTGGAGGACAGGTTGAACACTCGAATTACTCTGAGCTCCAGCTCCATCGCCTCCCTTCACTGGTGGCTGGTTCCTGCGCACCTCACACGGGGAGTCCCATGGTCTGTGTCGGTGTCCCGAATTGTGACCACGGATGCCAGTGTGTCCGGATGGGGGGCTCACCTGCTGGACCGTCCGATTCAGGGTCTCTGGTCGCCCAGGGAGGCGGCTTCCTCCTCCAATATCAGAGAGCTGCTGGCTGTGGAACGGGCCCTGACTGGACTTCTCCCTTCACTGACTGGTCACCATACCCGGGTGTTGTCAGACAATCAGGTGACGGTGGCTTATCTGAACCATCAGGGGGGAGGAACAAGAAGGTTCCTCAATTCTGCTCTCTCAATCCCAAGGAACTTCCGTATGCTGTGGACGCCCTGTCAATCCCGTGGGACTTTCCCCTAGCCTATGCTTTTCCCCCACTGGTCCTTCTCCCCGCAGTCCTGAAAAAAATCAGGGACGACGGGGCCAGAGTCCTTCTGATTGCTCCCTTCTGGCCAAAGCGACCATGGTTTTCTTGGCTGGTTCGGATGTCTCTGACCGACCCGTGGGTCCTCCCGGGAACTTCCGAATCTCCTGTCCCAGGGACCTGTGTGCCATCCTCTGACTGTCAAGTTGCACCTGACGGCATGGAATTTGAGAGGGCGTTACTGATCAGTAAGGGGTTTTCCCCCAATTTAGTTTCCACACTGTTAGGTTGTAGAAAGCCTGTGACGACCAAGATCTATTGTAGGACTTGGAAAAAGTTCTTATCTTCCTCGGGGGCTAGTGTAACTGGGGAGGTTCCCATCGGTCCCATCCTGGAGTTCCTACAGTGCGGGTTGGACAAGGGGTTGGCGGTTAGCACACTCAAGGTCCAAATCTCCGCGTTAGCGGCACTCTACAATTCTGATGTCGCAGGGAACCCTTGGGTGGCTCGGTTTATCAGGGCTTGTTCGCGCCAGCGTCCTAGACGGGTAGTCTCCCTCCCCCCTTGGGACCTTAACCTGGTTTTGGGGGCCCTAACGGATCCTCCGTTCGAGCCCCTTGACTCCATATCTGTTAAATGTCTTTCCCTTAAGACGGTCCTCCTGGTAGCCCTGACCTCGGCCCGTAGGATTAGTGACATTCAGGCCCTTTCTATTGACCCGCCTTACACTCAAATACTGGACGATAGGGTAGTTTTGCGCCCTGACCCTGCGTACCTCCCCAAGGTTGTTTCTCGGTTTCATACGTCCCAGGAGATTGTATTGCCATCATTTTGCACTAACCCGACACGTGCGGAGTAAAGGCGTTGGCATTGTCTGGATGTACGTCGTTGTCTCATCCAGTATCTTCGGGTCACCAGTTCCTGGAGGAGGGACAAGTCTCTGTTTGTCTCTTTCCAGGGGCCTCAGAAAGGGGTTAAGTGTTCCAAATCTACGCTGGCCAGGTGGATTAGGGACGCCATTGAGTTAGCTTACACTGCTAGGGGTGCTGCTGTTCCGGTGGGTCTGAAGGCACATTCCATGCGGGCTGTAGCATCATCTTGGGCAGAACGGGCGGATGTTTCCATTGCTCAAATTTGTAAAGCTGCCACATGGTCATCACCCTCGACCTTTTATAAGCATTATAGGTTGGATCTTTCCTTCTCCGACCTCACCTTTTGGGAGGCGTGTTCTACAGGCTGTGGTCCCTCCCTAATTTTTCTTTCGCTGTAATTCTCTCGTGGCGCCGTCATAGGGTGAGGGAAAAATACCTAATTACTTACCGGTAATGTGTTTTTTCCGAACCCATGACGGCACCCTTATATTCCCACCCTGCACTGGGGATTGTTGGTTGGTTCACCTTCCTTTCTTCCTTCTTCCACAATTTTTTCTGGTGGTGGCCTTCTACTAACCTGATAGGTTTTTTTGGAGGTCCTCTCAAGCTCTGTAATCAAACTGAAGCGGCGAGAGGACCGCCCCTTTTTAACCTGAAGGTTTCCTGTCCTGGATGGGCGGATCCTCTCTCTCGTGGTGCCGTCATGGGTTCGGAAAAAACACATTACCGGTAAGAAATTACGTATATCAGATGTAGTGTGTAAAAAAAACAAAAAAACGCTCTCCCTTCCCCACAAGTGTTCTGTTTATGACTGGCTGCATGTGGGCAGAGCGCCGAACTGCCCAATCAGTGACTTCAATGAGGTTCGGGTCCAGAAGAAAACTTTATCTACAGTGCTAGCCAAAAGTATTGGCACCCCTGCAATTCTGTCAGATAATACTCAGTTTCTTCCTGAAAATGATTGCAATCACAAATTCTTTAGTATTATTATCTTCATTTAATTTGTCTTCAATGAAAAAAAAAAAATTGTCAGAAAGCCAAATTGGATATAATTCCACACCAAACTTAAAAAAGGGGGTGGACAAAAGTATTGGCACTGTTTGAAAAATCATGTGATGCTTCTCTAATTTGTGTAATTAACAGCACCTGTAATTTACCTGTGGCACCTAACAGGTGTTGGCAATAACTAAATCACACTTGCAGCCAGTTGACATGGATTAAAGTTGACTCAACCTCTGTCCTGTGTCCTTGTGTGTACCACATTGAGCATTGAGAAAAGAAAGAAGACCAAAGAACTGTCTGAGGACTTGAGAATCCAAATTGGGAGGAATCATGAGCAATCTCAAGGCTACAAGTCCATCTCCAAAGACCTGAAAGTTCCTATGTCTACGTTGCGCAGTGTCATCAAGAAGTTTAAAGCCCATGACACTGTGGCTAACCTCCCTAGATGTGGAAGGAAAAGAAAAATTGACGAGAGATTTCAATGCAAGATTGTGCGGATGGTGGTTAAAGAACCTCGCATAACATCCAAACAAATTCAAGCTGCCCTGCAGTCCGAGGGTACAACAGTGTCAACCCGTACTATCCATCGGCATCTGAATGAAAAGGGTCTGTATGGTAGGATACCCAGAAAGACCCCACTTCTTACCCCGAGACATAAAAAAGTCAGGCTGGAGTTTGCCAAAACTTACCTGAGAAAGCATAAAACGTTTTAGAAGAATGTTCTCTGGTCAGATGAGACAAAAGTAGAGCTTTTTGGGAAAAGCCATCAACATAGAGTTTATAGGAAAACAAAAGAGGCATTCAAAGAAAAGAACATGGTCCCTACAGTCAAACATGGCGGAGGTTCCCTGACGTTTTGGGGTTGCTTTGCTGCCTCTGGCACTGGACTGCTTGACCGTGTGCATGGCATTATGAAGTCTGAAGACTACCAACAAATTTTGCAGCATAATGTAGGGCCCAGTGTGAGAAAGCTGGGTCTTCCTCAGAGGTCATGGGTCTTCCAGCAGGACAATGATCCAAAACACACTTCAAAAAGCACTAGAAAATGGTTTGATAGAAAGCACTGGAGACTACTAAAGTGGCCAGCAATGAGTCTAGACCTGAATACCATAGAACACCTGTGGAGAGATCTCAAAATGGCAGTTTGCAGAAGGCACCCTTCAAATCTCAGGGACCTGGAGCAGTTTGCCAAAGGTCTAAAATTCCAGCAGAGCATTGTAAGAAACTCATTGATGGTTACCGGAAGCAGATGTTCGCAGTTATTTTGGCTAAAGGTTGTGCAACCAAGTATGAGGCTAAGGGTGCCAATACTTTTGTCTGGCCCATTTTTGGAGTTTTGTGTGAAATGATCAATGATTTGATTTTTGTTTCATTCTCTTTTGTGTTTTTTCATTGCAAGCAAATAAATGAAGATAGTAATACCAAGGAATTTGTGATTGCAATCATTTTCAAGACGAAACTGAGTATTCTCTGACAGAATTGCAGGGGTGCCAATACTTTTGGCCAGCACTGTAAAATCTGACAGAACTCACATAACCTGAACTTCCACGCGTTCGCTCATCTCTAATAGTAACAATCCAGAGGGTATTCAGTCGGTTGGGTTTGGCCAAATATGAGAGTGACTAATAATGAGGTTTACACATCCCTTAAAAATGATACTGTGTAAATACTCTAATAATCTTCAGTAAAATTAACTATGAAATCTACATGTTTTGTATATGGGTTTTGGTGCAAATTTAGTCATGGATGACATTTAATACACTCCAATAAAAAAATTACAATTGCATTTCCACAATATGCCTTAATATTGCTGTATATTTTTCTTTACGGTGTAAGTGAATGGCGTCTAAAACCTCTGTCATTAACATTATACTACACTTTGTTGTAGATTCTGCAACCTAAATTCCTAAAAAAAAAATACTTCCTCCTATGAGCAGCAAAATGCTTTTTAGAAGGGATGAGCTTTCAAGGACTTTCTCTAATTCCTAGTGATATGTAGGGATGAGCAAACTTGTGGATGTTCAGGCTCACAAGATTTGGCCTGACTTTAGTTAAAAGTTTGATTCAGGGGCTGAAAAAGGAAGCAAAATGTGGATAAGAGCAAAAGAATTGTCCTGAAAACTAATGTGAAAAGGAAATAAAAAAGAAAAAATTACTTGGGGTCTCCCTTATTTTTGATAACCAGCCACGTAAAGCAAAAAGCTGCAGGCTGCAGCCCTTACCTCTCTGCTTTACATTGGCTGGTTATCAAAAATAAAGGGGACCTCACTCCATTTTTTTAAAATTATTTATAAATAAATTATTTAAAAAAACGGCGAGGGGTCCCCTGTATTTTAGATAACCAGCTAAGGTAAAGCAGACAGCTGGGGGCTCGTGTTAACAGGCTGGGAAGGCCCATGGTTATTTGGCCCTTCCAATCCTAAAAAGAGCAGCCCACGGCTGCCCCAGTAGTGGCGCATCCATTTGTTGAGCCAATTCAGGTGCTTGGCCCGGCTCTTCCAGAGTGCCCTGTGTGGTGGCAATCAGGTTAATACTTTTGGTGTTGATGTCAGCTGTGAATTGACAACTGGCATCAAGTTCAGGTCTTCGTAATGGAGAGGTGTCTATCAGACACCCCTATTACTAACCTGGTAAGTGTGGAGTTAAAAAAACACACACAGAGCGTGAGAAATTCTGTGCCTGCTGCTGAACGGGAGTGACCTATGGAGCCTTGCTCCATAGGAATTAATGGACGTCTTGGGACTTTACATCATTGGATTACGTCAAAACTTTGAGGATTTCTTCTTAATTAATACATTGGTGAACAAGGGAGTGTGGGGGAGTCGTTATTCAAATAAACAATTGTTTTTCCTGTGTGTGTCTTTTAATTATAGACTTACCAGGTTAGTACTGGACTGATATTCATTACTAACCCCTGGGATTGATGCCAGCTGTCAATTCAATATTTAAATAAATAGTAAAAAAAAACGGCATGGGGTCCTCTATTTTTGATAACCAGACAAGGAAAAGCAGACAGCTGAGGGCTGCAGCACACAGCTGTCTGCTTTACCCGTACTGGTTATCAAAAACAGAGGTCATTTTTTTAAAAAATAAATTATTTATTTTGCTCACAGCAGCGCTCAGTTGTCTTCCCGATTCCAAAAAACGTGTTGATTGGCTGTGCTGCAGCCACTATATTTAGCATCCGGACAGCACCCGAACTCAGACACAGACTACTGTGAAAAGTCCTTATTGAGTTAAAGCTTTACAGTTCAGGTTTTCTCATCCCTATTTATACATTGTGATCGCCTTGGGGAAGCTACTCCTAGAGAGAGTCAGTATTTGCTGTGCCGTATGATCACAGTAGCATATTACAGTATAATTAACTGATCAAAAAAAGTCAAACGTCCCTTTATGGGATAAATTAGAATGTGCCAAATTTATTAAAAGGTTAATGTTGAAATATCTTTGTGCCAAAAAGATAGCGATACCTGTAAACAATAGGCATCCCTGCAATAGCAAAACATTGTATGTGGCATGTTTCTGATTTCAATATTGATTCCCTAATGACCCAAGGGGCTTGTTCACTCACTTCATTTTAGCCATGGTTTTTTTGTGTCATTGAAGGGGAAAAAAATGTGATACTTTACATTATTAGCAAAACTGCTTATATTTTCCCTGTTGACTTGGACCATCAATATTTTTTTTGAAACCTGCAGTATGTCAATTATTTTACCGTTTTTGCAGAATTTTTTACCCATTTAAAACTAAAGGGAAAAAAATACAACTATAAAAAGGTCAAAAACGTGTATTTTACACATTGTTTTTCTTCCCAACACTCTGGTTTTTGGTGCAGACAAATCTGCTGCAAATACTCATGTGCGCACGTAGGCTTAATCTACAATAACGCCCTCTCGTCAGAGGAACTAATGAGAAGAAAGAAAACGAATGTCAGCAGTAGTGCTGCAAAATGGTTTAGGTATAACAAATGGCAGGAACATACTGTCAAATCCCCTGAAAAAAAAGTAATTTATTTGCTTTGTTTGCAGTGTAGACTGTTTTATTTCAGATCAAGTTTATCCAAAGTCATTCTGAGCAGGTCCTGGTTGGATCTCTGTTAACAAATGCATCCAGCTTAGATTTTCTGACAGATTTTCATTATTAAGTCATGTGCAATAAGAACACAATGCAGCAAACTAAACACAGCATATAATGCTTACAAGTGGATGGAAGATGGGGGTTTAAAGTGAACAGTATCGAGCTGCTAAGTACAATGTGTTGGGTTTTTTTTAATTTAGATATGCTCTTTATTAGGAAATCAGTGCACATAATATAGATACAACCAAACCGGGATACACATAAAATTCATAATTAATAACCCTAAAATAGTAATTAATAATTATTTCTATAGCACCAATGTGGCGCCCCTGAGGGTCCAGTCGCCACAGAGGTACTGCACCTCAGCCAGAGGTGTGGTACCCCACTCTCTGGTGAATTGGAGACATTTATCTAGTGTCCCTTCTGCAGTCCCTCTCCAGGTCGTCTTCCTGCACTGGCTTCGCCAACCTGCACTGTGCCTTACACTCAGTGCCCTGAGCCGGTGTCTACGGGCCTTGTCTGGGAGGCTCCTCTGCCCTATCCCCAAGCCCTATGGGGTCAGGTTTTCAGCAGATTCGTGTGTGGCTGCGGCTTCGGCACTTAAAGATACCTCAGCCCCCGGGTTGCTAGCTGAGCCTGGTTGTTCTCCAGTAGTCTAGGGGCCAGTTCCCCCTTGCGGCCTAGTCCCTCCACACCGCTGCATCGGATGTGGATGCGAGCCCCATGGGTGGATCCCTTACTGCCCATGACTCTCGAACCCCTTCTTCCTCTCCTGTTTCCTTCTTGTCCTGAAACGAGCTCCACCGGCTCCAGTCCTCAGGATCTCTCCTCTCCGTTCTCCTCCACTGTTTCTGTACATTGTTCTTGTACACTGTTCTTCTACACCCACCCTCTACCCAAGCTCCACCATCAGGCAGACTCAGGGGCTGTGCTTTCCCTCAGATGCAATTTTGCCCTAACCCTAGCCTGAAGTGGTGTAGCTATGGCTATGGGTGTGTGGACAATGGTCTGTGCCCCCTCCTTACCAGAGAATGGGGTACCACACCTCTGGCTGAGGTGCAGTACCTCTGTGGTGACTGGACCCTCAGAGGGACCTCACCAACATATTCCACAGGGCTGTACAATTCATAGTAACTTTAGTAAAAAAAAGCAAATATGATAGGCACAATCATACCATACCATATCAATTATTTTATATTATTATTAATTGTATCACTTATTATTGAGCAGAAGTATGCGGACATCTCTCTATAGAATAAAGTTTCACCGCTTTCTTGGGTATTTGCAAAACAGTGGGATTTTAATTTACAAAGTGGATGATCTAACAGGCGAGGACAAGTGCAATTGGAAAAGTGATGTACGTTTTTGACGTTTCGATGTGGGAAGGTCTTGCTCACACCATCGCTGTACATACAAAACACAAAATATAAAAATTATATTAAAATATATCCACAATGATCATAGTATATTACATACAGATGTAGCACAAATATATACAAAGACTACAAGTAAGTTAGTGGTGGAAGAAGCAAACACCGCAACATATCATACAAGGACAAGATTAGAAAATAATTTGAAACATACAGCATGTTAATGATCAGTAGCGAACAATAGGCAATGGTAATTATAACAAGTAGTTATGTAGGAGTCAAAATATCCTTGCTCATTAAAGTCACACAATAAAGAAGGACAAAGGAGGATAGAATTCATATAAGGCCAAAAACACACTTCCGCATAAAAAACGTACGTGTCTCATGGTCCGTTTTTCGGGTCCGTGTTCCATTTTTTATGGGCATTTCTCCGGTACGTATGACATCCGTGTGATGGCGTATGCTATCCTTGTGTGTGTGTGGAATGCCCGTGTTTGCGTGTGGAATGCCCGTGTGTGTGTACATGGAATGTCCGTGTGAAATGTCCGTATGTGATGTAAAATGTCGGTGATACATACCCGCTGACAGCATAGTCACGCGTTGAGAATGAACTCGGGTGAACTTGACCCGACTTCATTGTCATACCGCGGCTCTGTCTGTGTCGCGTACTGATTAGCGGTCACCCGTGAAGGACTCACCAGTGACCGCTAATCCCCTGAGTGACTGAAGTGAGCAGCGCGATTAGCGCTGAAGTCACTCAGGTTACCCGCGGCTAGCTTGAGTCCACCCCCCGTGGCCTCAACTCGCCTGTGCTGTGCAACTCATCGCTGTCACTCGGGTAACTTGCTGTCACAGTTGGAGGATCTGGCGGTGGCCGCGAGTAACGTGAGTGACATCATCGCTGATCGCGCGACTCACCTCAGTTGCTGCGTGGAGCTGTCAGGAGCGGCGGTGTTCTTCTGCAGCTCCTGTCACCTTCATGTAGCAGAGCTGGAAGCGACGCTGGACCTCCGTGGATTACGCCGGACATGGATGGGTTTTTGGGGGCTTAATAAAGTGGTGAACGAGGGTATTTGTTATTGTTTATTATTTCAAATAAAGAATTTTTTCGTTGTGTGTGTTTATTAACTTTAACTTGTAGGTTAATCATTGGGGGTGTCTCATAGACGTTTGCAATGATTAATCTAGGACTTATTGGCAGCTATGGGCTGCCAATAACTCCTTATTACCCCGATTGCCAATGCACCAGGGCAATTCGGGAAGAGCCGGGTAGAGTCCCAGAACTGTCGCATCTATTGTATGCGGCAATTCTGGGTGGCTGCTGGCTGATATTGTTAGGCTGGGGGGCTCCCCATAATGTGGGGCTCCCCATCCTGAGAATACCAGCCTTCAGCCATATGGCTTCATCTTGGCTGGTATCAAAATTGGGGGGGACCGCACGCCGTTTTTTTAAAATATTTAATTATTTATTTTACTGCACAGTATAGACCCAACCACCGGCTGCTGTGATTGGGTGCAGTGAGACAGCTGCCACTCAACGTGGGGGCATGTGTAACTGCAACCAATCATAGGCGCCTGTGGGCGGGGTAAGCAGGGAATACGAGATTGATTAATGAGCGGCCGGCATTTTCAAATGAATTGAAGTCGCGTATTTTTGGCACAGCTGTTCCTCGCCGTGCTGATGATCGGGGATTGGTAAGTATCAGCCGGGGGAAGATACAGACCAAGCGCCAATGTAAGTATGACTGAGAACATTATAAAAAAAGATAAGTATACTGACTTTAATTAAAAAAAAAAAATAAGACATCGCTCGTTTAAAAACGCGCACTGACGAAACGTGCTGAACACGGACATGCTCCGTGTGCCGTCCATGCAGGCCCGGACCCATAGACTTTAGCGGGTCCGTGCCTGCGTGCTGACCGCCAAAAACGGACATATCGTCTGTGCAGGAAAACGCACATACGTACTTATCACATGGACACACGTTCCGTGTGATTTTACGCGTGTGTGCCATCACCCATAGAGTAACATTAGTCAACGTGTCTCCGTGTCTCCGGTACGTGCAAAAACGTACCAAACACGTACCGGAGGCAAGGATGTGTGTTGCGGGCCTAAGAGACAGTATACGATGAGTGGAAAAGTAATACAGCGAAATATGTTCCATGGAATAAAAGGGAGGGATGTACCTGGTGGTGCGAGGAATTCATTTACATAATGGGGCATGTTTATCATTGGTTGTTCAGTAAAAGAGATATGTTGTTAAGTTCAATGCATAAAGTGGACAAAAGCACAGGGGGTAGGGTTCATATAATTTACCTCATGTACAAATAGATGGGGTCCTCGATTCTAGTGTGCCGCCCCCATGCCAACAGCCGGGCTGCTCGGATCTGGATCCGCAGTGTGGCTCGAGGGATTCTACCGGACCCGGGGTTCTCGCAGACACTTCAAATATAAGGGGGTGTATTTGTACAGGATTTGCCGTAAACTGTCTGTGACGCCACCCACGGTGTGTGGTGAAGTATGGCACCACCGCTGCTGTTGTGGGACTCCCGGGGTCGATGGGATGGCAGCTGGATGTTAACCCCTCCGTGGGTAGGGATGGTTGCCCCGGGGCCCAGTGTCTCTATGCCGGGGATGGTGACTGCAGGGACCAGCGTGCCCGTTTAGACCGGGGGATGTTAGGTTACTCACGGTTGAATAAATCACACAAGTCCTGTGGTAAACCAAGGTGCTGGTGGCCGGCCTCCGCGGTCGGGTGTATCTGGTCCCACACCAGGGCTGATGGTCTGTGTCACTTTCCTCTGCACTCTGTGTTTGGTGTGTTGGACTTCCCGGTGTGAAACACGGGAGTCCGCTCCCGGTCCTTTTATTGGGAGCCTTGCCCGCTGACGCTGACCCTTGGGATCTACCGTGCCCTGGCGGATGCCCTATCCCTCTCGGTGGGTGGTTGTCTGCTTTTGGGACTTTGGTTGGGACAGGACCTATAATTCTGTCCTCGATTGGTTAATTAGCTAGGCCGTTGGTTCCGGTCCTGGCTTCAGGGTCCAAGTACCAGCTCTGTGCACGGTTTCCGGGTCGGTTCTCCGGTGTAGGTACCGGTGGGCTCCAACTCTACTCCGGTCCACCTCGGATCTCCGGCAGCCGTCTTCCCGTCTCCTGACAGAAATGGACCACCATCTGCCACCTAACCAGTACGCCGGGGCTCCAACCCCGACGCTTTTCCTTTCTCCTCCTCAACTACTCCACTCCTCTCCACTTGAACTTCAACTTAGAACTCCTGCTTTTACTGCCCTGGGTTCTCCAGACCCCTAGGTGGGCATTCTCCATCCGCCTGGTCCCACCCACTGGTGTGCCTTTCCTACCCTGGGGGAGGGGACTAGTGTTTCAGGTCGGCTGTGTGTAACCCTGTGTGGGATGGTGTTATGCGGGGGCCTAGACTGTGTGACTGCCTGGTTTTGCCAGGGAGTCACACTAGCACTGTGTGTGCAGCATTAGGATTTATCTTGTGACATCCCCCTATGTACAATATGAGCCCACACACGCCCCCTCCCTATATTCAGCATGAGCCCCCATATATCTCCCTAAATACCGGATTAGTCCTCAAATAGCTTGACTATATACCATATGAGCCAACATACAGACCTCTTATATAAAGTTTGACCCCCAAATAGCCCTTTATATACAGTATAAACCCCTACTTAGCCTCTATACACATCTTGAGAACTTACATAACCCCTTATATACAGTATGAGCCCCCATATAGCCCCCTCTATATACAATTTGAGCCACCACATAGCCTCCTACATACAGAATGAGTTCTCACGTAGCCTCCCTGTCACAAACCACCGGGGGGGTCACTCAGAAATCCCCCGCGCTGGCTACCAGTACGTCACAATCGGGGGGTAACAAGTGGGGGTCACCCCTCCTTTATACCTCCCGACCGACAGACAGAGCACGTGACGCGCTCTCTAGCGCCCCTCTTATAGTCAGGCCAATTATGGAATTGCCCGACAATAAGCAAGGAGGCCGCTATACTACTTATGCCGATTATTGAAGGGTCCCCGGTGAGAGTAAGGTATATATTCCCCCGACCTCCGCGGGCGGAATATATAAAATCTCCCCGAATCTCACTGGCCTCCCCACAACAATCCTTGGCACAATTCGCTGCCACCAACCGATTTACGGTAACTATTAGCCGAACACACAGACGTGGGATTCAAGATCGAGATAACAGAACAGCCCAAGATTAATTATATAATTTAATCGCCTAAAGCACACTAGAAACTACAATATATACAATAGGGAATCTACAGAATATACATATGTCAGAGTACAGTTACAGATAAAGCATGGTTTACAACAGGTATGCAATTCAATCAGTTACCTTGTGCGTCTGGCCACAGGGGGGCGCTGTAGACCAGGTTTCCAGGAACTCTCTCACAGGTCTGTCCCAACCAGGCCCCCGAGCAGAAGAACGCTGGAAAATGGCCGAAGTAGGGTTATCAACCTGGGCAGATCCAGGTCCCCTCCTACCTTAGTGACCTCACAGGGAAGCACTGCCACTCCCCCTGCATGGATCAGAATTATCCAGCAAAGGGGATTTTGGCTATAACTTTGCCTGGGAGCGTCGTAGGCGGACGCCAATGCTCTCATTGTGACAGTTATGAATTTAGCTACAGAACGAGGGGACTCATGACCTGTCTGCCAGTTCCCCATTGGCTGATATCACGCCTGGGGCATTTCCCAATGTCCTGTTCCCATAAAAAGGGGGTGCCGGCATCGTCCACATGCGGAGACACCATTTTTATGGTTGCCATATTTATCGGAAATATGGCTTGCGAGATATGAACCATTTTTTACTGGAGTCGTTCTGTCTGGCTATTTCCATAGCCTTGCTAACTAGCTAGCAGCTCCTACTACAGGGTGACGGCAGGGAGTCATCCTGTGTCCATTGTCCTAAAGCCACCTAATTTCCATATCACAGGACATGGCCATGGATTTGTTGCTAAACCAGTTGTGTGAAGGGAAGGGGGTAGTGACACCAGGAGAGGGCTTCCTGACATGACTTGAATGTCATGATTTATCGTCATATCTCCGGATTTACCTCACACCTCCCCCCTTTTGAGGGCGCTAGGGGGCAGCACACTCCGGTGTTCCCCCGTGCGCCCGTCCGCGACCTCTCCTTGTCGGGACAGCCCGTCTGCGTTACCGTGGTCACGGCCCCTTTTGTGGCGAATGGTGAAGTTGTATTGCTGGAGCGCAAGGCTCCATCGCAACAATCGCCCATTCGTCCCAGAGACGGTGTGCAACCAGCTGAGGGGATTGTGGTCCGTCTCCACGATGAAGTGGCGCCCGTATAGATAGGGTTGCAGACGCTGCAGGGCCCACACTATGGCCAGGCACTCCTTCTCCATCGTGGAATAGGCAACTTCCCTTGGTAACAGCTTCCTGCTCAGGTACAAGACTGGGTGCTCTTGGCTCGCAGAGTCCACCTGGCTGAGCACCGCACCGAGGCCGAAGTCACTGGCGTCGGTCTGTACTACAAACGGCCGCGTGAAGTCGGCTGCCTGTAGCACGGGCGGGCTGGACAGGGCGTCCTTTAGGGCCCGGAAGGCTGTCTCGCAGTCCATTGTCCAATCGACTGCAGAGGGCAGCTTCTTCTTGGTGAGGTCCGTCAAGGGCTTTGCCAGGCTACTATAGCATGGAACAAACCTCCTATTGTACCCAGCGGTCCCCAAGAAGGACATCACCTGCTTCTTGGTCCTGGGGGTGGGCCAGGATGCGATGGCTTCCACCTTCTCAGGCTCGGGCTTCAGGGTTCTCCCACCTACCCGGTGACCGAGGTACTGGACCTCGCTCATGGCCAGCTGACACTTTCCCGGCTTGATGGTCAAACCTGCCCGGTGGATCCGCCTGAGCACCTGTGCTAGATGCTCTAGGTGGTCCTCCCAGGTGGGACTGAAGACGGCAATGTCATCCAGGTACGCGGCCGCGTACCCTTCAAGTCCCTTGAGCAGGGTGTTGACCATCCGCTGGAAAGTGGCAGGGGCATTCCTCATCCCGAATGGCATCACCGTGGACTCGTACAGTCCAAATGGGGTAATAAAGGCAGAGCGTTCCCTGGCCTTGCGAGTCAGGGGGATCTGCCAATATCCCCGGCTCAGGTCCATGATGGTCAGGTACTGAGCCCCGGCCAACTGATCGAGCAGGTCATCGATGCGTGGCATTGGGTACGCATCGGCGACCGTGACAGCATTGAGCCCCCTGTAGTCCACGCAGAACCGAGTGGTTCGGTCCTTCTTAGGGACGAGGACTACAGGCGAGGCCCAAGCGCTGTTGGATGCCTGGATCACCCCCAGCTCCAGCATCTCGTCAATCTCCTGGCGCATGTGTTGCTGCACCTCCAGGGAGACCCGATATGCTGAACGCCGGATCGGGGGATGATCCCCAGTGTCCACGTGATGGACAGCCAAGTCAGTCCTTCCGGGCTGGTTGGTAAACAACCCCCGGAAGGGGTGTAGGGTGGCCCACAGCTGGGACCGTTGGTCCTCCAAGAGCTGGTGGCCAACCTCCACATCCTCAATGGATCCGCCTGCCCTAACCTGGGCTAGCATATCCAAGAGGGTTTCCGCTTCTCCCTCCTCGGGCAGGTTGCACACGGGGAGCGCACATGCCTCCCGCTCATGATGTGCCTTCATCATGTTCACATGGAAGGGCTTCCGCCTTCCACGGGCAGGGTCCAGGGTGACCAGGTACGTCACAGGGTTGAGCTGCTGGTACACGAGGTATGGGCCTTCCCAGGCTGCCTGAAGCTTGTCCTGTGGTACGGGGACCAGTACCCACACCTCTTGACCCACTTGGTAGGTCCTCTCACAAGCGTTCTGGTCGTACCAACGCTTCTGATCGGCCTGGGCTTGAGCCATATTGTCGTGTACCAGTTGCGTCAAGGCCTGCATTTTGTCCCGGAAGCGCATGACATACTCGATAACCGACACTCCAGGGGCGGCCAAATCCCCTTCCCAAGCCTCTTTCACCAGAGCCAGGGGGCCCCGCACACGTCGCCCGTACAGGAGCTAAAACGGTGAGAATCCTGTTGAGGCCTGTGGAACCTCCCGGTAAGCAAATAACAGGTGTGGGAGATACCGCTCCCAGTCACGCCCGTGGGAGTCGACCAACATCTTAAGCATCTGCTTTAAGGTGCCATTGAACCGCTCGCACAGGCCATTAGTCTGTGGATGGTACGGGCTGGCCACCAGATGTCGCACCTGGACTTGCTTACAGAGGGCCTCCATCAGCTGGGACATGAATTGGGTCCCCCGGTCAGTGAGCATTTCCTGGGGAAAACCCACTCGGGAGAAAATCTCCAGCAATGCGGTGGCCACCTTGTCAGCCCGAATGGACGACAAGGCCACTGCTTCTGGGTACCGGGTGGCATAGTCCACTACCGTCAGTATGAAGCGTTTCCCGGAGCTGCTGGGGATGGCCAGCGGGCCGACCAGATCCACAGCCACCCTCCTGAAAGGCTCATCGATGATTGGCAGAGATACCAGTGGGGCTTTGGGGCGTGGCCCCGCCTTCCCCACTCTCTGACAGGTTTCACACGAACGGCAGTAGGCAGCCACATCGGCCCCCATTTTTGGCCAGTAGAAATGCTGGTTTAACCTGGCCTTGGTCTTAGCGATCCCTAGGTGTCCGGCCATCGGAATCTCATGTGCGATCCGCAACAACTCCGTCCGGAACGGATAGGGTACCACCAACTGTCGGTCCCTGGGCCACGCCTCCGGTGAACCCTGCTGGACCGTGGCCCGGTACAGCCGTCCTTGGTCCCAGACCACTCGCTCCGGGTCCGAGTCCGAGGGAGGCTGGGCCGCCTGCTCCTTAAGAGCTGTCAGGCTGTCGTCAGCTTCTAACGCTGCCTGAAACCCCTGACTAGATGTGGCCAGAATCGACGAGACTGTCACATCTTCAGTCAGTACCCCGGGACCTGTGTCCTGGCCTCCACCTGACTCGGCTGCCACTTGGTCAGAAGGGGAAGAGCTATCGGACCTCCGGGAGGCCCCTTGGCTTCCAGCACTCCCACTGCGGGTGACAGCGGCCACAGCCGCTGCGACCGTGGGTCGTGCCTGCTCCTCCTCCGTTCCTGACCAAGTCGCCGGTTCAGGCAGACCTACCTGGCTTCCTGACACCCCGGTTGTGGGGGAACCATGCACCGAGATCTTACCTGGGAGCACTTCCGCTCCTGGACCGGCCCCAATCTCACCTGCCTGTTCCCCTCCTGCAGCAACAGAACCCCGCTGTGAAATCTCTGGGGACCCCACATTTGCTGTGGTAGCCCCCACCCCACACACTGGTCCTCCCCCTGCAGCACCCTGCTCTCTGCTTATCCCTGCAGAGGGCAGCAGATCCCAGCTCACAGGCTGGTTACTTGTAGAGGCATTGTCACACCTTTCTCTGACCCCCTCCCCTGTCACAGCTGCAGCTGTGTGTGTGTCTATGGTGTCTGTGCAAGCAGAAATATCAGAGTTCACTCCCTCCTCCCTTACATCATTCATAGATAACACATTAACATTGTCCGGAGGCACGTCAGCACTGGCTGAAGGTTCAGCCTTTGGGGCGGGGCCAAACTGGGAGGTTATTTGCCCCAAATCTGTCCCAAGTAGCACGTTTGCAGGGATCCGATCAGTTACCCCCACCTCCCTCACCCCTCGCCCTGCGCCCCAGTCCACATAAATGTCAGCAACAGGCAGCGCCGGGTCAATGCCTCCAATCCCGGAGACAGCGAGGGTTTTTCCAGGGATCAAGTCTTGGGGGGACACCATCTCAGGCCGCACCAGAGTCACCTCCGAGGCGCTGTCTCGCAGTCCTATGGTCACAGACTGGCCGACGGTGACAGGTTGGAAGCTGTCCAGGGACCTACCACCACCCCCACCCACACAATACACCTTGGGCGGCCCTTGGGACGGGGACGGAGCCGGGGCCTTGGGACGCTGAGGGCACATGGCCTTGAAGTGTCCAGGTAGGTTGCACTGGTGGCACCGTCTTGGTTCTGCCACGGGCCTGGAGAGGGGAGTTGAGGGGGACACCCCCTGCAGTCTAGGGGCAGGTGGGGCAGTCGCAGAGTTCATCTTACCCCCTCTCCAGGTGCTGCTGGTGGCTGCTCTCCTGGCTTCAGGAGCCCGATTGTTGGTGTAGTCATCTGCCAGGGCAGCTGTAGCCGTGGATCCCTTTGGCTTCTGGTCTCGGATGAACTGGCGGAGATCCTCAGGGCAGTTCCACAAGAGTTGCTCCGTGATGAACAAGTCCAGGATCTCCGGTCCGGTGGAAAGCTGCAGGCCTTGGGTCCAGTGGTCGGCAGCTCGGGCAAGTGCCCGCCGGTGGTCAGCCCAGGAGTCCTTTGGTCCCTTCTGCAGCGTCCGGAACTTCTTGCGGTAGGACTCCGGGGTGAGGTTGTACTGTTGGATCAGGGCCCGCTTGATGGTGTCGTAGCCCTGATCCGCCTCAGCAGGCAAGTCCCCAAGGATATCCAGGGCCTTACCCCTTAAACGGGGGGTCAGGTATTTGGCCCACTGGTCCTTGTTCAGATGATGCTGCAAGCAAGTCCGTTCAAAAGCAGTCAAGAAAGAGTCCAAGTCTCCATCCTTCTCCAGCACTGGGAAGTCCTCAACACGGACCTTTGGAAGTTTGGTGTCTGGAAGGTCACGGGTGGCTGATGAGGGCCGGAGCTGAGCTAGCTGCAGCTGGTAGTTACGCTCTGCCTGGCGCTCTTCACGCGCTGCTTGCCGCTCACGCTCGGCCATGAGTTCCTTGTAGCCCTCCCGGTCTCCAGCCTGGCGTAGGGCCATAGCCATTTGAAGAAGGCTATCCGAGCCTCCCAGGCTCGGTGGAATGGCACGTGGTGATCTGCGGCCCGCTGCGGAGCCTGGTGCTTCACTGTCCATTGCAGAGCGGAGGGCTGGCGTCTGGCTCGTTGAGGACCCTTGGGCGAGCTGCTCCTCATCTTGTCCAGCAGTGCCCGGTTGTGCAATGTCCTCTGCAGAGCTGTTTTCTGGCGTCGAGCTCCTGGAGGACTCGTGGACAACCTCCTCATCGTCTCTGGCCTGAGCATCGGCCATTCCTTTGGCTTTGCTCCTGGTGCTCTCAGCCATTCTTGCAGACTTTTGGTCACTGACACAGAACTGACACCTGATGCCTCCACACACCTTACAGTATCTGCACTCTGACACTCTAGTGTTGAGCTAGTCTGAAGACCCCAGCAGCCACAGCTGCTGCAGGCAGTCTTTAGTGTCTGGGAGTATGGGTCTCACACTCACACACACTATTATCTCGATCCCACCGCTATGCCACCAATATGTCACAAACCACCGGGGGGGTCACTCAGAAATCCCCCGCGCTGGCTACCAGTACGTCACAATCGGGGGGTAACAAGTGGGGGTCACCCCTCCTTTATACCTCCCGACCGACAGACAGAGCACGTGACGCGCTCTCTAGCGCCCCTCTTATAGTCAGGCCAATTATGGAATTGCCCGACAATAAGCAAGGAGGCCGCTATACTACTTATGCCGATTATTGAAGGGTCCCCGGTGAGAGTAAGGTATATATTCCCCCGACCTCCGCGGGCGGAATATATAAAATCTCCCCGAATCTCACTGGCCTCCCCACAACAATCCTTGGCACAATTCGCTGCCACCAACCGATTTACGGTAACTATTAGCCGAACACACAGACGTGGGATTCAAGATCGAGATAACAGAACAGCCCAAGATTAATTATATAATTTAATCGCCTAAAGCACACTAGAAACTACAATATATACAATAGGGAATCTACAGAATATACATATGTCAGAGTACAGTTACAGATAAAGCATGGTTTACAACAGGTATGCAATTCAATCAGTTACCTTGTGCGTCTGGCCACAGGGGGGCGCTGTAGACCAGGTTTCCAGGAACTCTCTCACAGGTCTGTCCCAACCAGGCCCCCGAGCAGAAGAACGCTGGAAAATGGCCGAAGTAGGGTTATCAACCTGGGCAGATCCAGGTCCCCTCCTACCTTAGTGACCTCACAGGGAAGCACTGCCACTCCCCCTGCATGGATCAGAATTATCCAGCAAAGGGGATTTTGGCTATAACTTTGCCTGGGAGCGTCGTAGGCGGACGCCAATGCTCTCATTGTGACAGTTATGAATTTAGCTACAGAACGAGGGGACTCATGACCTGTCTGCCAGTTCCCCATTGGCTGATATCACGCCTGGGGCATTTCCCAATGTCCTGTTCCCATAAAAAGGGGGTGCCGGCATCGTCCACATGCGGAGACACCATTTTTATGGTTGCCATATTTATCGGAAATATGGCTTGCGAGATATGAACCATTTTTTACTGGAGTCGTTCTGTCTGGCTATTTCCATAGCCTTGCTAACTAGCTAGCAGCTCCTACTACAGGGTGACGGCAGGGAGTCATCCTGTGTCCATTGTCCTAAAGCCACCTAATTTCCATATCACAGGACATGGCCATGGATTTGTTGCTAAACCAGTTGTGTGAAGGGAAGGGGGTAGTGACACCAGGAGAGGGCTTCCTGACATGACTTGAATGTCATGATTTATCGTCATATCTCCGGATTTACCTCACACTCCCCATAAACAATTTGCGTCCCCACATAGCCCCTATACTCAGTATGAACTCCCCACATAGCCTCCCTATATACAGTTTGAGGCCTCGAATAGCCCCTTATACACAGTATGAACCTCTATGTAGCCCCCTCTATATTATATACAGTATAAGCCCCCACATAGCCTCCCTATATAACATATGAGCCAAAACATAGTCTCTAAAGTTTGAGCCCTCACATAGCCCCCTACAGGATGAGTAATCAGTTTTCCGATATACAGTTTGAGTTCCCACATAGCCAATATATACAGTATAAACTCCCACATAGCCTCTATTTACATTATGAACCCTCACATAGTATCTCTAAATTCTAAGTCAACCCCTCACGTAGTCCCTTATATAGAGTACGAGGCCCTCCATAGCCTCCTAAATACAGCATACATACTGGAGTCATCACATAGCCTCCATATATGCAGTTTGAGACCCCACATAGCCTCTATATACGGTAGGAACCCCAGTATAGCCTCTCTATATACAGTTTAAGCTCTCACATAACCAATTATATACAGTATGAACAGTATGAACCTCCACATAGTCCCTATATACAGTTTGAGCCCCCATATTTCCCTGTATACAGCATGAACCCCCACAGCCTTTACATTCAGTTTGAACCCAAATATAGCCTCTCTATATGCAGGTTGAGCCCTCACATAGCCCCTTATATATAGTATGACCCCCCACATAGCCTCCTCTATATACATTATGAGCCCCCACATAGCCCCTTCTATATAGAGTATGAGCCCTCACATAGCCTGCTATATACAGCATGAGCCTAATCATAGCCTTCTATAATTATTATGAGCTCCACATAGCTTCTTATATACAGTACTAGAAGGTGGCCCGATTCTAACGCATCGGGTATTCTAGAATTTATTGTGTAGTTACTGTATGATTTGTGTTATATATATAGATGTTGTTGTGTGTAGTTGCCAAGTGTTTGTGTAGGGCACTGTAAATATTCTGGGTGTTGTCTGGGTGTGGGGGGTGAGAGCGGTGTTGTTTATGTGTTGCGTTGTGTGTGTTGCGTTGTTTGTGGAGCACTGTGTGTCTGCAGCATTGTGTGTGTGTGTGGTGCTGTGTGTGTTGCGCGGTTTGTGTGGGTGTGTGTGTTTTGGGGGGAGGTATGTTTTGTGCAGTGTGTGTGTGTGTTGGAGGAGTAGTCCTGGGGAGAGAGGAGTATAATAGTAAGAGTAGTCCTGGAGAGAGAGGAGTATAATAGGAGGAGTAGTCCTGGGGGGAGAGGAGTATAATAGTAGGAGTAGTCCTGGGGGAGAGCAGGATAATAGGAGTAGTAGTGCTGGAGAGAGAGGAGGATAATAGGAGGCGTAGTCCTGGGGGGAGAGGAGTATAATAAAAGGAGTAGTCCTGGGGAGAGAGTAGGATAATAGGAGTATTCCTGGGGGGAGAGGAGTATAATAGGAGTAGTCCTGGGGGGAGAGGAGTTTAATAGGAGGAGTAGTCCTGGAGGTGAGGAGTATAATAGGAGGAGTAGTCCTGGAGGTGGGGAGTATAATAGGAGGAGTAGTCCTGGGGGGAGAGGAGAATAATAGGAGGAGTAGTCCTGGGGGGAGAGGAGAATAATAGGAGGAGTAGTCCTGGAGGGAGAGGAGGATAATAGGAGGAGTAGTCCTGGGGGGGAGAGGAGTATAATAGGAGGAGTAGTCCGGGGGGGAGAGGAGTATAATACGAGGAGTAGTCCTGGGGGGAGAGGAGTATAATAGGAGGAGTAGTCCTGGGGGGATAGGAGTCTAATAGTAGGAGTAGTCCTGGGGGAGAGGAGGATAATAGAAGGAGTAGTCCCGGGGGGAGGAGTCTAATAGGAGGAGTAGTTCTGGGGGGAGAGGAGTATAATAGTAGGAGTAGTCCTGGGGGAGAGCAGGATAATAGGAGTAGTAGTCCTGGAGAGAGAGGAGGATAATAGGAGGCGTAGTCCTGGGGGGAGAGGAGTATAATAAAAGGAGTAGTCCTGGGGAGAGAGTAGGATAATAGGAGTATTCCTGGGGGGAGAGGAGTATAATAGGAGTAGTCCTGGGGGGAGAGGAGTATAATAGGAGGAGTAGTCCTGGAGGTGAGGAGTATAATAGGAGGAGTAGTCCTGGAGGTGGGGAGTATAATAGGAGGAGTAGTCCTGGGTGGAGAGGAAAATAATAGGAGGAGTAGTCCTGGGGGTAGAGGAGAATAATAGGAGGAGTAGTCCTGGAGGGAGAGGAGGATAATAGGAGGAGTAGTCCTGGGGGGGAGAGGAGTATAATAGGAGGAGTAGTCCGGGGGGGGAGAGGAGTATAATACGAGGAGTAGTCCTGGGGGGAGAGGAGTATAATAGGAGGAGTAGTCCTGGGGGGATAGGAGTCTAATAGTAGGAGTAGTCCTGGGGGAGAGGAGGATAATAGAAGGAGTAGTCCCGGGGGAGGAGTCTAATAGGAGGAGTAGTTCTGGGGTGAGAGGAGTATAATAGGAGGAGTAGTCCTGGGGGAGGAGTCTAATAGGAGGAGTAGTCCTGGGGAGAGGAGTATAATAGGAGCAGTCCTGGGGGGAGAGGAGGATAATAGGAGGAGTAGTCCTGGGGGAGAGGAGTATAATAAGAGGAGTAGTCCTGGAGGTGAGGAGTATAATAGGTGGAGTAGTCCTGGGGGAGAGGAGTATAATAGGAGGAGTAGTCCTGCAGGTGAGGAGTATAATAGGTGGAGTAGTCCTGGGGGGAGGTGTCTAATAGGTGGAGTAGTCCTGGGGGGGAGGTGTCTATTAGGTGGAGTAGTCCTGGGGGGAGATGTATAGGTGCCCAATGTGTGTGGGGGGCGTGGCCGAGCGGGTAGTGTGGGGGGGTCGTGGTCGAGAGGGCAGAGTGTGTGAGGGGCGTGGCCGAGCTGGCAGAGTGTGTGGGGGGGCTGGCTGAGCAGGCAAAGTGTGTGGGGGGCATGGCTGAGCGGGCAAAATGTGTAGGGGGCGTGGCCGAGCGGGCAACTATGCAAAGCGGTTTCCATAGTTACCCGATGTGTATCATGGTTACCAGCATACGCCGGCTTCTGGACACATGTGCCGGGAGCCGGGGTAAGCTAGTAAGCATGGTACACATCAGGTAAGTATTCAAAGTGACAGTGCTGGTTCACTTTTTGTTTGTTGGTCTCCTGCTGTGCAGCACGCATTGGCTTGTTTGACAACGGGAGACCAACGATCTGAATGAGCAGGGGACCGGCATACACTGGTAACCATGGTACACAATCGGGTAATTAAGCAAAGTGATTTCCATGGTTACCCGATGAGTACCATGATTACCAGCGTACGCCGGCAACCCCAGCAACGTGAGGGTATGTCTCGGCTGGGTTGCCGGTGTGGGCTCCCGGGGGTGCAGCACTCACCTGGGAGTCGGAGCTCCGTGTGGGTTCGGGGAATGCGTGCAGGGGGCGGGGCCAGGCCAGGCCGAGCGTCCAATGCGTGAGGGGACGGGGCCTGGCCAAGCGGCCAATGCGTGCGGGGGCGGGGCCGAGCCGAGCGGTCAATCCGTGCAGGGGGGCGGGACCAGGCCGGGACCAGCAGCCAATGCGACGGTTGTCACTGTAATGACATCATTTTAGAGCAAGACAGACACACAGACAGACAGACAGACAGAATAAGGCAATTATATATATAGATATTATGAGCCCCCACATAGCCTTTTTATATACATTATGAGCCCTCATATAGCCTACTAGATATATTCTGAGCAACACATAGTCCCCTATAAAAGAGTATGTGCCTCCTACACTGGGTACGGAAAGTGTTGAAACCCCTTTAAATTTTTCACGGTTTCATTGCAGCTATTTGGTAAATTAAAAAAAGTTCATTTTTTGCTCATTAATGTACACTCTCCCCCCCATCTTGACAGAAAAAAACAGAAATGTAGAAATTTGTGCTAATTCATTAAACAAGAAAAACTGAAATATCCCTATCAGTATGTCTGTAGAGTGGGGGAGGAAACCAGAGAACCTGGAGGAAACCCAGGCAAACATGGGGAGAACGTACAAACTCCTTGCAGATGTTGACCTTGGTGGGATTTGAAGACTATAGAGCTATCCACCGAGTCACTGTGCCTCTCTGTATATAGTTTGAGCCCTCACATAGAAAATTATATACAGTATGAGCCATCACATAGCCCTCTCTATATACAGTATGAGCCCCCACATAGCCCCCTACATAAAGGATGAGTCCTCATATAGCCTCCCTATATACCATATGAGCCAACACATAGCCTCTCTATATACAGTTAGAGCCCCAACATGGTCCCCTCTATATACAAGATGAGCCCCCTACATACAGAATGAGTCCTCACATAGCCTCCCTATCAGGGGCGTAACTAGAGTTTGATGGGCCCCGGTGCAAAGTTCAGACCTGGGCCCCCCCTCCACGTACATCGACATTTAGGGTACAGGATAATGACGCTGACACTCGGGGTACAGGATAATGATGCTGACACTTGGCTCTTACCCACAGCACCCAGATTTCCCATGATCTGAAATCCCTCTATCAGCACCCAGCTTTCCTATTTTCTGATATCCATCTTGTCCTCGGCACACTGCTTCCCCATGCTCTGCTATACATCTGTCCCTCAGCACCCAGCTTTCCCATATCAGAGCATGGGAAAGCTGGGTGCTGAGACATGATGTATAGCAGAGCATGGGAAAGCTGGGTGCTGAGAGATGTATAGCAGAGCATGGGAAAGCTGGGTGCTGAGGGAAAAGAGCCTTTTTCCCTCAGCACAAAACGTTCCCATCCCCTGCTTGTATCTCTGTCCCCCCTTGTATATAGTTCTCCAAATACAATAATGGCACCCACATAGCCTTCCAAATAGTATAAAGGGTCCCACATAACCCTTCATATATTAGAATACACTTCCATAGTCCTCCATGTATTATAATGCATTTCCCATAGTTCTCCATGCATTATAATTCACCCCATAGTACTCAATATATAATACTGCACCACATAGTCCTCCATATATTATAATGCACCCCCATAATTCTCCATGTATAAAGTAGCCCTTCAATTATTATCTTGAATTTCTCATAGTTCTCTATGTATTATATTTCACCCCATAGTTCTCCATGTATTATACTGCACCACATAGGCCTCCATATATTATAATGCAGCCCTATAGTCCTCCTTGTATAAAGTAGCCCTCCAATTATTATAATGAATTTCTCATAGTTCTCCATATATTATAATTCACCCCATAGTTCTCCATATATTATACTGCACCACATAGTCCCCAATGTTTTATAATGCACCCCCATAGTCCATGTATAAGGTAGCCTCCTCAGGCCTCCATGTATAATATAGCACCCAGTCTCTCCAGACCACCTCCATGTATAACAATGCACCCAGCCTCCTCAGGCCTCCATGTATAATATAGCAGCCAGCCTCTCCAGGCCTCCATGTATAACAATGCACCCAGCCTCCTCAGGCCTCCATGTATAATGCAGTATCTCTAGGCCTCCATGTATAATGCAGTATCTCCAGGCCTCCATGTATAATAATGCAGCTTCCTCAGACCTCCATGTATAAAGCAGCCTCTCCAGGCCTCCATGTATAATAATGCAGCCACCCCAGACCTCCATATATAATGCAGCCTCCCCAGACCTCCATGTATAAAGCAGCCTCTACAGGCCTCCATGTATAAAGCAGCCTCTCCAGGCCTCCATATATAATGCAGCCTCCTCAGACCTCCATGTATAAAGCAGCCTCTCCAGGCCTCCATGTATAATAATGCAGCTACCCCAGACCTCCACATATAATGCAGCCTCCTCAGACCTCCATGTATAAAGCAGCCTCTCCAGGCTTCCATATACAATAATGCAGCTTCCCCAGAACTGCCTTCCCAAGCCTCTGGCCACCGTTTACTCACTTATGTTAAAAAAAAAAACAAGTACTCACCTTCTCTCTTCCTTCCACTGCTGCTGTCCTCCCCACTGCTCATTCTCCCGGTGCTGCGGTCGGCGTCCTCCCGTCCTGCACTCTGTGCACTCAGCACAGCAGTCGCTCGGGAGTGACGTCATCGCACAGGGGGAGAATGGTGATGCATAGCGCGGCACCGGCCGCGCTATGCTTCATCATTACTGTGCGCGGTGACGGGGGAGATGCTGCAGCCGCTGACACCAGGCAGGGGGCTAAAGTATTAAGAAGTATTTCAGGCACAAAGAACAATGAGCTTCACATGTTTGGATTAATTCTCTCTTTTTCCAGCCTTTTTTGACTAATTAAGACCCTCCCCAAACTTGTGAACAGCACTCATACTTGGTCAATATGGGAAAGACAAAGGAGCATTCCAAGGCCATCAGAGACAAGATCGTGGAGGGTCACAAGGCTGGCAAGGGGTACAAAACCCTTTCCAAGGAGTTGGGCCTACCTGTCTTCACTGTTGGGAGCATCATCCGGAAGTGGAAGGCTTATGGAACTACTGTTAGCCTTCCACGGCCTGGACAGCCTTTGAAAGTTTCCATCCGTGCCGAGGCCAGGCTTGTCCGAAGAGTCAAGGCTAACCCAAGGACAACAAGAAGTGAGTACTGTGGAGAAAAAAGCGCAATAGGGTTTTACCCGAGTAATTTGGGGTGAAAACAAGAGCAAATGCACTCACCGAATCGAGTTGTGACAGTCACAACTACTATGCACGCATGATAATCCAGGCCATGGCAGCAGCACCCAGGATGGCTGATAACGGAGAGTAGTAGAATTGGATTTTAACACCGCGCCAATGACCGCTATGGACGTCTGTAAGATTTATGTTACTTTTTATTTCATTTACAGGTCAACGCGTTTCTGGAGTCTCTGCTCCCTTCCTCAGGACATGCAGGAAAAAAGTACATCAAATCTGCTCAAGATAAGGACATAAGGACAACAAGGAAGGAGCTCCGGGAAGATCTCATGGCAGTGGGGACATTGGTTTCAGTCAATACCATAAGTAACGTACTCCACCGCAATGGTCTCCGTTCCAGACGAGCCCGTAAGGTACCTTTACTTTCAAAGCGTAATGTCAAGGCTCGTCTACAGTTTGCTCATGATCACTTGGAGGACTCTGAGACAGACTGGTTCAAGGTTCTCTGGTCTGATGAGACCAAGATCGAGATCTTTGGTGCCAACCACACACGTGACGTTTGGAGACTGGATGGCACTGCATACGACCCCAAGAATACCATCCCTACAGTCAAGCATGGTGGTGGCAGCATCATGCTGTGGGGCGGTTTCTCAGCCAAGGGGCCTGGCCATCTGGTCCGCATCCATGGGAAGATGGATAGCACGGCCTACCTGGAGATTTTGGCCAAGAACCTCCGCTCCTCCATCAAGGATCTTAAGATGGGTCATCATTTCATCTTCCAACAAGACAACGACCCAAAGCACACAGCCAAGAAAACCAACGCCTGGTTCAAGAGGGAAAAAATCAAGGTGTTGCAGTGGCCTAGTCAGTCTCCTGACCTTAACCCAAATGAAAACTTGTGGAAGGAGCTCAAGATTAAAGTCCACATGAGACACCCAAAGAACCTAGATAACTTGGAGAAGATCTGCATGGAGGAGTGGGCCAAGATAACTCCAGAGACCTGTGCCGGCCTGATCAGGTCTTATAAAAGACGATTATTAGCTGTAATTGCAAACAAGGGTTATTCCACAAAATATTAAACCTAGGGGTTGAATAATAATTGACCCACACTTTTATGTTGAAAATGTATTAAAATTTAACTGAGCAACATAACTTGTTGGTTTGTAAGATTTATGCATCTGTTAATAAATCCTGCTCTTGTTTGAAGTTTGCAGGCTCTAACTTATTTGCATCTTATCAAACCTGCTAAATCTGCAGGGGGTTGAATACTACTTTGTAGGCACTGTACATTATGAGCTCCACATAGCTCCTATATACAGTATGAGCCCCCACATAGCCTCCTAAATACATGCAAATATCCCATTCATATATGAACAAAACACATACTTCACTCTCTCCTGTTCCACCAGCCCTCTGCTTCTGTCTCCAGTGCACTGACGCTCCGCACAGCACACACGATTATGTGACGTCATCGCATCTGCTGTCCTACACTCTACATCAGTGGTCTAAAGCTCAGCTGAGTATATGGGCTGCGCATAGAAGAAAAATTTATTTGGGGGCCTCAGTCTTTGCAGGACAAAGTGGCATTTTTAGTGATACCATATTTTTTTTCTATACACCTTTAGGTCATTTTTTTTGCTTGTTTATTATAAAAAATGTGCACTTTTTTATTTCAGTTTATATATATATATATATATATATATAAAAAAACATTTTTAAATGGTAAAAAAGTCATGCTTTCTTTTGAACTAGCTGTAGTACCCGAGCGTTGCGCGGGATAGTAACTGTCTCTCTCCCAGTCTCTTCCAAAACGGAGTAGAGAAGGGGTTAACGCCGCGCATCAGCCAAATGAAAGTGTAGAGAAGTTGATGAATAATATCTTTTTTTATTTCATCGGTCTACGTGTTTCAAGGTCAAAACCTCTTCCTCAGGACCAGTACATCAACAAAGTGACCTTGAAACGCGTAGACCGATGAAA
The DNA here is from genome assembly GCF_048569485.1 of Anomaloglossus baeobatrachus. Classification (NCBI taxonomy): domain Eukaryota; kingdom Metazoa; phylum Chordata; class Amphibia; order Anura; family Aromobatidae; genus Anomaloglossus; species Anomaloglossus baeobatrachus. The sequence continues at coordinate 227,941,323 of NC_134358.1, read as the reverse complement.
TAAAAAAAGATATTATTCATCAACTTCTCTACACTTTCATTTGGCTGATGCGCGGCGTTAACCCCTTCTCTACTCCGTTTTGAATGCTCATCCACGTGGGGCTGCAGCAGACGCCATTATCTCATGCTTATCAGTGGTTGTGACTCTCACAACCATAGTAGGTGAGTGTATATTTCCTGTATGTACAACACTTGTCATCTGGTGTTATCCTATCAGCGCTTCTTATTTTAGATTTATATCTCTCCCAGTCTCTGTCTGTGTGTCGCTGTCTGTCTGTCTCTCTGTCTGTGTCTTTCTTTGTCTGTCTGTGTCTATGTCTCTGTCTGTCTGTTTCTATCTCTCTATCTGTATTTGTATCAGTCTATCTGTTTCTATCTCTGTGTCTGTCTGTCTCTCTGTATCTCTGTGACTGTCTCTATATGTGTGTCTGTCTGTCTCTCTTTCCCCGTTGTCTCTTTCCCCATCTGTCTTTGTTTGTCTCTTTCCCCGTCTGTCTCTTTCCCCGTCTGTCTCTTTCCAGGTCTGTCTCTTTCCAGGTCTGTCTGTTTCCCCATCTGTCTCTTTCCCGGTCTGTCTCTTTCCAGGTCTGTCTCTTTCCCGGTCTGTCTCTTTCCCCATCTGTCTCTTTCCAGGTCTGTCTCTTTCCAGGGCTGTCTCTTTCCAGGGCTGTCTCTTTGCCCATCTGTCTCTTTGCCCGTCTGTCTCTTTCCAGGGCTGTCTCTTTCCAGGGCTGTCTCTTTCCACAGCTGTCTCTTTGCCCGTCTGTCTCTTTGCCCGTATGTCTCTTTCCAGGGCTGTCTCTTTGCCTGGCTGTCTCTTTGCTTGGCTGTCTCTTTCCATGGCTGTCTCTTTCCAGGGCTGTTTCTTTCCCCGTCTGTCTCTTTCCCTGTCTGTCTCTTTCCAGGTCTGTCTCTTTCCAGGTCTGTCTTTTTCCCCGTCTGTCTCTTTCCAGGTCTGTCTCTTTCCGGGTCTGTCTTTTTGCCCATCTGTCTCTTTCCAGGGCTGTCTCTTTCCAGGGCTGTCTCTTTCCAGGGCTGTCTCTATCCAGGGCTGTCTCTTTCTAGGGCAGTCTCTTTCACCGTCTGTCTCTTTCCCCATCTGTCTCTTTCCAGGTCTGTCTCTTTGCCCATCTGTCTCTTTGCCCATCTGTTTCTTTCCAGGTCTGTCTCTTTGCCCGTCTGTCTCTTTCTGTATCTCTGTCTGTCTCTTTCTGTCTCTCTTTATCCATCTCCCCACTGACTTCATATTACCTCACACATAAGCTTCTTATACTAACAGTATATTTTGTTCCTGTAGCAACCACTGACATTTGCTATTAATAGCCTGTATCTCCCAACTCCATTCAGTTTAATGGAGGCAGGATTTTGGTGAGTAACTGTAAAGCGCGGGGTTACATTTTCCCATCAAAACATAGTCTATGACGTTCCCTGAGTCACATGAGGCGTCTGTGCAAAATTTCGTAATTGTAAAGGCGGCGGTGCAAATTCCTTTAGAGGACATACATACACACATACACTGAGCTTTATATATTAGATTTATTTTTTACATTTTATCCCTTTTTTTATAAGTAATATCGTTTTACAATTAACATCTTATAGTAATTTTGGCTAGCATCTTGTAGTAATGTTCCCATCCTGAACCCCATCTTCTAGTAATGTGCCATTCTTGTGCCCATCTTGTCTCATGTCGTAATGTGCCCATGCTTGTGCCCATCTTGTCCCTTGTAGTAATATGCCCATCTTTGTCCTCTGTAGTAATGTGTCAATCTTCTCCCGTGGAGTAATGTGCCTATCTTATCCCCTGTAATAATGTGCCCAATGCCCATCATTGTGACCATCTTGTCCCCTGTAGTAATGTGCCCAAGCTGGTAATCTTGTAACAATATCCCATGCAGTAGTAATGTACCCTATTATACCTTTCTTCACATACACAAAAAAAAAAATTCTTCTCATCTGTCTTCCGTTCCCTCTTTTCTGCTGATTGTGACTCACAGACCCCGTGATGATCATGGCCTAGCTGCCATCAGCACTTTACTTCAGTTGAATGATTTGTGGCGCTGCACAGAGCTGTTCTCTGTACAGCTATATCAATAGCTACCACCAGCCAATCAGAGGCCAGCAGTTGATGTCATGCACCAATGTCAGTTTCTGTCCTATGATTGGCCGGCAGCTACTATTTGCATATCTGTACAGAGAGCTTGTCTTTGCACTGCACTGCAACTCAGTCAACTGACGTAAAGTGCTGATGACAGTGGCCCCCTATATCGGCCACGATCGTCAAAGGGTTTGCGGGTCACAAGAAGAAGAAGCCTCAGGGGCCGCATACAGCCCACTGGCCGCTTCTTTGAGACTTTTGCTCTAAACCAATATATTCAACGCTATCTGCATCCTGAGGAGTGGTGATCACTAACGGGCAGCAGGGGAGGGCATGGTTGCGCCTGTGCCCACTGGTTTCAGCCATTTGGCTATCTCGGGCCGGACTGGAACATGCAGAAGGCCTTATGTGGCCCGCATGCAGCACTTTGCCCAGCCCTGCATTATTGTACCCTGGATAGGCAGTGATGGAAAGGAAAGAGAGATTAGGATGATGATTTTTTTTTTGTAGGACAATCAAGGCTGCCAAACAGTTAGGCATTTGGTTCCACAGTATATCGTGCCGAAATGGCAAAAAGGGTTCACTTTGGAATTGGGCATTTTGTATGCAAAACTAAAGGCCACTTTACATGCTGCGATCTCGCTAGCGAGATCGTTAGCGTGCGTACCCGCCCCCATCGGTTGTGCGTCACGGGCAAATCGCTGCCCGTGACGCACAAAATCGCTCGGACCCCTCACACTACTTACCTGCCTAGCGACGTCGCTGTGATCGGCGAACCGCCTCCTTTCTAAGGGGGCAGTTCGTTCAGTATAACAGCGATGTCACTAAGCGGCCGCCCAATCGAAGCGGAGGGATGGAGATGAGCGGGACGTAATATCCTGTCCACCTCCTTCCTTCCTCATTGCCGGCGGACGCGGGTAAGGTGAGTTTCCTCATTCCTGCGGTGTCACACATAGCGATGTGTGTTGCCGCATGAACGACGAACAACATCGTACCTGCAGCTGCAACGATATTTGGGAATAGGGGAGCATGTCAATGATAAACGATTTTGCACGATTTTGCAACCTTTTTTAATCGCACGTAGGTGTCACACGCAACAACATCGCTAACGAGGCCGGATGTGCGTCACGAATTCCGTGAGCCCAACGACATCACTTTAGCGATGTCGCTGAGTGTAAAGCGGCCTTTAGACCATTTCAGAGTAAATGAGATGGATGTTAAAGTGGAAAAATGGATCAGTCAGTACTTTGTAGTCTAAAATGTCACACCTCTGATTCACACAGCTTGTAAGAGCTGCCTTAGGCGGGCTTTGCACGTTGCGACGTCGCAAGCCAATGCTGCGATGTCACACGCGATAGTCCCTGCCCCCGTCGCAGCAGCGATATCTTGTGATTCCTGGGGTAGCGAACATTATCGCTACGCCAGCTTCACATGCACTCACCTGTCCTGCAACGTTGCTCTGGCCGGCGTCCCGCCTCCTTCCTAAGGGGGCGGGTCGTACAACGTCAGAGCGATGTCACACGGCAGGCGGCCAATCAAAGCGGAGGGGCGGAGATGAGCAGGATGTAAACATCCCACCCACCTTCTTCCTTCCGTATAGCCGCCGGCGGCAGGTAAGGTGATGTTCCTCGCTCCTGTGGCTTCACACACAGCGATGTGAGCTGCCGCAGGAACGAGGAACAACATCGTACCTGTCGCGGCAGCGTAATTTTGAAAAAGTCGGAGCCTACACCGATGATACGATAACGATGCTTTTGCGCTCGTTAATCGTATCATCTAGGATTTACACACTACGATGTCGAAAGTGACGCCAGATGTGCGTCACTTTCGATTTGACCCCACCGACATCGCACGTGCGATGTTGCAACGTGCAAAGCCGCCCTTACTCACTACAAGCACCACTCTGCTTCCCCTAGTGTTTGCCCTTCTGCAGATCTGCCTTTTGCTATACTCCCAGCACTGCTGCATTTTTGCTGTTGAAGGAGAGGTCCCACCCGGCTATAGGGAGGTGCAGCCAGACTTGGCAGGTATATAACCAATTGTGTTCTGCTTCTCTGGCTTATCCCCTGCCTGCAGTGGGTATATTAGTCATTTTCCATACATTACCTGATCTTAGGTCTTTGTCAGCTCACCTCCAGTGCACTCTGTTTTTGTCTTTGTTTAGTCTCTCCTGTATTGAACCGACATGTTATCCATTTGTCCTGACCTCTCCTCTCCAGATCTCGGTTACGTTTTCTGAACCTGTGTTGCCTGTCCCAACATTGGACTTTCTGACTATGTCTCTGCTGTGACCTCAGTACTTCATACACCTGCCTTGATCCATCGAGAACTGCCCTGAAGGTAGTATCTGGTACCTACCTGCGGCCCATCCTATCCTCACTATCTGAGTGACATTTTTCTCCAAAAAGAGTGTCATGCAAGTGCGGTCTGATAATTTTCATGGACCCATTGACTTTCATGGCTGTGTGTGATCCAATTTACGGATGCAAATAGTGCATGCTGTGTTTTTTTTTCCCTCGGAAAGACTTGGTCCAAGGAAAGAAATTAGAAAAGTGCACGGGGCCATAGTATAACATTGGTTCGAGTGTGATCCAATATTTTGTTGAATTGCACTTGGGCCAAAAATTCAGCCATCTGAATCTAGCCTAAGGCTGTTGAATTTGAGTTGGGAGATGCACGACCAGTTCGTACATGACGGTAGGCTTTCTGTATATAGCATATTCAGTAGTGCAGCCTTTCTTTGGCTTTCGTAGGGAAAAGAATTATAATCTAAAGTAATCCATTGAGATTGAAACTATATTCATGTATACTATACCAAGATATCCAGTGAGTGTGAAAGTTATATTGAAAATAAAGTTGTTTTTTTCTGTCCAATTGTGGAAGTAGACTAGAATTTTTTATGTATATGTAATGTCAGCTTGATGTTCAGTAAAGTCTGGGATACTTAGTATAGATTGACACAAGAGAGTCTGCAGGCTGTTCTTCGGCCATGTTAAAATAGAGGACACTGTTATCTTTTAATTTTAGACCTTGATATTAATTTTACAAGATAAATATGTTGTAACATGACTCCATTCTAGCCATGGTTGAGAAGATTAAGAAGAAATGTGCTCACTCATGTAAATATCTTGTTTATTGAAGGTAAACTAAGTCATTGAGTCATTGTGCTTCAGAATATCTTGTTTAGTGGGTGGGGAGATCAACATGTTAAATTTAATACGCTGTACAAAATAGAAAGTGACAAGTCAGACAACACTCCTAGGATTTATCACAAGTTATATATTTCACAATATGGTTGTATAAACTTGAGTGAGGTCTTTGATTTAGAAACAGAACACACCATAGGCATCACTTTTACAGTGTGGATGGGGTGGTTTAAGGAATTTCCTTGGAAATATTTTCTGGGATTCCCTCATAATAAAATGGTTACATATTACTGTAAAACTGCATTTTTTGTGTGGGTTTGCTGTTTACAGGGTTTCTGTCAGCACAGAATGATCGTTCAAACCAAGTACAGGCTCTCAGTGCATCAAAGCGTGGCCAAACAGGATGGTGTACCTCTTTTCTATCTCCGCAACATTCTCTGTCTCTGGCTCAAAGAAGGGGGCAGTAAATAGAGGATGTCACATCCTCATACCTGCTCATGTCCCCTGCTCCCGCATCCTCCGTTTAGTCCCGCGGTCCCAGGGTGTCCTGTGAAGTTTCATTGGTTCCCTTCCTTCCACATGTGTCAGAAGCACCTAAGTCCTCTTTCTGCTGATGCCTCATGCTCCACGCTGCCTGTCCCATCACCTAGCTCCCAAGGCCTGCACATGCGCCGCAGGCCTCTCGGGAGCATGCTTAGGGCACGGCCACGCTGTTCTTTCTTTTCTTCAAGGGCCAGCGCGACCTAACCCGGAAGTGCCTCTCAACCGCCCACAATGAGGCACAGTGTATATAAGGCATCCTCCCCCATTGGGAAGTGACTGATCAATATGTCACCGTAGCTAGTCTGCTCGTGCTAGTTGGCAAGTCTCTGTGCTCTTACCCACACTCCGTATTGTCCAGTGACATTGTTTGGTTTCTGCCTAGTACTATCAGTGAACCTGTCTGTGTCCGTCCTGTGTCCTCCAGACAATGCAAGTATCCACCCACCTGCCGGTGTCCACCAGAACCAGTCTGCACCATCTTCTGCCTCACCCGCTCAGGTCCCTGGTCTTCGTCCTGTGGTACCAGCTGTCGAGGTACTGGGATCCTCTGGGGCTACCTCCTGACTGTTACCTATCTGCGTTCTGTCTGCCTCCACCTCCTATGGTTGTGGTGACGTTTCGGTAGCCACTCAGGTCCACTCCTCCGGGTCAGTGAACAGTATCTTGAACCAGTGGACCCACTTCCTTCTCTTCCGATTTACTGGCCATGATAGTTTCAACATGCCATGGACCCCACTGGCTACAATACTCCCCAACTTGCTGGAGTACAATAGGAGCTTGTATGCCAACATGACACACAGACCTGAATGCTGACCTTTATGACATCGGTGGACACCGCCTGAACAGACTGCAAGCTGCCATCTCACCCAGCCCCTGTTTAAATCACAGTACCAGATGCAGTCGTCAACCCTTCCACTGCCTCCAGTTTCTGTCTCTCAGATTCCCCTCTGTTTAATGGTGATCAAAAGATATGCAAGGGATTTCTCAATCATTGCTCGCTGCTTTTTAAGCTCTTTTCTCACCACTTTGCTTCTGATCAAGCCAGTGGACTTTCTCATGTCCCACCTGGAAAAAGAGGCTTTGGCCTGGATGAATCTGCTTTGGGAGAGATATGATCCAATTACCTCCAACCTACAGGTCTTTCTGGAGACCTTCCGCAAGGTGTTTGATGAGTAAGAATGAGTCACCTCTGCAGCATCATCGCTCCTGAGATTGTGCCAGGTTACTCTTAGAGGGGCTTTGCACGTTGCGACATCGCTACTGCAATCTCATCGGGGTCAAATCGAAAGTGACGCACATCCGGCGCCGGTAACGACGTCGCAACGTGTAAAGCCTAGAAGCACCGATAAACAATCGCAAAAGTGTTGAAAATCGGTGATCTCAGTAGTGTCGATCATTTCTATAATTTCGCTGCAGCGACAGGTACGACGTTGTTCCTCGTTCCTGCGGCAGCACACATCGCTGTGTATGACGCCGCAGGAGCGAGGAACATCTCCTTACCTGCGTCCCGCCTGCAATGAGGAAGGAAGGAGGTGGGCGGGATGTTTACGTCCTGCTCATCTCCGCCCCTCTGCTTCTATTGTCTGCCTGTAGTGTGACGTCGCTGAGACGCCGCACGACCCGCCCCCTTAGGAAGGAGGCGGGTCGCCGGCCAGAGTGACGTCGCAGGGCAGGTGTGTGTGAAGCTGCCGTAGCGATAATGTTCGCTACGGCAGCTATCACAAGATATCGCATCTGCGACGGGGGCGGCTAGCGATGTCACAGCGTGCAAAGTATCCCTTACTGTTTGCCACTATGCTATACGTTTCCACACACTTTCCTCATATTTGGGTTGAAATAACAAGGCCCTGGTCGCCGCCTTTTGGGAAGGACTGTTGGGCAGAATAAAAGATGAACTTGCGAGTCATGATCTTCCCTCCACTTTGGATGCCGGATTTATCTAAGGTTCTAGGTGCAGACTAGAGAGGTCTACTGTGATAAGAGACCAGTGAGTCTAGCTCCCACCTTCGAGAGATTGCTCTCACCTGAGTCACCTCAATCCACCTCCACACCTGAACCTATGCAAGTTGATCACATAGTAATGGTTAAACAACGCTTGGGGGATTATCTGACTAAAGGGTTACGCTTCTACTGCGGTAACACTGCTCACTGTATCTGCTTCTGTCCAGAGAAACCGGGAAACTCCAAAGCCTAGGGCTGTTTGGCGAGGCAACGATACGTGAAGATACCACCTCTTCACCTTTGACTTTAACCGTCCAAGTGTCAGTAGGGAAGCCCGGTTTGGCATATCTGGACTCTGGTTCGGCTGGGAACTTCATGCAGCAGGACATGGAGGATCAACATCAGATTCCTGCCACACCACTTCCGAACCCTCTGATAATTTCTTCAGTAGATGGGAGAGCGCTCTCCGAGTCTGTGCACATTGTTACTGGGTCTGTGGAGCTCTGGATTGGCCGAAAATCACCTTCTATATGCTTCCAGTCCTAGCTCATTCGCTCATTCTAGGCCTGGTGTGGCTACAGATTCATGATCCAGTCCTTAACTGGTGCTGTGGAGAAATCATTCGCTGGTTTCAGTCCTGCCACGAGAAGTGTCTCTTCTCCGTTCGACCTGTCCACTAACCTCGCTGTCCATTTAGTTTGTCAGGTCTACCCTGTGCCTATTGGTGTTTTGTGGATGTCTTCAACAAGAAGGTGGCTGAAGTCCTACCCCCGCATGGGTAGCTGGGTTCTTCTTTGTTAACCCCTTAACGACCGCGAGCAGTAATATTACGTCCTAGTGGTCATAATGTTAATCCCTGCGGGCTGCTGCATGCAGCCTTCGGCGATCAGCACACGTCAGCTGATTTATACAGCTGACGTGTGTCTGCCAGGCATGTGTGGAATAGTGTTCTGCCCAGCCTTTTAACCACTTAAGTGGTGCTGTCATGATGTGACAACACCATGTTAACGGCGATCGCGGTAGAGCTGTACTCACAGGCCGATACTGGAAGTCACATGACGTGATCACGTAGATCCAGTTGTTGTCATGGTAGCACAGGGTCATGTGATGAATGCTGTAGCTCACATGACTCAGGTCCTGTAAGAAATAGCCGAGTACTGGTTGTAACAGGAGATGATCATTTATCCCGGTCTGAGCAGTGCTGCTTTGATCGGGAGAAATGAATGAGTGATCAGACAGCTGATCCCTATAGCCCCCTAGGGGGACTAGGAAAATAAAAAAAAAACAAATTTTAAAAAAGTTTTGAAAAATAAAAAAAAAATTAAAAACCTAAACGTTCAAATCGCCCCACTTTCACCCCATTGAAAAATAAAGGGATAAAAAGTATACACACGTTTGGTATCGCTGAGTTCAGAAATGCCCTATCTATCAAAATAAAAAATAAATTAATCTGATCGTTAAACGGTGTAGCGGCAAAAAAAAATCCAAAAACCAAAATTACGTTTTTTGTTCGCCACAAATTTTTGCACAAAATGCAATAACAGGCGATCAAAATGTAGCATCTGTGCAAAAATGGTAACATTAAAACATCAGCTCAAGATGCAAAAAATAAGCTGTCACTGAGCAATAGATCCCATAAAATGAAAACGCTATGGAAAATGGCGCAAAACGAGCGCCACTTTTTTTTTTTTTACAAACTTCTGATTTTTTTAACTCCTTAGATAAAGGTAAACCTATTCATGTTTGGTGTCCACGAACTCTCACCAACCTCAGGCATCACACTGACACATCAATTTTACCATATAGTGAATTGAACACAGTGAATAAAATATATCAAAAACAATAGTGCAATCGCACTTTTTTTGCCATTTTTCCGCATTTAGAATTTTTTTGCCATTTTCCAGTATTCTATATGGAAAAAAAAATGGTTTCGTTGAAAAGTACAGCTTGTTCCGCAAAAAACAAGCCCTCACATGATCATATTGACTGAAAAATAAATAAAAAATAATAAAAAATAAATAAATAAGGGTATGTGCGCACGTTGCTTTTTACCTGCTTTTTACCTGCTTTTTTGCTGCTTTTTCTTCTGCGCTGTTTAATGCCAAAATGGATGTGTTCTTCTATTCAAGCAAAGTCTATGGGAATTTGGGTTTCTTGTTCACACTATGTTGTTCAAAATGCTGCCTTTTTGTGGCAGAACTTTGGTCAAAAACTCAGCTTTTCAAAGAAGCAACATGTCAATTGTTTTTGCCATTTGGGTTTTGCACTGCAAAGCTGAGTTTTTGACCAAAGTTCTGCCACAAAAAGGCAGCATTTTGAACAACATAGTGTGAACAAGAAACCCAAATTCCCATAGACTTTGCTTGAATAGAAGAACACATCCATTTTGGCATTAAACAGCGCAGAAGAAAAAGCAGCAAAAAAGCAGGTAAAAAGCAGGTAAAAAGCAACGTGCGCACATACCCTGAAAGTTACGTCTTTCAGAAGAACGGCGAAAAAACCCCCGGAAAGCACAAAATTGTCCGGTCGTGAAGGGGTTAAAAAGCATGATTATCGTTGACCCTGTATTGATTACAGAGGTCTAAATCAGCTCACGTTTAAAAAAAAATACCTTCCTTTCATTTCTGAGCTGTTTGACTGTCTCAGAGGAGCTCGAATTTTCACCAAGCTTGACCTTTGTGCTACCTACAACCTGATCTGCATCCCACAAGGTGACAAATTGAAGACCACCTTTAACACCCAGGACGGTCACTATGAATACTATGTCATGCCGTTCGGACTCAGCAATGCCCCAGCTGTCTTCCAGGAATTGGTGAAGGACATCTTCTGTGACCTCCTGGTGTGAAGAAAACTCTTTTTCTCATCTCCCAACACTATTGGTGGCTAGCTCTTCATAAGGATATTTTGGACTTTATTGGTATATTTTCTAGGGATGATCGAATACCCTATTATTCGTGTGCCGCCCCCGTGCCAGCAGCCTGTGCTGCTCGGATCCGGATCTACGGTATGGCTCGAGGGGTTCTCTGGACCCGGGGGTCGCGCGGACACTTCGAATAAAAGGGGTACGTATATATACGGGGATTTGCAATAAACTGTCTGTGACGCCACCCACAGTGTGGGGTGAGATGTAGCACCACCGCTGCTGTTGTGGGATACCCGGGGGAGATGTGATGGCAGCTGGATGTTAACCCCTCCGTGGGTAGGGATGGATGCCCCGGGGCCCAGTGTTGTGCAAGGTTGCAGGGATCAGCACACTTACAGTTCAGTTGTCCTGGTGCTGGATGAAGCTGCACTGATGTGTGGAGTCAATGAACACACAGTTCTTTTAGTAAACCAAGATGATGGTGGCTGGCCTCCGCAGACGGGTGTATCTGGTCCCACACCGGGGCTAGTAGTCAATGCCTTTCTCCTCTGCACTTCGTGTTTTTCTGATATAGAGTTTCCGGTGTGTAACACGGGAGTCCGCTCCCGGTCCTTTGGTTGGGAGCCGTGCCCGTCAGATGCTGACCCGTGGGATCTACCTGGACCTGGCGGATGCCCTATCCCTCTCTGTGGGTGGTTGTCTACTTTTAAGGACTTAGGTTGGGACAGGACCTAAAATCCTGCCCTCAATTGGTTAATTAGCTAGGCCGTTGGTGCCGGTCCTGGCTTCAGGGTCCAAAGTACCCCCTTTGTGCATGGTTTCCAGGTCGGTTCTCCAGTGTCAGTACCGGCGGGCTACAACCCTGCCCCGGTCCACCTCGGATCTCCGGCAGCTGTCTTCCCATCTCCTGCTGGCTCTGACTACTGTCTGCCACCTAGCCAATGCGCCAGGGCGCCATCCCTGGCGCAGCTGCTCTTTGCACTTGAGCTACAGCCTGCACTCGGCCATGACACATGCGACAGAAAACTTCTACCCGGGTCCAGCTAAGTCACCCCCCATACCACCCCCGGTGTTTCCCGGTGTTCCCCCAGGGTCTTTACCTTTTTGCAGCATTGATCCCCCGCATTCCCTCCTCTTTCACATTAAACGCTGCGCGCATGCGCAGAGAGCGGCTGTCAGCTGAGTTCAGCTTCCAGTGTTCAGTGAGAGCTGCGCTCGCTGGCTGCACACACACTGCTGTTGTGGCTCAGGGAGAGTAGGTGCAGATTCTTTGCACCCAAACTTCACACATGGAAGTGTTTTTTCAAATATTTTTTTTTTTTGTCGCCTATTTTTTTTTTTTTTTTTTATTACTGACAGTTTGTGATGTCGAGTATCTGATAGACATCACAAACTGCTGGGTTTGATGTCAGGTGACATTACACATCTGGTATCAACCCCATTTATTACCCCGTTTGCCACTGCACCAGGGCAACGGGATGAGCTGGGACGAAGCGGGAGGATTGGCGCATCTAATGGATGTGTACCGCCCCGCGCTCGGCTGCAGCCGAGCCGCTCGGGGTCAGGCTCGAGTAGTGGGTGGCTCGAGCGCCTCCGGACCCGGGGGTCACGTCGCTCTGAAGGGAGGCTGGTGCTACGTGAGGGGTTTCGGTGGGGAGGTTCACGGCCGGGGCCATGGTGTTTAGGAATTTAAGTTCGTGACGCCACCCACGGGTTGTGGTGAGTGTGGACACCACCGCTGCCGTTAACTAGGCTCCCGGGGATGGTTTTGTGCAGCCTGGTTTTGACCTCTCCGTGGGCAGGGGGTGATGGTCCCAGGGTCCGGTGGTTGCGAGGTGCGGGTGCGCTAGTGCGATGCGGTGCGCGGCCCAAGGGCACTGTTGTACTCACTATGACAGATACACTGGAGTCTCTGGTAAACCAAAAGGATGGTGGTCGGTGCCCACAGCCGGCTGCATCTGGTCCCCCACCCGGTTCGGTGGTTCTCGCCTCTCTCCTGCACCTCGTTTTTGTAGATTTTGACTACCTATGCCTCAGCGACGGTAGTCCGCTCCCCGGCTTTGTGTGTGTCGGGAGAGCCCTTTTGCCCGCAGACGCTGGCCCGTGGGATCTCTCTGCCTGAGCGGTGGCTTTCTATCCCCCTTGTTGGGCTGTTGTCTTCAGTCGGGACTTGGGTGGGAAAGGACCTAAGGTCCAGACCCCAATCAGTAAATTTGACTCGGTCCAGTGGCTTCTGGGCCTCGTTCTGGGTCTGAGTACCCCTCCTGGTGCTCTGGTTTCCAGTTGTTTCCCCGGTTCGGTACCGGTGGCCCACTACCCTGTCCCGGTCCCTTACGGTTCCACCAGCCGTCTTCCCGGCTCCTGCAGGCAGCAACTACCGTCTGCCTCTTGGCCACAGGGTATCCGGGCTACGACCCAGATCCCTGACAGACGTTTACTACTTGCCAACTACTCCATTCTCCTCCCTAACAGATCTGTTGTTTTCCCGCCTCAAGCTATCCGATCTTCTCGGTGGGTGTGGCCAACCGCCTGGCTCCGCCCACTGGTGTGAACGTCAAGACCTGAGAGGGGTGACTCAGGGTTTTTAGGTTGGCTGCTGTTACCTTGTTAGGGGACGGGTGTTTGTGCAAGGGCCTGTCTGTGACTACCTGGCTAGTCCAGGGCGTCACAGATGCGCCACTTCTGGGACGGCTGCGGACTGTTATTTTGAGGCTGGGAAGGGCCAATAACTATGGACCTTCCCACCCTGAGAATACCAGACCACAGCTGTCCGCTTTACCTTGGCTAGTGAACCAATTGGGGGAACCCCACTTTTTTTTTTTTTAATTATTAATTAGTTTATAGATAATTATAAAAAAGAGCCTGGGGGCCCTCCAAATTGGATCCCCAACCAAGGTAAAGCTGCCAGCTGTGGTCTACAGATTGCAGCCATCTGCTTTACCCTAGCTGGCTATAAAAATGGCTTTTTTTTTCAAATTATTTGTTTTTTTGGCTAACTAGAAGGCCACATGAAAGTCACTAAAGGGTGCCAGCTTAGAATATGCAGGTAGGTGGGACATTATATATGTGTTTGACATTGATCTGCCTGTCTATCTATTTATCCATCTATCCTTTTTTATCCATCCATCCATCCATCCCTCTCCATACATCCATCCCTCTCTCCATCCATCCATCACTCTCTCCATCTCTCTCCATCCATCCATCCATCCATCCCTCTCTCCATCCATCCATGCATCCTTCCCTCTCTCCATCCATCCATCCATCCCTCTCTCCATCCATCCATCCATCCATCCATCACTCTCTCCATCCATCCATCCATCCATCCCTCTCTCCATCCATCCATCCCTCTCTCCATCCATCCATCCCTCTCTCCATCCTTCCCTCTCTCCATCCATCCTTCCATCCATCCATCCCTCCCTCTCTCCATCCATCCATCCATCCCCCTCTCCATCCATCCATGCATCATCCCTCTCTCCATCCATCCCTCTCTCCATCCATCCATGCATCCATCCCCCCCTCTCCATCCATCCATACCTCTCTCCATCCATCCATCCATCCCTCTCTCCATCCATCCATCCATCTCTCTCTCCATCCATCCATCCATCCATCCATCCATCCCTCACTCCATCCATCCGTCCCTCTCTCCATCCATCCATGCATCCCTCTCTCCATCCATCCATCCCTCTCTCCATCCATTCCTCTCTCCATCCATCCCCCTCTCCATCCATCCATGCTTCCATCCCTCTCCCCATCCATCTATCCATCCCTCTCTCCATCCATCCATGCATCCATCCCCCCCTCTCTCCATCCATCCATCCCTCTCTCCATCCATCCATCCATCCATCCCTCTCTCCATCCATCCCTCTCTCCATCCATCCATCCCTCTCTCCATCCATCCATCCATCCCTCTCTCCATCCATCCATCCCTCTCTCCATCCATCCATCCCTCTCTCCATCCATCCATTCCTCTCTCCATCCATCCATCCCTCTCTCCATCCATCCATGCATCCATCCCTCTCTCCATCCATCCCTCTCTCCATCCATCCCTCTCTCCATCCATCCATGCATCCCTCTCTCCATCCATCCATCCCTCTCTCCATCCATCCATTCCTCTCTCCATCCATCCCCCTCTCCATCCATCCATGCATCCATCCCTCTCTCCATCCATCTATCTATCCCTCTCTCCATCCATCCATGCATCCATCCCCCCCTCTCTCCATCCATCCATCCATCCCTCTCTCCATCCATCCATCCATCCATCCCTCTCTCCATCCATCCATCCCTCTCTCCATCCATCCATTCCTCTCTCCATCCATCCATTCCTCTCTCCATCCATCCCCCTCTCCATCCATCCATGCATCCATCCCTCTCTCCATCCATCTATCTATCCCTCTCTCCATCCATCCATGCATCCATCCCCCCCTCTCTCCATCCATCCCTCTCTCCCTCCGTCCATCCATCCATCCATCCATCCATCCATCCCTCTCTCCATCCGTCCATCCCTCTCTCCATCCATCCCTCTCTCCATCCATCCATCCATCCCTCTCTCCATCCATCCATCCCTCTCTCCATCCATCCATTCCTCTCTCCATCCATCCATCCCTCTCTCCATCCATCCATCCATCCATCCCTCTCTCCATCCATCCATCCATCCATCCCTCTCTCCATCAATCCATCCCTCTCTCCATCCATCCATCCCTCTCCCCATCCATCCCTCCCTCACTCCATCCATCCATCAATCCAGCCCTCTCTCCGATAGATAGATAGATAGATAGATAGATGATATTACAGCTTTTATTTGTGATGTATGTGTTTCCCCCCCAGCAGTATGTGTGATGGAGCAGTGACCCTGCGGGAGCTTGGATATGAGTTCTCGCAGGGTCACTGCCGGTCAGTGACGTCACTCTGAGTTGTGCTTTATGGCAGCACTGAAGTTCTCTCGATATGGGTAGATAGATAGATGGATAGATAGATAGATAATGGATACATAGATAGATAGATAATGGATTGATTGATAGATAGATGGATAGATGGATAGATAGATAGATAGATAATGGATTGATTGATTGATGGATAGATGGATAGATAGATAGATGATGAATAGATGGATAGATGGATAGAGAGTTAGGGGCACTTTGCACACTACGACATCGCAAGCCGAAGCTGCGATGCCGAGCGCGATAGTCCCCGCCCCCGTTGCAACTGCGATATCCTTGTGATAGCTGCCGTAGCGAACATTATCGCTACGGCAGCTTCACATGGACTCACCTGTCCTGCGACCGTCGCTCTGGCCAGTGACCCGCCTCCTTATTAAGGGGGCGGGTCGTATGGCGTCACTGCGAAGTCACACGGCAGGCGGCCAATAGGAGCGGAGGGGCGGAGATGAGCGGGATGTAAACATCCCGCCCACTCCTTCCTTCCGCATATCCTACGGAAGCCTCAGTGACGCCGGTAGGAGATGTTCCTCGCTCCTGCGGCTTCACACACAGCGATGTGTGCTGCCGCAGGAATGAGGAACAACATCGGACCGTCGCGTCAGCGTAATCATGGATTACGCCGACGCTGCACCGATGATACGATTACGACGCTTTTGCGCTCGTTAATCGTATCATCGAGCTTTTACACACTACGATGTCGCATGCGATGCCGGAAGTACGTCATTTTCAATTTGACCCCACCGACATCACACCTGTGATGTCGTAGTGTGCAAAGCCCGCCATAGATAATGGATAGATAGATAAATAGATACATAGATAGATGGATAGATAGAGGGATAGATGGGTGGATAGATGGATTAGTGGATGGATAGCTAGATGGATAGATAGATAGATAAATGGATAGATGGCTAGATAGAGGAAACTCCGCATCCTACTGGGGGAAGAGGAATCAATGGTGGAGATCGCCGCCCAATATGTCTCCACTTGTCATAAGATGAGGGGTACTAAAGACCTCCAAATGGGCCATCACTCCCTAAATTGTGGCCCCAACACCCCATCCCCACAACCCTAACCCACTCCCCTTTCACACTTCTTTTTTTGCTTTGGCAATGCTAATAGGTTTTTGGTCCTGCCAATAAAGCCTATTTGATTTGATTTGATTTGATAGATAGATAGATAGATAAATGGATAGATGGATAGATAGATAGATGGATAGATAGATGATGAATAGATGGATAGATGGATAGAGAGATAGATAATGGATAGATACATAGATAGATGGATAGATGGATAGATAGAGGGATAGATGGGTGGATAGATGGATTAATGGATGGATAGCTAGATGGATGGATAGATGGATAGATAAATGTATAGATGGATAGATGGATAGATAGATAGATGGATAGATAAATGGATAGATAGATAGATGGATAGATAGAGGGATAGATGGATGGATAGATGGATGGATAGATGGATAGATAATGGATAGATAGATAGATGGATAGGTAATGGATAGATAGAGGGATAGATAATGGATAGATAGATAGATAGATAATTGGATCGATGGATAGATGGATGGATAGATGAATGGATAGATGGATGGATAGATGGCTAGATGGATGGATAGATGGATAGATAGATAGATGGATAGATAGATGGATAGATAGCTGGATAGATAGATGGATAGATAGATAGATGGATAGATAAATGATATTACAGCTTTTATTTGTGATGTATGTGTTTCTACCCCCAACAGTGTGATGGAGAAGTGACCCTGTGGGAGCTTGGATCTGAGTTCTCGCAGGGTCACTGCCGGTCAGTGACGTCACTCTGAGTTGTGCTTTATGGCAGAACTGAAGTTCTCGCGAGCGATAATGTGGTGACATCACCGACCGGGAGAAATGACCTGGAGTTATCCCTGCAGCATCGTTCACAAAATGAGGCTGCATTGACCACTCACTCACAGACATCGCTGAATCAGTGTGGATTACGCTGGACCTGAATATTTGGGGGGTTAATAAAGTGGTGACAGAGGGGCTTTTTGGTGTTTTATTTCAAATATAGGATTTTTCGGTGTGTTTATTTACTTTACTTACAGATTAGTGATGGTGTGTCATAGATGCTGCCATTACTAATCTTGGACTTAGTGGCAGCTATAGGCTGCTATTAACTCCTTATTACCCTGATTGCCACCGCTTCACGGCAATCGGGAAGAGCCGGTGATACGCCGGGACTGTCGCATCTAATGGATGCGACATTCTCGGGGCTGTAGCGGGCTGATATTCTCGGCTGCGAGAGGGGGGCCGTAACCATGGCCCTCACCCTCCCCAGCCTGAGAATACCGGCCCGCTGCTGTGTGCTTACCTCGGCTGGGTATCATTTGGGGGGGGGACCGCACGTCGTTGTTTTAAATTATTTATTTATTTTACTACACGATATTGACCCGCCCACCGGCGGCTGTGATTGGTTGCAGTGAGATAGCTGTCACTCAGTGTGGGGGCGTGTCTGACTGCAACCAATCATAGGCGCCGGTGGGCGGGGGAAGCAGGGAATACGAGATGGTATAATGAGCGGCCGGCATTTTCAAAAGCTGGAAAACCCGCCACAGTGTGACAGCTGTGCAGCGCCGTGTTCATTGGCTGGAAAAAGGCGCCAGGAAGTTAGAAATGAAAATGAAAGTAACGGAGCGAATACCATATTAGCCTTCGGATAGCGAATACCTCGAATACCCCATTATCCGTCGGATACCGAATAGTGGCGAATACATTCGCTCATCCCTAATATTTTCTCTGTTATTATTTTATTGACTACTTTGACCTATCTATCTGGTGTTTCCCATACATGCGCAGACTCAGGACACTATCTTATAATAATAAAATATAATAAGTTTATTTGCTAACAAGACTACTCTCAAGTCACAAAGTAATACTAGCACATGTCAATTCATATAAGAATCAGTATGAAAAGCACATAACAAATTATACACAAATACAATGGAATAAAACACCAGTAAATAGAACCTTCACTTATACACTATTAAACCCACAATTGCCAAATAACATAAGACCTACATTGGCTAAAAACAAATACAATTACAGCCCACCCAACACTATCCTATCCCTATGGTTATGTCGCAGGCAAAGGGGACGCGCTCACTACGCTCGGGTCCGGAGCTTCTGCTGCTGCTGCTTGGTGGCTCGAGCGGTGGACCGGACCCGGGGACTCGAGCAGCGCTCCTCGCCCGTGAGTGAAAAGGGATGGTTTGGTTAGGGAGATTGTTCCTGACGCCACCCACGGGACATGGTGATGATGGCACCACCGCTGCTGGTAACGGGGATTCCGGGAGAGATGGTAGGGTGCAGCTAGGATGTTGTCCCCTCCGTGGGTAGGGGGTTTGTGATCCCGGGGCCCGGTGGTGTAACGGGGAGGCCATATGGCTGGGGTGCAGGGACTGCGCGGCAAGGTGCCGGACGGCACTGGTGTACTCACTCAGACAATCACTGACAGAGTCGTTGGTAAACCAAAACGGCCGGATGGATGGGTCTCGCAGCCGGCTGCAGTGTTGTTGTTGTGCTCTCCCCAGACGGCTGATGGTGGCTGTCTTTCCCTGCACCTTTTAGAAATGTTCTGACTCCTGTGGTTGCCCACCGGTAGTCCGCTCCCCGGCATATAGGTGCCGTAGGAGCCCATTTTGCCCGCAGGCGCTGGCCCTTGGATCTCTAGCCTGTGGCGGTGGCTGTATATCCTCTCTGGGTGGACGGTTGCCTTCAATCGGGACTTGGTTGTTAGGAAACCCCTGGGGTTCCTGTCACATTCGGATTTGACTATTGACGGCGGCTCCAAGCCTGGTCGGGGACCGATGGCCCTGCCTGTGTGCTTAGCTTCACTCCGTTCCCCAGTCCGGTACCGGCGGGCCGACGCCCGACCCCGGTCCTTACGGCTCTGCGGAGTTCCACCAACTCCTGCAGACGGCCACCACCATCTGCCAACCTTGCTGTCAGTGCCTGGGCTCCTACCCAGACACCTCAAGTGTTTACTCCTCTCACTTTCACCTCCAAGACTGGACTGACACTTTTCCCGCCTCCAGGCCTGTGAACTTCTCGGTGGGTGGGGCCAACCGTCTGGCTCCGCCCCACCTGGTGTGGACATCAGGCCCTGGAGGGAGGCAACAAGGGTTTTTGGTTGACTGGTGTTACTGTCTAGGGTGGGGGTGTGTATGTTGGTATATATGTGACTACCTGGCTAGTCCAGGGCGTCACAGTTACAGGTAAAGTACAGGAGTGGCGGATACTCAGCCATGTTGGTCATCCTTCATGTTGGTTCAAGAGCAAAGAGAGAAGAGCAAAGACCTAATAGGAAATATCGTTGGCTTATATAGGAGCCTGCAAACAAGTTTAATTTCCCCATCATTGACTGAAGACTGTGAGTCGTGTGCATTGCCAGGTGTTGGCGAAGAGTCCTCCCATGCTAGTTGAGGTTAAAACGTAAATTCAACTACATGATTCTTCTTTATCTGCGCCCCCAGCATAAGAGAGAGGTATATATTATATGTCTGTATATATAAAAATATATATATATATGATCTTTTTGCCTGAAGAGCTGGACATCCTCATCTTTTGCATATATATATATATATATATATATATATATATGTATATATATATATATATATACATTTTTATATATACCACACACTGCTAAAAAAGATAAAGGGAACACTTAAACAACATAATGTAGATCCAAGTCACTCACACTTCAATCAATCTGTCCAGTTATGAAGCAACACTGATTGTGAATCACTTTCTCCTGCTGTTGTGCAAATAGGACGAAAAACAGGTAGAAATGATAAGCAATTAGAAAGATAACCCCTATAAAGGTGTGATTCTGCAGGTGGTAACCACAGACCATTTCTATGTTGTCAGCCTTTTTGGCTGTTGTTTTGGTCACTTTTGCATTTTGTCATTGCTCTCACCCCTAGAGGTAGCATGAGGTAGTATCTAGAACCCACTAAAGTTGCTCAAGTAGTGCAGCTCATCCAGGATGACACATCAATGAGAACTGTGACAAGAAGGTTAGCTGTGTCTGTCAGCAGAGTGTTAACAGCATGCAGGAGATACCAGGAAACAGGCCAGTACACCAGGAGACGAGGGGCTATAGAAGAGCAACAACCAAGCAGCAGAACTGCTACCTCCTCCTTTGTGCAAGGAGGAACAGGAGGAGCGGTGCCAGAGCCCTGGAAAAGGACCTTCATCGGGCCACTAATATCCATGTGTCTGTTCAAACTCTCAGAAACAGATTCCATGAGGGTGGTATTAGGGCCCGATATCTACAAGTGAGTGTTGAGTTTACAACCCAGCACCATGCAGGACGATTGGCATTTGCTAGAGAACACCAAGATTGTCAGATTTGACATTGGCGCCTTGTGCTCTTCACAGATGAAAGCAGGTTCACATTGAACACATAGAACAGACATGACAGAGTCTGCAGATGCCGTGAAGAATGTTTTGCTGTCTGCAACATCCTCCAGGATGATTGGCTTGGCAGTGGACAGTAATGGTGTGAGGAGGCATTTCTTTGGAGGGATGCACAGCCCTCCATGTGCTAGCCAGAGGTACCTTGACTGCCATTAAGTACTGGGATGAGATCCTCATACCCATTGTGGGACCATATGCAGGTGCAGTGGGCCCTGGTTCCTTCTGATTCATGAAAATGATAGGCCTCATGTGGCTCAAGTGTGTCAGCAGTTCCTGCTTGATGAAGGTATTCATGCTATGGACTGGCTTGCTCATTCCCCATACCTGAATCCAATTGAGCACCTCTGGGGCATCATCTCTTGTTCCATCCACCAACACCCTGTTGCACCACAGACTGACTGATGCTTTAATCCCAGTCTGGGAGGAGATTCCTCAGGAGAACATCTGCCACCTCATCAGGAGTATGCCCAGACATTGTAGGGAGGTCATACAGGCACATGGAGTCCACCACACACATTACTGAGCCTCATTTCCTTGTCTTGAGGAATTTCCACTGAAATTGGATCAGGATCAGCCTGTAATTTGATTTTCTACTTTGATTTTGAGCATCATTCCAAATCCAGACCTCCATGGAATATTAATTTTGATTTACATTGATCATTTTTATGTTTTATTGTTCTCAGCGCATCCAATATGTAGTGAATAAAGATTTGGAACTGAAATATTTCATTAATTGAGAACTAGGATGTGGTATTTTAGTGTTCCCTTTATTTTTTTTTTAGCAGTTTATACGAGTAATATATGTATTTATATTATGTACCAACACTTGGCTTCTGCTGCCTCTATACATCACAGTACATTGCTGGCCGCAGAATGATTTATTGTAAAACCTGTCAGTGAGCTTGTTCTGATAGGTTTTGTAATCCTTAGCTCTTTTCTCTGGTACATCTTCTAAGATTACAGTGGAACCTTGGTTTACGAGAACAATCTTTTCTGGGAGTGTGCTTGAAAACCAAGTTACTCGTCTGGCAAAGCAAAATTTCCCATAGGAAATAATGCAAGGTCAGACAATTCGTTCCACAACTTGTTCAATGTCCCATCCTAGTCCCCTAATCTGGCATTAAACACACGCACACACACATATTATGCTCACCTTACCTTCCGTTCCCTCGCTGACCTCCTGGTTTTTGTAGTTCGCCGGTACAAGATGTGTATCGGGTAACCATCGTGACTGATGCCGGAGCTTCCGCTGCCAGAGCACTGACATCAAAGGCAGGAGCCGCTTGCCTCTGATTGGCCAGCGTGCTGACATCAAAGGCAGGAACCGTCGTGATGGTTACCCGATACACATCCTGTACCGGCGAACTACAAGAACCATGAGGCCGGCAATGGATCGGAAGGTAAGGTGAGCATAATATGTATGCGTGCTTGTGCGTGTTTATGAATGTTTGTGCGTGTTTGTGCGGACTGCAAGAGCGGGTCAGAGTGCGGTGAAAGTACGGAACCGGAAGTGTGTGCCGTGAATATTTGCTGGTACAGCAAAGCTTGCTCGTAAACTGAGTTAAAAATTTACAGCAAGCTGTGCTCGTATAGCGAAATACTCGCACACCAAGTTACTCATAAACCAAAGTTCTATTTTATTTAAGATCACACTAAGGTTCAACTTCCTTTAGTCATAAATTCAATGGTTGTCTACTGCATCTGCATCTGGTTGTAGCTTGAAAATATTGACCAGAACTCTGCTGTATGAAGAAGTCTTTAAGGGTATGATCCTACTGGTGTATAATATGGCTGGGTGCTATCCAATGTTCTAGAGAACTTGGACCAGTGTTATACTACAGTACAGTGCCAGCCATTGCTTTTTTTCTAATGCCGAATCAGCATGAGAAAAAAAATTGTTGCATGGTGCGTTTGGTAGCATATATTGGATGGTGCGCATCCATTCAAGTCAATGGGTGATCCAAAACATCGGATGACATCCAAGTGCAGTGCGATATACAGAGACCTGTGCTCCAATTTCTGCATGAGAGAGCATCAGATCACAGTAAAATGACACTTGGCTCACCCTTAGAACAGAGTTTGAGCAGAGTGTCATTTACATAATCGACCCAATTCTCACACATAAGAGGATATACACTAGTGTGAGCGAGTCCTAAGGGTTATTTGCATGTTCTAGTTAGACAGTATTAAAATAAGGAAGTTTTGAATTGACTTGCTCTATCTATTGTGGCAAATGTACACTAGCCATAACTAACTCTCTTATGTTTTGAAGAATCTAATGATCATGTGCAATGGTCATCATGAAGGGAAGAGGAGCAGGGTAACACATATTGTCAATGGTGGTATCTGCTCTGTATAGAGATATTAAATGGGTAACAAAAAAATTATTATTATGATCAAGTGCAGGTGGTCGCAAGGACCAGAAAGATCACTCTTCAGGCACATCCAACAACATTCTGTTCCAGAGCCCTTGCAGTGCCTTGTGTGACACGCATCAGCGACCTGGCCCCCGCTATCAGGTCACTAATCGCTACAAATCTTTCAGGACCAATTTTTTGGTCCTTTGTTTCCCGCTGCACAACATGCATCGGTGTGTTTGACACCGTTACAACGACTTTGTTAGCGACTTCCCTTTAAAATAACTGCTTTGACACGTCCCCAATTACCAGCTACAGTAGGTCGTTCTGCAGGTCCGTATCGCTGCTGCGTCATTGGCCTGGTCTGCCTGTTTTGAAAGAGAAAGGAGTGCACCAATTGTATGGCAACTAAATATAAGTGGGGTGCTATAAGAGTGCAACACAAAAGGATAATGTCAAGGGGAGAAAAAGATGTTGCACATAAACCACGCACGACCCAAAAAACAAAATAATGAAAAAAGCCTTTATTGAACACGAGATATAAAAACAAAAAACAAAACTGCATACACAGTCGACGAAGCCGCAGCAGCAGCGATACGCGAGGGGCTTACTGCATAACCGTCTACCCACCTCTGCCCCTGTCACAGGAGCTTCTCCGTCCTCCCTCCCTCCTCTGTCCATTCACCCATGGCATCATTGTACCTCTAGGCTTCCAGTCCACCTTGCCTTGCATCCATCTAGGCTCACCTGGGGTACGTTTTACTTTCATGTAGAGCTCTGGTTTGTCATTCCTTCCAGTTTTGGTGGCTACTGACAGAGCCTCATAAACTCTTTCTTTTCATGTCTCCAACTCAACCATTGGTTTGATTGCATGACTGTATACTGTGGTTATTATCCATGCATATATCTTCTTGCCTTGCCATTTGGATTGCCTCTTTTGTGGCTTGGTTACAGAGATGTTTTATTGCTTGTCATTTATCTGCTAGATTGGGTTGGTATACCTGTGATTTATTATTAATCATTGATATTTCTATCTTGAATATTTCACCCTTTGTTTTTTAATTGTTTTTAGGTCTGCCTGTTTGACAGCTCACCAGAGACTTTCCAGCGATCCCAGCCAGGTTGGGATCGCTGGTGGGATTGCTAGAAAGTATCAGTGTGTAAGGGGTGCTTCACACACAGCGAGCTCGCTGCCGAGATCGCTGCTGAGTCACGCTTTTTGTGACGCAGCAGTGACCTCATTAGCGATCTCGCTGTGTGTGACACTGAGCAGCGATCTGGCCCCTGCTGCGAGATCGCTGCTCGTTACACACAGCCCTGGTTCGTTTTCTTCAAAGGCGCTCTCCCACTGTGACACACAGATCGCTGTGTGTGACAGCGAGAGAGCGACAAATGAAGCGAGCAGGGAGCAGGAGCCGGCGTCTGGCAGCTGCGGTAAGATGTAACCAAGATAAACATCGGGTAACCAAGGTGGTTACCCGATATTTACCTTAGTTACCAGCCTCCGCCGCTCTCACGCTGCCTGTGCTGCCGGCTCCGGCTCTCTGCACATGTAGCTGCTGTACACATCGGGTTAATTAACCCGATGTGTACTGTAGCTAGGAGAGCAAGGAGCCAGCGCTAAGCAGTGTGCGCGGCTCTCTGCTCTCTGCACATGTAGCTGCATTACACATCGGGTTAATTAACCCGATGTGTACTATAGCTAAGAGAGCAAAGCTAAGCGGTGTGCGCTGGTAACTAATGTAAACATTGGGTAACCATACCCGATGTTTACCTTAGTTACCAGTGTCCGCAGCTTCCAGACGCCGGCTCCGTGCAAGCGCAGCGTCGCTTGCACGTCGCTGCTGGCTGGGGGCTGGTCACTGGTGAGATCTGCCTGTTTGACAGCTCACCAGCGACCATGTAGCGATGCAGCAGCGATCCTGACCAGGTCAGATCGCTGGTCGGATCGCTGCTGCATCGCTAAAGTGTGAAGGTACCCTAAGGGGTGCTTCACACACAGCGAGCTCGCTGCCGAGATCGCTGCTGAGTCACGCTTTTTGTGACGCAGCAGTGACCTCATTAGCGATCTCGCTGTGTGTGACACTGAGCAGCGATCTGGCCCCTGCTGCGAGATCGCTGCTCGTTACACACAGCCCTGGTTCGTTTTCTTCAAAGGCGCTCTCCCACTGTGACACACAGATCGCTGTGTGTGACAGCGAGAGAGCGACAAATGAAGCGAGCAGGGAGCAGGAGCCGGCGTCTGGCAGCTGCGGTAAGCTGTAACCAAGATAAACATCGGGTAACCAAGGTGGTTACCCGATATTTACCTTAGTTACCAGCCTCCGCCGCTCTCACGCTGCCTGTGCTGCCGGCTCCGGCTCTCTGCACATGTAGCTGCTGTACACATCGGGTTAATTAACCCGATGTGTACTGTAGCTAGGAGAGCAAAGCTAAGCGGTGTGTGCTGGTAACTAATGTAAACATCGGGTAACCATACCCGATGTTTACCTTAGTTACCAGTGTCCGCAGCTTCCAGACGCCGGCTCCGTGCAAGCGCAGCGTCGCTTGCACGTCGCTGCTGGCTGGGGGCTGGTCACTGGTCGCTGGTGAGATCTGCCTGTTTGACAGCTCACCAGCGACCATGTAGCGATGCAGCAGCGATCCTGACCAGGTAAGATCGCTGGTCGGATCGCTGCTGCATCGCTAAAGTGTGAAGGTACCCAGGGGCCTTAAGGCTGAACAACCCCTTTAATGCTTATCTTTACCAATTAGATCATATTGTTAACACATTTTTAGAAAATGACACAATGCATTTTTGTGTACTGAGATTGCATGTAAATGCAGAGTGCGGGTGGTAACAGCTGTAAATCTACTTGTGAATAGTACCTTTGCATGTGATAGACGGATGCAAATATCGACATTGACTAACACAACAGGGATTTGTTTTATACATAAGGATTTATATGCAACTATGTATGTTTCTGCTACAGCTCATTCATACAGACAGGGTATGTGAAATATTCTTTTTGCATTCTTAACAATGTTATACCCTTTATTGAGATCACTGACAAATTTATAACATTAGTTCTAAAGTTACAATACCCATATATTTTAGACTACTTGACTGCTGGAACCAGCAAGCAGAGCTGAATCCTGACAGTGAGCATATTACTCACTATTAAAATTGGGCATGCTACAATGCTTAATTTTATAATTAAAGGAATTGTCCAGGTATGCGATTAATGTCTGCAGTCACTCTAGGCGACCTCAGAATTCTGAATTCTCACAGTGCGAGCATTGCACACTTTTTGGATTATTCCTTGTCAGTGGCAAGAGTGGATGGTGTAGTGAGCACAAGTATGTGATTTGCCTATTTCAGGCCACATTCCAATTAGATTTGTCCAGCCTCGCTCAAGTCACTTGTATTGAACATGTCTAGTAAGCACATAACTGCATGTATGTAAGTCACACATGTGTGGATTTGTGACCTCCCACTTGCACCGGCGGCACCAGAGAATCCTGACAGCATGTAGTGTGCGAGCTGTGAGATTCCAGAAGTCTGCAGTCACACAGAGTAACTGCAGACTTATCACAAACTTGAACAACCCCTTTAATGCTCCTAACATATATAAAAACATAATAATCCTTAACTTGTCAGATGGCACAATACTTTATTAACATAGTCATGTATAACTTAATATTACAAGTTATGGATTGTTACATGTGTACAGGATAAAAACTAATAACAGCACAAGAAAACATCATCAGAACCAACAGCAGTATATACAAAATACTCCATTAGTACAAAACCACAGCATCCCTACTCTCATCGGTAAATGAATACATCACCAGAACCACCAGCAGTACAGAAATACATAACAAGAACAAACATCAGTACATGGTACATCAATTGTTCTGCCATGTCAGACAAATATACATTTGCATTGCATAAACCTACAACTCCTAGTATGTCTTTAACAAAGGTAAGGAGATACTGGGAGTTATCAGTAATCATGAGACTGCTGACCATACAGTAACCACAGTGCTGATTAGAATTAGTCAGAAATGCAAATAATTATTTACATCCAGGTACCTTATAGATGACGTTGTCTCTGATCAGAGTTGTTGTTTTTTTTTTCTTCAACTTGTTTAGGTGTCATGATGATTTTTCACATTTACAACCATATATAGCCTATAGCTGAGAGGCACTAGATATTTAAGGCATTCTCTCTCTATGGGACGTACCTGGGTAACATGGTTTATCCATTAGAGATGCATTGCTAGCTGTCAGGTCCCTTGTGCTGCTGCTAACTTGCTGTGCACTGTATTGCTAATACCTGTCTGTGTTCCAGTACCTGACATATCCGCTGCTGTTACTATCCATACCAGCTGTATCAGCCGTACTTACTGCTGAACTTATCTGTACCAGGTGTAAGTGCCAAACCCACTACTGCACCGATCTACAGTACATCAGCGGTACCTGCAGTTGTATACTGGCCGCGCTTGAGCATCAACTGCCTGGCTGCATTTGCCTTATCAGAGACTGTCAGTGTCCATACCCCTGGGGCCAGCTCCAAGTCTCCCTGATTGGCACCTGATGGTTCCTGGCAGACCAGTCCATTATCACCATCAGAGGTTCTGATGAATACTCGGTGTGCTCCTACGTTATGCCCCTCAGATGTACTGTGTGTTGTGGCCCAGTGGGTCCATTCCCGCTCGCACCTGCGAACATTACAAAACTTTGGTGCAAAATGCAGTTGATGAATAGGGCCCTAAAGCTGGGTTTACACACTGCAACATCGCAAAGGACATCGCTGTAACGTCACCGGTTTTGTGACGTTATAGCGACCTCCCCAAGTCTCTGTTGAGTCGCTGGTGAGCTGTCAAACAGGCAGACCTGGCCAACGACGCAACAGCGATCCGGACCTGCAGAGCGACCTAGCTGGTTGTTGGGGACGTTGTAAAGCTGCTATTTGAAAGGGAAGTCGCTGTAAAGTCCCCTTTACACTCTGAAACTTGCTAGCGATGCATGCTGCACAGCGGGAAACAAAGGACCTAGGAATAGTCCTGAACGATTTGTAGCGATCACAACTTCACAGCAGGGGCCAGGTCGCTGATAGGTTTCACACACTGCAATGTCGCTGGGGAGGTCGCTGTAACGTCACAAAACCGGTGACGTTACAGCGATGTCGTTTGCGATGTTGCAGTGTGTAAACCCAGCTTAAGTGTTATCCCTTTGTTTACATTGTTCACGGTCTGTTGTCAAGTGTAATCCTACTGTAGTAGTAGAGACACCATTTATAGATTACAGGAGATAGAGGGCAGGTCTTTAGGTCCAGTCACACTAAGCAACTTACCAGCGATCCCAACAACGATAGGGATCGCTGGTAAGTTGCTAGGAGGTTGCTGGTGAGATGTCACACTGCGACGTTCCAGCGATCCCACCAGCAACCTGACCTGGCAGGGATCGCTGGAGCGTCACTACACAAGTTGCTGGTGAGCTCACCAGCAACCAGTGACCAGCCCCCAGCGCCGCATGGAAGATGCTGCGCTTGGTAACTAAGGTAAATATCGGGTAACTAGGAAGAAAACTTCAGCTCACCTGCTGCCCAGACTGTTCAGCCTAGCGGGTGCCTAGAATCCTTCGGTTTATCCCAACCGGTAACAGGCAACGTGGAGTGAAAAGAAAAGGATGATCCGGCACAAAATCTCCTTTGGTAAAAACATCCAAAATTTATTGAAACATCATTAAAAATAGCGTGAAGACCAAGTATCCACTCAGATGGAAAGCATGGAGGTCATGATAACTTTACGCGTTTCGGACAGTTATAAAAGCACACTTATGATTAAGGACTTTTTTTGCTTTTATAACTGTCCGAAACGCGTAAAGTTATCATGACCTCCATGCTTTCCATCTGAGTGGATACTTGGTCTTCACGCTATTTTTAATGATGTTTCAATAAATTTTGGATGTTTTTACCAAAGGAGATTTTGTGCCGGATCATCCTTTTCTTTTCACTCCACGTTAAATATCGGGTAACCAACCCGATATTTACCTTGGTTACCAGTGCACGGAGCTACACGTGCAGAGAACAGGGAGCAGCGCACACTGAGCGCTGGCTCCCTGCTCTCCTAGTTACAGCACACATCGGGTTAATTACCCGATGTGTGCTGCAGCTAAATGTGCACAGAGCAGGGAGCAGCGCACACTGCTTAGCGCTGGCTCCCTACTCTCCTAGTTACAGCACACATCGGGTTAATTACCCGATGTGTGCTGCAGCTAAATGTGCACAGAGCAGGGAGCAGCGCACAATGCTTAGCGCTGGCTCCCTGCTCTCCTAGTTACAGCACACATCAGGTTAATTACCCGATGTGTGCTGCAGCTAAATGTGCACAGAGCAGGGAGCAGCGCACAATGCTTAGCACTGGCTCCCTGCTCTCCTAGTTACAGCACACATCGGGTTAATTAACCCGATGTGTCCTGCAGCTACATGTGCACAGAGCAGGAGCCGGCACTGACAGTGAGAGCGGCGGAGGCTGGTAACAAAGGTAAATATCGGGTAACAAAGGACAGGGCTTCTTGGTTACCCGATGTTTACATTGGTTACCAGCCTCCGCAGAAGCCGGCTCCTGCTGCCTGCACATTTAGTTGTTGCTGTCTCGCTGTCACACACAGCGATCTGTGCTT
Organism: Anomaloglossus baeobatrachus; assembly: GCF_048569485.1. Taxonomy (NCBI): domain Eukaryota; kingdom Metazoa; phylum Chordata; class Amphibia; order Anura; family Aromobatidae; genus Anomaloglossus; species Anomaloglossus baeobatrachus. The sequence continues at coordinate 227,911,298 of NC_134358.1, read as the reverse complement.
CACAGCAGGACAGCAACAACTAAAAAATGGCCCAGGACATTCAGCAACAACCAACGACCTCACAGCAGGGGCCAGGTTGTTGCTGGATGTCACACACAGCAACATCGCTAGCAACGTCACAAAAGTTGTTCGTTAGCAGCGATGTTGCTAGCGATGTTGCTTAGTGTGACGGGGCCTTTTGTCTCCCTGTTCTTAAGGCCCCTTTACACACTGAGACTTTCTAGCGATCCCACCAGCGATCCCGACCTGGCCGGGATCACTGGAAAGTCTCTGGTGAGCTGTCAAACAGGCAAACCTGGCCAACGACGCAGCAGCGATGCGGACCTGCAGAACGACCTAGCTGGTCGTTGGGGACGTGTCAAAGCAACTATTTGAAAGGGAAGTCGCTAACGAAGTCGTTGTAATGACTCGCCCACCCCAGGGCTATGGGACACCCGGTGCCGGGCCAGACTAGTCCGGTGGTAGTCAGTGGTGGCTGGGCCCGGCTCCGTGGCCCTGGTGGGTGTCAGTAGAATATGTGGCTTGATGAATAAAGTTTGTGTTCGTGACGCCACCTGTGGTTTGCGGCTATTAAGCCGCCACTGCTGTGTGAGGCCTCCGGGGTGATGATATAGCAGCAATGGTGGTACTGCTCCCCAGAGGTGGAGCGGAGCCCCGGGGACACTGTTAGTGCTCGTGAAAGTCTATGGTATTGTGTGGCTAACACGGTGCAGGGCCGACAGGCAATGAAAGAACCAGGCACAAACAACAGTCTCTTTACCTTTTCCTCTTTTATTTTGGGAACAGTCCAGTCCTGGGAGACCGTTACAGGTGGTGATGGGGATCCGGTCGGCCTGGAAGTACTTGGGGTGATACAGTACTTTCTGGCCAGCTGAGTATGAGGCCTACTCCTGTGCTTTTCTTTGTTATGATAGGACCCTGCTTCTCTGAATCTAGCAATGGCCCTCTTTGCTGCTGGGACCGATGGTACGTCCCTTTCCCTCTGTAGCAGGCTGCGCAGGCCCTCTCTGGTGCTTCTCTGCTGGAGTCCACACCGGGCCCTGATGCTGCAGCTGTACCTTCGGGATGTTTATGGGCCAGGTGCTTGCAGCTCTTCTGCCCTTCGGATTTGGCTACCAGGGAGTATTTTAAGCCCTGGTGGCCACAGACTCCGATGTCCGAGTCTCTCCGCTGCCTCTCTGCTACTCCTGCTTCCCTGGGCCAAGCTACTCTAGCTCTAGGCCCCAAATCCACAGGACAGCACACTCTGCGTCTGCTCACTATCACTTCTCTCTACAGACTGAACCTACTTCCTCCCTCAGGTCAGACTTGAGGAAGGCTCCCTGGAATTCCAGGTTCAGAGCTCCCCCTGCTGGCCGGAGGGAGAACTGCGGTGGATGTTAAACTTGCTGGCCAATGGACCTCCCCATTACCTCCACGCACAGCATTAACCCTTTGGAAGGGCAATGCTGTTGTGGCGACCAGGTCCTGGGGCGCCACACTCCCCCTTAGTTAAATTCAGTACTCCCGGACTGTAGAAAACAAAACAAGACATATGTTACAACCTTAAACAACTATAAGAGTCCAGTGTGGCTCCCTGCCGGGTGTCCATTACACTGCTCCATGGGGGACCCGCCGCGATAAAACCCCCAACGTAGGCTCTGGGCGTGCATCAGAGCATTGATGACCCCACTCTATGCACGCCGGACGGGTTTTTCTTCAGGGGTGCTAAGCACACTGGTGCTAACTATGTACAGCTAGGTGTTGGCCACCCATAGTCCAGTGGCCCAATTGTCTATTTTCTCAATCAAAAAAAAGAAAAACATTTTGTACACAACATTACAGACATTTCACATAACTATTTACATTCTAATAAGTACTCTTTCTTTTTACTCTCTATACCTTGGAGGGGGCTGTCCCCGAGTGCTGCGTTGAGACCTGCGTAGCTCTGGTGTTTGTCCCTGACTACTTGGTGTGTCTTCTACCTCAGCACTACAGGTAGGCCTAACCCTGATAGGTAAGCGTGATGATTGCCTATGTGGTCTAAGAGTCGCCATGGGTATGACAGGTTCACCACTGACAGGGGGTTGATTCTCCTGTTCCACTGCTGGCGTGTCATCTCGTGTTGGAGCGGACGGTTCTTTAGGTGGATCTGGAACCTCTTCTGTTTCTGGCTCGACCAACTGCGGGAACGTCAACACTGGTACCACTATGGCATTGTTTATTCGGGTCCAAGTTTTGGGGAATTTTCCAAGGATTGTTTGGATCATCTCTTCCTCTTTTTCTGGACTTTGGGGACTTTCTTGTACTTCTTATACTTCTTTTTGGATTCTGCACCGTTCGGGGCATGCTTTCAGGCGGTCTCGAGAAACTGCTTGATAGGTCTTGCCTTCATCTTTGCTTATGAGGCATACCTTACTATTGTCAAAGTTGGAGGGGATAATGGTGTAGGGTTCATTCTCCCACTGATCATCTAATTTATGCGCCCTCCGCTTTTTCTTGAGGACCTGTTCTCCAGGTGCTAAGGGAGTTGCTGGAGCTGTTTGATTGTAATGCTGCTCTTGTCTCGTTCTTGCTTGAGACAGGCTCCTTTCTACGCATTCCTGGACCTTGCGGTACTGCTGTTGTCGCTCTGTATCCCAATCTTCTATCTCCTGAACTGCTTCAGGTGACACAGTCCCCATCTCAAAGTCTACAGGTAACTTGCCAGGTCTTGCTCGCATCAGGTAAGCAGGGCTGCAGTTGGTCGAATTTACCGGGATATGGTTGTACAGGTCTACCAGATCTGGTAACTTCTCTGGCCATTGGTTTCTTTCTTCCAGAGGTAGAGTCTTGAGCATATCAATAACCACATGGTTCATCTTCTCGCACAATCCATTGGTTTGGGGGGGTATGGTGTGGTTCTGATTTTCTTACAACCGTACATGTTACAGAACTCTTGGAACACTTCTGCCTCGAATGCAGGACCTTGATCAGTCAGTACCCTTTCAGGGTAACCGTGAGATCGACAAAAGTATGCCTGAAATGCTCTAGCTGCTGTTCTGGCTGTCTGGTCCTTCACGGGCACTACTACCAGGAAACGAGAGTAATGGTCCACAATGGTGAGGGCGTACACATAGCCTGACCGGCTTGGTGTTAACTTCACGTGGTCCAGGGCCACCAACTCCAGGGGCTGCTTCGTGACAATTGGCTGTAGGGGAGACCTCTGGCTGGCATCATCTTTCCGCCTCAGGTTACACGGACCACAGTCTCGGCACCACTTCTCGACTGTCTTTCTCATGTGCACCCATTAGAACCGATCACGGAGTAGGGTCTCCAACTTCTTCCACCCGAAGTGTCCTGCGTTATCATGATAAGCTGCTAGGACCATTGGAGCATCCCTCTGTGGGACCACTATCTGCGAGACGAGTTCATTCGTTCGTCAGTTGACATATCTCTTGCAGAGCTTGCCTTGGTATGTGAACAGTCGTCCCCTCTCCTTCCACAGCTGCTGGGCTTCTTCTGGAGCATCTGGGCCAAGATGGGTCTCAGCTTGTGCTAGATTTTCTTTGACCAATCGCACGGCCGGGTCACCGTTCTGTGTCTCTTCCCAATTATGGTGGAGTAATGGGTTGACCGAGACCTCGTGCTGGCTCGAGCGCTTCACTCCTACAGCATGCTCACACTGGGAAACACCTTGGTGATGGAAAGCCGGTAACTCTATCTCTTCGAGTTCATCCAGGTCTTCTCCAGACTCGGGTAAGTGAGGCATTCTGGACAGCGCATCAGCATTGTTATTCTTCTTGCCAGGCCGGTACTTGATGGTAAAGTCAAAGTTAGACAGCCGGGCCATCCATCGCTGTTCCAACGCACCTAACTTGGCTGTTGCCAGATGTGTCAACAGATTGTTGTCCGTGAAGATGGTGAACTTGGCCGATGCCAGATAGTGCTTGAAGCATTCAGTCACTGCCCAAACAATAGCGAGGAACTCCAGCTTGAAGGAACTGTAGTTTTCTGGATTCTTTTCTGTGGGCCGAAGCTTCCTACTGGCGTAAGCTATCACCCTCTCTCTGCCTCCCTGCACCTGGGACAGAACTGCTCCCAGTCCCACGTTGCTGGCGTCTGTATACAGTACAAACGGCTGGCTGTAGTCAGGGTAGGCCAGAATTTCTTCTCCCGTGAGAGCCCCTTTCAGCCGGACAAAGGATGTTTCTATTTGGCTGCTCCATTCAAATGGAGGGTTCTGCTTCTTAGCCTGCTTTGGCTGGCCCACCAGGAGATCTTGAAGGGGCGCTGCTATCTTTGTGAAACCATCAATGAACCTTCGGTAGTAGCCTACCAGCCCAAGGAACTGCCGCACCTCCTTTACCGTGGTGGGTCTTGGCCAGTCCTTGATTACGGTGACTTTCTCCGGATCAGGTGCCACACCTTCTGCGCTGACCACATGACCCAGGTACTGTACCTTTGGCTTCAAGAGGTGACATTTGGACGGCTTTATCTTCAGGCCATATTTCGACAAGGACTCAAACACTTCTGCTAAGTGCCTCAGGTGGTCTTCATAAGTCTTGGAGTAGACTATGACGTCATCTAGGTACAACAGCACGGTTTCAAAGTTGTGGTGGCCCAATCAGCACTCCATCAACCTTTGGAATGTCCCTGGGGCATTGCAGAGCCCGAATGGCATACAGTTGAACTCGCAGAGGCCCATTGGTGTCGTGAATGCAGTCTTCTTTTTGTCCGCCTCTGCCACGGGAACCTGCCAATACCCACTGGTGAGATCCAAGGTGGAGAAATAGTTAGCTGACTTTAAGGCTGTTAGTGACTCCTCTATTCTGGGTAGTGGATAAGCATCTTTATGTGTAATGCGGTTAATTTGCCTGTAATCTACGCACATTCTCATTGTACCATCTTTTTTCTTTACGAGCACTAGTGGAGCTGCCCAGGGGCTACAACTATCTCTGATAACCCCAGCCTCCTTCATTTCCCGTAACATCTCTTTGGCACGCTGATACTGTGCTGGGGGTACAGGGCGGTATCTCTCTTTAATGGGATGATGATCACCCGTGGGGATTTGATGTTTAACCCCTTTCACCTGCCCAAAATCTAGGGGGTGTTTGCTGAAGACCCGCTCGTACTCCTGTACCACCCGGTAAACCCCATGCTTTTGGTGTGAGGGGGTGGAGTCGGTGCCCACATGTAATTTTTGGCACCAGTCTTCCAGCTGCCCCTTGGAGCCATTGTCTTCCGCCTGGTCGGACGGGATCAAGGGTTCCACTGCTTTGATGGTATTGTTGCTGACAGTGTACAGTTTTGCTACAGTGGCGTACCGGGGCAATTTGGCTTCCTCCTCCCAACAATTCAGGACACGGACGGGCACTCTCCCCTTGCGAACGTCTGTTACCCCTCTGGCTATCAGGACTCCAGGCCTACTGTCTGAATACACCGGTTCTACCAAGGCATGGTAATCCTGACCCTTGAGGCCTATTGCTGCCCGACACCATATCAACATTTCACTTCTTGGGGGTATTGCAATGGGGAGGGGGTGACTTACCCTCACACTGCCAATTTCTCCTCCGGCCAGCTCTACCTGCTGCCTCCTCATCAGGGCTCTGATCTCCCTCTGTAGGGCACGCTGCTGCCCGGAGCTGGCAGTTTCAGACGCCTGTTGCAACAAAATTATCACTTCGGCAATACAATTTTCTATCACATTTGTACCAATGGTTAGCAGTGGGTCAGATTCTTTGCGATCAATATCTACAATTATCATCCCCTGACATGGCAATTCTACCCGCCCCACTTTAATGGTTACTTCTTTATACCCAATTTGAGGTAAGGGCTGACCATTACTGGCCACAATTGTTAAATCATCATCTGGGCCATGGTCAATGTCTGAATCAGCCCAATATCTTTTGTACAGTTTATAAGGGATGGTTGTTACCCGGGACCCCGTATCCAGGAGGGCATTCAAAGGGATCCCATCCAGCACAATAGGAAGGACCGGTCGTCCTCCCACATACTTGCTGCGGCTGGGGGTTGAGCCGGGCTTCCTTACACCTGGGGGTCGGCTCCTGGCCCCAGGCTCAGCCCATTTAAAGGACAGTGTCATGCAATGTAGCCCGCCTGGCTGCAGCGGCAGCAGATCGGTTGTCCCGTTGAATCATACCGGTCTGTATCTTTTCCTCGGGTCGGCGGAATCCTCCTCTGTCGCATCCATGGGACGTCATCTGGGCTGGAGGCCAACTCGATTCTTGCAGGCGATGGGGTCACTTGTAGAGACTGCACGGTCTTGGCAAGGGCAGCTACAGTCTTGGTCAGCTCCTGGACCTGCTGTCTGAGCTCTGCAGTGGGGTCCTTATCCAGGGACTGCGCCTCAGCCCCTGCAGCGGCTCGTGTTGCAGGCACCACCCCGGGGTACGTGATAGCAAGAGGCCGGAGGGGTACTGGGTCATTCGGTCTAGATTCTCTCAGTACCCGGATGGCCTGGTTCTTAAACTTTGCAAAGTCCAAAGCAGGGTTCTGCAGGACCATGATACGCAGCTGGGTCCTGTGGGCATCTGACAGGAGCCCCTCTATGAACTGCTCAGTTAGGAGTTTGTCTTCTTCACGTACACTCTCTGGGTCCACCTGTTTAACTGCTTTCAGGGCCTCCTGCAAGTTTAAGGCATAGTCCCGTATGCTGTCTGTGGCCCGTTGTTTGCACCCAAAGAATCTCATCTTTATTTCTGCTGCGGTGCGGGTGTCAAAAGTACTCTTTATCTTGGCCAGTATCTGGGTTGCTGTCCCTTTATCTGTATCAGGCCAGGACTTCACTTCACGCTGGGCCGCGCCGGCTAGCTGCCCCATTAATATGCCCACCTTCTGGCTCTCAGTCAGCGGATACACCCGGAACAAGCTGTGCAGACTTTCTCTGAAGTCGCTCAAGGTATGGGACTCCCCGGAGTACTGCGGCAGCCATTCCGCTCCCAGGATGTACGGCATTGTGATCGGCATTACCGGCGCTACAGCGGGGGCTGGGGCGACGGCGACTGGGATTGCTTCGGCTGGTGACGCGGCGTCTTGGGCTATGGCAGCCACCTGCCCTTCCTCCGAGTCGGACATCTTCCTCCCCCTTAGTGAACCTTACCAGGCTCCGTTCACTTTTCAAATTCCCTTCTGGGTCGCGCGGGGTTAACAGCGCTCTGCTCTGATGGCGCGCTCCCTTCGCGCTCTTTGTCAGGCACGCCCCCCTTCTTCCTGCGCTCGGCGAGGCTAATGGCGGCGGCAGTTTTCAAACAGTAACACAGTCTTTTAAGCACAGTTTCTGCAGGCGCACAGGACCCGGTGGGACCGGGCACGAAATCCTGTTCGTGACGCCAAGGGGCTATGGGACACCCGGTGCCGGGCCGGACTAGTCCGGTGGTAGTCAGTGGTGGCTGGGCCCGGCTCCGTGGCCCTGGTGGGTGTCAGTAGAATATGTGGCTTGATGAATAAAGTTTGTGTTCGTGACGCCACCTGTGGTCTGCGGCTATTAAGCCGCCGCTGCTGTGTGAGACCTCCGGGGTGATGATATAGCAGCAATGGTGGTACTGCTCCCCACAGGTGGAGCGGAGCCCCGGAGACACTGTTAGTGCTCGTGAAAGTCTATGGTATTGTGTGGCTAACACGGTGCAGGGCCGACAGGCAATGAAAGAACCAGGCACAAACAACAGTCTCTTTACCTTTTCCTCTTTTACTTTGGGAACAGTCCAGTCCTGGGAGACTGTTACAGGTGGTGATGGGGATCCGGTCGGCCTGGAAGTACTTGGGGTGATCTTTCTGGCCAGCTGAGTATGAGGCCTACTCCTGTGCTTTTCTTTGTTATGATAGGACCCTGCTTCTCTGAATCCAGCAATGGCCCTCTTTGCTGCTGGGACCGATGGTACGTCCCTTTCCCTCTGTAGCAGGCTGCGCAGGCCCTCTCTGGTGCTTCTCTCCTGGAGTCCACACCGGGCCCTGATGCTGCAGCTGTACCTTCGGGATGTTTATGGGCCAGGTGCTTGCAGCTCTCCTGCCCTTCGGATTCGGCTACCAGGGAGTATTTTAAGCCCTGGTGGCCACAGACTCCGATGTCCGAGTCTCTCCGCTGCCTCTCTGCTACTCCTGCTTCCCTGGGCCAAGCTACTCTAGCTGTAGGCCCCAGATCCACAGGACAGCACACTCTGCATCTGCTCACTATCACTTCTCTCTACAGACTGAACCTACTTCCTCCCTCAGGTCAGACTTGAGGAAGGCTCCCTGGAATTCCAGGTTCAGAGCTCCCCCTGCTGGCCGGAGGGAGAACTGCGGTGGATGTTAAACTTGCTGGCCAATAGACCTCCCCATTACCTCCAGGCACAGCATTAACCCTTTGGAAGGGCAATGCTGTTGTGGCGACCAGGTCCTGGGGCGCCACAGTAACAGTGTCAAACACACCGGTGCATGCTGCACAGCGGGAAACAAAGGACGATAGATACTGATAGATGTGTAGCGATCAGCAACCTCACAGCGGGGGGCCAGGTCACTGATGTGTTTCACACACTGCAATGTCACTGGGGAGGTCACTATTACGTCACAAAACCGGTGACGTTACAGCGATATCGTTAGCGATGTTGCAGTGTGTAAAGGGGCCTTTGCTCTTGTGTGTCAAACTGAACACAGGGATAACAGACAGGTAGGCAATTGGCTGGTGCACTGAACACTGTGAAGGGAGGTAAAGGGAGTACCAGTACTTCTAGTGCTGACAGAATGCTGATTTAGAGGAATTGTACACTTAAAAAAATATTAAGCAAATTACAGAGCAGAAGCATCGGGACAGTTCCTGAACATAGACTGGTCAATATAACTAAAGATGTTTTTTTTTTCATATAATTGTGTTTGTTTCAATTATGCCAATGTTTCAAATGTACTAGTGAGTAACATAAAGTAATCACAAACACCAAGAAGTCTTTTGTCATTGGACAGAATAAACAAAATGGCTAAAAAATTGCAGAGTATATGTCATTTACATCAATATTTTGTCAAGTAAAGTGATCCAAATTAGCATAAATTAATTACTCAACTGTATAAGTGGAATTCATGAATGAAGAACAAAAACATACAAAACAGGAAAGTAAAGGGAAGAATAAAGAAAGAAGAAGTGCTGGAATTAATCTGCTGAATACATAACATAGATATCGCCGAGAGCCCAAAAGGTGTCTCAAGGATCCCAGTGTTAAAGATCTCTAGTCTGTTGTCATTAAGGGCTGCATGGTATACTAGATCGCTAACATCTTTAATCCCTGCGTATAAATCTAACACAGATGGAGGAAAGGATTGTTTCCAATAGAGGCTATTAAACATCGCTCTGCTGTCAGAATGTGTACATGTAGCCTGGTGGTCCTCTTATGCAAGGGCCAGGGGAGATATATAAAAGCAATACCCGAGGATCCATAGTGAGATCCTGGCAAACAAGTGATTGGACTTCACACCAGAAAGGATTAATTAGGGAACCTCTAGAAAACAGACACTATCAGCAAGAGGGGGAAAGAGATGGTGCAGCAGGTATCCCGGCCTTCAGAAGAAAATGGTTCATTCTAGGCGTTCAATGATTAGTGAAAAATAAATTTGTATAAAAGCAAACAAATAACCTGGTTCATGAGAAAATAAAATAAATTTACTGTCTTAAAACAAGTATTTCAGGTACATATGGCTTCCTCCGGTCAAACAAACAGGTATAGAGCAGATGAGGGTAAAAAGATAAAAATATCCCTAATGCACAGAAGTGGATCGAGGGAAAAACATTGTCAATTTTCATAAATGAAAAAATGTTTCAAAACACCTCCTAGAAAGAAAACATTTTAGTAAACATAAAATATACATAATTTATGCCAAAAATATGAATATTCTACTTTAATTCTTGAGCAGCATCAGTAGAAGAAAGTAAAAGAGATTGAATATGCTAGGCACCCATAAGGACACGTGCACACATTGAGTATTTGGTGACTTCCCCCAGTATCTGTAAGTCAAAACCAGGAGTGGAGCAATCAAAGAAAAGTATAATAGAAATGTGACGCCCTGGACTAGCCAGGTAGTCACATACATGCCAACATACACACCCCCCACCCTAGACAGTTACAACAGTCAACCAAAAACCCTTGTTGCCTCCCTCCAGGGTCTGATGTCCACATCAGGTGGGGCGGAGCCAGGTGGTTGGCCTCACCCACCGAGGAGTTCACAGGCCTGGAGGCGGGAAAAGTGTCAGATCAGTTTAGGAGGTGAAAGTGAGAGGAGTAAACACTTCAGGTGTCTGGGTAGGAGCCCAGGCACTGACAGCAAGGTTGGCAGAGGGTGGTGGCCGTCTGCAGGAGTTGGTGGAACTCCGCAGAGCCGTAAGGACCGGGGTCGGGCGTCGGCCCGCCGGTACCGGACCGGGGAATGGAGTGAAGCTAAGCACACAGGCAGGGCCATCGAACCCCGACCAGACTTGGAGCCGCCGTCAATAGTCAAATCCGAATATGACAGGAACCCCAGGGGTTTCCTAACAACCAAGTCCCGATTGAAGGCAACAGTCCACCCAGAGAGGCTATACAGCCACCGCCACAGGTTAAAGATTCAAGGGCCAGCGCCTGCGGGCAAAACGGGCTCCTATGGCACCTATACGCCGGGGAGCGGACTACCAGTGGGCAACCACAGGAGTCAAGAACATCTTCACAGGTGCAGGGAAAGACAGCCACCATCAGCCGTCCGGGGAGAGCACAACAACAACAACAACAACACTGCAGCAGGCTGCGGGACCCGTCCATCCGGACGTTTTTGGTTTACCAACGACTCTGTCAGTGATTGTCTGAGTGAGTACACCGGTGCCGTCCGGCACCGCGCCGCGCAGTCCCTGCACCCCAGCCAACCAACCCCCCTACCCATGGAGGTGACAACATCCTAGCTGCACCCTACCATCTCTCCCGGGATCCCAGTTACCAGCAGCGGTGGTGCCATCATCACCACGTCCCGTGGGTGGCGTCACGAACAATCTCCCTAAACATACCACCCCCCTTTTCACTCACGGGTGAGGAGCGCTGCTCGAGTCCCCGGGTCCGGTCCACCGCTCGAGCCACCGAGTAGCAGCAGCAGAAGCCCCGGACCCGAGCGTGGTGAGCGCGTCCCCTCCGCCCGCGACAGAAACTTGTCACCACTTCTGTATTTAATACTCACTCCAAGATTTTGGCTTGCAAATAATGAGGTAAAAAACTGACCAGAACACGTGTATGTGGCATAAGACACCAATCTTTTTTTCGGTGGCCAGTACGGGGGACACCTATCTTTTTTCTTTTTTTTTGGCCAGTACGGGGGACACCTATCTCCTTTCTTTTTGGTGGCCAGTACGGGGGACACCTATCTTTTTTTGGGGGGACCAGTATAGGGGGACACATATCTTCTTTTTTTGTGGTCAGTACAGGGGAACGCCAATTTTCTTTTTTTGGGGCCAGTACAGGGGACACCTATCTTCTTTTTGGTGGCCAATACAGGTGACACCTGTTTTTATTGTGGTAACTAGTACAGGGGATACCTATCTTCTCCTATCTTCTTTTGTTTGGTGGCCAGTACGAGGGACAGCAATCTTCTTTTTTTTGGTGGCCAGTACAGGGGACACATATATTCTTTTGTTCCTATTTGTAAAGTAGCTCAGTGAGGCTAAATTAACGCAAGTGCATATCCAGCTAGGATTCATACACTAGTGGAGAATCAGTTCAATAAGTCACTGGCTGTGAAATATGCCGGTGTCTGGGGTAGGGGCTGATTTTTTGTTAAAGGGGTTTCCCAGTTTTGGAAGACATAGGGAGCAGAAGTGGAAACTCAGCACTGGACCTGGGGAGGGTGAGTAAAAACATTTTGTTTTCTAAAAAAAAATCTGCAGCCCGGGGAGAGAAACAAAAAACCTTTGTAGCCTGTTATTAAAAAACAAAGCAATGTATTTTAGCAAAAGTTTAAGAAGCTGCTGCTGAACTATCACAGTAAAGGGACATGTTCTGGATGGAAAAAGTGGGGCCTATGTCTGACATAAATGGAAGAGAAGAAAAAAATAGCTATTGTATCAGTTGAGTTTGCACAAAGGACTCTTTACAATGTCAGCATTGTTCACTAAGTGATTCGTTCCCGACACATGCGAGAAGTCAGTGTGTGCCCTTATTTGGGTGATCTGCTAGAAAGCTTGATACTCAGCCAAGCCGTACTTATGACATAAGTGAGTTAGTGTGGATATGTGTGCAGCGACTTTAAGAGTATCCAGAACGTCTTACATAACATTTCTCATGAATGGAGTGCTGAGCAAGAAAGGCAAACTAGTAAATATGGTGATAAAGGTAATATATAGGTTATCTTGTAATTTTTTGTTGTTATTTTCTTCACATAAAAAATTTATCATGGAGCCTTAGCATGAAAAACTGTCTCCTCCATATTCTATGTGAACAGCAGGCATTACGCCCCTTTCATACATCAGTTTTTTGCCATCAGTCACAATCCGTTTTAGCAGATTGTGGCTAAACTGATGCGACATATCCGTTATATATGCCCCCAGCCCCTCCAGAAATGTATATATGCCCTTGCCCCTCCTGTGATGTATATATTCCCCAAGCCCCTCCTGTGATGTATATATGCCCCTCCTGTGATGTATGTATGTCCCCAGCCTCTTCTGTGATGTATATATGCTCCCAGACCCTCCTGTGATGTATACATGCCCCCAGCCCCTCCTGTGATGTATAAATGCCCTCAGCCCCTCCTGTGATGTATAAATGCCCCCAGCCCCTCCAGTAATGTATATATGCATCCAGCCCCTCCTGTGATGTATATATGCCACTCCTATAATGTATATGTGAGCCTAGCCCTTCCTGTAATGTATGTATGCCCTCAGCCCCTCCTGTGATGTATATATTCCCCCAGCCCCTCCTGTGATGTATATATGCCCCAGTCCCTCCTGTGATGTATATATGCCCCAGCCCCTCCTGTGATGTATATATACCCCTAGCCCCTCCTGTGATGTTTATATACCCACAGCTCCTCCTGTGATGTATATATGCCCCCAGCCTCTCCTGTGATGTATATATGCACCAGCCCCTCTAGTGATGTATGTGCCTCCAGCATCTCCTATTTGATGTATATGATTTACCAATCTGTTGACTGCGCTCCAGACCGAGACAAGCCTGGAATAGCAGTTGTGAGAAGCAACATGATCAATATAACAGCCGCAACAAAGAGAAGAAGCTCCAGCCATCACAGTAGGGGTGTAGGAGTGTGTTAATTAATTGTTTGACCAAATATATTAAGGTAATTTTAAAGGTGACTTTTTTTGCGGACCCAGAAGGTTGGTAGAAATTTCAAAATGGCCCCCGGAAGAAAAAAGTTTCCGCACCCCTGCTCTAAATTTAAACTTTCTTGGTCTCTTCATAATCCACATGTTTTCCATAGATCTCTATTAAAGGAGTTTGTTCTTTCTGTAGTATCTCCCTCATCCCACCTCCTCCAGTGTTGGCCTATGGAGGTCTGGAGTATAAGGTACTGAAGATCGTGTATTTTTGTAGTGTCCGAAATTCCCTTCTAAATCTCGTTCTTTGGAGAAGATATACAACAAAGGAGAGATCTTGGGTTCCAGTTCAAGATGTGGTCAGAGCCTTCCATTCAATATTTCCTGGGAAACCTGAGGGGTCCAGTGCCCCCCCCCCCCAGAAGAAGGGGTACAGTCAAATGTAATCATTTATAGTGTGCTAGGGACACAGTGAGTGACAGCTCACCCATCCTTCTGAATCAGGGGCATGCACGGCTGTCAGTTATGTTAGTGACAGTTCAACCGCTCAAACACTGGCAGGAGAGTGTTAGACTTCCAGTATTGTGAGTGAAAGCCCAGCAACCCAATCTGGTCAGGTCTGCTGGGTTTCTAGGATAATTACCCTACTATTTAGCTGGGTAACAATGGTCAGACCTTTGTCAGCCTTGGCTATGAGTGTGTATGTGTCGCCCTGCGCTATTAGGGGGGGCGCAGTCCCAGGGATCATGGGCAGTCACTCGGTCCCAGGCTTAACAGGTCCCTGGTGGCGATGCCCGGTCCCGTGCCCTGGGGTGGCTTCACAATAAAAAGGGGGATAGTTTAAGTGGAAAAGTTCGTGACGCCACCCACAATAGTGTGGCCAGGTGGAATGGCCACCGCTGCTGCGTTTCACTCCTGCTGGGGCCTGTGTTATGAGCAGCCGGTTGGTAAGCCCTCCATGGGTAGGGCCGGCCTACCCTTGGAGCCGGCCTACCCTTGGTTACCCGATGTTTACCCTGGTTACAGCTTACCGCAGCTGCCAGATGCCGGCTCCTGCTCTCTGCTCGCTTCATTTCGTTGCTCTCTCGCTGTCACACACAGCAATCTGTGCGTCACAGCGGGAGAGCAACAATAAAAAAATGAACCAGGGCTGTGTGTAACGAGCTGCGATCTCACAGCAGGGGCCAGATCGCTGCTCAGTGTCACACACAGCGAGATCGCTAATGAAGTCACTGCTGCTGCACTGCTGCTGCTAATGAAGTCACAAAAACCGTGACTCAGCAGCGATCTCAGCAGCGATCTCGCTGTGTGTGAAGCACCCCTAAATATCTATTTTGTCTTATCCCTCTGTCTTTTACAGTGCTGGCCAAAAGTATTGGCACCCCTGCAATTCTGTCAGATAATACTCAGTTTCTTCTTGAAAGTGATTGCAATCACAAATTCTTTGGTATTATTATCTTCATTTAATTTGTCTTCAATGGGAAAAAATAAAAAAAATTGTCATAAAGCCAAATTGGATATAATTCCACACCAAACATAAAAAAGGGGTGGACAAAAGTATTGCCACTGTTTGAAAAATCATGTGATGCTTCTCTAATTTGTGTAATTAACAGCACCTGTAACTTACCTGTGGCACCTAACAGGTGTTGGCAATAACTAAATCACACTTGCAGCCAGTTGACATGGATTAAAGTTGACTCAACCTCTGTCATGTGTCCTTGTGTGTACCACATTGAGCATGGAGAAAAGAAAGAAGACCAAAGAACTGTCTGAGGACTTGAGAATCCAAATTGTGAGGAAGCATGAGCAATCTCAAGGCTACAAGTCCATCTCCAAAGACCTGAAAGTTCCTGTGTCTACGGTGCGCAGTGTCATCAAGAAGTTTAAAGCACATGGCACTGTGGCTAACCTCCCTAGATGTGGAAGGAAAAGAAAAATTGACGAGAGATTTCAACGCAAGATTGTGTGGATGGTGGATAAAGAACCTCGACTAACATCCAAACAAGTTCAAGCTGCCCTGCAGTCCGAGGGTACAAAAGTGTCAACCCGTACTATCCGTCGGTGTCTAAATGAAAAGGGACTGTATGGTAGGATACCCAGGAAGACCCCACTACTTACCCAAAGACATAAAAAAGCCAGGCTGGAGTTTGCCAAAACTTACCTCAGAAAGCCTAAAACGTTTTGGAAGAATGGTCTCTGGTCAGATGAGACAAAAGTAGAGCTTTTTGGGAAAAGCCATCAACATAGAGTTTGAAGGAAAAAAAAGGGGCATTCAAAGAAAAGAACACGGTCCCTACAGTCAAACATGGCGGAGGTTCCCTGATGTTTTGGGGTTGCTTTGCTGCCTCTGGCACTGGACTGCTTGACCGTGTGCATGGCATTATGAAGTCTGAAGACTACCAACAAATTTTGCAGCATAATGTAGGGCCCAGTGTGAGAAAGCTGGGTCTCCCTCAGAGGTCATGGGTCTTCCAGCAGGACAATGACCCAAAACAGACTTCAAAAAGCATTAGAAAATGGTTTGATAGAAAGCACTGGAGACTACTATAGTGGCCAGCAATGAGTCCATAGAACACCTGAATCCCATAGAAAACCTGTGGAGAGATCTCAAAATGGCAGTTTGGAGAAGGCACCCTTCAAATCTCAGGGACCTGGAGCAGTTTGCCAAAGAAGAATGGTCTAAAATTACAGCAGAGCATTGTAAGAAAGTCATTGATGGTTACCAGAAGCGGTTGTTCGCAGTTATTTTGGCTAAAGTTTGTGCAACCAAGTATTAGGCTAAGGGTGCCAATACTTTTGTCTGGCCCATTTTTGGTGTTTTGTGTGAAATGATCAATGATTTGATTTTTGTTTCATTCTCTTTTGTGCTTTTTCATTGCAAGCAAAATAAATGAAGATAATAATACCAAAGAATTTGTGATTGCAATAATTTTCAAGAAGAAACTGAGTATTATCTGACAGAATTGCAGGGGTGCCAATACTTTGGGCCAGCACTGTATATACTCATCTGGCTTGACCTCAAACCCCTTGACTTTCAGCCTCACAGCTTGTCCATGAAAAGTTACTTAAGAGCCACAGCAAGTCAATTGCAAACTTGCTTACTTTGTGCTGTATAAGGCTACTTTCACACCACGTTTTTTTAACATGCGTTCTGAACGTCTTTTTGCAGCAAAAGCGGATCCAGTGCAAATACATTTTAATTTCAATGCATTTGCAATGGATGCAAATCAACATGCGTTGACATGCGTTTGCGTGCGGTATAGTGAGGATCCAGCGAGTTGTAGTATTTTAACATTTTTCAAAAACGTTACTTGTAACGTTTTTGAGCTGCGTCCAAATACTGTTTGTCACTGGATCCTGACTATACTGCACGCAAACGCATGTGAATGCTGGCATGCTGATAGACAGGATCCTGTTGGGCACAAACCAGCCTGGCATGATCACAGAGTCTCTCTCTCTCTTTCTCTCTGTCGGTCTCTCTCTCTGTAGGTCGGTCTCTTTCTCTGTCGGTCTCTCTCTCTCTCGATCTCTCTCTGTCGGTCTCTCCCACTCCCCCCTCTCTCATACTCACCGATCACGGGCGCGGCGCTACACGGCTGTCACACTGCTCTAGCAGCTTTTCCTCTTTTGAAAATGCAGGCCGCTCCTTATTCCATCTCGTATTCCCTGCTTCCCCTGCCCACCAGCAGTCAGACAAGCCCCAACGCTGAGTGACAGCTGTCTTACTGCAACCAATCAAAGCCGCCGGTGGGCGGGTCTATATCATGCAGTACAATAAATAAATAATTTAAAAATAATGGTGTGTGGTCCACCCCAATTTTGATACCAGCCAAAGTAAAGCCACACGGCTGAAGGCTGGTATCCTCAGGATGGGGAGCCCCACGTTATGGGGAGCCCCACAGCCTAAAAATATCAGCCAGCAGCCGCCCGGAATTGCCACATACATTAGATGCGACAGTTCCGGGACTCTATCCGGCTCATCCTAATTGCTCTGGTGCGATGGCAATTGGGGTAATAATGAGTTAATGGCAGCCTATAGCTGCCACTAAGTCCAAGGTTAATCATGGCAGGTGTCTATGAGACACCCCCAATGATTAACCTGTAACTGAAAGTAAATAAACACATACACCTGTAAAAAATCCTTTATTTGAAATAAAAGACAAAAAAAAACACACTCTTTCACCACTTTATTAAAATCCAGAAATACCCCTCCAGGTCCGGCGTAATCCACACGAGGTCCCACGACGCTTTCAGCTCTGCTACATGAAGCTGACAGGAGCGGCTATAGAACACCACCGCTTGCTTTGAGCTCAATGCAGCAACTGAAGTGAATCGCGCGATCAGCGGTGAATCAGGTAGTGCCTGCGTGTGTGCGGTGTTGATGGGTGCAGTAGTGCCGGTGTGTGCGGTGGTGATGGGGGCGGTAGTCCGATGTGTGCGGTGATGATGGGGGCAGTAGTGCCGGTGTGTGCAGTGATGATGGGGGCGGTAGTGCCTGTGTGTGTGCAGTGATGATGGGGGCGGTAGTGCCGGTGTGTGCAGTGATGATGGGGGTGGTGGTGCAGTAGTCTGTCTGTCTGTCTGTGTCTCGTTCAGTTCCCTTCACTGCCAATTGCATGACTCCAATACCCGCCCACAATTTCAAGTGACAGGATCCTGTAAAATAACACATGCGTTTGCATGCGTTTCTCTTTGGAAAAACAGGATCCGATTTTGCAGCAAAAAAATGACTCGCCCACCCCAGGGCCTTAGGTGACTCGGTGTCGGGCCGGACTAGTCCGGGGTAGTCAGTGGTGGCGGGGTCCGATTCCGTGACCCTGGTGGAGTCAATTAATGATGTGGCGATATTGGGGGAGACGGTGATAATGTTTATGTGAATATTCGTGACGCCACCTGTGGAAATTTGCAGCTATGGAGCCGCAGCTGTTGGAAGGGACCTCCGGGGCTGATGTTGTGGCAGCTGAGATGTTTCTTGCTCTCCACAGGTAGAGCGGATACCCCGGGGCAACCTTTGGTGCTTGGTAAAGTCTATGGTGTTTGTGTAGATGCAGTGCAGGATAAAGCAGACGACACAGAGCTTGCAGTTAGGATCTTTACTCACTGTTTTCTGAGTCCAGGTGCTAGCAAACCGGTTACTCACAGTACGCTGGGATCCACTGTCAGGTGCCTCCGCCGATCCCGGGTAGTTCAGAGGTCAATACCGGTGCACCCTTCCTGTGTCTCTTTCCTGACTGTCTTCTTAGCCTTGACTCTATTAGTTGAACTGGTCTCGGCCTCCACCACAAGGCCTGTACAAAGGGGGCTAACCGTAGTTGTATCTTGCTCCCTTCACCGGGGATCTATGGTGGGTTGTGGCCCTGGGCACTTACAACCACCCTCGGCCTTTGGTGTTACTTTATGAGGAATGGTCTTTCTTCCCTCTGTCTGGGGACCGTCCCTGAATGCAGCCAGATCCCTCCACCCGATCTTCCTGTGGAACAGGCCACGAGCCAATATGCCCTTCCGTGGCCCTGGAATCCTTTCTTTCTTTCTCTAGGTGTCACCTGGGCCTAACTAGACCCCAGGATCTCCACCAGGAACTTCTTTCTGTCACTCTCTTCCAAGGTAACTACCTCCCTCTCATACTCTCGACTTCACTCCTCTGCTCCTACTGACAGACTGACTGAACTTGAACTTCCTGGTTGCCCTGTCTACTCTCACTTGCTGACTCCTCCCACACACCCACTGACTAGGCTCCACCTACACTATTGGGACCAGGAATGGGACTTATGGCCCCATGAATACATCTATGGGGGTTGCTGCCACTATCCCTGACCCAGTGTATGCCTACCAACTGGTGTGTGCAAGTTTAGTCTGTGGACCAGCATATGACCTCATTCTTACCCAGGATGGGACATCACACCTCTGGCTGAAGTGCAATATCTCTGTGGCGACGGAAGCCTCAGGGGCGCCACACTCCCCCACAGCAAATCCCAGCACGTCCGCGGGCTGAAACAAAAATACAGTGGTGTTAACTGCAAAAATTTTTATATGCTGTAATAACAATAAAACATTTCATCCCTTTATGGGAGGCACTTTCACTTGAACGTTGCATTTACATAGAAAATAAAACTTTAGAGTCTTTGGTGCACTTTACTGTCCAGTGCACAAGTGCTGTAGGATACTTTCCCACCATAATTCTGGTAGGGGGCACAACGGGTGCAACTATATACATTTAAAGTTCTGGTCACACATAGTCCAGTGGCCCAGTTGTCCATCAAACTACAATTTGCAAAACATTATTTACACAATATACACCGGCCACTTCAAGTCCAGTGGCCCGGTGAACACAAACAGTGGGGGGTCGTCTTCAAAAAGAATGCGGGGCAGGAAAATTCAGGAAGGGTGACATCTTCAAAAAGAACAATTGGAAGGGCGGTGCAGAGGGGACATCTTCACAAAGAAAGCAGGGCAATAGGGGCTGAAGAGGGGCTATTTACAAGAAATGTCTGCTCATCTAGTAGTTTTCAGGCTCTTCCTCCGGTAGCTGAAAAGCCACTGCCCGGGCGGTCTGAGTCCCTTGACTTGTGATGCTGGTGCTGACACTAGAATTTCTGGCACTAGGACTGTGTGAAAAGGAGACTGGTGCTGCATCTTCTTGGTGGACATGCACATCCAGGGCATACCACCCTCTGGTCCCCATTAGGCGTGTGTGCTCAATGCGGTCACCAGGCTGGACATCGCACCCTGGGTGGCCTTGATGCAGGTGCTCCCCGATGTCCCGGCGGGACACAAAGACGTCCTTGCCCAGTCCAGGCTCTTGGATGAAGCCCCAGCCTCTTTCTAGGTCAAGGTCTATGATTCGGCCCCTTCGGACTGGGCCATGCTTGCTCTTTTTGGCCTTACGCATCTGGGCCTTGTCAGCCAGATTGGCGTCCTCCTTTTTAGCCCAATTCGCCTCCCGGCGCTCTCGTTCTACCCGGAATTGCTCAATTTGCAACTGGCACACCATGGTCGTAGCTGCCTTGGTTAGTTCCGGCCGGAGGGGTTCCGCCAGTCCTCTCTCGTGGACCGGTGTCGCATTCCGGTGCATGCCGGGCGAGACGGCTCCGGGCTCCCCGGTTGGAGGGCTGGGTAATGGCCCCAAGAGCAGGTCTGAGCGTAGCCGGTCTGGGGTGGAGCATCCGCTGCCGGGTTCCACGGCGGCAGCCCACGCCTTCACGCGTTCAGCGGCGGCCTCGGGTTCACCGGCTGAGGGGCTGGGTAAGAGCTGCTCGTCAGACTCGGCCGAGTCCGGTTCAGCGGGGGCAACGTGCGGTGCAGCGGGGGCGACGGGTCTCTTATGCACGTCAGTAGCAGTGGTCTGGGTCTCCCGACTCTCCGCTCCGCTGGCTGCTGCTCGGCGTCACCCGGGGCCTCGGGTTCAGCGTCCTTCTCCTCTGCTTCTCCCATGAGCTGGTCGCAACCGGCGGCCCAGCTGCTTCATTTCCTCCATCTGGAGGGCCATGGCGGGGTCCGAGGCTCGCTCCCAGGCGTCTTCAATTGCTCCGGGTTTCCAGTATTCTGCCATTCTGCAGCCTTCCCGGTTGATAGTCGCGCCTGTTCTCGAGCACTCGGCAGCACTACTCGGCTGCACCCTTCTCCACTCTGGAGGCGGAGCCGGGGGATAGACCACTCCCTGGCGCCAGGCCGGCACCCAGCCCACCACGGGCGGCATCCCTGCTCCGATGATCCAGTACATTCTGGTAAGTGCTTTTCTCTTGCAGCCACCAGTATCAGACGCTTGTCCGTACGGTGCTTTTCTGAAACGCCATCTTTTCCTTCTTCTACCTTTCTCTTTGCGTAGCGGAGGCGGGGCTTAACTTCATGCTCTTTTCTCAGGCACATCCCCCTTCTTCCCGCGCTCAGTAGTTTTAATGGCGGCGGCAGTTTTCACACAGTAAAACACAGTCTCTTAAGCACAGTTCTGTAAGGCACACGTCACCCGTGTTAACGGGTCTTGTTCACATCCTGTTCGTGACGCCAGAAATGACTCGCCCACCCCAGGGCCTTAGGTGACTCGGTGTCGGGCCGGACTAGTCCGGGGTAGTCAGCGGTGGTGGGGCCCGATTCCGTGACCCTGGTGGAGTCAATTAATGATGTGGCGATATTGGGGGAGACGGTGATAATGTTTATATGAATATTCGTGACGCCACCTGTGGTAATTTGCAGTTATGGAGCCGCAGCTGCTGGAAGGGACCTCCGAGGCTGATGTTATGGCAGCTGAGATGTTTCTTGCTCTCCACAGGTAGAGCGGATACCCCGGGGAAACCTTTGGTGCTTGGTAAAGTCTATGGTGTTTGTGTAGATGCAATGCAGGATAAAGCAGACGACATAGGGCTTGCAGTTAAGATCTTTACTCACTGTTTTCTGAGTCCAGGTGCTAGCAAACCGGTTGCCCACAGTACGCTGGGATCCACTGTCAGGTGCTTCCGCCGATCCCGGGTAGTTCAGAGGTCAATACCGGTGCACCCTTCCTGTGTCTCTTTCCTGACTGTCTTTTAACCTTGACTCTATTAGTTGAACTGGTCTCGGCCTCCACCACAGGGACTATACAAAGGGGGCTAACCGTAGTTGTATCTTGCTCCCTTCACCGGGGATCTATGGTGGGTTGTGGCCCTGGGCGCTTGCAACCACCCTCGGCCTTCAATGTTACTTTATGAGGAATGGTCTTTCTTCCCTCTGTCTGGGGACCGTCCCTGAATGCAGCCAGATCCCTCCACCCGATCTTCCTGTGGAACAGGCCACGAGCCAATATGCCCTTCCGTGGCCCTGGAATCCTTTCTTTCTCTAGGTGTCACCAGGGCCTAACTAGACCCCAGGATCTCCACCAGGAACTTCTTTCTGTCACTCTCTTCCGAGGTAACTACCTCCCTCTCACACTCTCGACTTCACTCCTCTGCTCCTACTGAAAGACTGACTGAACTTGAACTTCCTGGTTGCCTTGTCTACTCTCACTTGCTGACTCCTCCCACACACCCACTGACTAGGCCCCACACACACTATTGGTACCAGGAATGGGACTTATGGCCCCATGAATACATCTATGGGGGTTGCTGCCACTATCCCTGACCCAGTGTATGCCTACCAGTTGGTGTGTGCAAGTTTAGTCTGTGGACCGGCATATGACCTCATTCTTACCCAGGATGGGACATCACACCTCTGGCTGAGGTGCAATATCTCAGTGGCGACGGAAGCCTCAGGGGTGCCACAAAAACGTTCAGGACGCAAAAAAAACGTAGTGTGAAAGTAGCCTTACTAACTAAAGCAATTTAAGAACTTGAGAATGCCACGGTAACTGAAGCTTTATTTCTTCCAAAATTTGAGACAAACATGGTGAGCACCGAAATGGGAAGAACCCTTGCTACTTAGCAGATTTCTTCAAGCCTGTTATTTTCAGAATTCTGCAAGTCATTACACCAAGTGAAATAGATGACTATTTTTCATTTTATTTCTCTTGCTTTAATTTCTAGATATACCAACTTAGGAGATCATTAGATTCCTATCTGAATATATCACAATCTAAGATTTCAGTATTTGTAATATTTACATTTGCTATAAATACTTCCATTTTCCATATATTTAGCTATTTCCTACCTTCTACCGCCTGAAGCAACTTGCTTAATATATCTAATTATAGGGCCACCCTCGGCTATAGCTGGGGGCGAGAGCTGCCTACAATATAATAAGGACAACAAAAAATGTACCGTACATAGCATTCAGACCTAGCATATATTGTATTATCCACAGATATGCATGTACAGGTTCCTCTGTATCTAGAATTTAATTTCAGTACCATAAATTTTATAGATATAGGTTTTTTCTGTGCTAGAAACTGTAAAGAAGAAGTTCCCATAGGAAAGTGAAAACAGTATTTTCTGCAGGAAGTCCTAGAGAGAGCTTTGTCTAGTACCAAACTAGAGCGTAGTACAGTACAGTATATTGAGGCCACTTCACAAGGGCTGATAATCATGAGATCCCTTGTTCCTGATCAGTATCCTGTTATATGAGTGCTGAATAACTTAGATAAAGTCGTTATGCGCACAAATCTGCCCCTGTAAATGCACTTTTACCCATACCCTGGAATCCAGTGCAAACTCAGCTGTATGAAAGTAGCTGCTACTCACTCTCCTAGATCCAACACTCTGTCCTCCATCTTCAGCTGTCACCTTTGTCTGCTTCTATTCCATGGTAGCATGGCACAACTATGGTATCACTCACCCAGGCCGAGACAGAGAATCTGCCCTACCGGGAAGATGCCCTGTGAGCTTATGATGACCCAATGAGCCGCTTAGGACATTCATTTATAGTCTGACTCAGCATGAGGAATCTTTAGCTATGTTTTCTCTATTTGATAGAAAACATATTTTTTTATGTCCAGCAGGTGGCATACCTCCCAACCGTCCCGGATACAGCGGGACTATCACGATTTGCATTGTTTGTCCCGTTGCCCCGGGCGGGAGGGCCGTATCCCGGGCTCCGCCCACCCACTCTCTCCCCGCCTCGCTGCTTTTCCCTCCTACCATCCTAACACGTGATGTGAGTATAACAGAGCGGAGTGCGCTGCCCGAAACTAGTCTCTGTCTGCTCTGTGCTGCTGCTAAGGTATGTAAACTGAATCTCCCCAGCGCTGATTCCCCTCCCCCCACCCCCCCGCCGGAGCGTGAGATCCTCTGTTTCTCTGACTCCCTGTGTCCTTATCTATCGTGTGTGCCTGCAGTATATACAGTGTTTGCTTGTCAATGCTGCAGGCACACCACGGTAGATCAGGACATTGGGGAGAGGACAGTGTGCACTTACCACTTGTGTCCTCTCCTGCAGGTGCACAGCACTGGCCGGTAATATGCAAAGTTAGAAGCATTGCCAATGCTTCTATCAGCTACCGACCACTGATATCCTGCCTGGCAGAGCTGCTGTTCACACATCATTTTTTTCCCAATCAGGCACAATCTGCTTTGTGCCTGATGCAACAGATCCGTCTCAGATTGTGAAAAAACTGATGCGACGGATCCTTTTTTTTTTTTTTTATGCTGAGACCCCACATGCACACATGCAGGCACTACCTCGCACGCATCATCACCGCACACGCCAACACTTCCCAGCACGCATCATCACCGCACACGCCAGCACTACCCAGCACGCATCATCACCGCACACGCCGGCACTACCCAGCACGCATCATCACCGCACACGCAGGCACTACCCAGCACACATCATCACCGCACACGCAGGCACTACCCAGCACGCATCATCACCGCACACGCCGGCACTACCCAGCACGCATCATCACCGCACACCCCTGCACTACCGCACGCATCATCACCGCACACGCCGGCACTACCCAGCATGCATCATCACCGCACACGCAGGCACTACCCAGCACGCATCATCACCGCACACGCAGGCACTACCCAGCACGCATCATCACCGCATACCCCTGCACTACCGCACGCATCATCACCACATCTGCCGGCACTACCCAGCACACATCATCACCGCACATGCAGGCACTTCCCAGCACGCATCATCACCGCACACGCAGGCACTACCCAGCACGCATCATCACCGCACACAACTGCACTACCGCACGCATTATTACCGCACACACCGGCACTACCCTGCACGCATCATCACCGCACACAACCCGGCATTACCTCAGTGACGTCACCGCTGACAGCGCGACTCTCTTCAGTTGCTGTGTGGAGCTGATAGAGAGAGGCGGTGTTCTACTGCCTTTGCTGTCAGCTTCATGTAGCAGAGCTGAAATCGTCGTGGGACCTCTGTGGATTACGTCGGACCTGGAGGGGTATTTGGGGATTTTAATAAAATGGTGAAAGAGGGTGTTTTTTTGCCTTTTATTCCAAATAAAGGATTTTTTTGGGTGTATGTGTTTATTTTCTTTCACTTACAGGTTAATCAATGGGGCTGTCTCATAGACGCCTGCCATGATTAACCCCTTATTACCCCGATTGCCACCGCACCAGGGCAATTCAGGAAGAGCCGGGTAGAGTCCCTGGACTGTCGCATCTAATGGATGCGGCAATTCTGGGCGGCTGCTGGCTGATATTTTTAGGCTGGGGGGCTCCCCATAACGTAGAGCTCCCCATCCTGAGAATACCAGCCTTCAGCCGTGTGGCTTTATCTTGGCTGGTATCAAACTTGGGGGGGAACCGCACGCTGTTTTTCTTTTAATTATTTATTTATTTTACTGCACAATATAGACCCGCCCACCGGCTGCTGTGATTGGTTGCAGTGAGGCAGCTGTCACTCAGCGTGGGGGCGTGTCTGCCTGCAACTAATCATAGGCGCCGGTGTGCGGGGAAAGCAGGGAATATGAGATTGAATAATGAGCGGCCGGCATTTTCAAATCAGGAGAAGCCGTCGGAGCAGTGTGACAGCCGTGCAGCCCTGCGCCAGTGATCGGTGAGTGGGTGAGAGTGAGTGAATAAGTCAGTGAGTCAGTCAGTGAGTGAGAGAGTTTGAGACTGAGTGATTGATTGATTTTCTGACAAGCAATGAATTTATATCACTTCTGGGCATGCTCAGAAGTAAAAACCGGATACGGTACATGCTTCCGGCGTTTGAAGCATGACACCGAATCCGGCTCGCATAGACTTTCATTATGCACCATGCCGCACAGCGCCGCACCCGGAGCTATGCATTTTTTTGCCACTGGGAAAAAAACGTTCCTCTCTGCGTCCTGTGCGGCCGCCGAAGTGACGTTTTTTGCCGCATCAGGGAAAAACCGGATCAAACGCAAGTACATGCGGCACAATCCAGCGCTAATAAAAGTCTATGAGGAAAAACCACACCCAGCGGCAAAAAAAAAACCAGATGCGTTTTTCCCGCAAGGCGCCGGATTGTGCCGCACAGCAAAAACCTGATGTGTGAACATACCCTTAGCTGCACACCCTGTTCAGCTCTCCTAGGTCCTAGCTGCCTGCACACCCTGTTCAGCCCTCCTCCTGGGTCCTAGCTGCCTGCACACCCTGTTCAGCTCTCCTCCTGGGTCCTAGCTGCCTGCATACCTTGTTCAGCTCTTCTTCTGGGTCCTAGCTGCCTGTACACCCTGTTTAGCTCTCCTCCTGGGTCCTAGCTGCCTGCACACCCTGTTCAGCTCTCCTCCTGGGTCCTAGCTGCCTGCACACCCTGTTCAGCCCTCCTCCTGGGTCCTAGCTGCCTGCACACCCTTTTCAAATCTCCTCCTAGGTCCTAGCTGCCTGCACACCCTGTTCAGCTCTCCTCCTGGGTCCTAGATGCCTGCACACCCTGTTCAGCTCTCCTCCTGGGTCCTAGCTGCCTGCACACCCTGTTCAGCTCTCCTCCTGGGTCCTAGCTGCCTGCACACCCTGTTCAGCTCTCCTAGGTCCTAGCTGCCTGCCCACCCTGTTCAGCTCTTCTCCTGGGTCCTAGCTGCCTGCACACACTTTTCAGCTCTCCTCCTGGGTCCTAGCTGCCTGCACACCCTGTTCAGCTCTCCTCCTGGGTCCTAGCTGCCTGCACACCCTGTTTAGCTCTCCTCCTGGGTCCTAGCTGCCTGCATACCCTGTTCAGCTCTTCTCCTGAGTCCTAGCTGCCTGCACACCCTTTTCAGCTCTCCTCCTGGGTCCTAGCTGCCTGCACACCCTGTTCAGCTCTCCTCCTGGGTCCTAGCTGCCTGCACACCCTGTTCAGCTCCTCTCCTGGGTCCTAGCTGCCTGCACACCCTGTTCAGCTCTTCTCCTGGGTCCTAGCTGCCTGCACACCTTGTTCAGCTCTCCTCCTGGGTCCTAGCTGCCTTCACACCCTGTTCAGCTCTCCTCCTGGGTCCTAGCTGCCTGCACACCCTGTTCAGCTCTCCTAGGTCCTAGCTGCCTGCCCACCCTGTTCAGCTCTTCTTCTGGGTCCTAGCTGCCTGCACACCCTTTTCAGCTCTCCTCCTGGGTCCTAGCTGCCTGCACACCCTGTTCAGCTCTCCTCCTGGGTCCTAGCTGCCTGCACACCCTGTTTAGCTCTCCTCCTGGGTCCTAGCTGCCTGCATACCTTGTTCAGCTCTTCTCCTGAGTCCTAGCTGCCTGCACACCCTTTTCAGCTCTCCTCCTGGGTCCTAGCTGCCTGCACACCCTGTTCAGCTCTCCACCTGGGTCCTAGCTGCCTGCACACCCTGTTCAGCTCCTCTCATGGTTCCTAGCTGCCTGCACACCATGTTCAGCTCTCCTCCTGGGTCCTAGCTGCCTGCACACCCCGTTCAGCTCTTCTCCTGGGTCCTAGCTGCCTGCATACCCTGTTCAGCTCTCCTCCTGGGTCCTAGCTGTCTGCACACCCTGTTCAGCTCTTCTCCTGGGTCTAGCTGCCTGCACACCCTGATCAGCTCTCCTCCTGGGTCTTAGCTGCCTGCACACCCTGTTCAGCTCTCCTCCTGGGTCCTAGCTGCCTGCACACTCTGTTCAGCTCTCCTCCTGGGTCCTAGCTGCCTGCACACCCTGTTCAGCTCTCCTCCTGGGTCCTAGCTGCCTGTACACCCTGTTCAGCTCTCCTCCTGGGTCCTAGCTGCCTGCACACCCTGTTCAGCTCTCCTCCTAGGTCCTAGCTGCCTGCACACCCTGTTCAGCTCTCCTCCTGGGTCCTAGCTGCCTGCACACCCTGTTCAGTTCTCCTCCTGGGTCCTAGCTGCTTGCACACCCAGTGCAGCTCTCCTCCTGGGTCCTAGCTGCCTGCACACCCTGTTCACTCTACTCCTGGGTCCTAGCCGCCTGCACACCCTGTAGTTAACTCCCTGCCTGTTCTGCACATTGCTGATCTGTGGCGGCTCAGAGCGATCACGGACAGCTTCTGCAGTTTTAGTTTGCTGGATGGGTGTAGATGGGGAGTTGATATGGGTGTGGCAGTTTGTAAAATGGGTGTGGTTAGGGGCGTGGCCTAAAAATTGCCGCAACGCGCCGCAAACTTTGTCCCTCTTTCCCTTCTTTAAAACTTGTGAGGTATGCAGGTGGCAGCACCACAGACTGATGTTGCTCTCCACTGGACTGCAAGGAGCCTAGAGCTGGGGTTGCAGGCAGGATGTGATGCGTAGGAGGGAGCCCTAGAAAACAGTCTAGAGTCTATTGGATGGGGGAAGGGCATTTAATAGGCATTTACTAGGCTGTTACATCCCTATCTCCCTTCCAATAGTGTACAGACAAGTGACCTTAAGGGTACTTTACACTCTGCAATATCAGTACCGATATCGCTAGCAAGCATAACCCCCCCGTCGGTTGTGCGTCACTGGCAAATCGCTGCCCGTGGCACACAACATCACTAACACCCGTCACACGGACTTACCTTCCCTGCGACGTCGCTCTGGCCAGAGATTCATCTCCTTTCTAAGGGACATAGCGACGTCACACGGCAGCCGTCCAATAGAAGAGGAGGGGCGGAGATAAGCGGCCGGAACATGCCGCCCACCTCCTTCCTTCCTCATTTCCGTTGGACGCAGGTAAGGAGATGTTCGTCGTTCCTGCAGTGTCACACATAGCGATGTGTGACGCCGCAGGAATGACGAACAACATCGTACCTGCAGCAGCAACGATATTTGGAAAAGGAGCAACGTGTGAACGAGCAACGATTTTTCACGTTTTTGTGCTCGTTGATAGTCGCTCCTTGGTATCATACGCTGCGATGTCGCTAACGGCGCCAGATGTGCAGCACTAACGAAGTCACCCCGACGATATATCGTTAGCGATGTCACAGCGTGTAAAGCACCCTTTATGTGGCGCCCTGGACAAGCCAGGACTACACAACACACCCCACACCCCGGCTAGGCACATCGAAGTCAAACAAAAATCCTTGTTGCCTCTCTCCAGGGACTGATGTCCACACTAGGGGGTGGAGCCAGGCGGTTGGCCCCACCCACCGAGGAGTTCACAGTCCTGGAGGTGGGAAAAGGAAGGCAGATGAGTTTTGGAGTTGGAGAAGTGAAGTGGTAGTAGAGCAGCCTGACGGTGTCTGGGTGCGTGGCCCGGGCACATACAGCAAGGTTGGCAGACGGTGGTGACCGTCTGCAGGAGAGGCTGATTGACGTGAACCGTAAGGACCGGGGACGGGCGGTGGCCCGCCGGTACCGGATCAGGGAGCGAAGAGAAGCCAGCACCATTCGGCAGGGCCTACGGACCCCGACCAGGCTTGGAGTCGCCGTAAAACTGGTCAAATCCGTTAGCGAAGGGAACCTCCGGGGTTTCCCAGCAGTCAAGACCCGATTGAAGGCAACAGCTCAAACCGTGAAGGGAAATACAGTCACCGCCAAGGCTACAGTTCCCAGGGCCAGAGCCTGCGGGCAAAAGGGGCTCCCTCAGCCTCCATCCAAGCTGGCGAGCGGGTTACCGGTGGGAAGCCACCAGAACCGAGAACATAACACAGGTGCAGGGAAAGGCAGTCACCACCAACCTACCGGGAGAGGAACAACCGCAGCCGTCTGTGGGACCCGTCCATCCAGCCGTTTGTTTTACCGGAGACTTTGCGTTCATCATTGGCTGAGTGAGTACCACTGTGCCGTGCGGCACCGCGCTGCCCCCGCGACCCTGCACCTCACCAGGCCCCGTAACCCGCCTGCCATCCCTCCCTCACCGGGCCCCGGGACAACCAACCCCCCTACCCATGGAGGGGAAAAACAACATCCAAGCTGCTCCCTGTCATCGCTCCCGGGATCCCCGTCCAGAGCAGCGGTGGTATCACAACCTCACCACAACCATGGGTGGCGTCACGGACAATAAATCCCCCAAACCATCCCCCTTTTCACTCACGAGCGAGGAGCGCCGCTCGAGTCCCCGGGATCCGGCCCACCGCTCGAGCCACTACCGAGCAGCAGCAGCAGCAGCCGGACCCGAGCAGTGGGTGAGCGCAGCGTCCCCTCCCCGCCCGCGACATTTACACTTACAAGCATGCAAATCTCTAATAAAACACAACAATACGATTGACATAACTAGCACTCCATGCTGGAAAAAAGTCCATAATCTTATGTTCATGGCCCGCTCATCACACCAGCCTACATAATTTTTACAGGATGTGTATGAGGGCTACCTCTTCAATTCTTTTACATATCTAATATATAAAGCTGAGTGTATGTGTGTGTGTGTGTGTGTGTGTGTGTGTGTGTGTACAGTACAGACCAAAAGTTTGGACACACCTTCTCATTCAAAGAGTTTTCTTTATTTTCATGACTCTGAAAATTGTAGATTCACATTAAAGGTATAACAGCGATCACCTTAAGGGGGCTTTACACGCAGCGATATCGCTAGCGATATCGCTAGCGAGCGTACCCGCCCCTGTCGTTTGTGCGTCACGGGCAAATCGCTGCCCGTGGCGCACAATATTGTTCGGAGCCGTCACATGGGACTTACCTGACTAGCGACGTCGCTGTGGCCCGTTAACCGCCTCCTTTTTAAGGGGGCAGTTCGTGCGGCGTCACAACGACATCACTAAGCGGCCGCCCAATAGAAGCGGAGGGGTGGAGATGAGCGGCAGTAACATCCCGCCCACCTCCTTCCTTCCTCATTGCCGGCGGCCGCAGGTAAGCTGTAGTTCGTTGTTCCCGAGGTGTCACACATAGCAATGTGTGCTGCCTCGGGAACGATGAACAACCTGCGTCCTCAACAAACAACGATTTTTTGAAAATGAACGACGTGTCAACGATGGACGATTTGGTGAGTATTTTCCATCGTTAACGGCTGCTTGTTGGTGTCACACTCAACGACGTCGCTAACGATGCCGGATGTGCGTCACGGAATCTGTGACCCCGGCGATATATCATTAGATACGTTGCTGCGTGTAACGGGGCTTTTATACCGACCAATGAACCTAGGACCTAATTTCCAAGAAGAAATATTCAACTTAATATTTCTGGTGGACAGCCACACATAATCATTCACACACAGGTCCAGGCCTGACGAACGTGTTTTATCAGCCATGAGTTTGAATATGTATACAGATATACAAAGATATATGTGTATATACGGTATATATATATATTAGAGGTATGAGCTATAGCCGACATAAGAAGGAGTGAGGATTGGATACTTACCGCCAGGGGTGGGATTCAAATTTTTAAAAACAGGTTCTGTGTTTGTGTGTAAAGAAGCCCCACCCATTTTTCAAACCCACACCCCTTTCAAGCCCCACCCATTTCAAGCCACACCCATTCATCAAACATATATGAATAAGGGTGCAGTCTGACGACTGTTAAAAATTGGAGCGACATTGGAATACTTCATGTTCTGGCTGGCGACTCTCCTGACCCGTGTGTAAAAGCTGAATGTACGTATTTCCACTGTAATAGTAATCAAAAGTAAAATCACTATACCCCTTGTGTAAAGTTTTGTAATTTAAAGGGAACCTGTCACCAGATATGTTTTCTATAAGCTGCGGCCACCACCAGTGGGCTCTTATATACAGCATTCTAACATGCTGTATATAAGAGCGCAGGCCGCTGTGAGAACATAAAAAACACTTTATAATACTCACCTAAACCGGTCGCTGTGGTGCTGGTTGGCCCGGCAGGCGGCGCTGTTCTCCGGGACCGGCGCCTCCTCTCTTGGCCATCTTGCTCCTCCGTCTTCTGAAGCCTGTGTGCATGACGCGTCCACGTCATACACACTCGCCGGCACTGAGGTCCTGCGCAGGCGCAGTACAATACTTTAATCAGCCTTGAGCAGGGGCCAGGTCGCTGCTTAGTGTCACACACAGCGAGGTCGCTGATGAGGTCACTGGTACGTCACAAAACCTGTGACTCAGCAGCGATCTCGCTAGCGATCTCGCTAGGTGAGAAGTACCCCTTAGTATTGCACAGGTGAAACAAAATGTGGCAATTTATGATAATAATAATAATAATAATTTTATTCATTTATATAGCGCTATTAATTCCACAGTGCTTTACATACACTGGCAACACTATCCCCATTGGGGCTCACAATCTAGATGTCTTGATAATGATTCAATCACCTGTGCAATACAAGGAAGTCACTGACCTAGATTGTTACATAGTAGCTAGGAACATAGTATTGCTGCATTGTCATGTAGTGTTTTAGGAAAGAATTGTACCTTGTGAATATTTGCTGGAGACGTCTATTGTATGATGACAGCCGTGTTGACGCAGGATGGACTGCAGACTTCAACATGGCGTATTTTGCCGGAAAAAAATATGCAAAGTCGAATTTCCAGCAAGTAGGCAACAATACTCATGCTCAGGGGCGTAACGATCGCGGTCGCAGAGGTCGCCACTGCGACCGGGCCCGCAGGGTTATAGGGGCCCGGCAGCCGCTCTGCAGAGCCGGCTGCCGGGCCCCTATGTGTAGTGCCACTATGTAGTGGCCGACTGTGAGATCGTTAGGGGGCCGGCCAGTGAGTCAGGGGGCCCAGTGTCTGCAGGGGGGCAGAGGGGCCCCTGACCTGGAGAGGCCACCAGGCGTTCCTGACCTGCTGCAGAGGAGAAGTGCTCCTGCACGGCAGACGAAAACCATCCCTACCAGGACCTGCGATGATGTCACGCCCATGTGACTGTGTGGGAGGAGACACAGGAGGCCGGGGAGAAAGCAGGAGAAGATACTTCGAACACATGAGTGGTAATGAGAAAAGAGGGGACATGAGGGGAGGGGCTGCAGGGTGAGTGGGATATGAGGGCTGCAGACTGTGACAGAAGCATGTGAAGGGTGCAGAGTGTTTGAGATGGGTAAGTTGGGGTACGGGCAGGGTGAGATATGTGGGTCAGGGTGTGTGTGTGATATGGGGGTGCAGGCTGTATAGGGAGCAGGGTGTGTGACATATGGGGGCAGGGGCATAACTACCGCAGTCGCAGGGGTCAGAAGGAGCTGAGAGGTACTTGTTTTTTTATTTTGCTGGCTGCATGACACATATAGGCCCGGGGAAGCTGCCTGCATGACACATGGAGACCCTGGTGGGGCTGGCTGCATGACACATGGAGGCCCTGGGGGGGGCTGGCTGCATGACACATAGAGGCCCGGGGAAGCTGCCTGCATGATACATGGAGGCCCTGGTGGGGCTGGCTGCATGACACATGGAGGCCCTGGGGGGGGCTGGCTGCATGACGCATAGAGGCCCTGGGGGGGGCTGGCTGCATGACGCATAGAGGCCCTGGGGGGGCTGTCTGCATGACGCATAGAGGCCCTGGGGGGGATGGCTGCATGACACATATAGGCCCGGGGGAAGATGGCTGCATTACACATGGAGGCCCTGGTGGGGCTGGCTGCATGACACCTGGTGGGGCTGGCTGCATGACACATGGAGGCCCTGGTGGGACTGGCTGCATAATACATGGAGGCCTGGGGGTGTGGCTGCATGATACATGGAGGTCTATGGGACTGCATAATAAACATGAAGGACACCTTATACATAGACTATAGCAGCGCATTATACATGGAGGTCTATGGGGTTGTGTTATAATACATATAGGACTATGGGGGCTACATTATAATATATGGAGGACTATGGAGGCTACCTTACACATGGTCTGTGGGGGTGCATTATAAAGCATGGGGGACTGTGGTGCAGTATAAAATATGGAGAACTATGGGAAATGCATTATAATACATGGAGGACTATGGGGGTGCATTCTAATATATAAAGGGTTATGTGGGACCCTTTATACTATATGGAAGGCTATGTGGGGGCCATTATAGTATTTGGAGAACTATATATGAGGGAGGAAAAAGATACAAGTATGGGATGGGAATGTTTTGTGCTGAGGGAAAAGGGCTCTTTCCCATGCTCTGCTATACATCTCTCAGCACCCAGCTTTCCCATGCTCTGCTATACATCTCTCAGCACCCAGCTTTCCCATGCACTGCTATACATCTCTCAGTACCCAGCTTTCCCATGCTCTGCTATACATCTCTCAGCACCCAGCTTTCCCATGCTCTGCTATACATCTCTCAGTACCCAGCTTTCCCATGCTCTGCTGTACATCTCTCAGCACCCAGCTTTCCCATGCTCTGCTACACATCTCTCAGCACCCAGCTTTCCCCTGCTCTGCTATACATCTCTCTGCACCCAGCTTTCCCCTGCTCTGCTATACATCTCTCAGCACCCAGCTTTCCCATGCTCTGCTATACATCTCTCAGCACCCAGCTTTCCCATGCTCTGCTATACATCTCTCAGCACCCAGCTTTCCCATGCTCTGATATACATCTCTCAGCACCCAGCTTTCCCATGCTCTGCTATACATCTCTCAGCACCCAGCTTTCCCATGCTCTGCTATACATCTCTCAGCACCCAGCTTTCCCATGCTCTGCTATACATCTCTCAGTACCCAGCTTTCCCATGCTCTGCTATACATCTCTCAGCACCCAGCTTTCCCATGCTCTGCTATACATCTCTCAGCACCCAGCTTTCCCATGCTCTGCTATACATCTCTCAGCACCCAGCTTTCCCATGCTCTGCTATACATCTCTCAGCACCCAGCTTTCCCATGCTCTGCTATACATCTCTCAGCACCCAGCTTTCCCATGCTCTGCTATACATCTCTCAGTACCCAGCTTTCCCATGCTCTGCTATACATCTCTCAGTACCCAGCTTTCCCATGCTCTGCTGTACATCTCTCAGCACCCAGCTTTCCCATGCTCTGCTATACATCTCTCAGCACCCAGCTTTCCCATGCTCTGCTATACATCTCTCAGCACCCAGCTTTCCCATGCTCTGCTATACATCTCTCAGCACCCAGCTTTCCCATGCTCTGCTATACATCTCTCAGCACCCAGCTTTCCCATGCTCTGATATGGGAAAGCTGGGTGCTGAGGGAAAGATATATAGCAGAGCATGGGAAAGCAGGGTGCTGATAGAGGGATTTTAGATCATGGGAAACCTGGGTGCTGTGGGTAAAAGCCAAGTGTCAGCATCATTATCCCGTACCCTAAGTGTTGTGTACATGGAGGGGGGCCCCGGTCCAAAGTTTGCACCAGGGCCCATCAAACTCTAGTTACGCCACTGCTCATGCTATTAAAAATTAAAGTTTGACACTGCAATCTTGAAATAAATATAAACTATATATACATATACCATATTTTCCGGCGTATAAGACGACTTTTTAACCTCAAAATCTTCTCAAAAGTCAGGGGTCATCTTATACGGAGGTGCACAATGCCGTTGTTTTTTCACAATAAAAGATATTCTCACCTGTCCTCCATTCCCGCGGTGCCTCCAGCTGCTTCTTGCAGTTCGCAGGCACACAGAACCCCCCCCGTGATATCATCCAATTCACGGAGCGGCCGCTGATGGATATCATCATGGCTTTACTGCAGTTGAATGCTTTACGGAGCTACAAAGCATTCAGCTACAGTAAAGCGGTGGCTCTGTGTATTGGACACGAACATGGAGGGGTCTATGTGCCTGCGGTCCACAAGAAGCACTCCTCCATGATCGCGTTTAATACACAGGGCCACCGCTGCTGTCAGCGCTTTACTGCAGCTGAATGCTTTGTGGTGCCGTAAAGCATTCAACTGCAGTAAAGCCATGACAACATCCTGCAGCGGCCGCTCCGTGCACGGACGTTACCATGGAGGGGGTCTATGTGCTTGCGGACTGCAAGGAGGCACCGCGGGAACGGAGGACAGGTGAGAATATCTTTTATTGTTTGTAAACTACGGCATAATAGGGGACAAGGGGGAACCAGCAGGAGGACATTATTAAACAATGGGCTCATTACTCGGGTTGGCTTGCACTCGAGTATATACGATATATCCCAAACTTTATATTTTAACTGGAAAAGTTGGGGGTCGTCTGATACGCCGGAAAATAAGGTGTGTATATATATATATATATATATATATATATATACATATATCTATATATATAATTGCCTTATTCTGTCTGTCTGTCTGTCTGTCTGTTTGTCTGTCTTGCTCCAAAATTGTGTCCTTACTGTGACACAAAGCTGATTGGCCGCTGGGCTCGCCATGGCCCCGCCCCCCCGCACGGATTGGCCGCTCGCCCAGGCTGCGCCCCCACACGGATTGGCCGGCCGCTCGCCCAGGCTCCGCCCCCCCCACAGATTGGCCTCTCG
The DNA here is from genome assembly GCF_048569485.1 of Anomaloglossus baeobatrachus. Taxonomy (NCBI): domain Eukaryota; kingdom Metazoa; phylum Chordata; class Amphibia; order Anura; family Aromobatidae; genus Anomaloglossus; species Anomaloglossus baeobatrachus. Next base: position 227,875,029 of record NC_134358.1, on the reverse strand, counting down.
CCCCGGCACCCTGCAGGCATTGGCAACTCTGCCACGCCCTGCCCCCCTCACGCAATGCACGCTAGCTCTGGCCCCGCCCCCCACGCATTCCCCGAACTGACACGGTCACGGAGCCACGACTACCAGGTGAGTACTGTACCCCTGGGAGCCCACATCAGCGTACGCCGCCAAACCAGCCGACACATACCCTCGCATTGCTGGGGCTGGCCGGTGTATGCTGGTGTGGGCTCCCGTGCGAGCGGGGGACGAGATACGCTGGTAACCATGGTAGCATAGTTACCAGCGCATCAAGGTCCAGCATGTGGTATCTCCGGATGTTGTGAGTGTGAGCGCGTATGTGCGATATCGTCAATGTGTGTGTGCGTGAGTGTATGCGATCGGGTGTGTGTGAGTGTATGCGATCGGGTGTGTGTGAGTGTATGCGATCGGTTGTGTGTGAGTGTATGCGATCGGGTGTGTGTGAGTGTATGCGATCGGGTCTGTGAGTGTCGGCAGAGGAGCATGGCGTGCTGGAGGAGGCTGGGAAGAGAGAGGCTGATCCTGGGGAAGGCTGGGATGGGGAGGCTGAGAGAAGAGAGGCTGATGCTGGGGGAGGCTGAGGCTGGGGTAGGCTGGGAGGAGAGAGGCTGATGCTGGGGACCGAAAAGGCTGATGCTGGGAGGAGAGAGGCTGATGCTGGGGGAGGCTGAGGCTGGGGTAGGCTGGGAGGAGAGAGGCTGATGCTGGGAAGAGAGAGGCTGATGCTGGGAAGAGAGAGGCTGATGCTGGGAGGGGGGAGGCTGATGCTGGGAGGGGGGAGGCTGAGGCTGGGGGAGGCTGAGGCTGGGGTAGGCTGGGAGGAGAGAGGCTGATGCTGGGGACAGAAAAGGCTGATGCTGGGGACAGAGAGGCTGATGCTGGGGACAGAGAGGCTGATGCTGGGAGGAGAGAGGCTGATGCTGGGGGAGGCTGAGGCTGGGGTAGGCTGGGAGGAGAGAGGCTGATGCTGGGAAGAGAGAGGCTGATGCTGGGAAGAGAGAGGCTGATGCTGGGAAGAGAGAGGCTGAGGCTGGGGTAGGCTGGGAGGAGAGAGGCTGATGCTGGGAAGAGAGAGGCTGATGCTGGGAAGAGAGAGGCTGATGCTGGGAAGAGAGAGGCTGATGCTGGGAGGGGGGAGGCTGAGGCTGGGGGAGGCTGAGGCTGGGGTAGGCTGGGAGGAGAGAGGCTGATGCTGGGGACAGAGAGGCTGATGCTGGGGACAGAGAGGCTGATGCTGGGAGGAGAGAGGCTGATGCTGGGGACAGAAAAGGCTGATGCTGGGAGGAGAGAGGCTGATGCTGGGATGAGAGAGGCTGATGCTGGGGACAGAGAGGCTGATGCTGGGGACAAAGAGGCTGATGCTGGGGACAGAGAGGCTGATGCTGGGGACAGAGAGGCTGATGCTGGGGACAGAGAGGCTGATCTGATGCTGGGGACAGAGAGGCTGATGCTGGGAGGAGAGAGGCTGATGCTGGGGGAGGATGAGGCTGGGGTAGGCTGGGAGGAGAGAGGCTGATGCTGGGAAGAGAGAGGCTGATGCTGGGAAGAGAGAGGCTGAGGCTGGGAAGAGAGAGGCTGAGGCTGGGGTAGGCTGGGAGGAGAGAGGCTGATGCTGGGGACAGAGAGGCTGATGCTGGGGACAGAGAGGCTGATGCTGGGAGGAGAGAGGCTGATGCTGGGGACAGAAAAGGCTGATGCTGGGAGGAGAGAGGCTGATGCTGGGATGAGAGAGGCTGATGCTGGGGACAGAGAGGCTGATGCTGGGGACAGAGAGGCTGATGCTGGGGACAGAGAGGCTGATGCTGGGGACAGAGAGGCTGATGCTGGGAGGAGAGAGGCTGATGCTGGGGGAGGATGAGGCTGGGGTAGGCTGGGAGGAGAGAGGCTGATGCTGGGAAGAGAGAGGCTGATGCTGGGAAGAGAGAGGCTGATGCTGGGAAGAAAGAGGCTGATGCTGGGAGGGGGGTGGCTGAGGAGGAGAGAGGCTGATGCTGGGGACAGAGAGGCTGATGCTGGGGACAGAAAGGCTGATGCTGGGGACAGAGAGGCTGATGCTGGGAGGAGAGAGGCTGATGCTGCGGGCAGAGAGGCTGATGCTGCGGGTAGAGAGGCTGATGGTGGTGCAGCATGGGGGATGGAGCACGATGGGGGGTGCGCAGCATGGGGGATGGAGCACGTTTGGGAGTGCGCAGCATGGCGGATGGACCACGTTTGGGAGTGCGCAGCATGGCGGATGGAGCACGTTTGGGAGTGCGCAGCATGGCGGATGGAGCACGTTTGGGAGTGCGCAGCATGGCGGATGGAGCACGTTTGGGAGTGCGCAGCATGGCGGATGGAGCACGTTTGGGAGTGCGCAGCATGGCGGATGGAGCACGTTTTGGAGCGCGCAGCATGGGGGATGCAGCACGATGGGGAGTGCGGAGCATAGCGGATGGAGCACGTTTGGGAGTGCGCAGCATGGCGGATGGACCACGTTTGGGAGTGCGCAGCATGGCAGATGGAGCACGTTTGGGAGTGCGCAGCATGGCGGATGGAGCACGTTTGGGAGTGCGCAGCATGGGAGATGGAGCACGATGGGGGGTGCGCAGCATAGGGGATGGAGCACGATGGGGAGTGCGCTGCATGGGGGATGGAGCACGATGGGGAGTGCAGAGTATGGCGGATGGAGCACGTTTGGGAGTGCGCAGCATGGCGGATGGAGCACGTTTGGGAGTGCGCAGCATGGTGGATGGAGCACGTTTGGGAGTGCGCAGCATGGGAGATGGAGCACGATGGGGGGTGCGCAGCATAGGGGATGGAGCATGATGGGGAGTGCGCTGCATCAGGGATGGAGCACGATGGGGAGTGCGCTGCATGGGGGATGGAGCACGTTTGGGAGTGCGCACCTCCCCCAAACACACAGACACGCGCGCGCACTGCACAACACACCACACACCACACACACACTGGGAACCACAAACAACTGCCCTACACAGACACCCACACACACAGACAACGCTGCACACACACAACACCCAACACACAAACACCGCGGCACACACAAATATACGCACATACCGCACAACACACACATTGCACAAAACATACCTCCCCCCAAAACACACCACACACACACAAACCGCGCAACACACACACAACGCTACAGACACACAGCGCTCCACAAACAACGCAACACACATACAACACCGCTCTCACCCCCCGTCACACCCAGAACATGTACAGCGCCCTACACAAACACTTGGTAACTACACACAACAACATCTATATATATATATATATATATATATATATATATATATATATATATATATATATATAACAAAAATCATACATGAACTACACAATACGTAAATTCTAGAATACCCGATGCGCAGAATCGGGCCACCTTCTAGTATATATATATATATATATTTTGAAATAAAGGTTGTAGACCAGCTCACCTGTCTGAGCTCAAGCCCCAGCGTCCTTGTTCTCCTTATTGCACGGACCCGAAGTGGGAGACTTCCAAGATATGTAGAACAAGCTGAAGAAGGATCCAGCAAGGCAGAATGACTCCAAAGGGCAACAAATTTTTTTTTTTCTCTGACTTTATTATCTAAGAATAAGAAATTCCAGAGCTCTTGACAAGTTGTTAAGCGCAAGGTATATGCAGTATGTCCATACTGCATATACCTTGCGCTTAACAACTTGTCAAGAGCTCTGGAATTTTTTATTCTTAGATAATAAAGTCAGAGAAAAAAAAAAAAACTTTTGTTGCCCTTTGGAGTCATTCTGCCTTGCTGGATCCTTCTTCAGCTTGTTATATATATATATATATATATATATATATATATATATATCTATATATATGCATCTCCCTAGCTTTCGCAGCCATCAATATCTAGTCAAGTAAACACTGTGTTCCCCAACTCCAGTCCCTGTGGACAGCAGTGCGTGTTTTCAGGATGTACTTAGTATTGCACGTGATAATTAAAGGGAACCTGTCAGGTCCTATATGCATTCTGAGCAGGGTGTTTTGTGGCCTAAGGGTATGTGCGCACGTTGCTTTTTACCTGCTTTTTTGCTGCTTTTTCTTCTGCGCTGTTTAATGCCAAAATGGATGTGTTCTTCTATTCAAGCAAAGTCTATGGGAATTTGGGTTTCTTGTTCACACTATGTTGTTCAAAATGCTGCCTTTTTGTGGCAGAACTTTGGTCAAAAACTCAGCTTTGCAGTGCAAAACCCAAATGGCAAAACCAATTGACATGTTGCTTCTTTGAAAAGCTGAGTTTTTGACCAAAGTTCTGCCACAAAAAGGCAGCATTTTGAACAACATAGTGTGAACAAGAAACCCAAATTCCCATAGACTTTGCTTGAATAGAAGAACACATCCATTTTGGCATTAAACAGCGCAGAAGAAAAAGCAGCAAAAAAGCAGGTAAAAAGCAACGTGCGCACATACCCTTATACCTCCTTCCTATCCTTCCCTGTATTGTAATATTGTGGAATATGAAAGTAATAAAAACGCTTTATTACTTACATATTCCCTATGTAAATGATCAGAGGCTGTAGCCCCATGGGTGTCCCATCGCCCCGTGGGCGTTTGCATGTTTTTCATGGTATCACGCCCCTGTGGGCATGATACCATGGATTTACATGTGCGATGTCACCATCAGCGTCTTCAGATCCCGCGCATGCACGACTGCATGCACTTACCATTTCTGCAGCTGTTATCTGGGTGCTTGCTTCTCGGCTTCTGACGCACACTGCGCATGGTCCGAACCGCAGGAGTCTTCTGAGCATGCACAGTGCGCGTCTGAAGCAGAGAAGCAAACACCGGCTGACAAACAAGGCTGCGGGAATGGTAAGTGCATGCACGCGAGATTCTGAAGGAGCAGATGTGACGTCGCACATGTATATCCATGGTGTCACGCCCACAGGGGCGTGATACCATGGAAGACATGCAAACGCTCACAGGGCGATGTGACGCCCATGGGGCTAGAGCCCCTGCTCATTTACATAGGAAATATGTAAGTAATAAAATGTTTTTTATTACTTTCATATTCTAAAATATTGCAACACAGGGATGGATAGGAAGGGGTTATTAACAAGGGAGAAAAAGCGCTTGACAAAATATGGCACTCACTCAATGAATACAAATTACAAAGTTTTATTAGTGCATAATTAAAACCATTTGCTCGTACCAGGAATGGGTTAGTAGGCCACACAACACACTGCTTATAGCTCAGAATGCATATGGAATCTGACTGGTTCCCTTTAAGGCCTCTTTCACACATCAGTTTTTTGCCATCAGTCGCAATCTGTGAAAAAAATGGATCCAGCGCTGGATCCGTTTTTTTTCTTATTGACTTGTATTAGCGACAGATTGCGACGGATGACCTGACGTTTCATCTGTCGTGCGACGGATCCGTTGAGAAATGTTTGTCTGGCAGACGTCCACATGAATGTTTTTTGTCTGCGTTGAAAAAAAAACGGACAGCGACAGATCCGTCGGCATCTGTTGTTTGTTATAATGGAAGCCTAAAGGGGCAAGATCCGTCGCAATCCAGCAAATGACGGATTCCAGCGACGGATCAGTTTTTTTCAACCGAGCATGCTCAGATGTTTTAATTCATGTGCGGTCAGAAAATAACCTTTGCCATAGAATAAAAAATGGTACGATGGAAACGTTTTTTTACAGGATCCGTCACATTAGTTTTACCACAATGGATCTGTTTCATCAGTCACAAAATGGATTGTGACTAATGGAGAAAACCCGGTGTGTGAAAGGGGCCTTAATCACCTACACAGATGATTCCATCACATGTGCAATACTACACACAAACTTCACAGTGGACATCTTGCTCACCTTATTTCTGAAGCCTCAGAGCCTATAAAATGGCTGACAGAACAAAACTACCCTCAGGCAACCCTTTATATACACATTCTGGGCCCGCCTCTTATTCTCTGTTCACCTATCTATCCCTTATGTTTATTTGAATTACCTATTGCTGTGCACCCCCCCTTCAAACAGTCAAATGGCCTTTTCTGATTGGTGGACAGCATAGGTCAGTCATAGATTGCCAGCCAATAGAAAAGAACATAGCAATCGTGCAAAACAGTATGCATTGCTGCTGGGGAGATGAAGAACCAGGGAAGACAGGTAGGAGGAGACTGTACCTCCTTCCCCCTTTCCAACAGTGGCCGGCCCCCTCCTTTTCTCTACTTCACTACTCCCCCCCATCATAGATGATGCAGCTGTTCTTTAAGAAAGTAGCGCTGGTGGGTGTCACTGTCAGCGCGTCCCTGCTGCAGCCAATAGCTCCTCCCAGACTCCAGTCCCCGAGAAGTGGCAAGTTACCACCCGCGCTGCTCCTCACTGATCTCTGCCAGCACAGCCGTGCTGTTTGCAGGGATGAGTGAAGGAACAGCGCAGACGCCGCAGAGCAGACTGCGCGTGGGCGGCGCCGCGGCATCAGCAAGAGAACCGGATCGCGGCTCTGGGATCTTCCCGGTCCTGGGAACCGGCTGCTGTTTTAACAACCGGTTCCACTGAACCGTTGAGAACCGGCTGAATCCCACCCCTGCTTACAGCAGAAGGGAGTGGCTGTAGCTGAGATTACAATAACCTGTTGTCACGGGGGTGTATGGATGGAACAGAAGCTCCTAGGCTGACCCTAAGACTGGAACCGCTATACTGTCCCTTATCCCGATGGTAGACTTGATGGTAGTCAGGGTTGAGCCTTCAACGTCACCCTGTCTAAGTACTGATACTACTTCCCCCACCCTGGGAGCAGGTCAGAGATCCAGTTACCAACACCCCACAAATAGTGACAGAAAAGTGTAAACGAAAACTCGTGCACTTTGCACTCAAACACAAAGAGGGGACAATATGTGAACTAGGGAGTAATGCAAAAAGGGTAAGAAATAACTTCACAACTGGAGGACTCACACACAGGGCCGCCACTAGGAATTTCAGGGCCCCATACTGGCAAAATTTTCGGGGCCCCTTTGGACTCCGCCTAGGCTCCACCCCAGCTCCGCCCCCACCCATCAAACCTCCTACAGTCTCACTGCCACTCTTTGAAAAACATGCAATATATATATATATATACACACACACATATATGTTCTTCTGGTATATATGACCCCCTCCTGGGCTGCTCATGGTGTATATGAGTTCCTGGTATAGATGTCATATCCCGGGGACCTCCTGGTGTGTGTGTGTGTGTGTGTGTGTGTGTGTGATATATATATATATATATATATATATATATATATATATATATATATATAAAATACATATTGCAATTATTATTATTTATCCCCCTCCTGGGCACATGCGGGTATATATATTCCTAGCCTGGTTTCTGCCCCTCCTGGTGAATATGTCCTCCTCCCGGTATATATATCCCATCCTGGGGGCCTCCTGGCATATTTGTCTGCTGCTGCAAGAAAAAAACATTTTGCTCACCCTCCCCGGCTCCCACGTCGCACGGCGTTTTCTCAAAACAGTGAGCCGTGATGCATTTCAGCACCCTCCCGTAAATCTAGACCGGGGTAGGGAACCTTTTTTGTGCCTGGAGCCATTTAGAAATTTCTACCACCCTTCTGCGGCTGCAAAAAATTATCAGTTTGAAAATTACCATAATATATTTGGTTAATTGATTAATTAACCCTTACTGTGGTGGCTGGAGCTGCTTCTCCTTGGTGCGGCTTTGATGTTCGGTGATATTGATCATGTTGCTTCTCACAACTGCTTTTCCAAGTTTGTCTCGGTCTGGAGCGCAGTCAACAGATTGGTAAATCATATACATCATGTAGGAGATGCTGAAGGCACATACATCACAGGAGGGGCTGAGTGCATATGTATATATCACAGGAGGGGCTGGGGACATATACACACATCACAGCAGGAGGGACTGGGGGCATATATATACATCACAGGAGGGGCTGGGGCTCGGACAGTACTGCTAGGCACAGACAGCACTGGCGGTGGCACGGACAACACTAGAGGGGTACAAACAGGACTGGAGGACATGAACAGGACTGAGGGAGCACAGACAGCACTGGAGGGAGGCACACAGCACTGCGAGGGTGGCACGAGGCTCACAGCAAAGGAAGGCAGGATGCTCACAGCAAAGGGAGGCAGGAGGCTCACAGCAAAGGGAGGCAGGAGGCTCACAGCAAAGGGAGTCAGGAGACCACGGGGTGGAGGTTCCCCACCCCTGATCTAGCTAAAGCAAGAGGGGGGCTGGGGTCGGTGGGCCTGCAGTCGGTGGGCGGCCACGGGCAGAGATCAGCGCCCCCCAGCAGAGATTAGCGGGCCCGGGTAGAGATCAGCGGCCCTCCCCCATCAGAGATCAGCGGCCCCGCACAGAGATTAGCGCCCCCCCCCCTCCCCCATCAGAGATCAGCGCCCCCCCATCAGAGATCAGCGGTTCCCCAGGCAGAGATCAGCGGACCTGGGCAGAGATCAGCGGCTCCCCCAGCAGAGATCAGCAGGCCCGGGCAGAGATCAGCGGCTCGGGCAGAGATCAGCGGCTCCCCCCAGCAGAGATCAGCAAGAGCAGGCAGAGATCAGCGCTCCCCCATCAGAGATCAGCAGCTCCCCCCAGCGGAGATCAGCGGGCCCGGGCAGAAATCATCGTCGCCCCCCCCCCCCCCAGCAGAGATGAGCAGGCCCAGGCAGAGTTCAGCGGCTCCCCCCAGCAGAAATCAGCGGCTCCTCCAGCAGAGATCAGCGGGCCCTGGAAGAGATCAGCGGCCCCCCAGCAGAGATCAGCGGGCCCGGGCAGAGATCAGTGCTCCCCCCCCAGCAGAGATCAGCGGGCCCCCTGGCGATTGTCTTCGGCTCACAGCGCTTGCCTGTCCCCGCTGGCTGCCGCGTCCTCGCCACCTCAACCGCTATTGCAGGAGTGTAATGAGGTCGTCTCAGAGTGATGACCTCACCACCCTGCTGCACGGCCCAGTGATGACGCGCCGGCGCCCTGCTCTGCTCCAATTACCCTGCCTCCACTCCAGCACATGGCTAATTTGCATGCGCCGCCCCTTTGCATACAAATTAGTCATGTCTGGTAGTGAAGCGACACTGCGGGGCCCCTCTGCTGCTTCTGTGAATGGGGCCTGATTAAGAGAAGAGGCCCGTCCTGCCGGGGGCTTAATAAAGATAAGTATTTACCCCGGGCCTGGCCAGGCCCCCTCTGTTCACTGGGCCCCCAACACCAGGCACAGTAGTAATGCCCTGATGGCAGCCCTGCTCACACACCACTCTGAACAGCAAACTGATGATCCCCATGCAACTGGATAGCAACAGGAACCAGGAAGCAAAGAGTTATATCCAGCCTAGTGCCGCAGTCTCCAGAAGCTTATAAATGCTGTAGATGGTAATCAGCAGCCTGAGCTCTCAGCAGCTGTTCACAAACCAGCAGAAATTAACTCCCGCTGTTCTGGAGAGCAGTGAAGCCAGAATCAGCCGATGCCTATGGCAGGCTGTGCAACTAAAGAATCCCAGGCAGCTTGTCGGATTCTGCAGTATGAACACCGTCTGACGCCGCCATGACACCCAGCGAGTGTAAAGCACAACACCGCACTACAGTACCTCTCCTTTTATAAGGGGCCTCAGGACCCTCAGAGATCGCCAACCCCAGCTTCTCAGGATGGCGGCGATGAAAGGCCCTAAGCAAGCGCTTTGCATGGATACCTGACTCTGGTACCCAAGTCCTCTCCTCAGGAGCGTAACCCCGCCAGTGCACCAGATATTGTAGAGAACGACAAACCCACTAGGAATCTATGATTTTAGAAACCTCGAACATCAAAGCGCCATTGACCAAAACCGGAGGTGGAGGGGTGGAAAACCCACAAATCTCTTTAAAAGCGATTTATGAAACACATTATGGATTTTGTAATGCCAACAAGAAAGCAAGCAGATTGATGATGGTGGAAATCTGAAACGGACCGATGAAATACAGTCCCAACTTTAGTGATGGTAACTTAAAGGGAACCTGTCATCAGAAATTTAGCTTGAAACCTAAATGTTTCCCCCTCTGCAGCTCCTGGGCTGCATTCTAGCAAGGTTCCTGTACTTTTTGTGGCCCCTTTTAAACCAAATTAAATACTTTATAAACTTGTACCTTTTGCTATGTAAATTTTGTAAATCATCCATGGGGGCGGGCTCTCTGCTGACCGTTGCTGTCCCTCCAGCACATTGACGCCGTCCCCCCACGCTCCATTTCATCCATCAGGACGCCGGCCACTGCGCCCGAGGTGCCGCCCACGCCAGGATTGCTGGTGACGTGTGTCACAAGCACGAGATTATGGGCGGCGCTGTGATTGTGTCGCGGGCGGAGGAGGGGACGCTGCGCTCTCCCACTGCTCGGGTCCGGCCGCTGCGGCTGCTGCTGCTCGGTGGTGGCTCGAGCGGTGGGCCGGATCCCGGGGACTCGAGCGGCACTCCTCGCCCGTGAGTGGAAAGGGTGGGGATCGGATTGTGGGGATTTGGTTATTGTCCGTGACGCCACCCACGGTTGTGGTGATATTGGTGACACCACCGCTGCTCTGGACGGGGATCCCGGGAGCGATGACTGGGAGCAGCCTGGTTGTTAGTTCTCCCTCCGTGGGTAGGGGGGTTGGTTGTCCTGGGGCCCGGTGATGGGGTAGGGATGGATGGCAGGCGGGTTACGGGGCCTGGCGAGGTGCAGGGTCGCGGGGCCAGCGCTGTGTCCGCACGGCACGGTGGTACTCACTCAGCCAATGATGAGGACACAGTTCTCGGTAAAACACACGGCTGGATGGACGGGTCCCACAGACGGCTGCGGTGTTTCTCCTCCCGGCAGGTTGATGGTGACTGCCTTTCCCTGCACCTATGTAGTGTAACGGTTCCAATGGGTTCCCACCGGTAACCCGCTCCCCAGCTTGGATGGGTGCTGAAGGAGCCCCTTTTGCCCGCAGGCTCTGGCCCTGGGAACTTTAGCCTTGGCGGTGACTGTGTTTCCCTCTCTCGGTTGGACGGTTGCCTTCTGACGGGACTTGGCTGCTGGGAAACCCAGGAGGTTCCCTTCGCTAACGGATTTGGCAAATTCACGGCGACTCCTAGCTTTGCCGGGGTCCGTAAGCCCCTGCCGGATGGTGCTGGCTTCTCTTTGCGTACCGGTCCAGTACCGCCGGGCCACCGCCCGTCCACGGTCCTTACGGTTAGCTCCAATAGGCCACTCCTGCAGATGGTCACCACCGTCTGCCAACCTTGCTGATCTGTCCGGGCCACACACCCGGACCAACTTCAGGCTTCTCTACTGCCACCTTCCTCCTTCCACTTGTACTTCCAAAACTAATCTGCCTCTTTTCCCGCCTCCAGGACTGTGAACTCCTCGGTGGGCGCCTGTACCTCTCTTTCATAGGGGGGTGTTTACCGGTGGGGATATGGTGTTGGACCCCTTTAATCTGCCCAAAGTCTAGGGGATGTTTGCTAAAAACTCGCTCATACTCCTGTACAACCCAGTATACCCCTTCTTTGTGATGTGTAGGGTTATCGTCAGTGCCTACATGTAGCTGTCGGCATCACTCATTTAACTCCCCTGGGGATGGGTGAGTGCTGGCAGTAGGTGGTGAGGTTGGGGGAATGGCCTCGCGGATGGTGTGGGGATCCAGAGTGAACAACTTGGCAAGGTAGCGTACCAGGGAAGCCTGACTTCTTCCTCCCCGCAGTTCAGCACCCTTACGGGCACTCTCCCCTTCTTTACATCTACCACCCCTCGGGGCGGCCATTACTGTGGGCCAGTGTTCAGAGGGCATGGGCTCTATCATGGCGGGGTAGTCACGCCCCTGGGGCCCTACCGCTGCCCTACACCAAATCATCATCTCCCACCAATCTCTCCTCCTGTCGAGTTCACATGTTGGCGGTACATCAGGGCTCGGATCTCACGCTGCACAGCTCTCTGTTGGCTCCCCGCCGCCGTAGCGGCCAGCTGCTACAGTAGGGACAGCACATCACTCATACAGTGCTCCATCACGTTAGTCCCTAGCACTACCTTCGGGTTATGATCACTGGGTTAATTCATTATCACAATCATACCCTGGTGTTGCAGTTCAGCTCGTCCCACAGTCACGGCCACTTGCTTGTACCCCACTTGGGTCAATGGGAGTCCATCAGCGGCAATCAGTGTCATACTGGCATCTGAGGGAGCCAGTTCGTCTTTTCCCCAATACCGTTGATACAGTGTGTATGGTATGGTGGTTACCTGTGATCCAGTGTCCAGGAGAGCCATCATCAGTATGCCGTCCACAGCCACGGGGATGATGGGCCGGGCGCCGATGTACCGGTCCCCCCAGTCTGGGGGGCCATGGGGTTCTACTCCTGAGGATTGGCCCGTCGCCCCAGGGGTTGCTCGTTTAACGGACACCGTCGGGAGTAGTGGTCGGGTTTGCTGCACCTGTAACAGATTGGGGGTCCATACCGTGAGTCATTGGTCCTTCTCCACTGCATCCAGGGGACGTCCTCAGGGCTGTCGGCGAGCTGCATCTTCACCGGGGCCTGGGATCTGGTCAGAGGCTGTAGTGCGGCGAGGATCTTAGCGAGGTCCCCATCCATGCGGCGAACTTGAGCAGCGAGTTCTTCCATCGTTCCGCTTGGGGCTGCAGGCAATGGAGGTGCTGGCGGGGTAGGGGCCACCACGACAGGAGCAGTCTCAACCGGCCACGGGGCTGGCTCAGGGGCTTCAGATGCGGGGGGTTGCAGAGCTTTGATGGCCCGTTCCTTTAATACGGCAAAGTCCACATCAGGGTGTTCTAGGGCCCACAGCCGAAGTTGTTTGCGGTCTTCTGAGGACCTCATCCCCTGCACAAACTGCTCACTTAGCATTTTGTTACTGTCCGTACTGTTGATGGTGTCCACCCGCTTCAGTGTGCGGAGTGCGGTTTGCAGGCGCACAAGGCATAGTCCCGAATGCTATCTGCGGGCCGTTGCCGGCATTGATAGAACTGCATCCGCAACTCTGCCTCGGTACGGGTCTCAAAAGCAGTCTGCAGCTTCTCAAAGATAGTGGCTACAGAGGACCGGTCCCCCTCGGCCCAGGTCTCTGCCTCTTGCTCAGCCGCGCCGTTTAGCTGCCCCAGCACTAGCGCTGCACGTTGCTTATCAGTCAGGGGGTACAGTTCTAGTAGTGGACTAAGTTTTTTTCGGAAAACCTGCAAGGCATCAGGTTTCCCATCGTACTGCGGTAACCAGGCAGCTCCGGGCACATAGGGCAAAGAGAACGGCATCACTTGAGCGAGAGCCAGGGCCGCGGCGCCCCCCGCCAGTGCGGCCGGGACCTGGGCAGGCCCATTCCCATCTACGGGTGCTCCCGCGACTGCGTCCGCCGCTCCTCCAGCGGCTCCGTCGGGCGCAGACATCTTGTTTCCATCCCCCTTAGTCTCTTTCCGGCTCCTCCTCTACACGGGCGGGGTTTTGGCCTTCGCGCCTCCACTATTCGAGGAGACACTCGAGTGGGAATTTTTCGCGCCCAAGATGGCGGCTTCTCCAATTTTTCAGCCGGACACCTCCGGCGGTAACAAGGCGCATCTCTACCAGACGGCAGAGCGGTAAGATCCTGTTCGTGACGCCAAGTTGTCGCAGGCGGAGGAGGGGACGCTGCGCTCTCCCACTGCTCGGGTCCGGCCGCTGCTGCTGCGGCTGCTGCTGCTCGGTGGTGGCTCGAGCGGTGGGCCCGATCCCGGGGACTCGAGCGGCGCTCCTCGCCCGTGAGTGAAAAGGGTGGGGATCGGATTGTGGGGATTTGGTTATTGTCCGTGACGCCACCCATGGTTGTGGTGATATTGGTGACACCACCGCTGCTCTGAACAGGGATCCCGGGAGCGATGAGTGGGACCAGCCTGGTTGTTAGTTCTCCCCTCTGTGGGTAGGGGGGGTTGGTTGTCCCGGGGCCCGGTGATGGGGTAGGGATGGATGGCAGGCGGGTTACGGGGCCTGGCGAGGTGCAGGGTCGCGGGGGCGGCGCTGTGCCGCACGGCACGGTGGTACTCACTCAGCCAATGATGAGGACACAGTTCTCGGTAAAACACACGGCTGGATGGACGGGTCCCACAGACGGCTGCGGTGTTTCTCCTCCCGGCAGGTTGATGGTGACTGCCTTTCCCTGCACCTATGTAGTGTAACGGTTCCAATGGGTTCCCACCGGTAACCCGCTCCCCAGCTTGGATGGGTGCTGAAGGAGCCCCTTTTGCCCGCAGGCTCTGGCCCTGGGAACTTTAGCCTTGGCGGTGACTGTGTTTCCCTCTCTCGGTTGGACGGTTGCCTTCTGACGGGACTTGGCTGCTGGGAAACCGAGGAGGTTCCCTTCGCTAACGGATTTGGCAAATTCACGGTGACTCCTAGCCTTGCCGGGGTCCGTAAGCCCCTGCCAGATGGTGCTGGCTTCTCTTTGCGTACCGGTCCGGTACCGCCGGGCCACCGCCCATCCACGGTCCTTACGGTTAGCTCCAATAGGCCACTCCTGCAGACGGTCACCACCGTCTGCCAACCTTGCTGATCTGTCCGGGCCACACACCCGGACCAACTTCAGGCTTCTCTACTGCCACCTTCCTCCTTCCACTTGTACTTCCAAAACTAATCTGCCTCTTTTCCCGCCTCCAGGACTGTGAACTCCTCGGTGGGTGGGGCCAACCGCCTGGCCCACCACCCTGGTATGAACATCAGCCCCTGGAGGAAGGCAACAAGGGTTTGTGTCTGACTTCGGTGTGCCTGACCGGGAGCGTGGGGTGTGTTGGTGTTGTGCCTGTGACGTCCTGGCTTGCCCAGGGCGCCACAATTGCATCGCATATGCCCGCCCATAATCTCGTGGACACGCTTTCCCCCACTGCCTCCAGCGTTCTGCGCAAGCGCTCGCCGGCCAAATGACCTGACGTCACCTCCTTCCCATCTTACCCTGCAGCAGGGCAAGATGGGAAAGAGGTGACGTCGGGTCATCTGGCCAGCAAGTGTCGCGGGCGGCGGGGCGCTGCGCTCACCACGCTCGGGTCCGGCGCTGCTGCTGCTCGGTGGCTCAAGCGGTGGGCCGGATCCGGGGACTCGAGCGGTGCTCCTCGCCCGTGAGTGAAAGGGGTGGTTTGTTGGTGTTTGGGATGTCGGTTTGTGACGCCACCCACGGTGTGTGGTGAGGTTGGGGCACCACCGCTGCTCTGTACGGGGATCCCGGGCGCGATGACAGGGAGCAGCTGGGATGTTTCTCTCCCCTCCGTGGGTATGGGGATTTTGGTAGACCCGGGGCCCGGAGTTGTTGTCTGTTTGGTGGATTGCGGGGCTTGGCCAGGTGCAGGGTCGCGGGGCAGCGCAGTGGCAGACGGCAGGGTGGTACTTACTCAGCCAGTAACTCACACGGAGTCTCTGGTAAAACAAACGGCTGGATGGACAAGTCCCAGAGACGGCTGCGACGGTCACTCCCGGTAGGTTGGCGGTAACTGTCTCTCCCTGCACCGGTGTTATGTTCTTGGCCCCGATGGCTTCCCACCGGTAACCCACTCCCCGCGGTATGTTGGCTAAGGGAGCCCCTTTTTGCCCGCAGGCTCTGGCCCTGGGAGCTGTAGCTCTGGCGGTAGCTTTATCTCCCTCACGGTTTGGATGGTTGCCTTCAGTCGGGTCTTTACTACTGGGAAACTCCGGAGGTTCCAGTCGCTGACGGATTTGACTGGTTTAACGGTGACTCCTAGCCTGGTCGGGGTCCGTAGGCCCTGCCGGATGGTGCTGGCTTCTCTTCACTCCCCGATCCGGTACCGGCGGGCCACCGCCCGTCCCCGATCCTTACGGTTGTGCGTCAATCGGCCTCTCCTGCAGACAGTCACCACCGTCTGCTAACTTTGCTGTTTCTGTGCCCGGGCCACGTACCCTCCTGGTGTGGACATCAGCCCCTGGAGGGAGGCAACAAGGATTTGTGTCTGACTTAGATGTTCCTAACCGTGGTGTGGGGTGTGTTCTTGCAGTACCTGTGACGTCCTGGCTTGTCCAGGGCGCCACACAAGCGCTTGCGCAGAACGCTGGAGGAAGAGGGGAAAGTGCGGTCACGAGGTTATGGGCGGCACTTGCTGATGACACTCACAGCGCCGCCCATAACCTCGTGCCTGCGCAAAACGTCACCAGCGGTCACACGTGCACACAGTGCACAGTCCCGCTACAGTCGCACAGTGCATGCGCGGGACCACGGGCGCCCAGGTGCGGCGTCCTGAGATATGAAATTCAGCGTTGGGGGGCGGCGTAAATCTGCTGGAGGAACAGCAACGGTCAGCAGAGAGCCCGCCCCCATGGACGATTTACAAAATTTCAATAGCAAAAGGTAAAAGTTTATAAAGTATTTAATTTGGTTTAAAAGGGGCCACAAAAAGTACAGGAACCTTGCTAGAATGCAGCCCAGGAGCAGCAGAGGGGGAAACTTTTAGGTTTAAAGCAAAATTTCTGATGACAGGTTCCCTTGATGTTTCTAGCTGAAAGCCACAACCAATCACCAATTCACAGATCTGGAGTTGGCACACGTCCACATTCAGCCACACGCTTATACACTGTGTGCAGAATTATTAGGCAAATGAGTATTTTGATCACATGACACTTTTTATACATGTTGTCCTACTCCAAGCTGTATAAGCTTGAGAGCCATCTACCAATTAAGTAAATCATGGTGATGTGCATCTCTGTAATGAGGAGGGGTATGGTCTAATGACATCAACACATTATATATAAGGTGTGCTTAATTATTAGGCAACTTCCTTTCCTATGGCAAAATGGGTCAGAAGAGAGATTTGACGGGCGCTGTAAAGTCCAAAATTGTGAGATGTCTTGCAGAGGGATGCATCAGTCTTGAAATTCCCAAACTTTTGAAGCGTGATCACCAAACAATCAAGCATTTCATGGCAAATAGCCAACAGGGTCGCAAGAGGCGTATTGGGCAAAAAAGGTGCCCAACTGCCCATGAATTGAAGAAGATAAAGTGTGAAGCGGCCAAGATGCCATTTGCTACCAGTTATAGCTACACAAGGTGTGCCATACTCAGAGACATGGCCAAGGTAAGGAAGGCTGAAAAACAACCACCTTTGAACAAGAAACATAAGATAAAACATCAAGACTGGGCCAAGAAATATCTTTAAGGGAACCTGTCACCAGTTTTATGGCCTATAAGCTGCAGCCACCACCAGTGGGCTCTTATATACAGCATTCTAACATGCTGTATATAAGAGCGCAGGCCTCTGTGAGAACATAAAAAACACTTTATAATACTCACCTAAACCGGTCGCTGCGGTGATGGTTGGCCCCGTGGTTGGCGCTTTTCTCCGGGACCAGCGCCTCCTCTCTCGGCCATCTTGCTCTTCCGTCTTTTGAAGCCTGTGTGCATGATGCGTCCACGTCATACACACTCGCCGGCATTGAGGTCCTGCGCAGGACATAAAACTGGTGACAGGTTCCCTTTAAGACTGATTTTTCAAAGGTTTTATGGACTGATGAAATGAGAGTGACTCTTGATGGGCCAGATGGGTGGACCAGAGGCTGGATCAGTAAAGGGCAGAGAGCTTCACTCTGACTTACACGCCAGCAAGGTGGAGGTGGGCTACTGGTATGGGCTGGTATCATCAAAGATGAACTTGTGGGACCATTTCGGGTTGAGGATGGAGTGAAGCTCAAGTCCCAGACCTACTGCCAGTTTCTGGAAGACAACTTCTTCAAGCAGTTTCCAAGAAAATGAGAAAGAGTCCAGCTCACCAAGGACTGACCTGCTGGTTGCAATCAGGGATCCTGCGCACGGAGTGAGGCTCGGTAACCATCCAGATTAGAAGTAAAAAGAGAAATTTCCAGCGCCAGGAATAGATTAAAAATCCTTTTTTATTGAAAATAAGTTATTAAAAATCCAGCAGATACCATATTAGATGTCAGAAGGTTGGCAGAACAACGCGTTTCGACGCTTCAGGTCTTAGTCATGTTCTGAACATGACTAAGACCTGAAGCGTCGAAACGCGTTGTTCTGCCAACCTTCTGACATCTAATATGGTATCTGCTGGATTTTTAATACCTTATTTTCAATAAAAAAGGATTTTTAATCTATTCCTGGCGCTGGAAATTTCTCTTTTTACTTCTTCAAGCAGTGGTACAGGAAGAAGTCAGTATTGTTCAAGAAAAACATGATTTTCATGCAGGACAATGCTCCATCACATACCATCCAACTACTCCACAGCGTAGCTGGTCATTAAAGGTCTAAAGATGAAAAAATAAATGACATGGCCCCCTTGTTCACCTGATCTGAACCCCATAGAGAACCTGTGGTCCCTCATAAAATATGAGATCTACAGGGAGAGAAAACAGTACACCTCTCGGAACAGTGTCTGGGAGGCTGTGGTGGCTGCTGCACGCAATGTTGATCGTAAACAGATCAAGCAACTGACAGAATCTATGGATGGTAGGCTGTTGAGTGTTATAATAAAGAAAGGTGGCTATATTGGTCACTAATTTTTTGGGGTTTTTTTTTGCATGTCAGAAATGTTTATTTCTAAATTTTGTGCAGTTATATTGGTTTACCTGGTGAATATAAACAAGTGAGATGGGAATATATTTGGTTTTTATTAAGTTGCCTAATAATTCTGCACAGTAATAGTTACCTGCACAAACAGATATCCTCCTAAGATAGCCAAATAAAAAAAAACAACACGTCCGCTGCTCTCAGCTGTCAGTGCCGGCTCCTGCTCCCTGCATTCCTAGCCACAGTACACATCGGGTTAATTACCCGATGTATAGTTTGGCTATGTGTGCAAGGAGCAGGAGCCGGCACTGACAGCTGAGAGCGGCGGACGCTGGTAACAAAGGTAAATATCGGGTAACCAAGGTAAGGGCTTCTTGGTTACCCGCTGTTTACCGT
The DNA here is from genome assembly GCF_048569485.1 of Anomaloglossus baeobatrachus. NCBI lineage: Eukaryota > Metazoa > Chordata > Amphibia > Anura > Aromobatidae > Anomaloglossus > Anomaloglossus baeobatrachus. The sequence goes on along the minus strand of NC_134358.1, from coordinate 227,856,148 downwards.
GGTTACCAGCGTCCGCAGAAGCCGGCTCCTGCTGCCTGCACATTTAGTTGTTGCTCTGTCGCTGTCACACACAGCGATGTGTGCTTCACAGCGGGAGAGCAACAACTAAAAAATGGCCCAGGACATTCAGCAACAACCACCAACCTCACAGCAGGGGCCAGGTTGTTGCTGGATGTCACACTAAGCAACATCGCTAGCAAGTTGTGCCTTAGCAGCGATGTTGCTAGCGATGTTGCTTAGTGTGACGGTACCTTTATGGTTGGTGATGACATCAACTGGGTGGACAGCCCCCTCCAGGAAGTGCCACCATTCCTCAAATGCCAACTTGATGGCAAGTAAATCCCTACTCCTAATGTCGTAGTTATGCTCAACTGGGGATAACTTCCCAGAAAAGAAGGCACAAGGACGGCATTTACCAGGTGATGGACCCTGAGACAATACAGCCCTAACCCCTATCTTAGATGCATCCACCTCCACAGTAAAAGGAAGAGACACATCGGGCTATATAAGTATCGGAGCTGACGCAAAGCATTTGTTAAGACAATAAAATGCGCGCAAAGCACTGTCAGATCAGTCAGTAAAGTCCACCCATTTTTTGGTCATTTCGGTCAGGGGTCTTGCAATAGCAGAAAAATTCCTACTGAACTTCTTATAGTAATTTACGAAGCCTAAGAATCGCTGCAGCGCCTTTAGGTTGTCAGGACAGTCCCAATTTAATACCGCCTGCACTTCAGAGGGATTCATCCTGAAACCAGTCGCGGAAATTATGTAACTCAAAAAAGGTAGCTACTGAACCGCGAATACACACTTTTCAAGCTTTGCATAAAGTTTGTTAGACCTGAGTAACTGCAACACTTGTTTAACATGCTCCATGTGAGACCTTAGATCATTGGAGTAAATAAAGATGTCATGTAAGTAAATAATAATAACAAATTTACCCAAAAGATGAGAAAATGCATCATTCACAAAATGTTGGAACACAGCAGGTATGTTAGTTAAACCAAAGGGCATCACCAGGTTTTCATAATGAACAGAGTGGAAGACAGAGTATTGAACTCTGTCTTCCACTCATTCCCTTCACAGACCCTGATAAGATTATAGGCCCGCCTAAGGTCAAGCCTGGAGAACCACATTGCACCTAAAATCTGGTTAAAGAGATCAGGGATAAGAGGTATGGGCTATGGATCACGGACCATAATCTGATTGAGCTCCCAAAAGTCGAGGCACAGTCGTAATCCACCATCTTTTTTTCTTAACAAAAAAGAAACCTGCCACAACCGGAGAGGACAAGGGCCTAATGTGACCTTTGTCCAGACTCTTAGTGATGTAGTCTTTGAGAGCCAGTCTCTCTAGAGCGGACAGGTTGTATAAACTGCACTTGGGTAACCTAGCACCAGGTTTCAACTGAATAGCGCAGTCATACAGCCTATGGGAGGGCAGCTCCTAACAAAATTTCTCAGAAAACACGTCCATGAAATCAGACAACGACTCAGGAAGCCTGGAAGCTACGGCCAAAACACAGGTCCCAGACAGTATTCCTTACAGTATGAGCTTTACTGAAGGATGTCCTGAGACCTCCAATCAACCACTGGGTTGTGCAGCGAAAGCCATGGAAACCCCAACACAATGGGCACAGGTAGGTTATTGACCACCTGGCAGGTGATACATTCTGAAAGCAGGGCCCTGATGCAGAGTTCCAGATCACATATGCACTCCTTGAAAACCCGCTGGGACAGAGGCGACGAGTCGATGGCAACAATCTGAACCGGATTGGCCAACTCGTCCACCCTGAACCCAGAAGAGCAGAAAAAGTGCTCGTCAATAATATTGGCCCCAGTACCACTCTCCAAAAACAACTTAATGACCACCTCTTGGCCCCACGAAGAAGTTTTACAGGTGTAGTATATTTCTTTGCCCCCAGGGTGCAGTGGGTTAGGGGACTTTGAGGCAAAAAAGAAACAAGTGTCATTGACAGATTGTAAATTCAGCTATATGCAGTATTAACTATTACGGCAGTGGAGAAGGCGGACTGAGCAGATCGCGGACTCCAGCTGAGGGTATCCCTGTCAGAGACTATATCAACCTGCTGTGATTGAAATGAAGGATAGGACATGTACTCCATTATGCCCCCTGCTTCCTCATCGTTAATGCACTTGTCAGCGTTTGTAAAGTAGGCTAAATGTGACTTGCATTTAGTATTACTACTGCTGGGACAGTTGCTGCCAGTAATACTGGTGCTGTTAGAGCGGCTGCTAGTAGCCATCACATTCTCATCTATGATATTATGTTTTTTTCTATTATCTTAAAATGTTCATTGCTTATACAATGTTTGGGTTTAACATAAATTTTAGACTTTGTTAAACGTTATAATTCTTCAACTTTTGACAAAACAGCTTTACGCTAAAGAAGTTGCTATATAATTACACTCATGGAAAGTAATTTGCAGCAAATATTATTGTTTAGATTCCTGCAATTGTTAAATATTACTAGTCAAACAGTTGCAAAACCTTAACCTTTTATTGTTTATTATTGTTGTTTTGTTTTCATTTTTCTTTCTTTTTTTTGTATTTCTATTCTTTTAAATAATGATGTTTAACCAAAATAAAAAGTAAAATGAAACATAAAATGTTAGGTTGTGAACTTACTACATATAGGCTTCCGACTGATAACAAACATGTGGCATTGAGGTCAGTGTAGCCGTTGGGTGTACCGCATCTAAAGTAGACAGAGAGGAAAACAGGTATTCCAAAAATAAAAAGAGACCTTTTAGAATTAATGTGGAAAAAAAAGCTACATGTCTTTATAGAAAAGGATGGGATCAGAAAATATACGGTAGGTAGATTCAATTTCTTCAAGCTAGTACTGCAAATAGCCCCTGCGTTCAGAACAAGAAAAAAAGAGGGCATTACCAAATCAGCCCGGATCAGCCAAAGCAGTTACTAAATAAGCCGATAAGCGATCCTCATCTGTATAAGCAGGATAGCTAGTTACAGAACTAAATATACAAAGTTATGGTATGCTTTAACAGAATAACAACTAAAAGATATAAAATGTTTAAATCTGGAGTAACAGAATGACAATACAATAATGGCAAATGCTTCCGACAAATAGATAATAATAATGGACATATTATACATGTGAACACTAGTGATGAGTGAATATATTCGGCACTATTCATTACTTATACAAATATTAAGGTATTTGGGATATTCGTTACTTGTCGAGTATTTTGGTATTCACCTCGTGAGTTTCAAATTGCCTCCCCCATGTTTGGCGCCTGATTTTCAGCCACTAAATATGCAGGGATTACAGACAGATGGAGACTGGTATTCTCAGGCTGGGAAGGTCCATGGTTATTGCACCCTCCCCAGCTTCAAACTAGCAGCCTGCAGCTGCCCTACAATTGGAGAAGCCGTTAAATGCACCAATTTTGGCGCGTTACCAAGCTCATCCAGATTGCCCTGGTGTGGTGGCAATCGGGGTAATATATGGAGTTGATGTCAGCTGTGATTTGTCAAAAATCACAGCTGCCATCAAGCCCTAAGTTAGTAAAGGAGAGGTGTCTATGAGACCACCCACTATCAACCCTGTAAAAAAATGAAGAGCAAAACACAAACACACAAAAAATCCTTTATTTTAAACAATAAAAAACCCACATCCTTTTTCACAAATTTATAAACCCCCAAAACACCCCCCCAGATCCGCCGTAATCCACAGAACATTCCACAATGATCCCAGCTCTGCTACATCCAGAGGCCATGGTGAGCAGTGATTTTACATCACGTTACTGGACACACTGAGAGCAGCATGGTAGCTACCTAAAGTGACCTCAGGTGAACTCAGCCTCAGACTGTCTGACTGTGTGTCATGGCGGCAACGCAGTCTGACAGTCCAGCATTGAGTTCACCTGAGGTCACTTCTGGTGGTTCTCACAATACCCTCTGTGTGAGCTGCCAACTGTGAACTGAACATAAATTACAATGTATATGAGCATTAGTCCAAAGGAATAAAATAAATATACCAATATACCAAGGAACAGGTTTGTGAGGTAAAGAATAAATAGAAGAAAGAGGACTCCATCCATTGGTGACGTGTGTACACCTCTATTGTTAGACAATTAGAGCAATAAAGCAGCCGTAAAAATGTATTTTAAATGCACATAATTAGGTAGCTAAACACTAGTAAGTTAGTTTGAGCATCAGGGGGTTAATCTGTAAACAAAATAGCATGTCCCAAAATACAGGGATTGCACTTTCATTTACAAACAGAAACAATACTTCAATTCAGAATTTGGATTCAGTTGTAAAGTCTGCAAAGAGTGGTTTAATACCACTCTTGTTTACTGGTACTGTATGAAAAATTGCAGATATTAAGGTGCTATTGCTGCTATATATCTAGGGTCGGCATCAGTACTCGGCGAACCTGGGCAAGTGTTGAGGCTCTGGACAGCCGGGGGGGCGCATTCACCGTAGTCAGGGGCGGTGATCTGTTCTGCGTCCCTTGGGCCGACTTCCTGGGCCCACAGTTTTCAGGGTGGCAGCTGCACTTTCCTGGTTGCTGCCGTTTAAACCCGACACCTGCTGAACACTGGGGTGCTTGTGTACAGAAGTTCATCTGTGGGAGGAGCCACCGAGCAATGTGCTGCGCTCCTGTCCCAAAGATGAAGAGACTAGAGAGAAAGAATAGCCGCAGTGCCAGGCAACGTCACCCGGGCCCAGCGCTCTATGTGAGACTTTTTCGCCTGGGGCCCACAAAAACCAGCCCTGTGTATATCACAGGTGTACGAGCACATTCACACAATGAGTGGTAATGATGATACTACTACAACAGTTCACTGTATATCACTTCAATCTTGGATTTCTATTTATACAATGAGGCTATGACTCCCATTTTTCAATATACATCAGCACTGAAGCAGTACACCACCATCGCAATAGGCTTGTTCAATCTACAAGTTTTGTGCTCTGAGTGATCCTATCCCTACACAGTACAGGCATAAAATGGTGTTCTTTGGGTTTGGCCTATGTTTTCTACTGACTGTGATATCATCCCTTTTCCGGCTGTGCTACACCATATGATCGAACTGCTGCAGTGCATTATGGACATGCCCACGCTGCTGTGCTTGATGCCATTAGCTCACTACTGAATGTGTAGTGTAAGCAGGGCTGTATTTTGCCTTCATGCTGCCCTAGGCACTTTAAGTGGTCGCGCCCCTTAGTGACAACGTAAAACTGAGTTTTCGCACACGACATCTGTTTAAGGCAGATCTACTCTGTAGCACACTTTAAAAAGTATCAATGAGAAACGAACCCCCCCCCCAATGGGAATCACCACAGGCACATCAAAACATAGCATGAGTATAAAATATTCCCACCACACCGTCCCCACTTATATACTGTGACTGTGACACTGCCCCTAATAAACTAAAACACCACACTGCCCTCCCTTATAAACTACTGTATATGCACCACACCTTCCTCGATTATGAAATATGATCTGTACACTGTGAGGAGGGAGCAGCATGATGTGAGGACAATGTCCCATGCATGCTGCCCCCTCCTCACAATGTCCCATGCATGCTGCCCCCTCCTCACAATGTCCCATGCATGCTGCTCCCTCCTCACAATGTCCCATGCATGCTGCCCCCTCTTCACAATGTCCCATGCATGCTGCTCCCTCCTCACAATGTCCCTTGCATGCTGCCCCCTCCTCACAATGTTTCATGCATGCTGCTCTCTCTTCACAATGTCCCATGCATGCTGCGCCCTCTTCACAATGTCCCATGCATGCTGCTCCCTCCTCACAATGTCCCATGCATGCTGCCCCCTCCTCACAATGTCCCATGCATGCTGCCCCCTCCTCACAATGTCCCATGCATGCTGCCCCCTCTTCACAATGTCCCATGCATGCTGCTCCCTCCTCACAATGTCCCATGCATGCTGCCCCTCCTCACAATGTCCCATGCATGCTGCTCCCTCCTCACAATATCCCATGAATGCTGCTCCCTCCTCACAATGTCTCATGCATGCTGCTCCCTCCTCACAATGTCTCATGTATGCTGCTCCCGCCTCACAATGTCCCATGCATGCTGCTCCCTCAGCACAATGTCTCATGCTTGATGCTCCCTCCTCAGTGTCCCATGCATGCTGCTCTCTTCTCACAATGTCCCATGCATGCTGCTCCCTCCTCACAATGTCCCATGCATGCTGCGCCCTCTTCACAATGTCCCATGCATGCTGCTCCCTCCTCACAATGTCCCATGCATGCTGCCCCCTCCTCACAATGTCCCATGCATGCTGCCCCCTCCTCACAATGTCCCATGCATGCTGCTCTCTTCTCACAATGTCCCATGCATGCTGCCCCCTCTTCACAATGTCCCATGCATGCTGCTCCCTCCTCACAATGTCCCATGCATGCTGCCCCTCCTCACAATGTCCCATGCATGCTGCTCCCTCCTCACAATATCCCATGAATGCTGCTCCCTCCTCACAATGTCTCATGCATGCTGCTCCCTCCTCACAATGTCTCATGTATGCTGCTCCCGCCTCACAATGTCCCATGCATGCTGCTCCCTCAGCACAATGTCTCATGCTTGATGCTCCCTCCTCACAGTGTCCCATGCATGCTGCTCCCTCCTCACAATGTCCCATGCATGCTGCCCCCTCCTCACAATGTCTCATGCATGCTGCCCCCTCCTCAGTGTCCCATGCATGCTGCCCCCTTCTCACAATGTCCCATGCATGCTGCCCCCTCCTCACAATGTCTCATGCATGCTGCCCCCTCCTCAGTGTCCCATGCATGCTGCCCCCTTCTCACAATGTCCCATGCATGCTGTCCCTCTCCATGAGCTCCTAATGCTGCCTTCCTCTTTTCCATAATGAGACCTTCATGTTGCCCCACTCATGCTAAGACCACCACACTAACGCTTATGCTGAGACCCCCACACACACACACTACCCCACTCTTCATATTGACTCCCCTACATTGCTCCACTCCATACTGATCCCACACATGGTGCCCCTTCTTCACAATGAGCTCCCAATGCTGCCCCCTCTTATTCTGAGTCCTTACACTCCCCCCACCCAATCGATTTTGTCATTGCCCTATCCCTCATCCCTTGTCCTCTGTCTCTAGCATTAGCCCCTCTCTCCCACTCCCCCAGCATCAGCCTCTCTCCCCCAGCATCAGCCTCTATCTTCCCTCAGCATCAGCCTCTCTCCCCCAGTCTCAGCCTTTGCCTCCCTCCAGCCTCAGCCTGCCCCAGTCTCCGCCTCAGCCTCCCTCCAACCTCCCTCCAGTCTCAGCCTCAGCCTCCCTCAAGTCTCAGCCTCCCTCCAGTCTCAGCCTCAGCCTCCCTCCAGCCTCCCCCCAGTCTCAGCCTCAGCCTCCCTCCAGTCTCAGCCTCAGCCTCCCTCCAGCCTCCCCCCAGTCTCAGCCTCAGTCTCCCTCCAGCCTCCCCCCAGTCTCAGCCTCCCTCCAGTCTCAGCTTCTGCCTCCCTCCAGCCTCCCCCCAGTCTCAGCCTCCCTCCAGCCTCCCCCCAGTCTCAGCCTCCCTCCAGCCTCCCCCCAGTCTCAGCCTCCCTCCAGCCTCCCTCCAGTCTCAGCCTCCCTCCAGCCTCACCCCAGTCTCAGCCTCACCCCAGTCTCAGCCTCCTTCCAGCCTCCCCCCAGTCCCAGCCTCTGCCTCCCTCCAGCCTCCCCCAAGTCTCAGCCTCTGCCTCCCTCCAGACTCCCCCCAGTCTCTGCCTCTGCCTCCCTCCAGCCTCCCCCCAGTCTCTGCCTCTGCCTCCCTCCAGCCTCCCCCCAGTCTCTGCCTCTGCCTCCCTCCAGCCTCCCCCCAGTCTCTGCCTCTGCCTCCCTCCAGCCTCCCCCCAGTCTCTGCCTCACTCCAGCCTCCCCCCAGTCTCTGCCTCTGCCTCCCTCCAGCCTCCCCCCAGTCTCTGCCTCTGCCTCTCTCCAGCCTCCCCCCAGTCTCTGCCTCTGCCTCCCTCCAGCCTCCCCCCAGTCTCAGCCTCTGCCTCTCTCCAGCCTCCCCCCAGTCTCTGCCTCTGCCTCCCTCCAGCCTCCCCCCAGTCTCTGCCTCTGCCTCCCTCCAGCCTCCCCACAGTCTCTGCCTCCCTCCAGCCTTCCTCCAGTCTCAACCTCTGCCTCCCTCCAGTCTCAGCCTCTGCCTCCCTCCAGCCTCCCCCCAGTCTCAGCCTCTGCCTCCCTCCAGCCTCCCTCCAGTCTCAGATTCTGCCTCCCTCCAGCCTCCCCCCAGTCTCAGCCTCTGCCTCCCTCCAGTATCTGCCTTTGCCGCCTCCCCCCCCGCATGCGCAGATCTCCGGTCTGCATTAGAGACACTCCCACGCTCCTTATGAATCCACTTACCTGCTCCAGTGCCCGCCGCCATCTTCCTGGCTCACGTGAGTATCCTCTTCTGACACCGGATTCCATCACGGCTTCCTCCGCGGCGTCCTGCTGTGAGCTCTGCATGTGACGTCCACACAGCAGTGGACGCAGCACAGAGGAAGGAGCTGATTGGCGCGCGCCTGTGACCCCGGAAGTGCAGGCGCCGGCAGTTCCGGGGTCAATCAGCTCCCTGTGCTCGGCGGCCACAAAAAAAAAATGTAAAAAAAAAAAAAAAAAAAATTTTTTTTTTTTTTTTTTTTTTTTTTTGCTGCCAGAAGGTGCCGCCCCTCACAATCTGCCGCCCTAGGCACCGGACCACGGGTGCCTAATGGTAAATACGGCCCTGAGTGTAAGTGAAACGGCATCTGGCATTTTATTTTTGACAATTTTCACAAATCGAATTACATATTGTTTTAATTAGTGTGGGAATGTGGATTTCAGCAAGTTCAAATTTAATTTGATGATAGTGCTGATGGAGATTTTCAATGATTCATAAACTTGGAAAGTTGATTTTGATTCATGATTCGTATCAAAATCGGACATGTCTCAGGGATTATTCCCAGACACAAGTTCTGTGAAAAGACATGGACATGTGAACAGCCGAACAGCCCATATTCTATAATGGGTACATATTCTTGAATAGAAGAAGAATTTGAATCACGAGGCCTTAGTATGAGACTTCTACACATTGGAGTTGATTGTTACAGAAATGCTTACCAGAGAGTGATTTCTGCATTTTTGCCATTGTCCTAGAAACCAGTGACTGCTTCGTGAAAACGGACATCTGAATGAGGCCTATTTTCACACGGTCCATGTTCACGGTCTGGACAGGTGTTCCGATCCAAGCATTGCCCCTGAAAACAGAACTTCTGAACCCGGCCTAACATAAATAGGTACCAAGTGAAACACCCACTTGTGTGATTTTGCTGATAAGCCACCGTTGCCAGCTATGCTCCCTAAACAAGCAGCGGCATTAAATAAAATTGATGCCTTCATCCTGGCATAACTCATACTTGACTAACTCCCCTTGGAAAAAGAACTCAAGGCAATAGAAATCCAAAACTTCCCCATTTCATTTTATGAACCCAGCTAAGAGAGGACTCACGGGTACACTGGCTGACCAGGAAAACACACCTTGGTAGGTTATTTTGTTTTGCTGAAAAAAACACAGAGCCCAGTTAACCTCTCCAGAAAAAGAGACAAAAACAAATCTAATGTTCAGCTAATATAGATCTAAAACGATCAAACAGATGTAACATGCACATTTACAGTGCCTTGCGAAAGTATTCGGCCCCCTTGAATCTTTGAACCTTTTCCCATATTTCAAGCTTCAAAAAAAAGATAAAAAATTTAAATTTTATGGTGAAGAATCAACAAGAAGTGGGACACAATTGTGAAGGTGAACAACATTTATTGCTTATTTTAAACTTTTGTAAAAAATAACAAACTGAAAATTGGGGCGTGCAATATTATTTGGCCCCTTTACTTTCAGTGCAGCAAACTCACTCCAAAAGTTCATTGAGGATCTCTGAATGATCCAATGTTCTCCTAAATGACTGCTGATGATAAATATAATCCACCTGTGTGTAATGAGGTCTCCGTATCAATGCACCCGCTCTGTGATAGTCTCAGTGTTCTGTTTAAAGCGCAGATAGCATCATGAATACCAAGGAAAACACAACTGGTAGGTCCGTGATACTGTTGTGGAGACATTTAAAGCCGGATTTGGTTGCAAAAAGTTTTCCAAAACTTTAAACATCCCAAGAAGCACTGTTCAGATCAGTCACCCACCACAGCGCTGCAGCGGTCATCTGCGGGACACTGCGGGGACTTATCTGTAGGGACCCTTCTGGCTACAGGTATGTCAGGTTCACTTTCATAGGGGTTGTGACGCCACTCTCGGTTTTGCAGTCAGGGTGAAGGGTGACCGCCACTGCAGTTTAACGAGCGTCTAGGGCTGATGGTGTTTGCAGTCTGGTGGTATCGCCTCCCGAGAGTGAGGCTGGTGTTACGTCTTGGAGGTGGATTCACAGGACCGTGCACCGGACTCCCCCAGAGAGGCAACCCGGAGCTAACCCCTATAGAGGGACTGTCCAATCACCCCACCAGAGGGCTTAGATGCACGGTAGTCGGAACACTGGAGGTACGGAGTATGAGTCCTTTAGAAGTTTGCACAGGAGATGTCTATAATCCAAAGGGAACTGTAGGCAGTACAGATGACTGGAACCGGGTTCAGGTGCAGAGTAGGAACAGCTGACGAGATCTGGATCCAGCGAGATGTGCAGACTGAAGTTACCAGGTGGAACCGGGGACCGGTGACGGGATCAGGTTGACGGATGATGGCGGGATCCACAGCAGACAGTCACTGAGACACTTCCTGGGGAATCAGCAATCTGGACAGGGTCAGGACGGCAGACGGGCTCTGTGGAAGAGACACTGTTGTTCTGGAGACAAGGCACAGAGGGACCTGAACACCTAGCTATGGAAACAGGTTGAACAGGCACCGCCCACCTGGAAAGGGAGTCTTGTATACCCTGTACCTATATCAGCCATTTCCTGTTCCCAGGACGCTGGCCCTTTAAGAAGAGGTGAGTGAGCGTGCCCGCGCCCTAATGCGCATGCGCGAGGCCCAAGTGCCGGAGACCAGTGCAGGAAGCAAGGAGGAAGCTGAAGGAGATGCAGGGGAGCCAGGCAGAGAGTCCTGGGTCGCAGGGAGACGCCGGGACCGGCGGACAGAAGACACGGAGGACGCATAGGAGGGGGTGTGAGAGGGATCGCCGCGGGCAGGAGGACCGTAGACCGGAGCGGTGAGTGACATGCGGTGCCGGGACCCGGGTAGTGTGACAGTACTCGCTCCCTCACGCCCCCTCCCTGCAACCGGGACAAGAAGTCGCGTAGCAGAGGAGCAGCAATGTTCTCCCGGGGTTCCCAGGACCGGTCTTCGGGATCGTAGCCCTCCCAATCAACAAGGAAGAACTGCTTACCCCGCACTCTCTTCATGGCCACTATGTCTCTTACCGCATACACATCGTTGTCAGCAATAGGAGGAGGACGAGTACCGGTATCAGAGGAGAAGGGACCAAGGATTACTGGCTTGAGCAAAGATACGTGGAAGGAGTTAGGGATCCGCATCGTGGCTGGGAGCTGCAGTTTGTATGAGACCTTGTTGATCCTTTTGACGACCTTGAAAGGACCCATGTACCGCGGACCCAACTTGTAAGATGGAATCTTCAACCGGACGTATTTGGAGGCAAGCTACACCAAATCCCCAGAAGAGAAGCGAGGAGGGTCAAGGCGTCTCTTGTCCGCATGTTTCTTTATCTGGGCGGAAGCACGTTCAAGGGAGGTTTTGACAAAACTCCATATGTTAGAAAAGTCCCTGGACAGGGCATCTGCAGCGGGAACATCAGAAGTGGAGGATACTGGTAATGGGACGGAAAGCTGAAGACCGTAGACAACATAGAAGGGAGAACTGGAGGAGGATTCACTAACGTGATGATTATGGGAGAACTCAGCCCAAGGGAGTAGCGTGGACCAGTCGTCATGATAGACGTTGACGTAGTGTCGAAGGAAGGAAGTCAGGACCTGGTTGACACGTTCGACTTGGCCGTTAGACTGGGGATGGTAGGCTGAGGAAAAGTCCAGAGACACTCCCAGATGTTTAAAGAGCGCCCTCCAGAAGCGCGAGGTGAACTGACTTCCCCTGTCAGATACTATATGCAGGGGAAAGCCGTGCAGCCGGAAGATATGCTGAATGAAGGCATCAGCGAGTTCCGGGGCAGAGGGTACGCCGACCATGGGGACGAAGTGAGCCATCTTGGAGAATCAGTCCACCACGACCCAAATGACCGTATATCCAGAGGTATATATGTATAATGGTATAATGGCAAGTCCGTGATAAAATCCATGGCAATGTGTTGCCATGGAACGGAAAGAATCGGTAGAGGCAGAAGACGGCCATAGGGCAGGTGTTTGGGCGTCTTGTTCCGGGCACAGGATGGACAAGCAGAGACAAAGGAGATAACATCCTACACATTTTCTTCTGACCGGCGTGTCCTGCCACTTTCGAAGAATGCCCCCATTGAAAGACCTTGAGTCTGTCGGTCTCCGTGATGAAGGTCTTCCCAGGGGGTATCTGTGCCAGGGTGACGGGAGCCACCGGGATGACCTTACTAGGACAGGCGATGGGATGGTTCGTCTCTTCCTCTTGCTCCACCGGAATGAAGGACCGGGACAAGGCATCAGCCCGCACGTTCTTGTCTGCAAGCCGGAAATGTAGTTGGAAGTCAAACCGGGCATAGAACAGGAACCAACGGGCTTCTCGCGGGTTCAGTCTTCGAGCGGATCGCAGATACTCCAGATTTGTATGGTCAGTGTAAATGATAACCGGGTATACCGCACCCTCCAACAGGTAACGCCATTCCTCCAAAGCCAGCTTGACCGCCAGGAACTCTCGATCGCCAATAGTTGCGTTCGGGTGCCGAGAAGATTTTGGAGAAGAAGCCGCAGGTGACCAACTTCCCGGTGGACAACTTCTGCATAAGCACGGCCCCGGCTCCTGAGGAGGAGGCATCCACCGTCAAGGTGAATTGTCAGTTCAGCTCCGGTCTGTGGAGAATGGGAGAGGAGGCAAATGCCCGTTTCAGGGAACAGAAAGTGGCGTCGGCCTCAGGTGACCAGTCTTTCGGGTTGGACCCCTTCTTGGTCAAGGCAGAGAGAGGCGTTGTCAGAGCAGAGAAGTGAGGGACAATCTGGCGATAATAATTGGCGAAGCCTAGGAAGCATTGGAAGGCTTTCAGTCCTGAGGGAGGAGGCCACTTGAGGATAGAAGACACCTTCTCGGGATCAATCTGCAGGCCTGTGTCGGAAATCATGTAGCCCAGAAAGGGAAGGGACGTCCATTCAAACACACATTTTTCGTACTTGGCGTACAGACAGTTCTCCCTAAGCCTTTGCAGAACGAGTCGTACGTTTTTTCTGTGGGTCGGCAAGTCCGGGGACTAGACCAGGATATCGTCCAGGTATACGACCACACAGACGTAGAGAAGATCCCTGAAGACGTTGTTCACCAGTTCCTGGAAGACAGCCGGGGCATTACAGAGACCGAAGGGCATCCCACAGTATTCATAGTGCCCGTCACGGGTGTTGAATGCTGTCTTCCATTCGTCTCCCGGGCAAATACGGACCAAGTTGTAAGCTCCACGAAGGTCTAGCTTGGTGAAGATAGGAGCCCCCCTGAGCCGATCGAATAGCTCCGGGATTAGAGGTAGAGGATATTTATTTTTTACTGTGATCTGGTTCAAGCCCCGGTAGTCGATGCAAGGGCGTAAGTCACCTTCTTTCTTCTTGACGAAGAAAAGCCCTGCTCCTGCAGGAGACGAGGATTTCCTGATGAACCCACTTGACAGATTATCTGCAATATAGTTGACATGGCCTGGGTTTCGGCAGGGGACAAGGGATAGATCCGTCCACGGGGAGGAGTAGTGCCCAGCAGCAAGTCGATGGCACAGTCGTAGGGTCGGTGTGGCGGTAATACCTCTGCCTCCTTCTTATCGAAAACATCCACAAAAGACCAATATGCGGAAGGCAGTCCCGGTAGGGACTCTGGTGCCGGTGACTGATGAACGGGCCGTACAGACTATAGACAGTTCTTGTGACAAGATGGACCCCAACGAGTAATCTCTCCAGAGCGCCAACTGACGACAGGTTCATGTACTCGTAACCAGGGTAGGCCCAGCAGGAGTGAGTGAGCCAGTTTCGGGTATGAGCAATCTTTTCGGTATTCAGAGCACCAATACGGAGTTCCACGGGTTTGGTAATAAACAACACGAGTTCAGATAGGGGTTTCCCATCCACGGAGGCGATCACAAGGGGTTTTGAAAGCGGGATGACAGGTACCCGGTATTTGTCCACCGTAGCCTGTTGGATGAAATTGCCTGCTGCCCCCAAATCAAGGTATGCTTCTGCCGTGAACCGGGTCTCCTCCGTCGTCACTTGGATGGTCAGCGTAACCGGGTCTGAGAGGGTTCCGGTACCTAGGGTGGCCTCTCCTACCAACCCTAGGCTTTGAAGTTTCCCGGCTGCTCGGAACAGGAACGAAGCAGGTGTGTACCGCTTCCACAGTAGAAACACAGACCCTTGGTGAGCTGCTCTGCTCGGCGTTGCTCGGCTTGTCCCAGATGGTCTATTTGCATAGGTTCAGGACTAGAGTTGCCTGATTGCACTGACTGAGGGACGGTGGACCTATGCGGAGTGGAGGTGGGATGTGTCGGTCGCCTCTCCCAGGATACTTCCTTGGACCGTTCCTGGAAACGGAGATCAATCTGGGTTGCTAGAGAGACCAGACTATCCAAGGTAGGAGGAACATCACGACCGGCCAATTCATCCTTGATGCGGCCGGAGAGGCTCTCCCAGAAGGCTGCTGTCAATGCCTCGTTGTTCCATCCTAACTCAGAGGCAAGCGTGCGAAACCGGATGGCGTACTGGCCAACCGTTCGGATTCTTTGGCTTGGCCGAAGGAGTGAAGAGGCGGCTGTGGAGGTGCGTCCTGGTTCATCAAAGGTGTTACGGAAGGCCTCAAGGAATCCCCGGAAGTCGGTAGTCACCGGATCATCCTTCTCCCACAAGGGATTTATCTAGGCCAATGCTTCACCCTCCAGATGTGACATCAGAAAGGCCACCTTTGCTTGATCAGAGACAAAGAGGTGTGGAAGCAACTTGAAATGCAGTGAGCATTGATTTAAAAAACCTCTACAGGCCATGGGGTCCCCAGCGTATCGGGGTGGAGGAGCTAGGCGGAGTCTCGAGGTTGAAGAGGAAGCCACTACGGAAGCCGCTGCCATCTTCTGATCCGACAGGGACGTGGCTGTTGCTTGAAGATTATACAGACGGGTGTCCATTGATGACATAAAGGCCAGCATGCGAGATTGGGTCTCGAGTTGTCGTACCAGTTCTTGTTGTAATACGGCCAGCTGGGACGCTTGTGCTCCGGCGGAATCCATGGCCTGTTCAATCAGTTACGTCCTGGAGGTGGAGTCATGGGACCGTGCACCGGACTCCCCCAGAGAGGCAACCCAGAGCTAACCCTATACAGGGACTGTCCGATCACCCCACCAGAGGGCCTAGATGCACGGTAGCCGGAACACTGGAGGTACGGAGTATGAGTCCTTTAGAAGTTTGCACAGGAGATGCCTATAGTCCAAAGGGAACTGTAGGCAGTACGGATGACTGGAACCGGGTTCAGGTGCCGAGTAAGAACAGCAGACGAGATCCGGATCCAGCGAGATGTGCAGACTGAAGTTACCAGGTGGAACCGGGGACCGGTGACGGGATCAGGCTGACGGATGATGGCGGGATCCACAGCAGACAGTCACCGGGACACTTCCTGGGGAATCAGCAATCTGGACAGGGTCAGGACGGCAGACGGGCTCTGTGGAAGAGACAGTGTTATTCTGGAGACAAGGCACAGAGGGACCTGAACACCTAGCTATGGAAATACGTTGAACAGGCACCGCCCACCTGGAAAGGGAGTCTTATATACCCTGTACCTGTATCATCCATTTCCTGTTTCCGGGACGCTGGCCCTTTAAGAAGAGGTCAGTGAGCGCGCCCACGCCCTAATGCGCATGCATGAGGCCCAAGTGCCGGAGACCAGTGCAGGAAGCAAGGAGGAAGCTGAAGGAGATGCAGGGGAGCCAGGCAGAGAGTCCTGGGTCGCAGGGAGACGCCAGGACCGGCGGACGGAAGGCACGGAGGATGCACAGGAGGGGGAGTGAGAGTGACCACCGTGGGCAGGAGGACCGGAGACCGGAGCGGTGAGTGACAGGCGGCGCCGGGACCCGGGGAGCGTGACAGCTGGCCCCAGGGGCTCGAGTGTATGTGTGTGGAACAAAAGGTCACAGAAGAACTCAGTCTCAGTCCAGAAATGTCTTTCAACTTGTTTACTCACGTTCAGCTGGTTTTGTGAGGTAACCCGGGCGATACTGAGATAGACCAGAGAGAAACAGGTATCCTGCAGGCTGATGTAGGGGTGACTGTAAGCTCGCCTTCCTAGCACTTCTTGTTTCGGATAACCCCTGACTTGAAGCATATGGAATTCATCCAGGGAAGTTGTATCTGCCTTTTCTCCCCTTTCTGGCCTGTTTGCTGGCAGCGTGGACCAAGTAAAGATGTCTCTCAGCCCTATCTCACTTATGGGCCCCCTCGTTGCTGCGGATGCTGCGGACTCTGTCTTGGTTGGTTAGACACCTGGAGTGCCCACACTGGCAGGTTTTAGCAGACCACTAAATGGATGTCTTTGATCTAGGGATCTGTTCCCCATGCGTGCCTGGTCTACCAGAAGTTCCCATACTCAACTGCCTCGCTTCTTCCTGAGGTGTCTTTCAGGCTGACTGTGTGGCAACCGAATTCCCCCGCAAACAGCCACTACACATGCAGGGTCTGACTAGTGTGTCCGCTCTGCTGCAACTGCACTTCAGACTGGCTTCCTCCAGCTCCTCTCTCCTTGACTGCCAATGCACTCTCTAGTTTCCAGCTCCTCTTCCCTTGACTGCCACTGCACTACTCTAGTTTTCCAGCTTCTCCACTGCACCACTAGCTGAGATGTGGAGGCCATGCCCCCTCCTGGGTCTGCCCAGGGGTCCCCTCTAAGATGTGTGTGAGACCTGGTCACTATGTGTCTGTGCGTGCACACCCTATTCAGCTTTGGGATTACCTGTTTGCACTCACCCAGCATGGGTGCAGTACTCAGTGGTGCCTGACCGGGTCAGGGGGCCACACAAGCAATCATATTGAAATGGAAGGAGTATCATACCACTGCAAATCTACCAAGACCCGGCCGTCCATCCAAACTTACATCTCAAACAAGGACAAGATTGATCAGAGATGCAGCCAAGAGGCCCATGATCACTCTGAATGAACTGCAGAGATCTACAGCTCAGGTGGGAGAGTGCATAGGACAACAATCAGTTGTACACTGCACAAATCTGGCCTTTATTGAAGAGTGGCAAGAAGAAAGTAATTGCTCAAAGATATCCATAAAAAGTGTTGTTTTAAGTTTGCCACAAGCCACCTGGGAGACACACCAAACATGTGGAAGAAGGTACTCTGGTCAGATGAAACCAAAATCGAACTTTTTGGGCACAATGCCAAACGATATGTTTGGCGTAAAAGCAACACAGCTCATCTCCCTGAACACACCATCCCCACAGTCAAACATGGTGGTTGCAGCATCATAGTTTGCGCCTGCTTCGCTTCAGCAGGGACAGGGAAGATGGTTAAAAATGATGGGAAGATGGATGGAGCCAAATACAGGACCATTTTTGAAGAAAACCTGTTGGAGTCTGCAAAAGACCCGAGACTGGGACGGAGATTTGTATTTATACAAGATAATGATCCCAAACAAAGCAAAATCTACAATAAAATGGTTCACAAATAAATGTATCCAGATGTTAGAACGGCCAAGTCAAAGTTCAGACCTGAATCCAATCGAGAATCTGTGGAAAGAGCTGAAAACTGCTGTTCACAAACGCTCTCCATCCAACCTCACTCAGCTCCAGCTGTTTGCAAAGGAAGAATGGGCAAGAATTTCAGTCTCTCGATGTGCAAAACTGATAGAGACCTACCACAAGTGACTTGCAGCTGTAATCGCAGCAAAAGGTGGCGATACAAAGTATTAACTTAAAGGGGCCGAATGATATTGCACGCCCCACTTTTCAGTTACTTTTTACAAAAATTTAAAATAAGCAATAAATATCGTTCACCTTCACAATTATGTCCCACTTGTTGATTCTTCACCATAACATTAAAATTTTTATCTTTATGTTTGAAGCCTGAAATGTGGGGAAAGGTTGAAAAATTCAAGGGGGCCGAATACTTTCGCAAGGCACTATGGCATATATCAGAATATACCTGATTTACAACCTAATTTTCCTATTGCAATATAGATGTTTCTTTTTATGATTGTAGGAATAAGTTCTAATAAAAAGATAAAATAGAAAAGAAGATGAATGATAAAAGCTAAAATGGTCAGAGTCAGTTTGAGTATCTACACATTTCAGCATTGGCAGATGTAATCCGTAATCTGGGCAAAAGCTTGCCAATAGTTGTAGTTCATTTTTGACTCTTGCAGGATATTTTATTGCTTTTTTTACTCTGTTTATTTATGTTAGCATTTAGACGTCCAATTGTAATATACGGCAATTCCACAAAGTCTTGTTTCTCTCTTTTACACCTGGAAACAGAAGCAGAAAGTAAGTGAATTCTACATAGTAAGTGCTCTGTGCCTTGATAACCCTGTAGAGATAAGGTCTAAATAAACTTTATATATATATTTATATATATATATATAATATATATATATATATAATATATATATATATATATATATATATATATATATATATATATATACTTCTCACAAAAATAAAGGGAACACTAAAATACCATTTTGTTGTTTAAGTGTTTCCTTTAATTTTTCGAGCAGTATATATATATATATATATATATATATATATATATATATACATACATATATATATACAGTCAGGGCCAGAAATATTTGGACAGTGACACAAGTTTTGTTATTCTAGCTGTTTACAAAAACATGTTCAGAAATACAATTATATATATAATATGGGCTGAAAGTGCACACTCCCAGCTGCAATATGAGAGTTTTCACATCCAAATCGGAGAAAGGGTTTAGGAATCATAGCTCTGTAATGCATAGCCTCCTCTTTTTCAAGGGACCAAAAGTAATTGGACAAGGGACTCTAAGGGCTGCAATTAACTCTGAAGGCGTCTCCCTCGTTAACCTGTAATCAATGAAGTAGTTAAAAGGTCTGGGGTTGATTACAGGTGTGTGGTTTTGCATTTGGAAGCTGTTGCTGTGACCAGACAACATGCGGTCTAAGGAACTCTCAATTGAGGTGAAGCAGAACATCCTGAGGCTGAGAAAAAAGAAAAAATCCATCACAGAGATAGCAGACATGCTTGGAGTAGCAAAATCAACAGTCGGGTACATTCTGAGAAAAAAGGAATTGCCTGGTGAGCTTGGGAACTCAAAAAGGCCTGGGCGTCCACGGATGACAACAGTGGTGGATGATCGCCGCATACTTTCTTTGGTGAAGAAGAACCCGTTCACAACATCAACTGAAGTCCAGAACACTCTCAGTGAAGTAGGTGTATCTGTCTCTAAGTCAACAGTAAAGAGAAGACTCCATGAAAGTAAATACAAAGGGTTCACATCTAGATGCAAACCATTCATCAATTCCAAAAATAGACAGGCCAGAGTTAAATTTGCTGAAAAACACGTCATGAAGCCAGCTCAGTTCTGGAAAAGTATTCTATGGACAGATGAGACAAAGATCAACCTGTACCAGAATAATGGGAAGAAAAAAGTTTGGAGAAGAAAGGGAACGGCACATGATCCAAGGCACACCACATCCTCTGTAAAACATGGTGGAGGCAACGTGATGGCATGGGCATGCATGGCTTTCAATGGCACTGGGTCACTTGTGTTTATTGATGACATAACAGCAGACAAGAGTAGCCAGATGAATTCTGAAGTGTACCGGGATATACTTTCAGCCCAGATTCAGCCAAATGCTGCAAAGTTGATTGGACGGCGCTTCATAGTACAGATGGACAATGACCCCAAGCATACAGCCAAAGCTACCCAGGAGTTCATGAGTGCTAAAAAGTGGAACATTCTGCAATGGCCAAGTCAATCACCAGATCTTAACCCAATTGAGCATGCATTTCACTTGCTCAAATCCAGACTTAAGACGGAAAGACCCACAAACAAGCAAGACCTGAAGGCTGCGGCTGTAAAGGCCTGGCAAAGCATTAAGAAGGAGGAAACCCAGCGTTTGGTGATGTCCATGGGTTCCAGACTTAAGGCAGTGATTGCCTCCAAAGGATTCGCAACAAAATATTGAAAATAAAAATATTTTGTTTGGGTTTGGTTTATTTGTCCAATTACTTTTGACCTCCTAAAATGTGGAGTGTTTGTAAAGAAATGTGTACAATTCCTACAATTTCTATCAGATATTTTTGTTCAAACCTTCAAATTAAACGTTACAATCTGCACTTGAATTCTGTTGTAGAGGTTTCATTTCAAATCCAATGTGGTGGCATGCAGAGCCCAACTCGCGAAAATTGTGTCACTGTCCAAATATTTCTGGACCTAACTGTATATATATATATATATATATATATATATATATATATATAGCCCATACCCCTAACATGTACAGTTTTCATAAAAGCAATTGAAATGAGGAATTCTGCATTCTATATTGTTGATGTTCTCCTGAACATGTAGTTATACTAGTATAACTGATTTTCCTCTTTCTTTCCTTAAAAATAAAATGTTTTGCAAGCTCCTAATTTGGTAAAGTAGCTATATTTGTCATTACAGACAGGAGGCTAAAGACTGGGGGAAAAAACAACAGTAATCACTACATGTGGTATTGGTTATAAAGTATAAATATTGTGAAATAATTGATCTTAAGATTACTTATTAATGTAATCTGGCCTAGTTATTAATATAAAAGGAAATTCCACTGCTATTACTACATGCATATAGTTAACTGCCATTTTAACCCTTGAAACCAAAAAACGTATATAAATACTGGAAAATCACTGCAGCTCCATATTAATGTTGATAAAAATGCCCTGTTCTGTCGATCAGTGGGGGTTACAGAAGTCAGACCGCCACTTATTTATAGGATATCACTTATCCTACAGATACTGTAAGTCATAACTATTCTTCACCGCACAACACCTTTAATAAGTCTGGCACAAGAAAAAACTGGATAGAGAAAGTTCACAACAGTCCATGATTTGAAGGTCGAGCATTGTTGGCTCATGCAGCAAGACATGCATCAATCAAGTAAAATGATTGATGCTTTTTTTGTTTACATTTTATAATCATCAGGATTTTCGTATATAACCTAAAGCCATCAGGTTGAGTCTATACATACCTGTAGTGGTCAGCTCGGATATTTAGGTTTTGAAATCCAAGAAAGTAAACTTTATAAAATCCTCAGATTCTTGAGTGACAGCAGCTGAGGATCAGATAATAGCAGGGGGGTTTCATAGTTCCCCCCCCCCCCCCCGAATTAGCATAAGTATTATACAATCGATTTAATTTTTGAGTTACAGGACCTGTGCTGAGGTCATACCCATGTGACCAGAAAGGGCGGGGCCTCAGCCAATAAAGCTGATACTAGGAAGCAACATTTTTCTTTTGACTGAGGCCCAGACCCTTCTGGTCACATGGGTATGACATCAAATAAATAGAGCTGTGGGAATAAAAGCGCAGATAGGGTATTACCCCAATAACATGGGGTGAGGGGGGGGGGAGTAAAAACTCACCAGATGTGGTTCTGCAAGTCACAACTCCTTTACTCGCGTATAATACTCTGATCCAGGCTGCAGCCACCCGATGGCAGATAACAGAGAATAATGGAGAGGGGTGATAATGCCGCGCCAAAAGATCACTTGCAATGTCAGATTAACGTATCTTTATTATTGGCATAGGTCTACGCGTTTCAGGAGCTCTGCTCCCTTCTTCAGGACGACAAGCACCAAAGAAACATCAAATTGATCGCTCCCATCGGCGTCTGTGGAAGCCGATGGGAGCGATCGATTTGATGTTTCTTTGATGCTTTGATGAAGGAGGAGGACAGAGTAGTA
This sequence comes from Anomaloglossus baeobatrachus, assembly GCF_048569485.1. Taxonomy (NCBI): domain Eukaryota; kingdom Metazoa; phylum Chordata; class Amphibia; order Anura; family Aromobatidae; genus Anomaloglossus; species Anomaloglossus baeobatrachus. The sequence continues at coordinate 227,834,059 of NC_134358.1, read as the reverse complement.
TCGCTTGGAATGATGCGTTGGGAAGCCAGATTGTAGAAAGTCAAAGCGGTTGCAGGAAGAGAGGTATGAGGACAATTCAAGATGGACATGCTGTTCCAGTAGTTTTGAGGCATAGGGGAGAAGTGATATGGGGCGATAGTTTGACACAGAGGAAGGGTCAAGGGAGGGCTTTTTGAGGATGAGTGTAATGGAGGCATGTTTAACTATGAGTACCCCCCAGCTATTATCTGATCCTCAGCTGCTGTCACTCATGAAGCTGAGGATTTTATAAACTTTACTTTCTTGGATTTCAAAACCTATACATCTGACCTGATCAAACAAATTTCTGGACTAAACATTGTGATCACACCACAATTGGCTCTTCTTTCTCTAGACACTAAATTAATTGATCCGATTTTTAGATCTATAATAGTGCATATACTACTTACAACTAAGAATAGTATAGCAGCAAACTGGAGAGACATTTCCACCCCCACAATTACCCAAGTCATCAAAAAGGTCGCCTTAGGCTATGTGCGCATTAGAAAAGTGATTTTTCTCAAGAAAATTTCTTGAGAAACTTCTGGGAGTTGAAGATTACCGCATCTGTGGTAAAAAAACACACCAAAACCGCGGGGAAAACTCATGTGGTTTTGCCACGTTTTTTGTGCGTTTTTGCGACGTTTTTTCTGCAGGTTGGTCCCTGCGTTTTTTTATGCTGTAAACTGCAATAAATAATATAGATAATAGATAGATAATCGGTAGATAGATTGACAGACAGACAATGGATAGAGGGATAGATGAATAGATAGATAATAGATGAGAAAGACCTATATAATGTCCCACCTCCCTGTATATTCTAAGCTGGCACCCTTTAGTGACTTTCATGTGGCACTAAAGGGTGCTAAGCCTTGTGTTTAGCCAAAAAATAAATAAATAATTTAAAAAAAAACGATGTGAGGTCCCCCCTATCTTTTGTAGCCAGCTAGGGTACAGCAGACGGCTGCAGCCTGCAAACCACAGCTGGCAGCTTTACCTTGGCTGGTAATCCAAAACAGAGGGCACCCCACGATGTTATTTTACATTAAATAAATAATTTAAAACAAAAAACGTGGGGTCCCCCCCCAAATTGGATCACCAGCCAAGGTAAAGCGGACAGCTGTGGTCTGGTACTCTCAGACTAGGGAGGTCCACCATTATTGGACACTCCCAAGCCTAAAAATGGCAGGCCACAGCCGCCCCAGGAGTGGCACACCCATTAGATGTGCCAATCCTGGCGCTTTGCCCCAATTCATCCCGTTGCCCTGGTGCAGTGGCAAATGGGTTAATATATGGGGTTGATGCCAGATGTGTAATGTCACCTGGCATCAGGCCCTGGCGTTAGTGATATCAAGCGTCTATCAGATACCTGACATCACCAACCCAGTCAGTAAGAAATAAAAAATAGACAACAAAAAAGTTTTATTTGAAAAAACACTCCCCAAAATATTCCCTCTTTCGCCAATTTATTGAAAAGAACAATCAAATCCGGGTCCGGCATAATCCAATAAGGGGGTCCCACTACGATCCATACCATAGTCACTGTCCCAGTCAATGAAGAACAGAATGTTCCCCATTGGCTGGGAGAGTAGTGCAGTGACCTGAGCGAACATCAATAGGTCAGCCCAGGTCACTGCAGGGGATGACGAGCGCTGCTGTCAGGAGGTTATATGAGATCATTACCTGCTGTGATGATCTCCTGCACTCCTGACGTCAGCGCTGTCACTGACTTTTATGCCCGCCGCAGGTAATGATCTCATCTAACCTCCTGACAGCAGAGCTCGTCATCCTCGCGGCTGCCAGCACTGCAGTGTGAGAAGCTGCTGATACTGCAGTGCAGGCAGACACTGATACTGCTGTGCGGGCAGCCGCGGGGCTGGAGAGGGACACAGACTGCATGGGCACCAGACGGAGGTCACACGGAAGGTCTTCCGTGCGGCGTCCAGGGAGTGTGATGCATGTGTGTTTATGCTCTGCTCCGCTTCCTCTTCCTGTCATAATGACATCACTTCCCTGCAAAACGCAGGGTAGTGATGAACATTACCACAGGTAAACCGCAGCTACAGTGCCTACAAGTAGTATTCAACCCCCTGCAGATTTAGCAGGTTTGATAAGATGCAAATAAGTTAGTGCCTGCAAACTTCAAACAAGAGCAGGATTTATTAACAGATGCATAAATCTTACAAACCAACAAGTTATGTTGCTCAGTTAAATTTTAATAAATTTTCAACATAAAAGTGTGGGTCAATTATTATTCAACCCCTAGGTTTAATATTTTGTGGAATAACCCTTGTTTGCAATTACAGCTAATAATCATCTTTTATAAGACCCGATCAGGCCGGCACAGGTCTCTGGAGTTATCTTGGCCCACTCCTCCATGCAGATCTTCTCCAAGTTATCTAGGTTCTTTGGGTATCTCATGTGGATTTTAATCTTGAGCTCCTTCCACAAGTTTTCAATTGGGTTAAGGTCAGGAGACTGACTAGGCCACTGCAACACCTTGATTTTTTCCCTCTTGAACCAGGCCTTGGTTTTCTTGGCTGTGTGCTTTGGGTCGGTGTCTTGTTGGAAGATGAAATGACGACCCATCTTAAGATCCTTGATGGAGGAGCGGAGGTTCTTGGCCAAAATCTCCAGGTAGGCCGTGCTATCCATCTTCCCATGGATGCGGACCAGATGGCCAGGCCCCTTGTCTGAGAAACAGCCCCACAGCATGATGCTGCCACCACCATGCTTGACTGTAGGGATGGTATTCTTGGGGTCGTATGCAGTGCCATCCAGTCTCCAAACGTCACGTGTGTGGTTGGCACCAAAGATCTCGATCTTGGTCTCATCAGACCAGAGAACCTTGAGCCAGTCTGTCTCAGAGTCCTCCAAGTGATCATGAGCAAACTGTAGACGAGCCTTGACATGACGCTTTGAAAGTAAAGGTACCTTACGAGCTGGTCTGGAACGGAGACCATTGCGGTGGAGTACGTTACTTATGGTATTGACTGAAACCAATGTCTCCACTGCCATGAGATCTTCCCGGAGCTCCTTCCTTGTTGTTCTTGGGTTAGCCTTGACTCTTCGGACAAGCCTGGCCTCGGCACGGGTGGAAACTTTCAAAGGCTGTCCAGGCTATGGAAGGCTAAAAGTAGTTCCATATGCCTTCCACTTCCGGATGATGCTCCCAACAGTGGAGACAGGTAGGCCCAACTCCTTAGGAAAGGGTTTTGTACCCCTTGCCAGCCTTGTGACCCTCCACGATCTTGTCTCTGATGGCCTTGGAATGCTCCTTTGTCTTTCCCATGTTGACCAAGTATGAGTGCTGTTCACAAGTTTGGGAAGGGTCTTAATTAGTCAGAAAAGGCTGGAAAAAGAGATAATTAATCCAAACATGTGAAGCTCATTGTTCTTTGTGCCTGAAATACTTCTTAATACTTTAGGGGAACCAAACAGAATTCTTGTGGTTTGAGGGGTTGAATAATAAATGACCCTCTGAATAAACTTTTCACAATTTAAAAAAAAATAAAAAAAGAAATAACATTCTTTTTTGCTGCAGTGCATTTCACACTTCCAGGCTGATCTACAGTCCAAATGTCACAATGCCAAGTTAATTCCGAATGTGTAAACCTGCTAAATCTGCAGGGGGTTGAATACTACTTGTAGGCACTGTATACCGAGGGTGTGCCTACATCATTTGCTACCTGCGGTATACCCGCGGTATTTCGAGATTACATTACAGTGAATGGAGTGAAATAATGCAGGTACCTGCGGAAAAGAAGTGACATGCACATTTTCTCAAGAAATTTTCTCAAGAAATTCTGCAGAAAGAATGTTCTTAAGAAAAAAACGCAGTGTGAGCACAGCTATTTTTTTCCCATAGGTTTTGCTGGGAAATGTCTGCAGAAAGGTTACAAACATTTCTCAAAAAATTTCTGCAGCAAAACCGCGGGTAAAACCGCGGGTAAAAACGCAGTATGTGCACAAGGCCTTACATAGGAATTATGAAAAACACCATGCTATCATCAACAACCAATATGCTTGTTATTACAAAACTTGGTACCCCTGGGAGATATTTCAAGCGGGAGCCTCCTGAGATAACCCTTGTGCCTCAAAAGAGCTCGCCTACGACCACTATTTACAAATCATATTTTTATGATAACAAATGTTACATTTCAAAATGTGTATTATCATTTAACTACTTTTGGTCATTTCAAATAGTTACAGTTTATATGTACATAATGTTAGTTTCTTGTTAACTGGTTTGACAAAAGTTAATATTTTGCTTTCTTTTACCCTCCTTCCTTTCTTATCCTTCCCCTCGATTCTATTTATCCAAATAAATCAACTCAATTTCCTCTTCCTTATCCCTTCATTTATCCCCTTCCCCACCTTCCTATCCAAATTATACAACTTGTCAAGATTCTTTTATTATAATTGCATGATATATTGTGTTATATGCATTAATCTATTTGCATTATTTTCTCCCCCTCTAAACATGTTAAAATAATAAACATATTTTAATACATAGAGAATGGATGGAGGGAGCGGCAGTAGAGCATTTTCTGTTCTGTCTTTCGATAAGTGATTAGATTTTTTCACCAAACGCCTTTAATGCGTCTTGACATTTTTACCGCCAAAATCTGTATTTCTCTTTTTTGCACTATTTGGTGAAAGGGATTTTCTGTTGTAAAATATCACAACTGTTTAGTAAAATCCCAATGACAGAATACCATACGTCACTTTTAGTAGATGTCAGCAGCCATTTAATATATAGAGATTTTCTCAGCAACACCATACTACACTCTGGTGTATAATACTTGTAATTGTTTAATCTTTTGCTTTGCAAACTACTAGTAAGGCATTGGGATTATGTACTAATTATAGACCAAAAATTATTATGTAGACAGATGGCATCATGCAACATATGCAGTTACATACAATTTAAAAAGTTTTTCTTGAATATCCCTTTTTAACTAAATAGGTTAAATATGTTGTGCTGATAAATTATAAAATTCCAAATCCCTGTATTGACAAAGGTTTACAAATTTCCAGTTGTAGTTATTTTAGCGCATGGACTTGCTCTATCAAAAAAAAAATAGAAAATCAAACTTTAGGAATAAGGCTTATTTTCTTAATTGTAGGTATGGAAAGTCTTTGGCGGGCTTTGCACGTTGCGACATCGCAAGCCGATGCTGCGATGTCGCACGCGATAGTCCCCGCCCCTGTCGCAGGTACGATATCTTGTGATAGCTGGCGTAGCGATAATTATCGCTACGCCAGCTTCACATGCACTCACCTGCCCTGCGACCGTCGCTCTGGCCGGCGACCCGCCTCCTTCCTAAGGGGGCGGGTCGTGCGGCGTCACAGCGACGTCACATGGCAGGCGGCCAATGGCGGCGGAGGGGCGGAGATGAGCAGGATGTAAACATCCCGCCCACCTCCTTCCTTCCGTATAGCCGCTGGCGGCAGGTAAGGAGATGTTCCTCGCTCCTGCGGCTTTACACACAGCGATGTGTACTGCCGCAGGAACGAGGAACTACATCGTACCTGTCGCGGCACCGGCATTATGGAAATGTCGGAGCCTGCACCGATGATACGATAACGACGCTTTTGCGCTCATTCATCGTATCATCTAGGTTTTACACACTACGAAATCGCAAGTGACGCCGGATGTGTGTCACTTTCACACCTGCGATGTCGTAGTGTGCAAAGCCGCCCTTAGTCTTGAAGACAAACCCTTAAATTAAAAAGTGGATCTTCAAGATTTAAACTAAGCTTATACAGTATATAGACTACCTAATAGTAATGTGCGAAAAGTAAAATATGTGGGTTTGGATTATTTGTACCAAATACCTAGTACTAGTCCAGTATTTGTCAGGAATAATGAACCTAATGCAAGTCAATAGGGAATTCGAGGATTTTTCTGGGAAATCTTCAAGAAAAGTGCTTGGGTTTCCCAGTGACTTGCATTAGGTTTGTTATTTGTGACGAATACTGGAATAGTACTAAGTATTCAGTACGAATAATCCAAACCCAAATATTTTACTATTCACTGATCACTAATGCCTAAATAACATTAAAAATACTTTGGCTAATTGGAGAACTTAGAAAAGTACAACTTCCTGGTTATGTGTTAGGACCAGGAGGACGGGTAGGCCCAGGAGGTGGATCCACTGGGCTGAACACCTCACCGAGGGCAAGGTGCCCGGTAGCCGGAGCACTACGGGTAGCAGGACAGTCCGTTCAGAGGAGTGGAGTGAAGAAGTCCCTGGGACCACGGAGTCTCTGAAGGTAGTCCGGGTGACGGAGCTCAGGTTCGGAGGCCGAGATGATGTCAGGCAGAATCCGGAACCAACGGAGCGAGGAGGTGGGTCACCACACGGATCCAGGGATCGGAGATGGTAGGGACTGACGAGATGGCGGACAGTCACCGTTCGGGGTTCTGGAATCGTCAGGACCGGTTGGCGAGACAGGAGCGACTCTACAAGAGAGATAGGTAAGTACGGAACAAGGCACAGGGAGACCTGACTCCTAGCTTAGCAAACACGAAGAACAGGCCCCGCCCACTTGGAAAGGAACCCTCTATATACCCTGTACCTGCATCTTCAATATCCTGTTGGAGGACGCTGGCCCTTTAAGAAAAGGTCAATGACCGCGCGCGCGCCCTAATGCGCATGCGCGAGGCCCGGGTGCCAGAAGCCAGAGCAGGATGCGGTGTGCAGGAGGCAGGAGTGCCGGGCTGGCTCAGGACAGCAGACGGGCGCCGGGACCGGGGACCGGGTTGCCTGGAGGACGCAGGTGAGGGAGCATGGAGGCTGAGGAGCGGGGGACCGGGGAGCGTGGCACGGGAGCGGGGAAGCGAGGTCCGGGAGCGGGGGAGCGTGGCAGAGGAGCCGGGGAGCGTGGCAGAGGAGCCGGGGAGCGTGGCAGGGGAGTTGGGGAACGTGGCAGGAGAACCGGGGAGCGTGGCACGGGAACCGGGGAGCGTGGCACGGGCACCGGGGAGCGTGGCACGGGCACTGGGGAGCGTGACATTATGAATCCATTAGGGAAGCACTTCATCTCTACCCTTTCGCCAGTGATTGAGGGCTGTGTATATACATGTGGCTACTTAGCCAGTCATTGCTGGCAAGGGAGAGGAGAAGACAGGGGGGGACCTGTGTTTCTTTGATAGCTCCACCAAAATCACAACATATAGGAATGTTTGGTCTTACAACTGAGTGGACCTGTCCCAATACTATCAGGGTACAGATGAGATTAATGTTGGCAGATTTAATCAATTTTGAAGGAAGCTATCAATCATATAATGTGTACGGCAGCTTCCGGATTCTTTCCTAACAGATGATGTTGGAAGAAAGACAGATTGAACATGTTGCATTTCCTCACCCAATTCTTTTTTGCTCCAGCAGTAGAAGAGCAGCCACCTAAGTTGTACAAAGCTTACTCCCCTCCACCTAATGAAAACACATGCACGCTCATCTGATCTTGCTGTGGTTGTCAGAAATAGCTGTTGGCCAAGCAAATACCAGGCAGTCAGCTATTGAAGGTATGTGGGTGCCTTTAGTATGCTGACTAACAACCTTTACAATATAAAATACTTGCCACTTGTAGCAGTTATTAGAGGGAGCTTATTGCAAATGGTTGTACATCGAGCTTGATAACACAATGGCCTTGATTCATTAACACAAGGCCATAGTGCATTCTCATTAGCACAAGGAAGTACAAGAAGCAATGGGATGAAACTAAAAGGAAGGCAATTCAGATTAGACTTTAGGAAAAACCTTCTGACAGTGATGGCAGTCAGGGAGTGGAACAGGCTACCATGGGAGGTAGTGAGCTCTCCATCAATGGAAATTTTCAAGCGGAAACTGGATAAACATATAGCTGGGATGATTTAGGAAAGCCTGCACTCACAGGGGGTTGGACCCGATGGCCCTTGAGGTCCCTTCCAACTCTACCATTCTATGATTCTCAGAGATTACACCAGAATTCTAATGTAAATCTTTTTGAAAAATGCACAACTGCAACACACTCCCTCATCAAGACCAGTGTGAACACTGCCGGTCTTGATGAATTTGGGCTAATGACTATGCAAGCCATAAAATTAAAAAAATAAACTTCTTTCTGCTGTAAAGCTACATTAAAGTGACTGAATTTTGAACCTAAAAGTATAAAGTGACATGATGATGATGATGGTGATGATGATGATGATGAAAGGCAGAGATTCATTTTAAGCTTAGAGTATGCCAAGTCATTTCTATGTATTCCAACAATCACATCAATATTTATATATGCTAATTTAACTAAGGTGAACTTTACGGAAAGGAATATCAAATGTTTTTTTGTTCTCACTAAAGAATTTGTTGTTAACCTTTCACTTTATTATATGGTTTCGAAGAATATATGTTTCCATTTATGGGAAGAAACAGTAATAAATAGTGTATGATCAAATTCAGCCCAGAGGGAAAGAATCTACAGAACGGAAGCCAGGTGTAGAGCCATTGTTGCAGCATCTGTTTACATCCCTACATGGAACTCAGCGTAGACCAGGGCTATCTGCATGAATTGGCAGCATTAGACACCATTCCTCAGCTATTTGAGATGTTAGATAGAATTCCAAGTTAACCGGTTGTACTTATATTCAATATAATTACAAATGTAAAAAATCCATGTACTGTTCTATATGGATAAATAATAAGGTTCAATTCACTCTTCTTTGATCTAACTTGTTTTATATACAAGCAAGATTGGTCTGGCTCCACGAACAGAGAAGGGAATGCCGAAATAAAAAGAGGGACATTTATATATTGACTCAATTTTGTAGACACTGATCTAATTTTTCAGCAGACAAAGGCTCTGTGCGCACTGGGAAATGGAATTTTCTTGAGAAAATTCCGCATCCTCTCAAAGATTACCGCACCCGCGGTAAAAAACCGCGGGAAACCGCACCCGAAAACCGCATGCGGTTTGCCGCGGTTTGCCGCGGCTTTACCGCGGTATTGTTCGCGGTATTGCCGCGGTTTTGCCGCGTGCGGGTTGGGATGTGCTTTATTGCATTCAATGCAATAAAGCACATTGAAGAAAAAAAAAAAAAAATACATTTAATTCTGATAGTAGATAGACAGAAGAATAGATAGAGGGATAGATAGATAGATAGATAGATAGACAGACAGAGGGATAGATAGATAGATAGAGGACAGATCGCTGCATTTCCCACGGTCGGCAGTGAGTTCACATTACCGGCCGTGGGAAATGACCGGTAATTACCTCTGCTGTCTGCTGCATTCAGCCTGTGTCTGTGACAGTCGCGGCTGGATGTCAGCAGTGCAGGACGCAGGAGCCGGAGCTGTGGATGCCGGAGCTGTGGATTACGCCGGAGCTTTGTTTGGGGGGGTTAATAAAATGGTGAACGAGGCTTGTTGGTTTTATTTAAAATAAAGGATTTTTCGGTGTCTGTGTTTTTTTCACTTTACTTACGGGTTGATCATGTCAGCTGTCACATAGACGCTGCCATGATCAAGCCTGGGGTTAATGGCGGTGATCCCCCACCACCATTAACCCCTTGTATTACCTTGTCACCACTGCTACACGGTGGCAAGAAGAGCCGAGGACACGCCGGCAGTGCCGCATAATGGATGCGACAGTGCCGGGGCAGCTGCGGCTGATATTCTCGGCTGCCGGAGGGGGAGTGAGGCGGGGGACATTACCCCTGCCCCTCTCCCTCCCCAGCCTGAGAATACCGGGCCGCCGCTGTGTGCTTACCTCGGCTGGAAGGTAAATATGCAGCGGAGCCCATGTTCTTTTTTTTCTATATTTCCGTTTGCTTTCTATGTGTGTTCTATGTGTCTGTGTCTATGTGATCTATGTCTGTGATGTGTTCTATGTCTGTGATGTGTGTGTGTTTACTCTGCACGACTTCCTGTTCCTGTAATGACATCACTTCCCTGCAAAACCGCAAGCAAGTGATGCACATTACCGGAGGTAAACCGCAAAATACCGCAGGGAATAACGCAGGTAAACGCAGTGAACCGCACAGAATTTGCTGCCTGCGTTATTCCCTGCGGGATTTCATGATTAACATTGAGTCAATGGAGTGAAATCCCGCAGCGATGTGCGGAAAAGAAGTGACATGCACTTGTTTTTGCTGCGGGATTCCCGCAGCAAAACATGCAGCTGTCAAATTCCGCCCAGTGCGCACAGGATTTTTTTTCTCCATAGGATTTGCTGGTGATTCACTGCAGAGATGTTATGAACATTTTCTGCAGCGAAACATGCAGCAAATCCGCGGCAAAATCCGCGAAAAATCCGGTAAGTGCGCACATAGCCTAACACTTTTATATTCCCTAAAATATAATTTAACCCCCAAACATACCAGAAAATGTTCATGAAAGGTGAAGTTAGCCTTTAAGAAAATAAAAAATTAGACCAAAGGCCCCCATACAAATTGTATAGATGTTGGTTAAATCTTGTTGCTGATATTCGTGGGATTGGTTGATCATTAAATGTATTTCATAGCCTTACAAGTATTCCCCACTCATGATGATTGGGGAGATGAGGAACTAGTCGGTGTGAATTCAATTTACGTAAAACCAAAAGTGCTGGGGCACCTATTAGTATAAATGTAACATGAAGGTGTATATGCACTCTGTGGCCTTTAATTAATTAATTGTGACTTGTAATAAAAACAATGCATAAAACTAGAAAGTAAATGAATAGTAATATGTAATAAACAAAGGGTATTAGTTCACTCTTTTTTATATAAAAAAAGAAAGAGTAAAAGCCATGCGCTGTGACAAGGTGTACTCGATCAGGATGGTCCCTACTCTAACTCACATCGCCTTGTGCCAGCAGACCTCAAAATTGATGAGGTTAAGGGGGTGGGCACAGCCCCAAATAATACTAAGTACAAAAAATTGAAACAAAAACGAAAACAAGGGCCAGCATATCTGTTAGGCAGCACAGCGACAGCCGAGTGTCATTCAGACCACAGCTGTGGGGGGCGAGCCGGCACTGAGGAGGGGAGGGCCAGCGCTGAGGAGGGGAGGGCCAGCGCTGAGGAGGGGAGGGCCGGCAATGTGGAGGAGAGGGAGGGATTTAACTCCCTCTCTGCTCCGTTGCCTGCTATTGCGATTCTCGCCCTGCACTCGCGGTACATCGGTGTACCGCGAGTGCAGTGTGATTTTTCTCTTGCCCCATAAACTTGAATGGGTACGAGAGAAACAAGGATCGCATTGCACCCGCAGCATGCTGGGACTGTTTTCGCGGTCTGATTAGGGCTGAGAAAATAATGGCTCATGGGTGCTGGCACACAGGCTAATATTGGTCTGAGTGGAATGCGATGTTTTACTGCTATCCACTCGCTCCGAGTTTTCATGCCGTGTGGCTTAGGCCTTAGTATAAGTGTAATATATATGTGCATATATACACTGTGGCCATTAACAGACAAATAAAACCTAGAATAAAAACAATTCATAACAACACTTCAGCATGTAAATAAATAGTGACATGCTTTTACATACATGTATGATACCTTTTACTTACTGCAGTGTTTTTCTGCATTGATTTATTCATGCAAACCATATGCTACTATTTATTTACTTAATTTAATACAGTGTTTTTATTCTAAAATTAACAATTCTTCATTTATTCTTTTGAGCATTCATGTGTATGGGGAAGTTGGAAAAGATAGCTGTATCTAAGGCATACCTCCCAACTTATGAAGAAAGGAAAGAGGGACAAAGGGGCACATTTTGGCCACACCCCTAGCCACACCCATTTGGCAGTAAGGGTCATTCAGCAGATTCACTGAACTGTTCATTCATAGTCATAGCAGTCAGAATTTTCTTATATTTCTATGTTTCACTATATGACATGTTGCTTATTTGTGCCTATAAAGCCGTGTTCACACGGTGCTGTATATTCTGTTTCTGGTTGTTTCTGCAAACTACACAATTACAATCTTCTCTGGTTATTTCATTTTTGCTGCATTTTTTCTGCCTTTTCTCCATTATTTAATGTGTTTTTGGTTCAGATGTGAATCTGCGTTTTAAAGTGTTTTTATTGTACAGAGAAGCTTTTTCCTGCATTTTTTTAAACTCCTCATAGAAACTTCCAGAGAAAAAAACAAAACCGCAGAGTTCAGTGACGTCTTCTCATGGAATCACATCCACTTTGCTTGGATAATTAAACACAGCAAAATAAATGTGCAAAAAAACTGCAGAAAAAAAAGCAGCATTTCCACTACATGTGAACACAGACTAATTGTCCAAGCAAAATGGATGAGACGTCATGTTCATGTAATCTCCGGCCTCGGAGTCTAAAGACGCTGCTGAACTGTGCGGATTTGGTGTTTTTTTTCTTTATAAGCTTCAAGATTCACATCTGCAAGAAACATGTATCAAGTAAGGGGTACTTTGCACGTTGCGACATCGCTACTGCGATCTCGTCGGGGTCAAATCAAAAGTGACGCACATCCGGCGCCGATAACGATGTCGCAACATGTAAAGCCTAGAAGCACCGATAAACGATTGCAAAAGCGTCGAAAATCGGTGATCTGTGTAGCGTCGGTCATTTCCATAATTTCGCTGCAGCGACAGGTACGATGTTGTTCCTCGTTCCTGCGGCAGCACACATCGCTGTGTATGAAGCCGCAGGAGCGAGGAACATCTCCTTACCTGCGTCCCACCTGCAATGAGGAAGGAAGGAGGTTGGCGGGATGTTTACGTCCCGCTCATCTCCGCCCCTCCGCTTCTATTGGCCGCCTGTCGTGTTTTAGGAAGGGGGTTGGTTTCCCAGCCAGAGCGTCGTCACAGGGCAGGTAAGTGCGTGTGAAGCTGCCGTAGCGATAATGTTCGCTATGGCAGCTATCACAAGAGATCGCATCTGCGACGGGGGTGGGGACTATCGCGCTCGGCATCGCTACAATCGGCTAGTGATGTCGCAGTGTGCAAAGTACCCCTAAGGGAACAATGCATAAAAATATCGCAAACACGCAATAATCAGAGAAGATTGTTATTGCGCTCATGGTGCCGACACCTGCAGAAAAAACGCAGCATTTATGCTACGTGTGAACACGGCCTCAGTGATACATTTTTATTACATTTTTTATGGGTTTTAATAAAGAAAAATAATAAATTGCGCCATTTTTTCCGCCATTTACCGATCCCCATAAATAATCTGATCTGGTGACAATAAAGAAAAAATGTATTTGTATTTTTTTTCCTCATTTCTTTATAGTAGTTTTATGGGAACAAATTAATCTGACTCTTTCCTTCACTTACAAAGAGATGCAGCATTTATCTATCTACCTATGATTCTATCTATCTCTCCATTATCTATCTATCTATAGATCTATCCCTCTATCTATAGATCTATCTATAGATCTATCTATCTATCTAAAGATCCATCTATCTATCCCTCTATCTATCTATCCCGCTATCTATCTATCTATCTATAGATCTATCTATCTATAGATCTATCTATCCCTCTATCGATCTATCTATAGATCTATCTATCCCTCTATCGATCTATCTATAGATCTATCTAGCTATAGATCTATCTATCCATTATCTATCTATCGATCTATCCCTCTATCTATCTATAGATCTATCTATCAATCTATCTATAGATCTATCTATCCATTATCTATCTATCTATCTATAGATCTATCCCTCTATCGATCTATCTATCTATCTATAGATCTATCTATCTATAGATCTATCTGTGGCGCCCCTGACCTGGTCAGGCACCACAGAGTATTGCACCCATGCGGGAGCAATGCTTCCAGGTAATCTCCAAAGGCCAGGATGAGGTGCACACACAAACATATAGTGACCAGGCCTCCCACATTACCAGAGGGGACCCTTGGGTAGCCAGAAGGGGTTAACTTTCAATTCCCAGCTGGGGGTGTGTTCAGGGGCTGGTTGCTAGGAAGCAGGGCAGAGAGAGAGAGGAAGAGGGAGTCTGGAGGAAGAAGTTGAAGTGTGTGGAAGGGAGCAGAGGAGCTCTCGTGTCAGACAGGTCCTGAGGAGTGCAGTAGCTGAAAGCGGGGGAGAAAGGAGTACCGTGGGTCGGCCTGAAAATCATCCAGAGAGAAGGGTGGCTGAGTACGGAGATCCCGGTATCCGAGCACACAAGGGGAACTAGGTCCCCAGTACAGGCAGCAGATCATCCAGAGCTGCTTAACCTACAGGTGGGGGGGGGGGGTACTTCATGCCCTCACCACGACTACACAGAGCTTGAGCCAAGCAGCAATCACCAGGCCCATAAGGGGACAGGGCCAGAAGCCATCCCACCAAGGCCACGCTGCCGGCAGACGAGCCAGAGAGAGGGGAGCAGGGTGGTAACAGCTTCCCTGGAGGGGTCCTACCACGCTTCAAGCAAAGGATCCTCCTAAAACAGAAAGAGTGCAAGGAAGGCGAGTGGACAGCTACCCTCAGAACGGCCTCCTGGAATTCCTGGTTCAACCTGGTTATCACAGTGTCGCCCGGGCATCTCACCGTGACCTCCAAACAGTGAGTAAACACGTTGAAAGACTTCTTGGACTGTGTTTGAGTCATTCTGCGACCTGTGGTCCCACACACATACACCGGGGCCTGGGGCTTGCCTCACTCTCAGGGGGCTAATATACTGACTGCACCCACCATCAGCCCCAGGCATCCCTTAATCTGCAGTGGCGGTCCCCGCTGACCGCAATACTGAGAGTGGCGTCACGACAATCCTAAAAGAAGGTTCCCTACCTGTGACCAGACTGTTCCATCCACGTGGAGTCCCTGAAGGTACTGCACCGACACATACTAGCGGGGCTTCACAACTTCTGGCGTCACGAACAGGATAAGGACTAGACCTGTTCAGACAGGTGACCGTGTGCCTCAGAGGTCCGACCGCAAAAAATTGAACCGCCGCCATATTGCCATCTTCAAAAGCGCGCGCTGCAGCCCGCGCGAGGGAGAAGAGCACCGCCCACGAAGAGGTGTGGCCGCCCCAGAACCCCCACAATTCAGAGAGCGTTCTGATCCAGGAAGTGGAAAGGGGGCGCGCAGATTTTTGAAGAAAAATGGACGCTGCAGGAGGTAATGCCCCTGGTCAGGGCGACGCAGCCCAAGCGATGCCAGCCCCCGTCGCGCTGGACGCAGCAGCGCCTGGTGCCGGTGCCGCGGTCGCAGCCGCGCCGGCTGAAATCTCCCCCATAATGCCAGTATCCTTGCTGTATGTCCCAGGAGCGCAATGGCTGCCCCAATATGCCGGTAAAATAGACACGCTGACCGGGTTTAAGAAGAAGATCAACACCCTGCTAGACATGCACGCGATGACTGGTAAGCAGAGGGCCGCTGTGGTGCTGGGACAATTGACTGGAGCCGCAGAATTGGAGGCTGAGTCCTGGACCAATGATGACCGGGGCTCTGTTGAGACCATCTTTGCCAAACTAGCAGCTGCTTTTGAACACCGCACAGAGGGAGAGCTGAGGACGGACTTCTATAACTGCCGTCAGAAGCCCCAAGATAGTATAAGAGACTATGCCCTCAGGCTGCAGGCTGCACTACGGGCTCTCAAGCTGGTGGACCCTGTCAGTGATCAGGAAGGAAACCGGATGATGAAGGAACAATTCTTGCGGGGCCTGCGCTCTCCTGAGGATGGGAAGCAGATGAAGCTGTGGTCCCTGGAACACCCTGACGTGGACTTTGCCATTCTGAAAGACAGGGCAGTGAAAGCACTCCAACCTCCTGTGGACACAGACCCCGTCGCACCAGCATGACCTGCCAGTTCCACGGCTGCAGGAGCGGAATCCTCCTCGCAGGCCCTGGTAACTGCAAAAGGACTCAACACGCCAGCAGAGACCATAAATACACTATCCTCCCAGGTGCAACAGCTCACTAAGGACGTCGCACAAATCCTGAAAGCAATGCAGTTGCCCTCAGAGACCAAAGTCCCTCATCGGATCCTGCTAGCTGACAACCCAGAGGACGTCCCTTGGATGCAGGGGAGAAGAGGTCCCCCAACCCGAGGCAGGAGCAGTGATCGCGATGACTCATCTGGACAACCCATCTGTCGTCGTTGCCAGGAGGCAGGACACTATGCAAGGGCCTGTCCTTTAAACGAGCCAAACCTGGGGCCGGGGGCCAGTCCTCAGGATTAAGAAGATCAGGCCCAAGTCGCTGCTGTGATCAGTACGTGGGTGGACGTCCTGTCCTGTCCATCGTCCTGGACGGGATCCCTACCCCGGCGTTATTGGACACCGGCTCTCAGGTCACCACGATCCCGTATGTCCTTTATCGGAGGTTTTGGTCGGACGACGATCTCCGACCACCGGACCCCTCCCTCACCATCTATGCTGCCAACGGACAACCTATAGACCAGATCGGGGTCAAATAGGTAACCATAAAGGTGGGAAGGCAGGAAATGAAGGGACAAGGACTGATTGTTGTGGACACTGATATTAGAGAAAGGAACCCGCAAATGATTTTAGGCACTAATGTCATAGAAAATTGCCTAGAGGAAGTGTTGTTGTTGCTTCACCAGATTGTTGAAGGTGCTGAGGGCAGGTCGCAAAGAGCCTTGCAAAAGGAGATCCGAATCATTCTGAGGAAGCAACAGGTAAAACAGACTGGCGGTGAGATTGGTAGTGTACGGGTGATGGATGCTAACCCCATTGTGATACCCCCACGGAGTGAAATGATGATGTGGTGTAGAGCAGCGGTAGGTCTCAGAGGACAAGATTACCAGGCTGTACTAGAGCCCACTCATTCAGACCACTGGCCCACGATTCTGACAGCCAGGGGGGTAGTTGATGTACACAAGGGACGAGTGCCTGTACGAGTGTTGAACTGTGGGGAGGAGGAAGCCAGACTACCAAGGTACGCTACCATAGCCAAACTGTTTACATGCTCAGATGACGCCATAACACCTGTAGGTCCCCTGACACAAGCTGACTCAAAAGAGGGCGAGACCTCCCAAAAGCAGTTAGAGGATTGGTGCCAGAAACTACACGTGGGGACTGACTCTACACCCGTCTACCAGAAACATGGGGTTTACAGGGTCGTGCAGGAATACGAGCAGGTCTTTAGTAAGAACCCACTAGACTTTGGTAGGATCAAAGGGGTGCAACATCACATACCCACAGGCAGTCATCCTCCCATTAAGGAAAGACATAGGCCTATTCCACCAGCCCATTACCAGCGCACAAAGGACATGCTGAAGGACATGAAGGAGGCAGGAGTCATAAGGGACAGTTGCAGCCCCTGGGCAGCTCCCCTAGTCCTGGTGAGGAAGAAGGATGGCACGATGAGGATGTGTGTGGATTACAGACGGATAAATCAGATAACACACAAGGATGCCTACCCTTTGCCAAGGATAGAGGAATCCCTCGCTGCCTTGAAAGCCTCTAACTACTTTTCTACCCTAGATCTTACTAGTGGCTACTGGCAAGTATCTGTAGCAGAAGAAGATCGGGAGAAGACGGCCTTCACCACCCCAATGGGCCTCTGTGAGTTCAACAGCATGCCATTTGGACTCTGCAATGCCCCCGGGACCTTCCAGAGGCTTATGGAATGCTGCCTAGGGCACCTCAACTTTGAAACCGTCCTGCTCTACCTGGATGATGTCATCGTGTACTCCAAGACCTACGAGGACCACCTGAAACACCTGGCTGAAGTCTTTGAAGCACTATCCCGATATGGAATGAAGCTGAAACCATCCAAGTGCCATTTACTGAAGCCAAAGGTCCAGTACCTAGGTCACGTGGTCAGTGCAGAAGGAGTAGCACCGGACCCAGAGAAGGTCACAGTCATCCAGGAATGGCCCACACCTACTACCGTCCGGGAGGTACGTCAGTTCCTTGGCTTGGTAGGCTACTACAGAAGGTTCATCAAGGGCTACACGAAAATGGCAGCGCCTTTGCAAGAGCTCCTGGTAGGCCACCCAAAGAAGAGAGGAAAGATCTCCGGCCCGCCATTTCACTGGGGAGAAGCAGAAGAACACTCCTTCAGACAAATGAAAGGGGCCTTGACGGGTGAAGAGATCCTAGCCTACCCTGACTACGGTCTGCCATTCGTACTGTACACAGATGCCAGTAATGTGGGACTGGGAGCAGTGCTTTCACAGGTGCAGGGAGGCAAAGAGCGTGTGATTGCTTACGCCAGCAGGAAGCTCAGGCCTACTGAAAGAAACCCGGAGAATTATAGCTCATTCAAGCTAGAGTTCCTGGCCATGGTATGGGCTATCACAGAGCGGTTCAAGCACTACCTGGCAGCCACCAAATTCACTGTCTTCACGGACAACAACCCCCTGACCCACTTGGATACTGCTAAATTGGGTGCCATGGAGCAGCGTTGGGTAGCCCGACTGGCGAATTATGACTTTACTGTCAAGTATCGAGCTGGCCGCAAGAACGGCAACGCAGATGCTCTGTCCAGGATGCCTCACCTAGCAGACGAGGGTGAAGATGTAGATGATCTTGAAGAGATTGAGCTGCCAGCGTTCCATCGCCATGGAGCAAAACAGTGTCGGCAGTCGCGTGCCAACCGCCAAGAGGTGACCCTGAACCCACTACCTCACTACAACTGGAAGGAGACCCAGGAAAATGATCCAGCGGTAGGCTTGGTAAAGAAACTGATCAGCCAGCCGGGCGCCAGCCTTGACAAAGGAGCCCCACCTGAGGCACAGTACCTATGGAAGGAGAGGGGTCGATTATTCATCTATCAAGACAAACTTTACAGGAGCATCATTGACCCGAGGACGCATGAGAAGGTGTGGCAAGTGATTGTACCACAGAAGGACACGAGGATGGTGCTAGAAGCCTATCACAATGGTGCAGGCCATTTTGGTTGGAAGAAACTGGAGGCCCTACTTAAAGTAAGATTCTACTGGGTGGGCATGAGATCTGCCCTAGAGAAGTGGTGTCGAAACTGCGGGCCCTGCAATCTTAGAAGAAAAGACCAGCACAGCCAGAGAGCACCACTCCAGCCAATCCAAACTAAACGGCCTTTGGAGATCGTGGCCCTGGACCATGTAAAGTTGGCACCCAGCAGACAAGGCTACAACTACGCTCTCACTATGGTTGACCACTACTCCAGATTCCTGGTGGTAGTACCAGTCAAGGACTTGACAGGTCAAACTGCAGCCAAAGCTTTCCAAACACACTTCTGTCGACCACATGGTTATCCAGATCAAGTGCTCACTGACCAAGGACCAGCCTTTGAAGCTGAAGTGTTTAAGGAGTTTTGTAACCTATACGGCTGCCAGAAGATCCGTACTACGCCTTACCATCCCCAGACCAATGGCATGTTTGAGAAGATGAACCACATCATTCTCGACCTTCTGAAGACTCTCCCACTAGAAGAACGAAGTCAGTGGCCGGAAAAACTGCCCGATCTAGTGGACATGTATAACAACATCCCTGTGAGTTCCACGAACTGCACACCGGCATACCTGATGAGGGCCAGACCAGGGAGATTGCCAGTAGATCTGGAAATGGGAGTTGAGACCCCTGAAGACCATCTACAAGGTGCTGATTGGGATTCCAACCGCCAAGCCCAATACAAGAAAGTACAAGAGTGTGTGGAGCGAAGCCTGACTCAGCAGCGTGAGAAACAAGAAAAAGCCTACAATCGAAAAGCACCTGCTGTTCCTTTGATGCCAGGAGATATAGTTCTCAAAAGAAAGAGAAGACGTCATAAACTTGACAATCACTGGGAAGAAGAACCCTATACTGTGTTACCATCGACGCTTAGCAATGAAAAGACATACCTTATCAGCAAAGATGGAGGAAAAACAACAGCTGTCGTTTCTAGAGATCGCCTAAAGAAATGTCCTGAACAACTAAGAATCCCTGAAGAAATTCCCAACCCTTTGCCAGTTCAAGAACCAAAAGAAAAGATGATCCATACTGTACTTGGAGATTTTCCAGCAAGTTGGCCTCAATACAATGGAGCAGTAGTTATTCCGGTTATTACATTCCCTCAATCTGGAGAAGTAAGAGACCCAGAAGAACCTGTTCAGAACCTGGAAGAGCCAAATGTAGCTGAAGCAGAAGACCATGCACTGGTATCAATACCTAGTACACCTATTATTCACATCGAGACACATACATCGGGTGGGAGGACACAACCTCAGACAGATGACAGTATAGTACTGCGTAGGTCAACCCGCAGCAACTTTGGTCAGCTCCCATTACGCTATAGAGAAAGTACAGTTTAGTTCAAAGTGACGGTATGAAAGGTAATGTTTAACCTGTTTATAGTTAAGTAACGTTTAAGCGAAATGTGCCCACAAGGACTATTGTGAGACCTCCTTAAAATGTTAGACCACTGGTTATGAACTGGCTTTAACCACAAACTTTGCATTGTAAAAAGTTGCCTCCTTGGTATCAACCCCAGAGTCTGCCTGTTGAGGGGCATGGCTCTGCACCAACAAGGGGGCACGCCTGTTTATGGGGCCTGCCCTCCAACACTCGGAAGCGGGTACGCCTGTTTATGGGGCCTACCTTACACCACTCTCCTCAGGAGAGGAAGATTGGAGGAAAGGTCTGGGGAATGTGATGGCCCAGCCCTGGTCACCAAAAGGACCGGCGACCTACCTCCTGGAGGTTTTTGGGTGGGGTTCGGACATGTGGGTGGTTGGTGGTGGAATGGTACCTGGTATGTTTAAATGTAAATAATTGCCCCTGTGTGGGAAAAGTTTGTATTTACCTTTTCTCTTGTCTTTGCAGCCCGAGGACGTGCTGATGATAACTAAGGGGGAATGTGGCGCCCCTGACCTGGTCAGGCACCACAGAGTATTGCACCCATGCGGGAGCAATGCTTCCAGGTAATCTCCAAAGGCCAGGATGAGGTGCACACACAAACATATAGTGACCAGGCCTCCCACATTACCAGAGGGGACCCTTGGGTAGCCAGAAGGGGTTAACTTTCAATTCCCAGCTGGGGGTGTGTTCAGGGGCTGGTTGCTAGGAAGCAGGGCAGAGAGAGAGAGGAAGAGGGAGTCTGGAGGAAGAAGTTGAAGTGTGTGGAAGGGAGCAGAGGAGCTCTCGTGTCAGACAGGTCCTGAGGAGTGCAGTAGCTGAAAGCGGGGGAGAAAGGAGTACCGTGGGTCGGCCTGAAAATCATCCAGAGAGAAGGGTGGCTGAGTACGGAGATCCCGGTATCCGAGCACACAAGGGGAACTAGGTCCCCAGTACAGGCAGCAGATCATCCAGAGCTGCTTAACCTACAGGTGGGGGGGGGTACTTCATGCCCTCACCACGACTACACAGAGCTTGAGCCAAGCAGCAATCACCAGGCCCATAAGGGGACAGGGCCAGAAGCCATCCCACCAAGGCCACGCTGCCGGCAGACGAGCCAGAGAGAGGGGAGCAGGGTGGTAACAGCTTCCCTGGAGGGGTCCTACCACGCTTCAAGCAAAGGATCCTCCTAAAACAGAAAGAGTGCAAGGAAGGCGAGTGGACAGCTACCCTCAGAACGGCCTCCTGGAATTCCTGGTTCAACCTGGTTATCACAGTGTCGCCCGGGCATCTCACCGTGACCTCCAAACAGTGAGTAAACACGTTGAAAGACTTCTTGGACTGTGTTTGAGTCATTCTGCGACCTGTGGTCCCACACACATACACCGGGGCCTGGGGCTTGCCTCACTCTCAGGGGGCTAATATACTGACTGCACCCACCATCAGCCCCAGGCATCCCTTAATCTGCAGTGGCGGTCCCCGCTGACCGCAATACTGAGAGTGGCGTCACGACAATCCTAAAAGAAGGTTCCCTACCTGTGACCAGACTGTTCCATCCACGTGGAGTCCCTGAAGGTACTGCACCGACACATACTAGCGGGGCTTCACATATCTATCTATCCATTATCTATCTATTATTCTATCTATCATGTATGTATCTATCTATTATCTGTCATGTATCTATATCATCCATCCATCCCTCTATCAACCATCCATCCCTCTATCATCTATTCATCCCTCTATCATTCATCCATTCATCCATCCCTCCATCTCTCCCTCCATCCCTTCTCCATCCCTTCATCCATCTTTGCAGCTAAATAATCTGCTTCTGGTTTCTCACCTGCAATATAGAGGTCAAGATAACCAAAACTTCCTATGCTTTTCAATACATGCAGTGGCTCAGTGGTAGAGCTGCTGCCTCTGAAAAAAATGCATTTCACGGGTTCGAGTCCCGGTCGCCCTGATAAAACTAGACCCGATGAGAATTTAATTTAATTTATTCACTGCACTGAGGGGAGGAGCCGCAATATCAGCTGTGTAAGCCGCGGGAGTGCGGGACAGACCTGAAAAATCAGGGCAGTCCCGCAGAATACAGGACGGTTGGGAGGTATGTCTAAGGGTCTATTTTTACTACAGGATTATCCTAGAAGGCTCATTTCATGATAAACTTTTAGTATAAACAAGTTGACAATACCCAACAAATTAGCAAAATGCTGGTTTTTCATATGACATGACATTTTGTGCCCCACACATCTCATCATCCTTGACAGCACATTGTCCTGTGTAAAGTCCTGTGTAGGACCCATGCTGCCAGAAAGTATAGCAGACTATGTGCACAGAAAGATCTTTTACAAATTGTCTAGGGCCCAACTGAGGAGCAGTCTATATGTGTAAATAGACTATTAAAGGGTTGGCCACTACTTTAACATTGATGGCCTATCCTTAGGATAGGCCATCAATGTCGGATAGGCCGGGGTCTGACACCTGGCACCCCCGCCGATCAGCTGTTTTTGGTGTCACTGCCAGCAGCAGCAGGTAGACAGAAATGCTCAGTTCCAGAGCTGCCACAGCAACTGATAGTGGCCACAGACTGGTACTGCACATCCACCTCTTATTGGTTTGAATGGGATGCTGATATGCAGTACGTGGCCGCGGCCGCTATCAGGAGACGGAGCAGCTCTGGAACTGAACATATCCAAACACCTGGTCCCACCGCCGACACCGAGAACTCTGATTGGCAGGAGTACAGGGTGTCGGACCTCAGCCTAACAGCCTAAGGATAAGCTATCAATGTTAAAGTAGTGAGAAACCTCTTTAAACAACCACCGATCAGCAAACAAATAGCTGATTAGTCGTTTAGTGCCATGAGTCTGAATAAAGGGACCTTCTTAAAATATACATATACAATGCTCTGCTGCATACACACACACACACACACACACACACACAATGCTCTGCATGCACACACACAATGCTCTGCATGCACGCATGCACACAAACACACACACACACACACATAATGCTCTGTTGCATGCACGCTCGCAGCGGCGCCTGGAGGGAGAGCGGGGCTGGGGAGAGCGGGGGGAGGGGGGGTGTCATTGGAGACGGTAGCCACAAGGGGGGGAGGGTCAGCGGCTTGGTGCCCCATACTCACACATCCCGGCCGTTGACAGGGGGAAAGTGGAGCACATAGCATACGCTGTGAGCGCCACAAAGATGGCTGATCTCCTCCCTCTGCTGTGATCTGGACAGCCCAGGGGGCGGGTTCATTTCACAGCAGACGCCTTCTCTATGTTACAGTATACTGTAGAATCGGAGCCCGACACTGGTCTTCTATGCCCTGGGCGCTACCATAAAGGAGGTGAGTAACTGTCGTTATAAACACCAAATCCATGATGGCAGCGCCCAGTGCTTCAGTAAAACTAGAATTAAATAAAAACTTAATAAACAGTGAGTTTAATTTTGTATTAAAAATACTTGATTTCATAATCACTATTATTAATACAAAATAAAAAAATGTGGCACCTTCCCTTTAAGAGCTGCATGACTCGGACAGTGAAATATATTGTGCCATGTTCCATTAAATGCCATATCTATGAGGCTATTCTCTAACAGTATTTTTTTAGGATAGACTATCTCCATACACAAAATAAGCTTTAATAGTTGCAAGCTTAAGATTTTAATAAGAATTATACAATTACCCATAATTATATTGACCCATTGTTCCTCTAGTAAACATTCATAATAACCATAATTATATTAGAATCCATAATTCATGATGTTTGAGGGCCAAGGTATATGCACAGAGCCTATAAAGGGCATGTTTTTAGGCTATTACTAATACTACACATCACAGGCACTGCAAATTGAAGTCACACAGAGGTAGCGTAAGGCATGATAAGCTTATACTGGTGCAGTGTTACTACTTTGTATTACTCAGTCTGTATGAAGTCTTAAAAGGATTGTCTGGGCAAAAGAAAGTACCACAAAATAAGTGATGCTACCAGCACCCACCTGGATCCAGCACAGATCACGGAACACAGGAAATGGAGATGTCACTTTTTGACCAGCAGCAGAACTGCTATTGCATGTGATTGGCTGCATCGGTCACATGACTTGAGCATGACCATTGGATGTTTTTCTGATGACGTGCTACTCAATTCACCTTTCTGATTCAACTAGTCACAAGCCGCAGAAGTCTTGATGCTTGTGGAACAGTGATGTTTCCACCTCCTGTCATCGCAGACAACTGCCGATCCAGGTGGGTCTGGTAGGTTAGTATTGCTTAGTTTATTTGTTTTTTTACATCTCCAAGACTCTGGGTAACTTTTCTCTTTTCCCAGACAAAAATGGCCACGTGCATCAAGCCTAAAACAGTGTGACAAGTGCAGCAAAATTAAAGAGTTGGTTCACCCGTTTTCATTACTGGCCACATCGATATTATGCTGAGAAACAAGGTTTCGCTCAAATACCTTGTGTTGGCAGTAGTACTCTGTGACCCCCAGGCTTTGTGACCTCTGATATCCGGTGATGTCATGTCAACTGAGGCGAACCACAGTCTTCCTGAGTGACTGGGCTGTGGGCGGCATTTCACCACTTATCACAGCCCAGCATCTTGCATGATTTCTCCTTTGCTGCAGAGCGCTGCAAGCGGGAGCGATGCTGGGCTGTGATGAGCGATGAAACGCCGCCCACAGCCCAGTGGCTCAAGAAGACTGCAGCCCACCTCAGTTAAAGGGGTTGTCCGACATAAACTCAAAATTTTTTGTTAAGCTAATCTGTGCTGTATTGTCATATAAATCACCTCTACATTGTTATTTTTTGTTTTCTAACTTTTGTTCCTCTTGAATTATGACTTTATTCTCTGCAAATCTTTGTTTACATTCAGCTCTAGCAAACATGACCACTTCCTGTGCCAAACCTCCCAGTCACAGCTGGCACCGCCCGGCCTCAGTGTTCAGCCTCACCCCAGTGTCCAGCCTCGCCCCCTGCACACACATTCCATGTCAGTATTCTGCCCAGCACTGACCTGTTATCACTACCGCATTGCAAATAACAGCCCCACATCAGGCTCTGCACCGCACACACACATATGGCTCTGCACCACACACACATCGGACTCTGCACCGTACACACACATATGGCTCTGCACCGCACACACACATCAGGCTCTGCACCACACACACATATGGCTCTGCACCACACACACACACGGCGCCCTGCAGCGACCCCCCCCACCCCCATAGGGAACACATGTAGGGAGTACATACTCACCCCTCCTCGGTCCCCACCACTCCTGCTTGTTCACGCGCTGTCTGTGCTCTGGACATATCAGCACAGTAGTGACGTCACCGCTGTGCTGAAGAGAGCACAGACAGCGGGACAGTGATGAGAAGCAGCGCTCCCTCTCATCAGCGCTTTCAAATATATCGGCATCTGTGATCTGTGATGCCAGTATATTTGAATGTGTGATCCTGAGCAGGGGCCTGGTGCTGGCGCTGACACCACGGCAGCCGCCGCCAGGCCCCTCCCCCTGGTGACAGACCCCACAGCAGTGCAGGGGGAGGTTGTGGGCAGAGTACGGGGTGCGGGGGAATGTGTGGGAGGGTGCAGGGAAGGGGGGCGAGGACTCACGCACTGTACCCTCCCAGCAGGGCGGCAACATGCTGTTCTAGATTTGCATGTCAACATGGCCCTGCCCATGTTGACATGAAATGACCGGAAGCAGCAAAATCGCGGCAGGAGCGGTCACATGATCACTCTGTGCCGGGCAAGAGGGGCTGACAGCAGGGCAGGTAAGTGCTCACTATCTACTTACCTGCCCCAATGTAGTCCAATAGGGAAATATTAAAAAAAAGTCAAAATAAGCCGGATAATAACCCCTTTAACATAACATATCCAGACATCAGAGGTCACAGAGCCCGAGGGTCACACGAATGGAGTGAGCAGACCACAATATCGCCGCTTACAGGCACTATTGCCAACACAAGGTACTTGAGAAAAACTTTGTTTCTCAATATAATATCGATGTGGCCAGTAATGAAAACGGGCGAATCATCCCATTAAGATATCAGTCAACCTTCTTCATGTTTTTATGGGAAGCGCTCTCTCTTTTGAACTCTTAATTTGTGTTCTGTAAACATGGAGGGGATAAACATTAATCTGGTGTAATCTGTCTAAAAACTATTCAGCCTAAAGATTTTCTTTTTATTGTTATTTTATTTTTTTCTATAGTTTGTTGCTCTTGGCTCTCCAACTTTAGACCGTAAATCTTTTTGATTGTTGTCAGATGATACAATCTGTGTCCTGAAGGTCACGATGAATGTACTTGCTACTTGATTAATGTGTTTCTCAACTATTTAAACAATTGTGTGCTGAAATCTTTAAATATATAGTATCTAGTAATGTGAGTAACGGGGCCAAGGCTGTGACAACCCCTCATTCATATTCATGAAAAATGTGCAGCTGTCATGCCGAACAGATGCAGCACATGTTCAGTTAGGCAAATGCTATTTCTTAAAGATTTAGAACCACTTTGTAAGTGCTAAAAGTAATTAGTAAGGCACAAAAAAAGTCATGAAAAGTTAGACAACTGCATCCTTGTAACACGTGTTAAAGATAACAATGAACTTCAGTAATGTGTTAGACGGAGTTACTAAGCCTGGGTTCACACCAGGGATGAACATATTGGCCCACATTACCAACTCCCCCCAAAAATATATTTGGCAGAGTAATTGGGGTCAGATTACATATCTCCCAATTGTTAATTTATACTGTGAGCTTAACTGTATTGAATCCCCTTAGTTTACTCAACCATGACAATACCAATACCCTTTCATGGCCCCCATATAGTATAATGACCTAAAAACACACACACACACACACACACACACACACACACACACACACACACACACACCATATGTTACCGCCACAGTGAAATTCCACCTAGTATTCCTCCCACACACACAGTATGATGATGCCACAGTGCCCCCAGCAAAGTATAAGGCCTCCACAGTGCCTCCAACACATTATGATGCTATCACAGTGCACCACAAACAGTATTATGTATCCTCAGTGCTTCAACACAGTATAATGATCCAACAGCCCTAAAATAGTATAATGTCCCCCACAGCCTCCTAAAGCAATATGATCCCCACAGTTACCTCACGCAGTATGATGCCCCCAAATAGTACACCCCACACAAGATGAGACCACACAGTAACACCCAACAAAGTACGATATCCCTACAGTGTGATACCCTAAGTCCCTTAAAAAGTATGGTGTCCCAAAGAGCCCCCTCACACCATTATAATCCTGCCACAGTATGATGACCCCACACAGTATAATGGTCCCAACACAATATAATGCATCCCACACTGCATGATTACCCCCACAGCTCACCTACACAGTATTATGGCTCTTCACAAACCCCCACATAGTATGATGGCTTCAACAGTCCCCCACACACTACAATGCCCTTTCACAAATGACTTGATGCGCCCCACAGTATGATGGCTTCTACACAATATAATGGCTCTCACAGCTTCCCACATACAGTATAATGCCCAAGACCCCATACACTGTATGATTGTCCCTACATTCCCTACACACTAATGGCCTCCACAGTACCCTACATAGTATAATGCTCCAAACTGTCCCCATCATACATGCCTTATACACAGTATGATGTATAATCCCTCTCACACACAGTATTACCTTCCCTCATAGTATCCTGGCACTGACAGCACCCGCAATCAATAAACATGACTGAATAAAATCGAGATGTTTTCAAAATGTTGGTTTTTCCTCATTTACATATCATTAACATGTCTATTGATCGTAGTAGATTAATAACGCCTTAAGTTTTCCTTCTTACTGTTCTTACTATTTTCAATGTTGAAGAGTGTATGTTCCAAGCACATTCCAAAGTCAAGAGGGAGATCCCACTGAATAATGGAAAAGTACAGCACTTAGGTATTTAAAACTGGAAGGAAAATGATCTCGTAATCCAACAATGAAGAGAATGAGAACAATCAGGAAAATGAGTAGGATTCATAAAGTCGGGTGTCATAATTGTGGTGAAACAATAAACATTTTAAAATAGAAATACTATTAACTATTCAAGGGGGTGACCATGGAAATTATTGTAAAGTCTATGGGTCTCTGCATTCTCTGTTACACTGACAAGCAAAAGGGTAACAATGTTTTGAAATGTTGACTTTCATGCTGCATATCTCACTATCCACTACAGCTTTGAGCGTGAAACTACCTTCAGTTTATAGACAATCATCTTGGCTATCTCATACATAATTTTTTACTTGCAACTATTTAGTATAAGACAGTGGCGTAACTAGAGTGTGATGGGCCCCGGTGTGAAATTTGGACCTGGGCCCCCCACCAGACGTTGGTCAGTTGGTCACCTGTAGAGTTCTAAATCATATATTTATATATATATATATATATATATATATATATATATATATATATAAAGACGTATGAATTGCCCCCCCTATCTTTCATTACACAGTAATGTCCCCCATCCTGGTATCCAGTCCTCAGAACATACAAGTACAGTTATAGATTGTGGATTACAGCTGTTGTTCTTGCGGATGGAATCATTCACTTTTCCCGTCTTTTCTATCTGGCCAAGACCGATATAATTTCTTCCAGACGCAATTCGTCTGCAGAGATGACAAAAAAGACACATTCTCACAGTTCTGACATCGTCCCATCTATTTAAAACCTGCAAAAACTCCTCATCCTGCTAACACCCCAACACCCCATCCTGCTGCCTTATGTGTCTTTATTACTGCACCTGCTGTGTGGTAGAAAAATGGTGTTCCTCTTACTGCCACATATAGTAATGCCACCATTGTGCCTCTTACATGGTAAAATGCCTCCTTTGTGCCCTCTAGATGGTAAAAAATATTAATGGTAGATAATATTAATGCCCTGAGCAAGTGCCCTAGAAAAGTGTCCACATTTTGCTCCTAGAAAGTAATAGTAATGACTCATGTGCTCCTTTGACGGTCACAATACCTTGAGTGTCCCTTTAACAGTAATGGTTCTTAAGTGCCTTCTTAACATGTACTAATAATGTCTCCTAAATCTCCCCATGTACACCTCCCTTATACACAGTATGATGTTCCAATAGCTCCCCTATGCCAGTTCTGACATTGTGCTGGTGTGTGTGGTTCTGCCACACACACTGGCACCTGGGCTGCCTTTATTCGCGGTTGTCAGTCCTTGCAGCATGGGAGCGGTTCTGACATTCCCCGGGTAAGTGGTGTTCTTATATGGTCCTGTTCAAGTCATTATATGAGATCTTATGGTACGATATTAATTTATAACATAGTGTAGGGACTCCCCTATAGAGATTTCCCGTGACGGGGCAGGGGGGCTCAAATCATTGATCAATAATTTGCAAAAAATCTCATTGAATTGTTACAGTAGGAATGAATTTTTGAATTTTACACTTTTTATTTTTTCATTGTTGCATGCCATTCATGAGCAGTGCTGGCTCCCCTCTTCTTTGCCTCCCCTATTTACAGTATGATGTTCCCATAGCTCCCCTATACACAGTATGATACCGCTACACCTCGCCTATACATAGTATAATAGGCCCACAGCTGCCCCAAAACAATAGTCCACACATTGTATAATGGCCACCACAGTAGATGACGCACTGATTAACTGTCTTCAAATGGCTTCAATAGTAGCCCCTACACTGTATGAGAACCCCCAAAGAAGTCCCCACATTATATGACAGCCCCCACATTAGCTCCTATATTTTATAAAGGCTCCCCATTAGCTCCCACACTGTATAAAGGCCTCTCACAATGTATAAGTGCCCCCCACACCAGTGGCATAACTATAGTCCAGAGGACCCTGGTGCAAGATTTGGATCTGCCCCCCCTATTCCCACCCCCCTGCATGTTGATGTTAGATGTATGGGCCCTTGTAGCTTTCTAAATCCTATAAAGACATACGTGTTGCTCCCCTTTTATTATGTAGTAATGTCCCCCTTCCTGGTATATATGTCCCCATCCTGGTATATATATGTCCCCCAGCCTGGTGTATATTTATAATACTAAATAGGATAACTGAAGTGAGCACTAATACTGTATATATTCTGAGTGCAAGCCAAAAAAATACATAGTACATAAGGATAAGGCTGCACATCAAAGTTAGATAATAGTATAATGCTATAAGCATACCGAAAAACATTGAAGCATACAATGAAAAATGCCACTTGCTAACTTGAAAGTGTGAGTAATGAAATGCATACCTGCCATGAATATTAGGAAAAAGGAGATATTTAGCAATCGCATTGATCAATGTAACTGAGCCCCAAAACCTTGTCAAGGTATATCTCTATATTGGGGTCCCTAGCTCTATGACCCTAACTGTGTGTCATCTCATTGCAATTAAAAACTGCTGTGTGTGGAGAGGGGTAACCAAGGACTTTCTTATATAGAAGATGGAAAAAAACATGGCCGAAAGGGGCGGAGCTGTGTTCACATTCAGAAAAAAAACTTCATAATACTAAATAGGATAACTGAAGTGAGCACTAATATATATTCTGAGTGCAAGCCAAACACATGTACTATGTATTAACTGTTATTCAAAATTCCATTAAAAATCCATATGTTCAATAATACTAGCAATACATCTGATGCAGTCCTAGTCATGACTACGCCTTTTGGCTATTTATGCCTTCATCATGGTCTACTAGCATTATTGAACATATGCATTTTTAATGGGGTCTCAGAAAATGGAGCCAAAGCGCAATTCATTATTTATTTATTTTTTTACAATTTTTAATTTTTTTACCACTTAAATAAAAATTATACATGTTTGGTATCTACAAACTCATACTGATCTATGATTTTTTTTTTTACATCTACTGCATTTGCAGTTTATACCCACCTTTAGTAGTATGTCCATACTATTAAACAATTTTACATTTACTTTGATTCATTTGAAGTTATGCTTTTTTACAGAATGAAGTGAATATCTTTTAATATCAACTATCTAATATTTCCCATATTTTCCGGATTATAAAACACACTTTTCCTCAAAAAATTTTGGAGGAAAATGAGGGGTGCGTCTTAAAATCCAAATGTAGCTTACCGGGAGATGGAGAATGGGTGCTGTGCTGCCTGTCATGCGAGCTGCTGTGGGGGCTGTCTGTACGGGCAGCTAGCTGATCCGGCGGCTGTCTATCTGTCTGTGCGGGCGGCTGTCTGTGCCAGCAGCTGGCTGGCTGTGCGCCTTTCAGCCTGTGCGGCTGTCTATCTGTGCAGGCGGCTGGCTGACTGTCTGTGCGGTCGGCTGCCTGCCTGTGTGACTGGCTGCCTGCCTGCGTGGGTGGCTATCTCCCTGTGTGGGCGGCTGGCTGTGTGGAGCAGGGCGCTGCTGCGGGTGTCCCAGATGCTCTGGCTTCAAATAATGGTGCCCAGAGTCGGCGCATGCACAGATGGAACTCTTGGCTTGTCATTGAGCCAAGAGCTCCATCTGTGCACGCAACGACTCCAGGTGCCATTTCTTTGAAGCCCGCACCACCGACAGAGCATCTGTGACGCTCTCCTCACCGCCCTGCTCCACACAGCTAGAACAGCCCAACTGCTGCCATCACAGCTCCCACTGCTGCCAGCACAGCCCCCACAGCTGCCATTACAGCCCCCCTGCTGCCAGC
Organism: Anomaloglossus baeobatrachus; assembly: GCF_048569485.1. NCBI lineage: Eukaryota > Metazoa > Chordata > Amphibia > Anura > Aromobatidae > Anomaloglossus > Anomaloglossus baeobatrachus. The sequence goes on along the minus strand of NC_134358.1, from coordinate 227,802,137 downwards.
ACAGACCCCGCCGCTGCCAGCACAAACCCCACAACTGCCAGTACAGCCCTCACTGCTGCCAGCACAGCCACCACCACAGCCAGCACAGTTCCCACTGCAGCACTTGCAGCATCGCCCTACTGCAGCACTGCTCCTGTGACTCCACTCCACCACCGCTGTTGCCCCGCCTTCGGTAAGACAGCACCAGAGTATATGACAGTCCCCCTTTTTTTTCTCTCTCTCTCTTTACCTTTTTCATCTCTAAATTTGGGGTGCGTCTTATAATCCAGTGCATCTTATAAAACGAATAATACAGTGATTACCACAAAATTACTGGATATTTACTATTGGCTACTACTTTTGTCATTTTGGGTATTGTGGTTACCTTATCCTTTCTTAGCGTCTTTAGTCCACTTTTTTATCAGAAATATATTGAGATATATATATATATATGTCTAATTTATATGATTTCAATAAAATGAATATGTAATTTGTGAGATCCAAGTGCATCTCAATAAATTAGAATATTATCAAAAAGTTACCGTATTTTCCAAATTATAAGACACATTTTTTTCCCCCAAAACTGGGGGGAAAAATGGGGGTGAGTCTTATAATCCGGATATGCTTTACCGGGGGGGGGGGGCAGTGGTGGAGGGCTCGGAGAAAGGGGGAGTGTCACTGCAGTAGAGCGGCTCAGGAGGGTCAGTGGACAGAGACTCAGTTAAAATGCGGGTTTGGGGTATTGCAGCGGCGGGCGCCATTGATCTGTCGGCATGCAGCGGGCTCAATTGAACTGCTTGACAGGATGGACTGCACGCGCCACCTCCATGGTCATTTTCTTGAATTCCATTGCGTCAACCGCTGACAGTTCAATGGAGCCCGCAGCATGCCGGCAGATCAATTATACCTGCCACCTCTGCGATAACCCCAATGATACCGCAGTATGACTGACCATTCTGAGCAACAGCACTCCCACCTCCGAGCCACTCAACCACCGCCGCTCCCCCCTGGTGAGCTATTATAAGACGCACTAGGATTATAAGACGGAACCTGATTTTAACATTACATTTTTTTTTCCTATTTTCCTCCTCTAAATTTGGGGTGCATCTTATAATCCAGTGCGTCATATAAAATGAAAAATATGGTAATTTATTTCAGTAATTGAATCCAAAAAAGGAAACACATATATTATAGAGTCATTACAGAGCGATCTATTTGAAGTGTTTATTTCTGTTAAAGTTGATGATTATGGCTTACAGGTAATGAAAACCCAAAAGTCATTATCTCAGAAAATTAGATTATATAAGACCAACTGAAGAAATGATTTTAAACTCAGAAATGCTGGCCTGCTGAAAAGGATGTACAGTAAATGCACTCAAGTCAATACTTGGTCAGGGCTCCTTTTGCATTAATTACTGCATCAATATGGCGTGGCATAGAGGCGATCAGCCTGTGGCACTGCTGAAGTGTTATGAAAGCCAAGGTTGTTTTGATAGTAGCCTTCAACTCGTCTGCATTGTTGGGTCTGGTATCTCTCTTCTTCCTCTTGACAATAACCCATAGATTCTCTATGGGGTTTAGGTCAGGCGAGTTTGCTGGCCAATCAAGCACAGTGACACTGTGGTTACCAAATTAGGTATTGGTAGTTTTGGCAGTGTTGGCAGCTGCCAAGTCCTGCTGGAAAATGAAATTTCCATCTACAAAAAGCTTGTCGGCAGAGGGAAGCATGAAATGCTGGAAAATTTCCTGGTAGACATCTGTGCTGACTTTGGTCATGATAAAACACAGTTGACCTACACCAGCAGATAACATGGCTCCCCAAACCATCACTGATTGTGGAAACCTCACACTAGACCTCAAGCAGCTTGGATTGTGGCCTCTCCACTCTTCCTCAATACTCTTCACTTTCATCACAAAACAACACCTTAGCCCACTGAGCAACAGTTCAGTTCTTATTCTCCTTGGCCCAGGTAAGATGCTTCTGGAGTTGTCTATTGGTCATGAGTGGCTTGACACAAGGAATGTGATAGTTGTAGGCCATGTCCTGGATACATCTGTGTGTGGTGGCTCTTGAAGCACTGACTCCATCAGCAGTCCACTCGTTGTGAATCACCCAATTTTTGAATGGTCTTTTCTTAACAATCCTATCAAGGTTGCGCTTATCCCAGTTGCTTGTGCACCTTTTTCTACCACACTTTTTCCTTCCACTCAACTTTCCATTAATGTACCTGGATTCAGCACTCTGTGAACAACCAGCTTCTTTAGCAATGATGTTTTGTGGCTTACCCTGCTTGCGGAGTGTGTTAATGACTGTCTTCTGGACATTTGTCATGCCGGCAGTCTTCCCCATGATTGTGTAGCCTACTGAACCAGACTAAGGCACCATATTAAACACTTAGGAAGCCTTTGCAGGTGTTTTGTGGTAATTATTCTAATTTTCTTGAGATAATGACTTTTGGGTTTTCATTGGCTGTAAGCCATAATCATCAACAGTAACAGAAATAAACACTTGAAACAGATCACTCTGTTTGTAATGACTCTATATAATATATGTGTTTTCCTTTTTGTATTGAATTACTGAAATAAATTACATTTTTGATGATATTCTAATTTATGGAGATGCACTTAAATGTAGTGGTGCCCCTTTCTATTTGGTGGTAATTTGCAGTATAGCTTGAGGTACATTTCAATTGTCTTATTTTTCCATATTGTAGACACTTGATACATTTAGTTGGTATGTATAAATTTACACTTTGTAAATATTGAAAAACACTGGATTTTCCCTTGAAAATTCTGTTGTAGTTTTGCTAGGTGAGACTATACCCTAGCTATAGCAATTAAAATCTATTGCTTTTTTGTAATCTACATATTGATCCTAGTACAAGTCTCTTTATCTCTTTTTTGTTTTCTTTGTAGCTAGTAAACTGGTCTCCCTAATGAGAAGCTCTGTATAATTAATAAATAGATCATTATTAGACAATTAATTAATCTGGGCTACATCAAAGGTATAGTAAGACTTTGCCTCGTCAAGGCTAAAAAATGAGTTTGGTGCAACCTTACATCGCAGTACAGTCACTTTGACACACAGTTCAACCTTGAAATGCATTCTTTGGTTGTGAAGCAGTGATTATGTCATAGTAATTTCCATTAATTTGCCAAACTCTCTATCATCTGCAGATACTGCCCCATAAAGTTGTCCATTTATTATTTATATGCCTGTCATGTCTATCTAGTACACTTTTTTATATCATCTTGAAACATGTAACTTTGTAGTTGTCACAATCACTATGGGACAGCAAAGAACTGGGGCTCCTAGGCTGTCCCTCAAGCTAAGGGGCACTATGCTATCCCTAACCTCATGAATACTCCTAATTATGGAGAAGCCTGAGTTTCCTTCCTGGCCTTTCTCCTGACCAGTCCTGATCTTGATTCCCCTACCCCTCCCTCCAGGGAGGGACGAGACAGGAGTGTGATTAAATACACCAATAAAGACTGACAGGGGAAACCCAAACGCTGTCACACAGCATGCACACACACACATACATACAGGTAAAGACAGTAAGAGGTTCAGGAGGAAAAGCAAGAGCAGAAAATAAGCTACAAAACAACATGGATAAACTCCACAACCACATCAAGCAATGAGCACAGTTTTCACCAGTAAGTTTGGGACACAACAGACCAACATAGAATATAGCTGGCATGGGTGGAAGGTTTCAACTAGCATAAATAAGAGGGGAGCAAATGTGATCGGCCTCCCCATAACATATGACCAAAGGTGGAAGCAGACCATCAGAGATGAAGTCTTGGTAGCCTGCCTGTGAATCAGCACACAGCAGGTTGATGCCCGAGTCTAGCTGTGTTGATCCCAGACACCAGCGGAAACATCGGGTGGAGTGTCAGAATCTGCAATCTGAACAGTGTCTAACGCCGCCAGGACAGTTGGTGAAGTTTGTGCAAAACTCCACTTGACAGTAGTTTAGGATTCTTGGCTAGGCACCAAAAATACTGTTGCCCTAGACTACCGTTTACTAGAAAATGGAAGTTTCTGAAGTTCCAGTAATTGATGTTCTAACATCATTATGTTAAATGAGCCCTGTAATAACTAGCCCCTTTAGATTCAGGTCTTTACTGAGGGGGATGGGCATATTTAATGACAATAGGTGGCACAGTATAGGCTGTTTTATTATTTAGAGGGGCACAATGTGTGGTGCTATTTTTTTTAACGGTCATGGTGTTGAAACATGCAACAAAAGCAAGGAGCTGAAGACATCTTCATGGCAAGTCGAACCCTGGAGAATTTATCAAGGTGGTCTGAATTAGACGGTGAAGAAAAGAGAATTCCAGTTATAAAAGTATTTTTCTGTAATTGTTTCAAGACATTTAGGAAAAATGTGACACGGTCTGACATTGCTTTATATGTGCTGACTATAGAAGAGCATTTCACTTTGGGTGGCCCTGGTGCATGGTCCAAGTCAGTAGTCAGTGGCCATGCACGGTAGATGTGTGAATTTCCTTACACTCCAAGGTCCCAGGTTTGGCTTATGATTCGCCGGGCTGGCAGAGATCATCCATGCAGCGTGGTTTGCACTGGTGATATCACAAAGCAATCTGCTCATCTCTGGTGCTGACATTACAAGACTGTGTAGGGATACAACTTTTGGAATAGGAGAATGGTAGCAACCATTTATCAATTTAGTCAAAAATATTTAGGAGGATAAACTAAAGAACACAGTCTGCATGGCTATGGGAAAAGAAGAATTTTATGGGCAATACAAGAATTTACTAAACTCTTATCAAGAGTAGTGATGGCTGTCTTTGATAACTGATGTGTTTGGAATATATCTATTGTTTTAATAGAACGCATTATTTTCCATGATGCGTTTTACCACAGGCACTTAGTACACATATCTTTATTGTCCAAATATAATATTTGTTGTTAATAATTTGAATCCCTGGTCAGTCTCGATGTATTGTGTTCTTTTCATCTCGAATATCAGTTGAAAAGGCCCATTTACACGCAACGACATCATTAACGAGATGTCATTGGGGGTCACAGAATTCGTGACGCACATCCGGCCTCATTAGCGACGTCGTTGCATGTGAAACGTATGAACGACCGCTAACGATCAAAATTGCTCACCTAATCGCTGATCGGTGACACGTCGTTCATTTTCACAATATCGTTGCTCATGCTGAACGCAGGTTGTTTGTCGTTCCTGAAGCAGCACACATCGCTATGTGTGACACCCCAGGAATGACGAACAACACCGTACCTGCGTCCTCCGGCGACGAGGTGGGCGTGTCTTTCCTTCAGCTGCTCTCCGCCCCTCCACTTCTATTGGCCGCCTGCCGTGTGACATCGTTGTGACACCTCACGAACCGCCCCCTTACAAAAGAGGCAGTTCGCCGGCCATAGTGACGTCGCTAGGCAGGTAAGTACGTGTGACTGGGACTAACGATATTGTGCGCCACGGGCAGCGATTTGCCCATGACGCACAAACGACGGGGGCGGGTGCTAGCGATGTCGCTGTGTGTAAATGGGCCTTAACACGTATTGTAACACTTGGATTTATGCCAGAATATTTGTACACTTTTCATTCATTATACTTTTTTCCTTCGCATGGTACTATTTCTTTTTATTCACAATTTTACCTTTCTATTTTGTTTACAACATATTTCTGGATACCTGCAAATGCATTTACTATTTTTGACTGTAAACACTGCCGTTACTAGCCGATCTTTCTATTTTTTTTACTTGCTAAGCCCATTTGCTAGGGTAATCTACACAGAATGTTACAAAATAGGAGATATCAAAGGTCCCTTTCACATCAATTGAATCCCTTTTTTTTATAGTAAAAAAAGAAACCAAAACATAAAATTGAAAAATGATGCTAACCTACGGTATGTACCGTATGTTTGCATACTGTTTGTCAGACCATTGACACTAGTTTTTATTTCACCACTGCAGTGGTGCTTTAAATGTAAATCCCCTGCCCTCTGAGTTATACTCACCTGCAGTAGTCTTTATTTTTTTCCAGTGTCGCTCCAGTCGGTCTCTGTAGCAGCGCCGAAAAAGGATGAAGCTGCCGAAAAGTGAGTATAAGAACTGGAGCAGGGGACTTAAGGGTACTTTACATGCTGCGATATCAGTACCAATATCTATAGCGAGCGTACACGCCCCCGTCGGTTGTGCGTCACGGGCAAATCGCTGCCCGTGGCGCACAACATCGCTAACACTCATCACACAGACTTACCTTCCCTGCGACTTCGCTCTGGCCGCGATCCGCCTCCTCTCTAAGGGGGCGGTTCGTGCGGCGTCACAGCGACGTCACACGGCAGCCGTCCAATAGCAGAAGAGGGGCGGAGATGAGCGGCCAGAACATGCCGCCCACGTCCTTTCTTCCTCATTGCCGGTGGACGCAGGTAAGGAGATGTTCGTCATTCCTGCGGTGTCACACACAGCGATGTGTGCGGCCGCAGGAATGACGAACAACATCGTGCCTGCAGCAGCAACGATATTTGGGAAAGGAGCGACGTGTCAACGAGCAACGATTTTTTATGTTTTTGCGCTCTTTGATCGTCGCTCCTTGGTGTCACACGCTGCGATGTCACTAACGGCGCCGGATGTGCGTCACTAACGACGTGACCCCGACGATATATCGTTAGCGATGTTGCAGCGTGTAAAGCACCCTTAACCCCATCTCCATCTATGCCATCGACTCAGCACCACTTGCTCAGGGATGCCTGACACAGATGGTACATGGTATAAAACTGATGGTAGGACCCCTGCATTATAAAGTAATTCCTAGCTATGTCCTGGAAGGCCTTCACACTCCTATTGTACTTGGTCTACCCTGGTTGTTGAAACATACTCCTGTAGTGGAATGGCAATCCAAGGAAATTGGGAAGTGGGGAAACTTGTTTGAAGACATCTCTCTTTATGGTCTGTACGGAGTCCTTTCCTGCATTTTTGTCTGGGTTTGAGGATGTATTTTCAGATAGGTGGTGTCAGAATTTACCTTTCTAGCCTATATATGACTGTCCCATTAATCTACTTCCTGGAGGAAAACTTCCAAAGTCCAGACTGTATACTGTTTCTGGCCCAGAGAGACAGGCCATGAAAGATTACATTGCTGAGAGTCTGGAGAAGGGACATATTATACCCTCCTCTTAGCCCATGGCGGCAGGGTTCTTCTTTCTATTTGGATTTATTTGGATTTTCGCGAATTAAATCAGATTATCATCCGAGACCCTTCTCCTCTCCCTCTGACTCCGGATTTATTCAACCAGATTGTGGGAGCTAAATGGTTCTCCAAGTTGGACTTAAGGGGGGCCAGCAATCTGGTTAGAATCAGAGAAGGTGATGAATGGAAAACGGCTTTCAATACACCTGAGGGACATTTTGAAAGTTTGGTCTTGCCATTTGGTCTCACTAATGCCCCTGCCATTTTCCAAAATTTTGTGAATGATATTTTTCATCATTTGGTGGACTGGTTTGTGGTGGTTTATTTGGACGATATCTTGATATGGAGACACATCAGATACATGTAAAAGAGGCATTACAGATTTTAAGACATAACAAACTGTATGCCAAACTGGAGACCTGTGTTTTTGCTGTCCAAGAGGTACAATTTTGGCGACACCTATTATTGTCTTAAGGTTTTCGGATGGATCCTGAGAAGGTCCGTGCTGTACTTGACTGGGATCGTCCGGAAAACCTGAAAGCATTACAACGCTTTTTTGGGTTTACCAACTTTTATCATCAATTTATTCAGAACCATTCGGCAATTGTAAAGCCTCTAACTGACATGACACAAAAAGGAACAGATTTCTCTAAATGGTCACACTCTGCCCAGCAGACTTTTTCCTCTTTAAAAAGATGTTTTTCCACAGCATCTACACTCAGTCAGCCTATTGTTTCACAGCCTTTTATCATAGAGGTCGATGCATCTGAGGTGGGTGTTGGGGCTGTGTGGTCACAAGGTCCTTCTCCTGGTAAATGGCATCTTTGTGCTTTCTTTTCTAAGAAATTGTTCTCAGCTAAGAGAACGATGATATTGGTAACAGAGAGCTCTTGGCAACTAAATTAGGTTTCGAGGAATGGCACCATTGGCTGGGGCAGTTCATCCCATTTCGGTAATCACAGACCATAAAAACCTGTCATATCTCGAGTCTGCTAAATGTCTCAATCCCAAGCAGCCTAAATGGTCTTTGTTTTTTACCAGGCTTAATTTTACTGTCACTTACCATCCAGTGATTAAAAACATCAAAGCAAATGCATTATCACGGAGCTTCCCTGGTGGTAGTGATCATGTGAACCCGGCACCCATTTTGCAGAAAGGGGTGGTCATCTCGGCCTTGTACACAGACCTGGAAGGGGAGGTGTTAGAGGCTCAGGGTCTTGCCCTTCAGGGAAGTTGTTTGTGCCACCTAATTTGCACCATAAACTAATTGGGGAACATCACAATTATGTACTTGCGGGTCTTTCAAGTAGTAAAGCAACCTCGGACCTCCTGTCTCGTCATTTTTGATAGTTAACCACATTCTGATGCAACCTCGGCTATGTGTCTGCTTATAGTATTTGCGCACATTCCAAGGTATCGCATACCCGTTCATCGGGTTCTCTCTTTCCATTGGCTATCCCAAATAGACCATGGACAGCTTTCTCCATGGATTTCATTACTGACCTACCCATGTCTTCAGGAAAGACTGTAGTTTTTGGTGGTTGTGGATAAGTTCAGTTAGATGAAGCATTTTATCGCGTTACCGACACTTCCGAATGCCAAAACTCTGGCTCAGGTGTTCATCAATGAGATTGTGAAGCTTCACGGGGTTCCTTCCAATGTGGTCTCTGGTTGAGAAACCCAGTTTGTTTCCAAATTTTGGAAATCATTTTGTGCTCGACTGGGGGTGAAATTTTCTTTCTCTTCTGCCTTCCATCCTCAGTCGAATGGGCAGACAGAGTGCATAAATCAACATTTGGAAACTTACCTTAAGTGCTTTGTCTCAGAGAACCAGGAAGATTGGGCATCTTATTTACCATTGGCTGAATTTGCTTTAAGTAATCGTCACCAGGAGTCTACTGACAAGTCACCATTCTTTGGTGCATATGGGTTTTATCCTCAATTTGTTACCTTTAGAAGTAGGGGTGCTTCGGGAGTTCCTGAGGAAGAGCATTTTGCCTCATCGCTGTCTTCAGTATGGCAAGGAGTTCGGAATAATTTGAAGCTCATGGGAGACAGATACAAACGTATGGCTGACAAAAAAAATGCTTGCCTGGTCTGGACCTAAGTGTGAATGACTATGTGTGGTTGTCTACCAGGAACATAAAGTTGAAAATTCCTTCCTGGAAGCTGGGGCCTAGATTTATTGGTCCCTATAAAATAACTGCTGTCATTAACCCAGTAGCATTTCGTTTGCAGTTACCTCAGGCTCTTAGGATCCACAATGTGTTCCACAGGGCACTGCTAAAAAAGTATGTGGAACCTTTGGAGCCATCCCCCTTGCTGCTGACCCCAACCATGGTTGATGGTAATTTGGAGTTTCAAATAGCTAAAATTATTGACTCTCATTTTATACGTCGTTCCCTTCAAAACTTGGTGCACTGGAGGAGTTATGGACCAGAAGAAAGGATGTGGGTCCCAGTATCAGATGTCAATGCCACAAGGTTGGTTCATTTATTTCATCTTGCCCGTCCAGATAGGTCTGGTTCTTAGTGTCCGGAAGCCACTTATAGAAGAGGGAGTACTGTCACAGGTATGTCATTAGTGACAGACAGTCATGTGGTTTCTGGCATAGAAGGTCACAGCATTTGCCTGTGCAGAATGCTCCCTGACTTTCCATTGTTCCTGCTGTCAGTATTCATTGGTATAGGTAACTTTCCTACTGGATTCATCTCTCCCCCTTTTGCACCCAGCAGGAGCTCACCTTCCACTCAGCTGCTGATCATCAGCATTCTCTTGGTGCTTAAATACCCCTTCCTTCTTTGGACTGGTGCTGGTGATATTTTTCAGTTCATTCAAGCCTTAGTTGCAAGCAGGTGGCTTGTACTTCTCTGTGGTATCATTGCTGAAAACTTTGCTGAACTTCTACTCGTGTCATCTGTGGATAAGTAGTTCATACATTTTCCCTGTGTGTCCTCCTTGTGTCATCTTTAGTGTTTAGTGGAATTGATGTAGAGCTCATCCCATCTGTTCCCTATTTAGGGTCCAGCATTAGGGAAATCTAGGCTCAGGTATCCAGCTTGGCGCATAGATGCGGAACCTATCTAAGATGTGAGGGACTGCAGGGACCAGCAGTAGGTTTGGCCAGGGGTCACTATCTTCCCTTTACCTAGACAGGGTTTCCCTTTCCCACCCTTTCGCCGTTTACTTGGCACTTCCCCATATCTAGCATGACAATACATGTGTGTGTGTTCTATGTGTGTTATTACATTATCATAGAATCATAGTATCATAGAATGGTAGAGTTGGAATGGACCTCCTAAGTCATCTAGTCCAACCCCCTGCTCAAAGCAGGATTCACTAAATCATCCCAGACAGATGTCCGTCCAACCTCTTTTTAAAGACTTCCATTGAAGGAGAACTCACTACTAGTGTTGAGCCACCCCCCAAGTGTTCGAGTTTGGTTCGGTTCGTCGAACGGTGGCTCAGTTTGGCGAACGTTCTACGAATGTTTGACGAACCCATTCGAACTCCATTGAAAACAATGGCAGGCAAACACAAACACATACAAACACATAGACAACACCTTCTAAGGTGTCCAAAAGGTGACAAACAACTCACAAGACACCACAAACACAAGGAAAAGTGACAAGGACATATAGTCATGCTGGAACAAAAGAGCTGGACGAGTAAAAAGAGGAGGAGACACAGATATAGGCATGTCATGCCCTTTTAAAATCATGTAAAACAGAGCAAGGGGACTCCAAGCAGAGTCTCCCTTTTTTCCAAAAATTGGGCCACACACCACTTAAGTGGCATCACTTGTCCCCCAGTTGCAAACTTGACATGTTGATTTACATCAAGCACATTCAAAAATATGCCAACCTTTACTCTCCTCAGGATGACACAAGGGTAGCAAAGTCCTTTCTGAACCATGACTTGTTCATCTTGGAACATTTGTAAAAAAAAAACAGCAAGGGGACTCCAAGCAGAGTCTCCCTCTTTTCCAAAAATTGGGCCACACACACCACTTCAATGGCATCACTTGTCCCCCAGTTGCAAACTTGACATGTTGATTTGCATCAAGCACATTCAAAAATACGCCAGCCTTTACTCTCCCCAGGATGACACAGGGGTAGAAAAGTCCTTGCTGATCCATGACTTGTTCATCTTGATAGTCTTGTTAGTCTGTCCACATTGTCACTGGACAGACGCGTGCGCTTATTTGTCAGCACACACCCAGCAGCACTGAAGACACGTTCCGAGAGAATGCTGGCTGCGGGACACGACAAGATCTCCAAAACGTAAGTGGTGAGCTCAGGCGATTTTTCCAGATTGGAAGCCCAAAATGAGCAAGGCTCCAGTTGCAGAGACATGGCATCTATATTCACTTGGAGATACTCCTGTATCATCCTCTTCAGCCGTTGACTATGTGTCAGACTTCTTGTCTCTTGTGGCCTTGCAGAGGATGGTCTAAAAAAAAATCATGAAACGATTCCATAAAATTGCTGTTACCACCACATACTGTGTTGCTGGTACGGTTTGACTGATGATGACTCGACAGTCCCATGGTTGGCAAGTTACAACTGTGAGATTCACTCTGTGCACCACTGGTGTTTAGTAGAGTTGAGCGCGGTTCGCGGTTCGAGGTTCTCCAGTTCGCGGCTCAAGTGATTTTGGGGGCTGTTCTAGATCGAACTAGAACTCGAGCTTTTTGCTAAAGCTCGATAGTTCTAGATACGTTCGAGAACGGTTCTAGCAGCAAAAAGACCAACTAATTACTAGCTGGCTTTCCGCTGTAATAGTGTAAGTCACTCTGTGACTCACACTATTATGAAATTTCAGTGTATAGTGTGCGGGAACAGCGCATTCATATCACTGCTGTATGGATAATGGCGATCGCCATTTTTTTTTTTTCCTTGTCTTCCTTCTCTAAGCGCGCGCGTGTAGTGGGGCGGGCCAGCATGTCAGCCAATCCCAGACACACACACAGCTAAGTGGACTTTTAGCCAGAGAAGCAATGGCATGTGTGATAGGATGTCCATGTCACATGTCCCTGCATTATAAAAACGGACATTTTCCTCCAGCAAGCCATTATCTGCCTTCTGCGTCCTTGGTTTCAGTCACCGCTGGCGCAGCGTCTATCTCCGATACTGCTGTGTACGCTCTATACACAGCGCTGTACAGAATAGGGATAGCACTTTCTATCAGTCCTTTTAAGGGCTAATACCGGCAGGGTCAGAGCCATAGGTGACAGGTCCGTGAAAACAGAGTTTAACAGCTACACAAGATGACAGCGTCTGAGTGGCTAAGGTCAGGGATTTCCTCGCTGCATTTCCCCATTAGGAGGGATAGAAAGGCAGGCTTCCTTTCCTCTACCCAGAGACCCACAACCCTGCCACTGTACCCTCCTGCCCTTTGCACACTCAAACTCATTGTTACTAAGCCATTATACTAGCAAACACTGAGTGAACTTAGTGGCATCCTAAAAGTGGCTGTTGGACTTCTGTATTGTCCCACTACTGCAAAGATATTTGCAGCACGTCTGCCTGCATTGCACACTCAAACTCATTGTTACTAAGCCATTATACTAGCAAACACTGAGTGAACTTAGTGGCATCCTAAACGTGGCTGTTGGACTTCTGAATTGTCCCACTAGTGCAAAGATATTTGCAGCACGTCTGCCTGCGTTGCACACTCAAACTCATTGTTACTAAGCCATTATACTAGCAAACACTGAGTGAACTTAGTGGCATCCTAAACGTGGCTGTTGGACTTCTGTATTGTCCCACTAGTGCAAAGATATTTGCAGCACGTCTGCCTGCATTGCACACTCAAACTCATTGTTGCTAAGCCATTATACTAGCAAACACTGAGTGAACTTAGTGGCATCCTAAAAGTGGCTGTTGGACTTCTGTATAAGGGCCGTAGTTGCATTGTCAGGGATAATTATTGTTGTTTATTCTTCTGTTAATAAAGCTAGACCACCGCTGCAATCTACACAACCTCTCAATTTTTACTACCACATTTTAAGTGCACAATCTTGTCGCTATCAAAATGAGTGGCAAAATGACAGATGCTGGTGGAAAGGGGAAGAGGTGTGTTGGAAAAGGAAAAAAAGGGTTTGTCCGTGGGAAGGTGGCAAAGCTCCATTAACATCTGCTGAAGATAGACCATCTTCCAGCAAAAGTAAGATGTCTACTACTTACCGTGGACAATCCGTTGTGCTCCCTTTTTTACGGACACGAACAACTGGAACAAAGGTAGATGATGGCCAAAAAAGGAAAATGCTTGAATGGATCTCAAGTGGTCCAACAAGTGCCCTCTCCGCCACCTCAACTACCGCATCCAAAAAACACCAGTCCTCTGAGTTGTCATCCCAATCAAACTTGCTTTCTCCCAGCTCTGAAGTCTCCATCCGCCCTGCACAGTATGGTGGAACTGAGATGGCTGAGTCTGCAGAGCTGTTCAGTCACACTATAGCCTGGGAATCAGAGGTCTGCTCCCAAGCTACAGTGAGTACAGACCAGGAAATGGTCTGCAGTGATGCCCAGAACCTTTGTGACTCTGATTCAGGCCGTGAGGACCAAGTTTCTGAGCATAATGTTGACCCTTTGTCACAAACTGTAACAACTGTGGTTATAGACAATGAGGAACATACTGATGACGATGAGACGCAGATACCAGATTGGGATGACAACTTAAATATTCGGTCAGGGCAAGAAGAGGCTCGGTCTGAGGGTGAGGGGAGTGCAAACACAACAATTGATGAGGAAGTTCTAGATCCCACCTACTGTCAACCCACAGTCAGGCCCTCGAGGAGGTCAACAGAGACGATGGAGGAGGATGCAACTGACGACGAAGTTACCTTGCGCCTTCCTGAACAGAGTAAGAGTACTGGTAGCACGTCTACAACTGCATCCTCAGCCACCACTGTGCCTCTGAGCACTAGTCGGGGTGGATCAGCAGGCCGCATGCCCTCTAAGCCTTGCCTAGCCTGGTCCTTTTTTGACATAGCAAAAGATCGCCCAAATTATGTGATCTGTAAAATTTGTCGTGATTCTGTTAGTAGAGGGCAAAACCTCAGCAGTTTGACAACTTCTTCCATGAATCGTCACATGAATAAATATCATATGTCCCAGTGGGAAGCTCACCGTGCTGCAATGCGGCCTAGCGGAGCGAACCATCCACCGCCTGCCCCTTCTAGTGCATCCGCACGCTCTTCATCTTCTAGGACTGTGGGGACAGCTGTCACACCTGGTTTTCCACGCACAACTTCCACCACTGTAACCGCAACAGGCAGTTTGCTTGGAAGGTCGTCAGTTGGTTTGGAAGCGAAACAAGTACGTGTGTACAGCTCTCTCAGACATCGATAGCACCAACGTTGGATGAAGGCGACATCATGTCTACGCGTGCACTTTCCTCACAAAGCTGCATTTTTCCAGGGACACCCTACTCAACACCGTCTACACACAGCAGCCAGATCTCTGTCCCTCAAATGTGGTCAAATAAAAGGCCATTTCCTGCGACCCATGACAAAGCTAAGAGGTTGACTTTATCCCTCTGTAAGCTGTTGGCTACCGAAATGCTGCCTTTTCGCCTGGTGGACACACAGGATTTTAGAGACCTTATGTCTGTCGCTGTGCCCCAGTACCAGATGCCCAGTCGCCACTACTTCTCTAAGAAAGGTGTGTCCGCGCTACACCAGCATGTCGCACATAACATCACCGCTTCCTTGAGAAACTCTGTGTGTCAACGGGTGCATTTCACCACCGATACTTGGACCAGTAAGCATGGACAGGGACGTTACATGTCGCTGACTGGGCACTGAGTAACTATGGTGATAGATGGTCCCCACGACTTGTGTGTCAATCCTCTGTCTGTCCAAGTTCCGCCACTGCTTCTGCCTCCTCCACCTCATCTGGGTCCTCCACCTCCGCCCAAAGCCTGCCTGGTCAGGCCACCAGCGTTCGCACTACGCAGAAGGAATCACGCACCCCTCATTACTATGCTGGTAGCAGAGCGCAACGGCATCAGGCGGTCTTTAGCTTGACATGTCTTGGAAATAGGAGTCACACAGTGGCTGAGTTGTGGGCAGCTCTGGAGACTGAGTTTAATAAATGGTTGTCTCCACTCAACCTACAGCCTGGTAAGGCCGTGTGCGACAATGCTGCAAACCTGGGTGCGGCCCTTCGCCTGGGCAAGGTGACACACGTGCCTTGTATGGCTCACGTGTTGAACCTTGTTGTCCAGCAATTTTTAACACACTATCCCGGCCTAGATGGCCTTCTGACCAGGGCACGAAAACTGTCTGCTCACTTTCGCCGTTCAACCGCCGCAGCTGAGCGACTTGCATCGCTCCAGAAGTCTTTCGGCCTGCCGGTTCATCGCCTGAAATGCGATGTGGCGACACGCTGGAATTCGACTCTCCACACGTTACAGCGACTGTGGCAGCACAGCCGAGCCCTGGTGCAATACGTCATGACGTATAGCCTGGGCCAACGAGATGCAGAGGTGGGGCAGATCACCCTGATGGAGTGGTCTCAGATCAAGGACCTATGCACCCTTCTGCACAGTTTCGACATGGCGATGAATATGTTTAGCGCTGACAATGCCATTATCAGCATGACAATTCCAGTCATTTACATGCTGGAGCACACGCTAAACACTATTCGGAGTCAGGGGGTGGGACAACAGGAAGGGGAGGAACTACAGGAGGATTCATATGCGCAAGACACAACAACATCACCAAGGTCCAGACGTTCATCATTATCAACGCGGCAGGCATGGGACCATGGGGGACAGGGATCAACAAGGGCGCATGGTAGCAGGCGAAATGTTGAGGAAGGTGCAAGAGAACATGAAGAAATGGAGGACGAACTGTCCATGGACATGGAAGACTCAGCGGATGAGGGAGATCTTGGTCAAATTTCAGTTGAAAGAGGTTGGGGGGAGATGTCAGAGGAAGAAAGAACGGTTAGCACCTCTATGCCACAAACACAGCGTGGACTTGGTCCGCATGGCCGCGTAAGACACATGAGCGCCTTCTTGCTGCACTACTTCCAACATGACCCTCGTATTGTCAAAATTAGAAGGGATGATGACTTCTGGCTTACCACACTATTAGATCCCCGGTACAAGTCCAAATTTTGTGACATAATTCCAGCCATAGAAAGGGACGCACGTATGTAGGAGTATCAGCAGAAGCTGTTACTCGATCTTAGCTCGGCTTTTCCACCAAACAACCGTGTAGGTGCAGGGAGTGAATCTCCCAGTTGTAACTTGACAAACATGGGACGGTCTCGTCATCTTCAACAGTCTACCCGTACCAGTAGCACCGTATCTGGTGCTGGTAACAGCAATTTTATGGAATCTTTTCATATTTTTTTTTAGACCGTCCTTTGCAAGGCCACCAGAGACAACAAGTCTGACACATAGTCAACGGCTGGAGAGGATGATACAGGAGTATCTCCAAATGAACATTGATGCCATGACTTTGCAAATGGAGCCTTGCTCATTTTGGGCTTCAAATCTTGAAAAATGGCCAGAGCTCTCAACTTACGCCTTGGAGCTTTTGTCGTGTCCAGCTGCCAGCGTTGTCTCTGAACGTGTCTTCAGTGCTGCTGGGTGTATGCTGACAGATAAGCGCACGCGTCTGTCCAGTGACAATGTGGACAGACTAACGTTCATCAAAATAAACAAGTCATGGATCCACAAGGAATTTACTACCCCTGTGTCATCCTGGGGAGAGTAAATGCTTGTGGATTTGGAATGTGCTTGATGCAAATCAAAACATCCTGTTTGCAACTAGGGCACAAGTACTGCCACTGATGGGGTGTCTGTGTGGCCCAATTTTTGGAAAAAAGGGAGACTCCGCTTGCAGTAACCCTTGCTTACATTGTTTTTAAAAATGATCCAAGATGAACAGAGCTGGGATCAGGAAAGACTTTGCTACCTACCCCGGTGTCATCCTGGGGACGGTTAAGAATGGCGTATTTTTGAATGTGCTTGATGCAAATCTAGCTGTGAAGTGTACAACTGGGGCACAACTGCTGCCACTGAAGGGGTGGGTGTGTGTGGGGTCCAATTTTTGGAAAAAAAGGGAGACTCCGCTTGGAGTAACCCTTGCTTGCTGTGTTTTTTAAAAGGAGCCAAGATGAACAAGTCATGGTTCAGCAAAGACTTTGCTACCTAACCCGGGTCATCGTGGGGACGGTTAAGGATGGCGTATTTTTGAATGTGCTTGATGCAAATTTAGCTGTGAAGTGTACAACTAGGGCACAAGTGCTGCCACTGAATGGGTGGGTGTGTGTGGGGCCCAATTTTTGTAAAAAAAGGGAGACTCCGCTTGGAGTAACCCTTGCTTACATTGTTTTTAAAAATGATCCAAGATGAACAGAGCTGGGATCAGGAAAGACTTTGCTACCTACCCCGGTGTCATCCTGGGGACGGTTAAGAATTGCGTATTTTTTAATGTGCTTGATGCAAATCTAGCTGTGAAGTGTACAACTGGGGCACAAGTGCTGCCACTGAAGGGGTGGGTGTGTGTGTGGCCCAATTTTTGGAAAAAAGGGAGAACTCCGCTTAGAGTCACCTTGTGGTGTTTTACATGATTTTAGAAGGGCGTGCCATGCCTATATCTGTGTCTCCTCCTCTATTTTCCTTGTCCAGCTCTTTTGTTTTCGCATGAGTCTATGTCCTTGTCACTTTCCCATGTGTTTGTGTTGTGTTGTGAGTTGTTTGTCACCTTTTGGACACCTTTGAGGGTGTTTTCTAGGTGTTTTTATGTGTTTGTGATTGCCTGCCATTGTTTCCTATGCGGTTCGAGTTCGGTTCATCGAACGTTCGACGAACTGAACTCGAACGAGACCTCCGTTCGACGAACCGAACTCGAGCCGAACCACGACCGGTTCACTCATCTCTAGTGTTTAGTGGAAAAGCCGAGCTAAGATTGCATGTGTATAAGCTGTGGACAAAGAAGCGCAATAGGGTATTACCCCAATAAAATGGGGTGAGGGGGGAGAGTATATACTCACCAGATGGAGTTGTGCAAGTCACAACCCCTTAAACAGCATGTAAATTAACGATCCAGGCAGCAGCCACCCGATGGCAGATAACAGAGAGTGGTGGATATAGGTGATAATGCCGCGCCACAGATCACTTCAGGAACAGTAAGATTAACGTATCTTTATTGGCATAGGTCTACGCGTTTCAGGAGCTCCGCTCCCTTCCTCAGGACCGTACAGAACCAAGAAACATCAAATCACTTACTTACTGTTCCTGAAGTGATCTGTGGCGCGGCATTATCACCTATATCCACCACTCTCTGTGAGCTAAGATTGCATAACAGCTTCTGCTGATACTCCTGCATACGTGCGTCCCTTTCTATGGCTGGAATTATTTTGCCAAATTTTGACTTGTACCGGGGATCTAAGAGTGTGACACCCATTACTTCTAATTCGGACAATCCGAGGGTCATGTTGTAGGTAGTGCAGCAAGAAGGCGCTCATGTGTCTTGCACATCCATGCGGACCAAGTCCTTGCTGTGTTTGTGTCGGCGAGGTGATAACCGTGCTTCCTTCCTCTGACATCTCCCCCCAACCTTGAACAACCGAAATTTCACCAAGGTCTCCCTCATCTGCTGAGTCTTCCATGCGCATCGCCAGTTCGTCCTCCATTTGTTCCTGGGCTCCTGCACCTTCCTCAACAGTTTGGCTGCTACCATGCTCCCTTGTTAGTCCCTCTCCCCCACCATCCCATACCTGCCGCCTTGGTGATGCTGAACGTCTGGACCTTGTAGATCTTGGTATCCCTTCCGCATATGAATCCTCCTGTACTTCCTCCCCTTCCTCTTGTCCCACCATCTGACTCCGAATACTGTTTAAAGTTTGTTCCAGCAGGTAAATGACTGGAATTGTCATGCTGATAATGGCATTGTCAGCGCTAAACATATTCGTCGCCATGTCGAAACTGTGCAGAAGTGTGCATAGGTCCTTGATCTGAGACCACTCCATCAGCATGATCTGCCCCACCTCTGCATCTCGTTGGCCCAGGCTATACATCATAACGTATTGCACCAGGGCTCTGAGGTGCTGCCACAGTCGCTGCAACTTGTGGTGAGTCGAATTCCAGCATGTCGCCACATCGCATTTCAGTCGGTGAACCGGCAGGCTGAAAGACTTCTGTTGCGATGCAAGTCGGTTAGCTGCGCTGTTTGAACGGCGGAAGTGAGCAGATAGTGACCGTGCCCTGTGCAGAAGCCCATCTAGGCCAGGATAGTGGGTTAAAAATTGCTGGACAACAAGGTTCAACACGTGAGCCATACAAGACACGTGTGTCACCTTGCCGCGGCGAAGGGCCGCACCCAAGTTTGCAGCATTGTTGCACACGGCCTTCCCTGACTGCAGGTTGAGTGGAGACAACCATTTACGAAATTCGCTCTCCAGAGCTGTCCACAACTCCTCAGCTGTGCGACTCTTAATTCCCAGACATTTCAACGTAAAGACCGCCTGATGCCGTTGAGCTCTGCTGCCAGGATAGTAAGGAGGTGTGTGGGATTCCTTGTGTGCAGTTACAACGCGGGTGGCCTGACCAGACAGGCTTTGGGTGGAGGTGGAGGACCCAGATGAGGTTGAGGAGGCAGAAGCAGTGGAGAAACTTCGACATACAGAGGATTGACGCACAACTCGTGGGGACGGCAAGACTTGTACAGCAGACCCTTCTCCATCTATCACCATAGTTACCCAGTGCCTAGTCAGCGACATGTAACGCCCCTGTCCATGCTTACTGGTCCAAGTATCGGTGGTGAAATGCACCCTGTCACACACAGAGTTTCTCAAGGAAGCAGTGATGTTGTGTGCGACATGCTGGTGTAGCGCAGGCACACCTTTCTTGGAGAAGTAGTGGCGACTGGGCATCTGGTACTGGGGCACCGCGACGGTCATAAGGGCTCAAAAATCCTGTGTGTCCACCAGGCGGAAGGGCAGCATTTCTTTAGCCAACAGCTTGCAGAGGGTGAAAGTCAACCTCTTAGCTTTGTCATTGCTAGGAGGAAATGGCCTTTTACTTGTCGACATCTGAGGGACCAAGAGATGGTTTCTGTGCTGAGATGGCGTGGAGTAAGGTGTCCCATGAAAACAGCTCGTCTGTGAGGAAAGTGCAGGCGGAGACATAATGTTGCCTTCATCCAAAGGTGGTGCTCTCGATGTCTGAGAGAGCTGTACACCAGCAGCTGTTTCCCCTTCCAAAACAACTGTTGACCTGCCAATCACACTGCCTGTTGCGGTTAAAGAGGTGGAAGGTCTGCGTCGCAAAGCATGTGGGAATGCTGTCCCCACAATCATAGAGGATGAAGTGCGCGTGGATACACTTGAAGGGGCAGACGGTGGTTGGCCCACTCCACTGGGCCGCATTGTAGCACAGTGAGATTCCCACTGGGACTTATGGTTGTTATTCATGTGACAGTTCATGTACGAAGTAGTCAAACTATTGAGTTTTTGGCCTCTACATAGAGATTGGCGACAAAGCTTACAGATGACATAATTTGGTAGATCCTTTGTGATGTCAAAAAAGGACCAGGCTAGGCAAGGCCTTGATCCCATGCGACCTGCAGAGCCACCACGACTTGTGCTCAGAGGCAGAGTTGTGGCTGAGGATTCAGTTTTTGACGTGCTTCCAGTACTCAGTTTCTGTCCAGGAAGCCGCAAGCTAACCTTGTCGCCAGTCGCATCCTCCTCCACCGCCTCTGCTGACCTCCTTGAGTGCCTGACTGTGGGTTGACAGTAATTGGGATCTACAACCTCATCATCAACCTGTGTGTTTGCACTCCCCTCGTCCTCAGACCTAACCTCTTCCTGCCCTGACTGAATAGTTAAGTTGTCATTCCAATTAGGTATCTGAGTCTCATCATCATCATCAGTATGTTCCTCATTGTCTCCTCCAAGAGTAGTTACAGTTTGGGAATGAAAGTCTGCATTATGCTCAGAAACTTCTTCATCAGGGCCTGAATCTGACTCACAAAGCTTCTGGGCATCACTGCAGATCATTTCCTAGTCTGGACTCACTGTAGCTTTGGAGCAGACCTCAGATTCCCAGGCTATAGTGTGACTGAACAGCTCTGCAGACTCACCCACCTCTGTTATCCCATACTCTGCAGGGCGGGTGGAGACTTGAAAGCTGGTGGAAAGCAAGTGTGATTGGGGTGACAACTCAGAGGACTGTAGTTTTTTGGATGTTGAAGTTGAGGTGGAGGAGAGGCCACTTGATGGAGCACTTGAGATTCATTCAAGCATGTGCTTTTTTTGTGCATCATCTACCTTTGGTAGAGTTGGTCGGTTCCGTAAAATAGGGATCACATCAGATTGTCCACGGAAAGTAGTAGACATCTTACTTTTGCTGGAAGATGGCCTTTCTTCAGCAGATGTTACTGTAGCTTTACCACCTACCCTACGGACACAATTTTTTTTTCCTTTTCCAACACGCCTGTTCCCCTTTCCACCAGCATCTGTCCTTCTGCCACTCACTTGTTTGTAATACTAAGGATAACTGAAGTGAGCACTAATATATGTTATGAGTGCAAGCCAAAAAAAATACATAGTACATAAGGATAAGGCTGCACATCAAAAGTTAGATAATAGTATATTACACCTCTCCATTTTTGCTACACAATTTTAATTTCCAAAAGTGCTGACACTTTTAGGGGCATACTAAAATTGTCTGGGATACTAACTTAGAGTTCCTCTCCTGTCAAGATAGCTACAGCACCTGTGCATTCTACACACCTGTCCATTTTTGCTATGCAATTTTAATTGCAAACAGTGCTGACACTTTTAGGGGCATAGTATAATTGACTTGGATACTAACTTAGGGCTCCTCTCCTGTCAAGCAAGGTACACTACGTGTGCATAGTACACCACCTGTCCATTTTTGCTTTGCCATTTTAATTGCAAACAGTGCTGCCAAGTTTAGGGGCATATTTTCATTGTCTGGGATAGTCAGTGTTGGTTTTTCAGCTGTCAATAAAGCTAGACCACCTCTGCAATCTACACCACCTCTCCATTTTTGCTACGACATTTTAAGTGTCCAATTTGGTCACAAACAAGTGAGTACATAAGGATAAGGCTGCACATCAAAGTTAGATAATAGCATAATGCCATAAGCATACCGAAAAACATTGAAGCATACAATGAAAAATGCCACTTGCTAACTTGAAAGTGTGATTAATGAAATGCATACCTGCCATGAATATTAGGAAAAAGGAGATATTTAGCAATCGCATTGAACAATGTAACTGAGGCACAAAACCTCATCAAGGTATATCTCTATATTGGGGTCCCTAGCTCTATGACCCTAACTGTGTGTCATCGCATTGCAATTAAAAACTGCGGTGTGTGGAGAGGGGTAACCAAGGACTTTCTTATATAGGAGATGGAAAAAACATGGCCAAAAGGGGCAGAGCTGTGTTCACATTCAGAAAAAGAAAAAAAAAAGTATTATGAAGTTTTTGGTTTTTTTTCTGAATGTGAACACAGCTCCGCCCCTTTCGGCCATGTTTTTTTCCATCTCCTATATAGAGATATACCTTGACAAGGTTTTGGGGCTCAGTTACATTGATCAATGCGATTGCTAAATATCTCCTTTTTTCCTAATATTCATGGCAGGTATGCATTTCATTATTCACACTTTCAAGTTAGCAAGTGGCATTTTTCATTGTATGCTTCAATGTTTTTCGGTATGCTTATAGCACTATACTATTATCTAACTTTGATGTGCAGCCTTATCCTTATGTACTATGTATTTTTTTGGCTTGCACTCATAACATATATTAGTGCTCACTTCAGTTATCCTTAGTATTATGAATTTTTTTGTCTTTTTTTCTGAATGTACACAGCTCCGCCCCTTTCGGCCATGTTTTTTCCATCTCCTATATAAGAAAGTCCTTGGTTACCCCTCTCCACACACAGCAGTTTTTAATTGCAATGAGATGACACACAGTTAGGGTCCTAGAGCTAGGGACCCCAATATAGAGATATACCTTGACGAGGTTTTATGCCTCAGTTACATTGATCAATGCGATTGCTAAATATCTCCTTTTTCGTAATATTCATGGCAGGTATGCATTTCATTATTCACACTTTCAAGTTAGCAAGTGGCATTTTTCATTGTATGCTTCAATGTTTTTCGGTATGCTTATAGCATTATGCTATTATCTAACTTTGATGTGCAGCCTTATCCTTATGTACTCACTTGTTTGTGACCAAATTGGACACTTAAAATGTCGTAGCAAAAATGGAGAGGTGGTGTAGATTGCAGAGGTGGTCTAGCTTTATTGACAGCTGAAAAACCAACACTGACTATCCCAGACAATGAAAATATGCCCCTAAAATTGGCAGCACTGTTTGCAATTAAAATTGCAAAGCAAAAATGGACAGGTGGTGTACTATGCACACGTGGTGTACCTTGCTTGACAGGAGAGGAGCCCTAAGTTAGTATCCCAGTCAATTATACTATGCCCCTAAAAGTGTCAGCACTGTTTGCAATTAAAATTGCATAGCAAAAATGGACAGGTGTGTAGAATGCACAGGTGCTGTAGCTATCTTGACAGGAGAGGAACTCTAAGTTAGTATCCCAGACAATTTTAGTATGCCCCTAAAAGTGTCAGCACTTTTGGAAATTAAAATTGCGTAGCAAAAATGGAGAGGTGTGTAGAATGCACACTTGGTGTACCTTACTTGACAGGAGAGGAACCCTAAGTTAGTATCCCACACAATTTTACTATGCCCCTAAAAGTGTCAGCACTGTTTGCAATCAAAATTGCGTAGCAAAAATGGACAGGTGTGTAGAATGCACAGGTGCGGTAGCGGGCTTTACACGCTGCGACATCGCTAGCAATTGCTTGCAATGTCGAGCGCAATAACACCTGCCCCATCGTATGTGCGATATGTTGTGATCGCTGCCGTAGCGAATATTATCGCTACGGCAGCGTCACACGGACTTACCCACCTAGCGACTTGGCCGGCAAACCGCCTCCTTTCTAAGGGGGGCGGTTCGTTCGGCGTCACGGCGACGTCACACGGCAGGCGTCCAATAGAAGTGGAGGGGCGGAGATGAGCGGGACGTAACATCCCGCCCACCTCCTTCCTTCCGCATTGCCAATGGAGGCAGGTAAGGAGATGTTCCTCGCTCCTGCGGTGTCACAAAAAGCGATGTGTGCTGCCACAGGAACGAGGAACAACATCGTTAATTAGAAGAAAACGATTTTATGTTTCAGGACGACCTCTCCGCGGCAAACGATTCTGGCCGCTGTTGCGATCGTTTAAGGTCGCACATAAGTGTCACACACTGCGATATCGTTAATGATGCCGATGTGCGTCACAAACAACATGACCCCGACAATAATTCATTAGCGATATCGTAGCATGTAAAGCCCACTTTAGTTAGTATCCCAGACAATTTTAGTATGCCCCTAAAAGTGTCAGCACTGCTTGCAATTAAAATTGCGTAGCAAAAATGGACAGGTGTGTAGAATGCACACTTGGTGTACCTTGCTTGACAGGAGAGGAAACCTAAGTTAGTATCCCAGACAATTTTAGTATGCCCCTAAAAGTGTCAGCACTGTTTGCAATTAAAAATGTGTAGCAAAAATGGACAGGTGTGTAGAATGCACAGGTGCTGTAGCTAGCTGGTCAGCAAAGGAATCTTCACTTTCTATCCCTGACAATGAAACTATGCCCCAAGGAATTGCCAGAGCTGATTTAGCCAGACGCTGTGATGTAAACCCCTGCACAGCGCTGGCACAGCCCTGCCTAGCAAAAATGGCTATTAACGGCTGTAATCTAGCCCTGAAAAGGGCTGAAATTACAAGTAGTCCCTAATCCCTAAAGCGATGTGGAGATTGCACTGTATGTCTATAGCGGACACAGCAGCCCCGGGAGCGGTGACTGTCATATACCCGCAGCAGAGAGATAATGGCGGCGACGGGGAAAATGGCCGTGTCTTATAGAGCAAAGACATGTGATATGTCGCCATTCTTTCAGCACTCTGCAGCAGCACTGATCTAAACCCCGTCCCCTCCGCACACTATACGCTGAATTTTGATAATATCATGATTCACAGTGCCTCACAGTAGTACAGTGAAAAGCCAGCTAGTAACTAGCTACGCTTTTTGGTGATTGAGCCCTTATCGAACGCTAACTCGAACTGCCGAACTTGAAGCAAATCGTTTGAGTTCATCGAACGACTTGAACAGCCCCCAAAATCACTCGAATTTGAAATTGGCGAACCGTTCGAATCGAACATCGCTCAACTCTACTCACCACCTCTTGTGACAGAATGTTCCACTTGTTGATCACCCTCACTGTCAAAAAGTTTTTTCTAATTTTCTAATCTGTGTCTCCTCCCCACCAGTTTCATCCCAGCTTTTAGTCTTGACTTCGGAAAGTCTGACTGACGGCTTCACTGTAATGACCCATCCCAAAACACACACTTACCCCTTCTTAACCTAAAATAAGACACGACTGCGTGACATTGGATGTAAAAGGCCACAGCAGCCCCGTTTATTAACACAAAACAAGCAATAACATTTTATACATAAACGTAGTAATATTCCATAAATATAACCACCATCAAAAGGAGGGGGGGTAAATGAAGAGTCCATTGTACATGATTGCAACACCAGCTCCACCACGTGCCCTCAGGCGCACCACACCGACTTGAGGACACCCAGCCGAGTGTTGCCCAACCAATGTCCTGCTGGGACCCAGCGCAGCAGGGACTCACGTTAACATGCCCCGCTGTGACCCAGCACAGCAGGGTCCCATGTTAACATGTCCCGCTGTGACCCAGCACAGCAGGGACCCACCTTAACCAAGTATACCATTGCACCACCAGGGATAACCCGCTCCTGCACTGGGTTCACCCCACCGCTCTTTGTGCAATCCACCGACTTCAAATACCCCCCTCCTTTCCACCACCGCGAGCATGTATGACACCTTGTACGTGCGAGTCCCACCACCAAAACCCAACCCAAGCCGATTCCGCGGCTCGGGTAACCAATGCTTCTGTACCAATACCAATCGAGAAAAACTGACCCCATTAGACCTTGCAATGCCAACCTGCACCAAACCACCAGTACAACAAGGTCATCCACATCCACATCCAAGACCTGCAACTGGCCGACCACATTGTCCGATACTATGCACCGCCTGCGCGACCAGTCACCAACGAGCCAGCTGAACCGCCGCCAACCCCCATGGAATAGGGGGTAAACTCTGGCTCATTGAGACCGCAACATTGCAGGCGCCTTCGAAAATTGCACCTCACCTGATAATTAAGCAAACCCAACCATTATTGGCGTAAACAAAAGAACCTACACTGGTTCCCCCAACCTCCGACATATTCCTGAAAACGTGCCAGGTAAAAACCCACTATTTAGTCATTCCAAAACAGGAGTCCCTATGAACAACAACACGACCACGGCTCCCATGCAGAATGGACCCAGGCATTTAGACCCGATGTCACGGATCAAGCCCCTTGACTCCTCCACCCACATGCAGTACCCAAACGCTGTTGGTCCCGTCAACCCTGCGTGATAGAACCGATCTTGAAATATCCATCCAGCTCAATAGCAAAAACCAATCCACCCCGGAATCACAATGACCCGCAACCGAAGACCGCCAAGCTGATCACCGGCCTGAAGAAAAGACCCAAACTATGTACTCAAGTGCCACAACACCCCTGCCACCAATGCGGTCCTAACACAAGTCAAAGTACACCCTTCTGACCACCACATACTGTTCAATGACCCCTAAATGGGGAAGACCCACCCAGGCCGCATGACCACAATTAATTGTGTGCATCACCCGTGCAACCACGAATCACAATACTACTGTTACCACCCTCTTACCAAAATGAGATGTGCTCCGCACGCATTCCCCGCTGAACTGCGGGCTCGACACTACTCACAAAATGAAAGAAAAGCGACTCCACACGACCCGAAGTCCCGGAAAACTCAGACACAGACCACCCTTCTCTGAAACCATAGACACCATAAACCCGGGCCATCCGTCATAACGTTGCACCCACCAGGTGCCCACTGTTTGTCCACCATTCAGCCATAAAGCACCACAAAAACTGCCCCAGACAATTACCAGGTCCTTAGAATCATTAAGAGTCAATGCACACCGCACTAGCTTCCCCTACCATGGCATGCCACCAGCCCAACATTAAAGGCTGCTTTACACGAGTCGATATATTGTGCGATGCATCGTTGGGGTCACGGATTTTGTGACGCACTTCCGTCATTCGTAACGACATCTCCTCATGTGACAGCTCCTTGCGAGTCCAACCGATGCCTAATCGATTGAAATTCGGCCATCGTGTACTCATCGTTTAATTCCATAAAATCGGTCAGTTTAGTCTTAATGAACGACACATTGTAAAGTGTGACACCGTGTAATCGGCCATCCTCGTAGTTATTTGTGACGTCATTAAACGTTCAGGGCGTATTTGTGGTTTTAAATAATCACGCCTAATCTAATCGGATTGGTTGTAGCAGATGCGTTTTGATTGGTTATTACTGTTATAAAATACGGAGCTGTAGTCATGATGTGTGAACATTCAGCATTGGCGTCATGCACAGTGTTTTATAGTGCATTTCTCCTAATTTTTCTTACGTTTGTTTGTTTGCTAGATTTTCCGCCCTCACTCCTTGTTATCCCTTTTTTGTGGTAAGTTGTTATATGCCAATCTTTCCTTTTTGGATCAAAATCGACATTAACCAGACCACAAACAACAAACAAGAATGATGCTAAGGACACACGAGGCAACAAAGACAGACGCAGAAGAGAAACTATATATATGGGATGTAACCAATCAACCACATTAGCAGAACTGGATTGAGCAGGTCAGAATAATTCAGGGCGTGCAACAATCCAGACAACGTCACGGAGGGGTGTATAGTTTGCCTAATTACGCCCATACAAAAGACAGATTGACCAAAGGAAAACATGTGTGAAGCCTTTTGGACGTCCGCCATGGCCAATCAATATATCGATGAGCGCTTTGTGGTCGTTTGACAACACTCAACGTGTGACACATGGACAACTACCTATCAGCGATACAAACAAAAAAAAAAAAAGAAAAGACTTTGCAAAATAAATCGCACGATGGATCGACTCGTGTAAAGCAGCCTTAAGGAAGGTAATGTTATAGTTGAAACCTGCTCGCACACTACTTCAAATACACCCCCCCCGTAGCTGTGCCGCTCAACAATCGTGTTCCCATAATACCTACCATTCCTGACAAATGAGCCTATGTTACACCTTCCTTACGCCAACACATCACCCTAGCCCCCACCGTCCGGGGGCACCAAAACAGAAAACACTCTAAGGCGAGCTGTATACCCATAAGGCAAAGCAGGGCCAGCTGCACCCAAAAGAAATGTCCAAGCCCATCGTAAGCAAGAAGTACCTTCCCTTTATTATAAACTCCTACGTAGCTTCTATCAACGGCTGTAACGAAACCACCCGATACGGTCTGCCAAAAGCTAAGCCGGCAATCCTAAAGAACCGCAGTAAGAACCCACCAATCCGTGTGGATAGATTTATTAAAACTGCCCCTGTGCAGCCACGACCGGCAGACTACCGTAAGAACCCCATATAACTGCAGATCATACAAAAAACCCCAGCGGCACATAGACCCACATATTCAATAACCAAACTCAACCCCCAAAACAGCAGCACGATATACACAGGAACCTAATAATGACCCGTGACCTGACTTAAACATAGTGCCCCAGACGAATCAAACATGTTGACTTATCAAAACAAATGCTAACCGCAAATAAACCCTGGCCATGAAGAAACACCTTAATAGTCCCAGGTTTGACCATGAACAGAAAATAAGCACTCCACCATCCCTAATACCAGATAATCCCTGACTACCGAACAGAAACCATACCACAAACCTCAACAACCAGACATTGAGCAACCATAACACACCCAGCTCCACGCAATATATATGTACCCCAAGAAATTGTAAACAAACACTGAAACCCAAGTACAGGAAAAAAGCAACAAACTCCTTCTCCGACCATGTATTATCATGCCACACTTTTTTTTTTTACATGAAACCGCTAACTGCCTTCTATTAATAAACTGCTAACCTGTAAACCAAATCCGGTAAAAGGTCAACGCCACGCCCCCCGGGGGGATTTCATCCACCGCTGCCAGAAAGGACAGGTTTCCAAAAGATCTGCAGTCCCAATCATCTCGACCTCTCCTGAACGTCTGACCGCAACAAACCATACCGCCCCCCAGTACACATGAAAACCCTTAGTACACACACAGCCCCAATTGTAGAACCGAACCCGGACGGAGGCATATAAAATTATAAAACACACTGTAGTGACAATGCAACCATCTTCCCCCTCACCTCTGACCAGCAATAGCACACACCCCACTGTAACGCAAAAGATTAAGCCACCAGGTGCACCCCCAAAACTGCTCACCATGTCAGCAAACTACCATCAAAGCCTTATCAAATACTAGGGCGCAGCGATAATCCTCCAGCCAAAAGACCCCCCATGACTATTACAATAAACCATGAAACTGCCATGGACATGGCTATCCACCACCGCTTTTTCAATATCCGTATCACCATCTGAATTACTCGCAAACCGCCGTGAAATCACCAGTCATACAAAATTACCCAGAGAATGTTTTTTTTTGTTTGTTTGTTTTTTTAAGCACAATTACACCAACCAAAACAAAATGTTGTCTTCACCTATAGATATACCCACTATCATGAAAGCACACTAGCATGAAAATGAAAAACCTCCCAACACTCATGAAGTGCACAGAAAGGCCTCCTGGACCCCAAAGCAACCACTCCCTCACAAATTTGAACACTGGCCACAGGGACCAGCCGTGCACCGTTCCAAAACCCACTGACAAACACACTACCACCCTAGTGCACCCGAAACCATACGTTTCAACACCCTTACCACCCACTATAATCTGAACATTAATAAAAGGTTTAAGTGAGCCTTACTCTTACCAGGCTGACTCCGCGGAATCCCACGGAACAGCCGTCACGTGTCCTCCGCGTCGAGTACCGCAATCTTCTCCATGGATCTACGCAGGCTGCAGCCCTCCTGGGCCACAGCGAAAGCGCCCAGACTGACTG
The DNA here is from genome assembly GCF_048569485.1 of Anomaloglossus baeobatrachus. Taxonomy (NCBI): domain Eukaryota; kingdom Metazoa; phylum Chordata; class Amphibia; order Anura; family Aromobatidae; genus Anomaloglossus; species Anomaloglossus baeobatrachus. The sequence continues at coordinate 227,771,811 of NC_134358.1, read as the reverse complement.
TCTATCCGGGAACGCTTGACAAAAGGTCACCGGCTCAGAGCCTCAAACGGGGGGGAGGGCGCTCCAGCCGCAGGCAACACCTCTTGGATATTGCACCCAACGCCGGGGCCTGTGAACGCAACGCCGGACCACATGACCCGTGGCGCATGGCTGCTGCAGGGCAGCCATCTGACTGGGCCATGTGTCTGCGCCCAGGGCACGCTGACCGCTCCCGCATTCAGCCAATGTATGCCGTAATGCAGGCCCTGCGTGGCTGCACAGGCCGTACTTCTGGGTTCAACGCCAAGGCCACATGACCGCACCGCCGGGCCATGTTACCCTGACCACACCCCAGGTCATGCGGCCGCACCTCCCCATCACTATGGTAACCCCGTGCCGCAACAGAAAATATAGGATGTCGGTGACCTCACGCACCACCCCGCCGCTGCAGTCTCCTCGGCGTAGCTTCCACCCGACTGCCAAGCTGCCGCTGTCATCCCAGATTCCTCTGCCGTTGTGGGGGGGTCCTGTTGTGTTCTGGGTCCTGGAGCCTATTTGTGCCTTGTGATCCGCCGTCCGCCCCAGACCCAGTGAAGGCCGTACTTCCGGTAACATATTTTTAGTCATGTGGCCACGCCACGTGACCATACCCACACCGGCCCTGCGCGGCTGCACAGACCGCGCTGCCTAAGACCTCTTCCGGCCCTATAACCGTGTCGCCGGGTCACTTGAAGCGATCCCACACTGGCACTGGCACCGCACTTTGTGATGATATCGTGTAGTCATGTGACCGCATCCCCGACTCGCAAGACTATGACGTCAGGGTGCCAGGCGTGTGATCGCGACGCCAGACCACAAGACCGCGCCCGGGGTCACGCGGCCGTGCTGCCTACGTCACCGCGCCGGCCCCCACGCCGTAAACAGCCTGTAACTGCGCTGGCCCACGTGACCGCGCCGGCCCACGTGACCACGCCGGCCTACGTGATCGCGCCGGCCCATGTGACCACGACGGGTCAGATGAGCGCGACGGGACAGGTGAGCGCAACGGGACAAGGGAGCACGTCGGGTCAGGAGAGCGCCGGGTCAGGGGAGTGCGCCGGGTCACGCGGCCACGACGCGCGCGTCACCATACATGTGTCGCGACCCGGAAGTGGAGGGGAGGCCGGCCATATCACTCACCGCCCCGCTGCCTTGCTGCCTGCGGCCCAACTTCCGGCCCAGGCCCCGCGATGTCCCATCTCCTAGATCCGCCGCCGCCGCTGCCGTGGGTCTCCCGCTGGGGCTCCTCCTCCGATGCCGGCTTCTTGGATTCGTCTCTGGGCTGAGGCGCACAAGAGGCCGCGATCTACGCTGCCGCTTCGGAGGCAGAGGGGTCCCATCTTCAGCGCCGCCGACGTCACCGGACCATCACTGCAGCAGCTCTTCCATCCACTGCTGGCCATGCTGCTCCACCATCTTTTTAATCTTTTCCACAAGGGCCTCCATCTGGTGATGTGAGGGGCTGGGGAACCTCCATCATGACGTCCTTGTACAGATTTTTTTTGTCCTTCTAAATACTCCCAGTCCTCCATGGAGAAACGATTTCAGACGTCTGCCAGGTAGGTAAGGAATGACTGCCCCTTTCCCACAGTCCTGCCCTATATATCCATCCCACAACTGCCCACTCCCTGCCCACTCACATGACCCCATAGCCCCCAAGGCTCCACCCCTCACCTTCCCACACAAAAGCATTGCACCTTAACCCTTCACTAACCCTCGGGCCTAGCATCCCTCCTCAGTCATGTGCGCCCTCCCTATAGCCCCTTTGGGGCAGGTGTCCGGGCTTGTCTTTCCTTGTGAAAATGAGAATAAAACTGATCCCTCTACAGTGTGACGGCCTTTAAGATATTTGTAGACAGCTATTGGGTCTCCTCTCAGTCTTCTCTTTTGGAAGCTAAACAATCCTAAATCCTGTAACCGTTCCTCATAGGACATGGTTTGCAGACCAATCACCATTCTGGTCACTCTTCTCTGAACTTGCTCCAGTTTGTTGGAGTCTTTTTTAAAATGTGGTGCCCAGAACTGGACATAATATTCCAGATGATGTCTGACCAAAGAGGAGTAAAGGGGGATAATGACTTCACGTGATCCAGACTGTATGCTTCTGTTAATACATTCTAGAATGTTGTTTGCCTTTTTTGCTGCTGCATCACACTGTTGACTCATGTTCAGTCTATTAGTATACCTAGGGGGCCCTTTGCACACTACGACATCGCAGGTGCGATGTCGGTGGGATCAAATCGAAAGTGACGCACTTCCGGCGTCGCTCTCGACATCGTAGTGTGTAAATCGTTTTAACTACGATTACCGAGCACAAAAGCGTCGGTATCGTATGCTCGGTGCAGTGTCGGTCATTTTCATTATTTTGGCTGCATCGACGGTACAATGTTGTTCATCATTCATGCAGCAGCACACATCGCTGTGTATGAAGTTGTAGGAGCGAGGAACATCTCCTACCTGTGTCCCGTCTGCAATGCGGAAGGAAAAAGGTGGGCGGGATGTTTACGTCCCGCTCATCTCCGCCCCTCCGCTTCTATTGGCCGCCTGCCGTGTGACGTCGCTGTGACGCCACACGACCCGCCCCCTTAGGAAGGAGGCAGGTCGCCGGCCAGAGCGACGTCGCAGGGCAGGTAAGTGCATGTGAAGCTGCCGTAGCGATAATATTCGCTACGGCTGCTATCACAAAATATTGTAGCTGCGCCGGGGGCGGGGACTATCGCACTCGGCATCGAAGCATCGGCTTGCGATGTCGTAGTGTGCAAAGGGCCCCTGTCTTTTTCACACATGCTGTTGGATAGCTCTTTTCCTCCCATGTTGTATATGCTCTTTTCATTATTTTTGCCAAGATATATGACTTTGCATTTCTCCCTGTTTAAAACCATTCTATTAGTTGCTTCCCATTGTTTCAGCTTGTTTAGATCTTGTTGAATCCTCTCTCTCTCTTCTCTAGTATTAGCTATTCCTCCTACCGTGTTTCCCCGAAAGTAAGGCCCTGTCTTACATTAATTTTACCCCCAAAAGTCCCACCCTGCCTTACTTTCGGGGGAGGCCTTACATTGGAAAAAAAAAATAACAATTTCCCCCTCCCCCCTCCCCCCTGCAGCCTCCCCATTGTTTGAGAGTCCGGCATGCACCCCATCCTCCCCCCTGCAGCCTCCCCATTGTTTGAGAGTCCGGAATCCACCCACCCCATCCTCCCCCCTGCAGCCTCCCCATTGTTTGAGAGTCCGGAATCCACCCACCCCATCCTCCCCCCTGCAGCCTCCCCATTGTTTGAGAGTCCGGCATGCACCCCATCCTCCCCCCTGCAGCCTCCCCATTGTTTGAGAGTCCGGAATCCAAACACCCCATCCTCCCCCCTGCAGCCTCCCCATTGTTTGAGAGTCCGGAATCCACCCACCCCATCCTCCCCCCTGCAGCCTCCCCATACAGTGGTTCTGCCCCCCACTCTGCCACCACACACACTGACACATACGGTACCGGTACAGACCCACACGGCACACACACACATATCGTACCGGTAAAACACACACACACACACACACACTCTGACACATACAGCCCCCATACACATACCGTACACACACAGAGAGAGAGTAACTTACCGTTACTTTCCTTCTGCCGGGGACGCCGGGGACGCTGGACCAATGGGAGCGAGCCTGCAGGCGGTGACGTCGCGGCTGATTCGGCCAATCAGCTGCGAGCCGGCTGACTGGCCAATCACAGCTCGAGCTGATGGCCAGCAGGGAGCCTGTGACGAACAGGCTGATCGGCCAATCAGCATCAAGCAGGAAGAGCGTTGACCCGGGACGCGCCGCAGGCCGGCGAGATTGCGGGGGCCATTCACCGGAGGAGGTATACATTACGCCGCGACCACCACCCATAGGCGGCCTTACATTCCCCGGGCACCCCCGCTACCCTGCCTTACAATCGGGGGGTGCCCTACATTGGCGGACCCCCCCGAAACCCCCACCCTGCCTTACTTTCGGGGGGGTCCTACTTTCGGGGAAACACGGTAGCTTTGTGTCATCAGCAAATTTAATCAGTTTACCCTTAATACCTTCTTCTAAATCATTGATAAAGATGTTCACGGGGCACAGGACAGAGCCCTGTGGTACCCCACTTGAGACAGTCTTCCAACTGGATGTGCAACCATTTAAGATCAATCTTTGACTCCGATCACTAAGCCAGTTATGAATCCATCTAACAGTTGCCTTGTCCATTCCACACTTGGTCATTTTTTCAATAAGGATTGTATGAGATACTTTGTCAAATGCTTTGCTGAAGTCAAGATATACTATATCTACTACATTTCCCTGATCCACCCAGTCAGTGATTCTGTCAGAAGGAAATTAAGTTTAATTTAAGTTAAGGAAGCTCTCACCTGAGCTCCGGAGTTCAGCCTGACCTGTCCGCAGCTGTGACATGAACTGAACCGCAATCGCCAGGAATCACTCGGCGCTCGCGGTTCAGTCCTGCAAACCCTGAGTTCAGTCCAGGCTGCACTCCGGAGCTCAGGTGAGAGCTTCAGAGTTCAATGCAGGTAACCGCAGCCAGGCCTGGTATTACTGGTGGTTTCTTCGGTAGCCAGTCTGACGCTGTGTGTGTAACATACAGTGATTGTATCGCATACTTTGTGTATGTAATCCATTTATACATCCTGGCAATGCAGAAGTGAGTTCATAAGTGTAAACAGGTTGGCAATCACCCAAGGAACGAGCAAAATGCTGTTCATTCATCAGGTGATTGGATTGTTTTATGGTGGAACAAAAAACATTGTTCAAGGCAGCTCATCGCCCGATGTAAACTGCAGATGTGCTGGTGATAACATGATACTCTGTGGGGATAGATTAATGTATTAGTGATCATTCTGTGTCCATCATTCTTCCTAATCTTGTGTAAAGAGGTCGGGAAACAAGTACCGAAGGTTCTAAATATTGTCGATCGTGCTCATTTTCCAGTCTGATCTCAGCACCTGTAAATGTAACCTAAATGTCTGAGAGTGATGGTCCAATATGTGACGATTTAGAGCCCAACTTTAAACTTTGGCCCGGGTCCCCGCTTTGTCTAACACGGGCCCTGCATGTGGGGGCACACTCATTTGGCCAGTTCGAGCCTCAATACAGAGATCTTTTCCTGCAGATTTCTTGTTACATATTATTTCCCCTGGTATTCTCTATAATAGATTCCGCAGTAAATACTTGATATTTATTCTTCATCCTAATATTCCTAAGAAGGATACGTGTGAGATTTTTCAGAATATAGAGACCTTTCCCTATAGTCATACGGCATGCTTTTCCCAGACTGGAGCTGTCATTCCTTTTCGTACGTCCCTCCCCTCTCCCTTCCCTCATCTGCAGCCTCGAGAACACTTGTCTTTATTTGGAGCTCCCGGAAACCCCAACCACGTCTCGTTCATGCCTGACACACGGAAAGCCTGAGCTACAGCCCGTTTATGTGGGTTCTCCTCCATCCTCGGTGCTGCATCTGTCGTATAACTGCTCCATTGATAATACTGGGTTTCATCGGATCTGTACCAGCCCGTCATCTGAAAGCAGGTAATGCCAGCTCCTTCTACTGCTGTGTGCGTGATGCCATCTGCTTGTTACTGCCATGTCAGGCATGTGGAGGAGATGAGCAGCTGTACTGCAGGCTGCAGGTGAGAGCACAGGCATCATATTCCTACATCTACGTCCATTATCCCAATGTTCAATCACACTGACGGGTCACAACCAAATACCTCCCCTTTTAGATGCTTCAAGCCTTCCAGCATGGCCATTAGCTCCCACCCACTCCCTCCCTTTTATTCTGCCATAGCTTGGCCTGCTAAATCCAATACTGCCTGAAGAACAGGGCAGGATGCTGATAATTACTATACAGGTTCCTCTGTGGCTCTCATAGGCACTACCGGCATAGTTCTGGTTTTTAGCTCACCTTACAGCAAAGTTGAATAACCCTGTATTCCTGGTTGGCTTGGAAATCTCTATGTGTTTGTTTCTTTGTTACTTTTCTGATTTGCTTGTCAGTCTATAGCTAGATCATGACTTTGTCGCATCAATTTGCTGATACTGTATGTCATGGAAATGAATTGTACTACCTAATCCAACCTAATTGCACAATAAGTTCCAAATTAATTGATATGTTGTCGTTATGATGTGAAAAAATGCCATATCTCTGCCGTGTAGCACCCATGCTTGTATTTCATGCAATTCACATCATGAAGCAATAAGGATATAAAAATTGCAGCCATACTGAGACTCGTCAGGTCTTTGAAGGTGACATACTGGGTTATAAGAGCAAGGAAATATTCTGCTAATTCCAAGATCCTGTAATCATACTAGTCCATATAGATCCTGTACAGCATGATATTTTACAATATGATGGCGCATTGTGTAAACACCAGATAGCTATTGGATTCAATTTTTCTATCATGGTTCTTGACCAGGCTTGTGCTGGCCCACAGGGGAACAAGGGAATCCCTCGGTGGGCCACTGTGCCACTTACCATCCAATATGAGCAGTATTTGGCCCCATTACATTATTCACTATGACTATGTAGAGAAAAAAGCAGCATCTCATCATTCACTCAACAAACTAACTGGCGCATAATTAAGTAGAAGTATACATAAATGTGGGAATAAGGCTAATGCAGTGATGGCCAATTGTTTGAGCTCGGTGTGTCAAAATTTGTAAAAAAAAAAGTGATGTGTCACTTCTAGCAAAATCCATAATTTTGTGATATTTGTAGCTCAAATAAAAAAAGTTAGAATTTTAATATATGTAGTGTATTTATTAATAAAGCAAAAACAAATAATTATTTACCTTACCTGCTTAGTAACGTTGCTGAATTTCATTGGCTAAATGTTCAATTGAAGTACAGTGGTAGCACAATCAGGTCTTGGCAGGGTTATCTGTCTCTGATGGGGTATCCTCTTCTTGCAGTATTGCTGAGCGGTCACTGTGTTGAGGTACAGTGGTAGCACAGTCGGGTCTTGGCAGGGTTATCTTTCTCTGATGGGGTGTCCTCTTCTTGCAGTATTGCTGAGCGGTCACTATGTTGAGGTACAGTGGTAGCACAGTCGGGTCTTGGCAGGGTTATCTGTCTCTGATGGGGTGTCCTCTTCTTGCAGTATTGCTGAGCGGTCACTATGTTGAGGTACAGTGGTAGCACAGTCAGGTCTTGGCAGGGTTATCTGTCTCTGATGGGGTGTCCTCTTCTTGCAGTATTGCTGAGCGGTCACTGTGTTGAGGTACAGTGATAGCACAGTCAGGTCTTGGCAGGGTTATCTGTCTCTGATGGAGTGTCCTCTCCCCGCAGTATTGCTGAGCGATCCCTTTGTTGAGGTACAGTGGTAGCACAGTCGGATCTTGGCAGGGTTATCTGTCTCTGATGGGGTATCCTCTTCTTGCAGTATTGCTGAGCGGTCACTGTGTTGAGGTACAGTGGTAGCACAGTCAGGTCTTGGCAGGGTTATCTGTCTCTGATGGGGTGTCCTCTTCTTGCAGTATTGCTGAGCGGTCACTGTGTTGAGGTACAGTGATAGCACAGTCAGGTCTTGGCAGGGTTATCTGTCTCTGATGGGGTATCCTCTTCTTGCAGTATTGCTGAGCGGTCACTGTGTTGAGGTACAGTGGTAGCACAGTCAGGTCTTGGCAGGGTTATCTGTCTCTGATGGGGTATCCTCTTCTTGCAGTATTGCTGAGCGGTCACTGTGTTGAGGTACAGTGGTAGCACAGTCAGGTCTTGGCAGGGTTATCTGTCTCTGATGAAGTGTCCTCTCCCCGCAGTATTGCTGAGCGATCCCTTTCTTGAGGTACAGTGATAGCACAGTTGGGTCTTGGCAGGGTTATCTGTCTCTGATGGGGTGTCCTCTTCTTGCAGTATTGCTGAGCGGTCACTATGTTGAGGTACAGTGGTAGCACAGTCAGGTCTTGGCAGGGTTATCTGTCTCTGATGGGGTGTCCTCTTCTTGCAGTATTGCTGAGCAGTCACTGTGTTGAGGTACAGTGATAGCACAGTCAAGTCTTGGCAGGGTTATCTGTCTCTGATGGAGTGTCCTCTCCCTGCAGTATTGCTGAGCGATCCCTTTGTTGAGGTACAGTGATAGCACAGTTGGGTCTTGGCAGGGTTATCTGTCTCTGATGGGGTGTCCTCTTCTTGCAGTATTGCTGAGCGGTCACTATGTTGAGGTACAGTGGTAGCACAGTCAGGTCTTGGCAGGGTTATCTGTCTCTGATGGAGTGTCCTCTCCCTGCAGTATTGCTGAGCGATCCCTTTGTTGAGGTACAGTGGTAGCACAGTCGGATCTTGGCAGGGTGAACTGTACCTAATGGGGTACACTGGTAGCACAGTGAGGTCTTGGTAAGGTTAACTGTCTCTGATGGGGTGTCATCTTTCTCCAGTATTAATGAGCGGTCACTGTGTTGTTGTACAGTGATAGTACAGTGAGCTCTTAGCAGGGTTAACTGTCTGTGATGGGGTGTTCTCTTCCATCAGTATTGCTGAGCGATAACTGTGGTGGGTACACTGGTAGCACGGTGAGATTTTGGTACCTGCTTTAAGATAATGGCGTGCGCGTAAGGGTCACACACACCTGAAATGACTCTCCTATCCCCCAGCAGCTGTCTGCCGCTTACAGGGGATGCAAGTCTGCTGGTGGGGAGCTCTGGCTTCACTACCTTCACTAATCGAGGTAAGATGGCGCCATTCGTGTTGCACTCTCAGTAGGAGAGTTGCCCCACCTCCAGATGATTTGGCTTCACTGCCTGACAGCATCAGCATCTGGAGGCGGGGCAACTCTCCTACTGAGAGTGTGGCACGAACGGCGCCATCTTACTTCTGTTAGTGAAGGCAGTGAAGCCAGTGCCGCATGTGTCAGCAAAAATGTCTCGGCACATCACCTCTGACACGCATGTCATACGTTAGCCATCACTGTACTAATGTAATATTTGCATATAGCTAAACAGTGGGCCCCCAGAGTCATTGTTACTGGTGGGCCCTTGGTAGCTCAGTCCAACACTGTTCTTGCCTCTAACTTTGTTACATGTCTATAATTCAACATATATATAGACCTGTTTACATTTAAGTAATCTTTTAGAAGCCCTAACTTGAGAAAAGCAGATTGCTTCACGCAACCCCGATACAGGTCAGAGCTTTTTAGCCAAAGAAAGGAGCTGCATGAATTTCCTTACCCTCAGGAATCCCAAGCTCGGCTTATAAACAGCTGGACTGGAGAGAAGTCACCGCACAGATGATGTCACGCCAGGCCGCCAAATCAAATGCTGCGCCGAGGGAACCAGGAAGCTCAGTTAATTCATATAGCTCCAGTCCATGCCTAGAGAGCACTGATCTGGACAGTGTTTTAGCGAAGTGATCTGCTCATCTCTAGCCTTAACCAACCTACCTATACTAATACTGTATATTGTTACCACAATAATCTATTGTTTCCAAACTCACTTACACTGCTCAACATTGAAATTGCCACCCCATGTAGGCAAAGTCAAGTAATTTATGAAAATCAATCACAGAAAGGATAGACATGCAAAGGATATGCAAACTAAGAAAAAATGGAAACAACATTTTCAAAACATCTCGATATATTCAGTATGGAGTATGAGAACAAACCGCCCTTCAGATGTGCACTGAATGATCGCTAATTGATTGCTCATTGCGCATAGGCTGCCTTTGTTCTCGGCAGTTCAGGTCCCTGTTTACACAGGACAATGCGCAAGACAATGCCAGGAGCAATGACCTTTTGTGCATAGCTATCATGAAATAAGTGTTTCTAGGAATGCTCATTAGCTATAAGTTTTCAGTCTAAAGGTACTGTCACACATAACGAGATCGCTAGCGAGATCGCAGCTGAGCAGTTGCGATCCCGTTAGCGATCTCGTTATGTGTGACACTTACCAGCGATCAGGCCCCTGCTGTGAGATCTCTAGTCGTTGCAGAATGGTCCAGGCCATTTTCTTCAAAGGCGATGTCCTGCTGAGCAGGACACATCGATGTGTTTGACACTGTATAACAGGATCACAGTGACTGCTGAGATCGTTATACAGGTCGCTACTGCGATCTGTATTGTTCTGCATCGCTGGTAAGATCTCACTGTGTGACATCTCACCTGCGACCTCCCAGCGACTTATCTGCGATCCCTATCAGGTCGCATCGTTTTTGGGATCACAGGTAAGTCGTTATGTGTGAAGGTACCTTTAGGGTGGTGACACACACAGCGACGACGTCGCTGCTACGTCACCATTTTCTGTGACGTTGCAGCGACGTCCCGTCGCTGTCGCTGTGTGTGACATCCTGCAACGAGCTGGCCCCTGCTGTGAGGTCGTTGCTCGTTGCTGAATGTCCTGCTTCATTTTTTCGTCGTCGCTCTCCCGCTGTGAAGCACACATCGCTGTGTGTGACAGCAAGAGAGCGACGAAATGAATCGAGCAGGGAGCAGGAGCCGGCGTCTGGCAGCTACGGAAAGCTGTAACCAGGGTAAACATCGGGTAACCAAGGGAAGACAGACCTTTCCCTGGTTACCCGATATGTACCTTCGTTACCAGCCGCCGCCGCTCTTGCTGCTAGTGCCGGCTCCTGCTCTGTGCACATGTAGCTGCAGTACACATCGGGTAATTAACCCTATGTGTACTGTAGCTAGGAGAGCAAGGAGCCAGCGCTAAGCAGTGTGTGCGGCTCCCTGCTCTCTGCACTGTGACATATAGCTGCAGTACACATCGGGTTAATTAACCCGATGTGTACTGTAGCTAGGAGAGCAAGGAGCCAGCGCTAAGCAGTGTGCGCGGCTCCCTGCTCTCTGCACATGTAGCGACGTTATGATCGCTGCTGCGTCGCTGTGTTTGACAGCTAAGGAGCGATCATAACAGCGACTTACAAGGTCGCTGTTACGTCACAGAAAATGGTGGCGTAACAGCGATGTCGTTGTCGCTGTCGCTATGTGTGAACCCAGCTTAAATGGATCTTAGCATATTACCACTAATTTATTGTTACCTCACTAATTGCAATAACATATTGTTGTACAACTGAACGATTGCAAGTTAGACAATCCCTACTTGATGCCTAGTGATTAGATTGCACCCCAATATGGCTGTCAGCTCTTGCCTGAACACCTGAACCCAAGTGCTATTATAGGTCTAAGGTAGGTTACTCCTTGGAGCTGTATACCCAACCTACATGATGAATCATGGTGCTGCACCAGCCACTAAAAGGATGATATGGCATATTTAGGTCAGAAAAATGGAAAAATTCCAGCATCCATTTTATTAAAACATATTAAAATACATACATTTTATAACATGGAGTTACGTCTTATGCGTTTCAGACCTAAAAACCAGGTCCTTAATCATGCGTAGTCTGAAACGTGTAAGGAGTAACACCATGTTTTAAGATGTATGTTTTTTAATATTTTCTATTAAAATGGATTTTTAATTGCCAAAGAAAGCAGGCTTCGGTGCTGGAATTTTTTCCATTTTCATGACTTACCTGGGATTGACATCCCGGACCCCCATGCATCTATTTGGACTCTTATTATGGCTAGGACACTGTAGGCTGAAGTATTTTTCCTTTTTTCTCTACATACAGTTAGGTCCAGAAATATTTGGACAGTGACACAATTTTCGCGAGTTGGGCTCTGCATGCCACCACATTGGATTTGAAATGAAACCTCTACAACAGAATTCAAGTGCAGATTGTAACGTTTAATTTGAAGGTTTGAACAAAAATATCTGATAGAAATTGTAGGAATTGTACACATTTCTTTACAAACACTCCACATTTTAGGAGATCAAAAGTAATTGGACAAATAAACCAAACCCAAACAAAATATTTTTATTTTCAATATTTTGTTGCGAATCCTTTGGAGGCAATCACTGCCTTAAGTCTGGAACCCATGGACATCACCAAACGCTGGGTTTACTCCTTCTTAATGCTTCCCAGGCCTTTACAACAGCAGCCTTCAGGTCTTGCTTGTTTGTGGGTCTTTCCGTCTTAAGTCTGGATTTGAGCAAGTGAAATGCATGCTCAATTGGGTTAAGATCTGGTGATTGACTTGGCCATTGCAGAATGTTCCACTTTTTTGCACTCATGAACTCCTGGGTAGCTTTGGCTGTATGCTTGGGGTCATTGTGCATCTGTACTATGAAGCGCCGTCCGATCAACTTTGCGGCATTTGGCTGAATCTGGGCTGAAAGTATATCCCGGTACACTTCAGAATTCATCCGGCTACTCTTGTCTGCTGTTATGTCATCAATAAACACAAGTGACCCAGTGCCATTGAAAGCCATGCATGCCCATGCCATCACGTTGCCTCCACCATGTTTTACAGAGGATGTGGTGTGCCTTGGATCATGTGCCGTTCCCTTTCTTCTCCAAACTTTTTTCTTCCCATCATTCTGGTACAGGTTGATCTTTGTCTCATCTGTCCATAGAATACTTTTCCAGAACTGAGCTGGCTTCATGAAGTGTTTTTCAGCAAATTTAACTCTGGCCTGTCTATTTTTGGAATTGATGAATGGTTTGCATCTAGATGTGAACCCTTTGTATTTACTTTCATGGAGTCTTCGCTTTACTGTTACATAGTTACATAGTTACTAAGGTTGAAAAAAGACCTAGGTCCATCTAGTTCAACCTTCCTCCACTAGTTCTACATTTGGTCACTAAGTCATTTATAACCAACAATGTTGTGTGTACTGAGGAAATCATCCAGCCCTTTTTTGAAAGCTGTTATAGTATCTGCCATTACTACCTCTTGTGGTAGGGTATTCCACAGTCTGACTGCTCTAACTGTAAAGAACCCTTTCCTATTTAGGTGTCGGAATCGCTTTTCTTCCACTCGCAGTGAGTGCCCCCTGGTCCTTACTATTGTCTTCGGAAGAAATAAGTCATGTGCCAGTCCTTTATATTGACCACACATATATTTATACATATAAATGAGATCTCTTCTGAGACGTCTTTTTTCTAAGCTAAACATATCTAACTTTTTCAACCTGTCATCATATGGGAGGCCTTCCATTCCTTGTAATAGTCTAGTTGCCTGCCTTTGAACTGACTCTAACTTCTGAATATCCTTTTTAAAATGTGGAGTCCAAAACTGGATCCCATATTCCAGATGTGGCCTTACAAGTGATTTATAGAGGGGTAATAATACATTGGGATCGCGGGATCTAATCTCTCTTTTTATACACCCTAGAATCTTGTTTGCTTTTGCAGCTGCTGCTTGACATTAAGTGCTGCTGCTCAGCTTATTTGTAATGAGAATACCCAAGTCCTTCTCCTGTTCTGTAGTCCCGAGTTTACTTCCATTTAATGTATACGCAGTTATAGGATTACTCCGTCCTAGGTGCATTACTTTACATTTATCAACATTAAATCTCATTTGCCAAGTATCTGCCCATTCTGACATCTTATCCAGATCTTTTTGTAATATTATACTATCAAGGTCAGTTTTTAATATCCTACATAGTTTGGTGTCATCAGCAAAGACTGACACTTTACTATCAATCCCATCCACAAGGTCATTAATAAAGAGATTAAAAAGAATTGGTTCTAGCACAGATCCCTGCGGCACCCCACTGCTGACTATGGCCCATTTAGAGAATGTTCCATTTATGACTACTCTTTGTTTCCTATCTTTTAGCCAATTCCTTACCCAGTTGCATATAGTTTCCCCCAGTCCTTGCTTCTGGAGCTTTAGTATAAGCCTATTATGTGGTACAGTATCAAATGCCTTTGCAAAGTCCAAATAAATCACATCAGCTGCATTACCAATATCCAGGTTTGCACTTACCCCCTCATAGAACCCCAACAGGTTGGTTGACTTAGAGACAGATACACCTACTTCACTGAGAGTGTTCTGGACTTCAGTTGATGTTGTGAATGGGTTCTTCTTCACCAAAGAAAGTATGCGGCGATCATCCACCACTGTTGTCATCCGTGGACGCCCAGGCCTCTTTGAGTTCCCAAGCTCACCAGTCAATTCCTTTTTTCTCAGAATGTACCCGACTGTTGATTTTGCTACTCCAAGCATGTCTGCTATCTCTCTGATGGATTTTTTCTTATTTTTCAGCCTCAGGATGTTCTGCTTCACCTCAATTGAGAGTTCCTTAGACCGCATGTTGTGTGGTCACAGCAACAGCTTCCAAATGCAAAACCACACACCTGTAATCAACCCCAGACCTTTTAACTACTTCATTGATTACAGGTTAACGAGGGAGACGCCTTCAGAGTTAATTGCAGGCCTTAGAGTCCCTTGTCCAATTACTTTTGGTCCCTTGAAAAAGAGGAGGCTATGCATTACAGAGCTATGATTCCTAAACCCTTTCTCCGATTTGGATGTGAAAACTCTCATATTGCAGCTGGGAGTGTGCACTTTCAGCCCATATTATATATATAATTGTATTTCTGAACATGTTTTTGTAAACAGCTAAAATAACAAAACTTGTGTCACTGTCCAAATATTTCTGGACCTAACTGTATGGTACATTTATGGTGTCTACAACTGCAAAATAAGTCTCTGTTTGCAGAATCCATCTGACCATTGGCACTGCATGTTTTGAAGTATGAACGCCATTCACACTTGCCATAGAGAACGGTCTTCTTCTAACACAATACAAGTCCAGATACACTGCCTCTTTAAGAGTAAAGGCCCCGTCACACTAAGCAACATCGCTAGCAACATCGCTGCTAACGAACAACTTTTGTGACGTTACTAGCGATGTTGCTGTGTGTGACATCCAGCAACAACCTGGCCCCTGCTGTGAGGTCGTTGGTTGTTGCTGAATGTCCTGGGCCATTTTTTAGTTGTTGCTGTCCTGCTGTGAAGCACAGATCGCTGTGTGTGACAGCGAGACAGCAACAACTAAATGTGCAGGCAGCAGGAGCCGGCTTCTGCAGAGGCTGGTAACCAATGTAAACATCGGGTAACCAAGAAGCCCTGTCCTTGGTTACCCGATATTTACCTTTGATACCAGCCTCAGCCGCTCTCACTGTCAGTGCCGGCTCCTGCTCTGTGCACATGTAGCTGCAGGACACATCGGGTTAATTAACCCGATGTGTGCTGTAGCTAGGAGAGCAGGGAGCCAGCGCTAAGCATTGTGCGCTGCTCCCTGCTCTGTGCACATTTAGCTGCAGCACACATCGGGTAATTAACCCGATGTGTGCTGTAACTAGGAGAGCAGGGAGCCAGCGCTCAGTGTGCGCTGCTCCCTGTTCTCTGCTCTGTTCTGTAGCTCCGTGCACTGGTAACCAAGGTAAATATCGGGTTGGTTACCCGATATTTACCTTAGTTACCAAGCGCAGCATCTTCCACGCGGCGCTGGGGGCTGGTCACTGGTTGCTGGTGAGCTCACCAGCAACTCGTGTAGCCACGCTCCAGCAATCCCTGCCAGGTCAGGTTGCTGGTGGGATCGCTGGAGCGTCGCAGTGTGACATCTCACCAGCAACCTCCTAGCAACTTACCAGCGATCCCTATCGTTGTTGGGATCGCTGGTAAGTTGCTTAGTGTGACTGGACCTTAACTCTTTAACATTATCATTAATTTCAGCTCTAGGATGCTGTGTATTTTTACACTCCTTTAGCTAGGTTTGCCTCCTAACCCTTTAAACCTTAATGGAACTTTTCTTGTGCAGTCACCTATAGCACATTAGTCTTGATGAAAAGGGCCATGAAGTGTGTGCCAAATTCAGTAGGAGACATGTGCTTCCTAATAAATTTGGCACATGTTTCTATTACATAAAATGACAGGGACAGGAATACATTTCTGTCATAATTGAGTCCATTTTTGTGACATAATTCTGATGAATTTCTCAGGGAAATCTGTTTGATGAAACTGGGCCTTGGATACTCCATTCTTTCAGCATTTACAGCACACCCTTTCCTCATCCAGTCTCTAGCGGCCATTGACTAGACCATGTGCAACCCTAACCGGTACTTTTGCTTACTTATTGGGATCTCAAAAATGCTCCTGACAATACACAGCACCTGGATCTCTTGGAAATGTCACTGCCCATCCTCTGTTCTTTTATCTATTCCCAAATTACACCTCTAAAACAAGAGAAGTATAGGGGAAGATAAAAAAAGAACAACAGTCCAGGAGCACTTCTATCTTATTTATTTTTGTAATGGAGGAAAAAATATTACCTTTTTCTGTATTGAGTAGCCCACTAGCAGAAGCCCATTAGTTACACTTTCACACAAAAATCTACTTCAAACTGTTTGACTTCTTTTCCCGAATGTCCCAATTCAGCATCCGTAAGTCGTAACCCACAAGAAAACACATATAACCCAACGAATTATAGAAGCAAGTTGCTTAATGCTTAGGAGGAGATTCCCTGCACGCTTCAACCCAATCCACATATGACTCTTCAAATCCAACAATTACCAGTATTATTTCTACTTATTGCAGAGATCCACAAAATTGCCTTAAATCCCATTATTATTCATTATTATGTGTCATAAAAACAGTTACAGTCCAGGGCTTCAACATGTTCCCGAGGAATCCCCCTTCCTCAGGTTTTCATTAAGAGGCATGCGACTCTTGAAAATTTTGGAGCATCTTTAAGTTCCACCGTGTGCTACTATCAGAAAATGTCATCCATACGTGGACTGGAGTACATTTCTGCTACAGTTTATGCTACTTTAAGGCTATGTGCGCACTTACCGGATTTTGCCGCGGATTTTCCGCGGATTTGCTGCATGTTTCGCTGCAGAAAATGTACATAACATCTCTGCAGTGAATCACCAGCAAATCCTATGGAGAAAAAAAATCCTGTGCGCACTAGGCGGAATTTGACAGCTGCATGTTTTGCTGCGGGAATCCCGCAGCAAAAACAAGTGCATGTCACTTCTTTTCCGCACATCGCTGCGGGATTTCACTCCATTGACTCAATGTTAATCATGAAATCCCGCAGGGAATAATGCAGGCAGCAAATTCTGTGCGGTTCACTGCGTTTTCCTGCGTTATTCCCTGCGGTATTTTGCGGTTTACCTCCGGTAATGTACATCACTTGCTTGCGGTTTTGCAGGGAAGTGATGTCATTACAGGAAGAGGAAGCCGTGCAGAGAGTAAACACACACAGATCACACACACAGACACATCACAGACATAGAACACACAGACACAGACACATAGAACACACATAGAAAGAAAACGGAAATATAGAAAACAAAGAACGTGGGCTCCGCTGCATATTTACCTTCCAGCCGAGGTAAGCACACAGCGGCGGCCCGGTATTCTCAGGCTGGGGAGGGAGAGGGGCAGGGATAATGTCCCCCGCCTCACTCCCCCTCCGGCAGCCGAGAATATCGGCCGCAGCTGCCCCGGCACTGTCGCATGCATTATGCGACAATACCGGCGTGTCCTCGGCTCTTCTTGCCACCGTGTAGCAGTGGTGGCAAGGTTATACAAGGGGTTAATGATGATGGGGGACCACCGCCATTAACTCCAGGCTTGATCATGGCAGCATCTATGTGACAGCTGACATGATCAACCCGTAAGTAAAGTGAAAAAACACAGACACCGAAAAATCCTTTATTTTAAATAAAACAAACAAGCTTCGTTCACCATTTTATTAACCCCTCCCAAACAAAGCTCCGGCGTAATCCATAGGTCCGACATAATCCACAGCTCCGGCTCCGGCGTCCTGCACTGCTGACATCCAGCCGCGACTGTCACAGACACAGCGCTGAATGCAGCAGACAGCAGAGGTAATTACCGGTCATTTCCCACGGCCGGTAATGTGAACTCACTGCCGACCGTGGGAAATGCAGCGATCTGTCCTCTATCTATCCCTCTGTCTATCTATCCCTCTATCTATCCCTCTGTCTATCTATCTATCCCTCTATCTATTCTTCTGTCTATCTACTATCTCAGAATTAAATGATTTTTTTTTTTTTTTTTTTCTTCAATGTGCTTTATTGCATTGAATGCAATAAAGCACATCCCAACCCGCACGCGGCAAAACCACGGCAATACCGCGAATAATACCGCGGTAAAACCGCGGCAAACCGCATGCGGTTTTCTGGTGCGGTTTCCCGCGGTTTTTTACCGCGGGTGCGGTAATCTTTGAGAGGATGCGGAATTTTCACAAGAAAATTCCATTTCCCAGTGCGCACAGAGCCTTAGGATGTAAATTGTAGCAAATTTGTTTGGGCACAAAAGCACTAAAAGCCAGTAAGTTTTTACACAACTGTGGGTTATGGAAAAATGTTAACACCAGAAATCTGGATGAAAATGCATGATGAATCTTCTCCTAATGCGCCTCCTATTACAGATAGCAGATAGCTAGCAGAAAATTTTGGGCTCCTTACATAATAGGAGTGTTGGTACACCAACTGTCTGCCCCCAGCATTTGCTGTGCACCATATACCTACCCTCCAACGAGGTCGAGACTACAGAGAAGTGTTCAATGATGAAAGTGTGAAAAAAATGTAAAAGGTGGCAAAGGAATCATACAATGCGGTAACTTCATAGATATGGTAATATTACTGAAAGTGCTATAATTATTTATTTGGCCACTGGGCGATCAATATGGGGTACTTAAGAACCTGTGGTGGAACAAAGCAGATTAACCCCGTGAAGAAGCAACACTATAAAACGTGAAATGTGCGTTGAGAATCATGTAATCCTGGTGCCCTGGTTAGGCATATTACATTATGGGCAAGTGTGATTTTTTGACACATTACCGTATATGTATAGTGACACATATTGGGAATGTGTTACCTTGTAACCACTGTGTTTGTCACATGTAAAGGTATATATTTCCCTTGTGCCTTGCTGTAGATGCACCATTTACTTATATGATGAACTGAATATTATAGACTGGGGCATTTCTCGTAATATGGATGTTTAGTACATGTTGTCCTTTTACCACTTAATTTACTACCTATAAATTCCACATGTACCTACGCCATTTATGCTTGATCTGGTTAGAATATATTGGTATCTGTCAATTGATATATCATCTTACATGCTTTTGATTTTTATATTCACACGTCTCTAATAGAATCAGTTTATTTTTAGTCAAAAAAAACTCCTCTCTTTTTTTTTTATAAATAGTCTACTTTAACATGGCTAAACGGGTTTTCAAGGCGTCCATGAGACACTTAAAGAAAATCAAGTCCGTGGGTCCTTGTAATGGCGAATTCACATTTTAGATTTGTTGCAGAATTCAATTTATGAAATTAAAAATCAGATTCATTTATCTGAATGGGGTAGTCTTGACAGCAAGCATATGGATATCTGGAAATACTATTAAGGGTGAACCTATAAAGAAAGAGGGTCCAGCCACTACCTCGGTGAAAAATATATACGGTAGTTTTATTGATAAATTGGTGACTTCTGGTAGCCCTTTACCTGTGCTGCTATAGTTTTTTTGCATCCTTACCAGCACTTGTTTTATCTGACTATATGTTTTCTTTTCTTTTTATTGCCGATTTATCAATAGCACTATCTATTTTTCACTGAGGTAGTGGCTGAACCCTCTTCTTTCTTTATAGGTTCACATATTTGTTTGGGTCTCTACCAGATATTTATATTCTTATTGTCCATTGTGGGTTAATGGTGGTCTAATATCGGCCACCATTTTCGTTTGCCACTGACTTTTATTCAGATGTTTTTGAAATACCATTAACGGGTTGTTCTCTACTAGGACTCAGTCCACCTATTTCCCCTGTTAAAATAAAAAACCCTTATACTCACCAGCCCTGCATGTGCCGTTCCAGCGGTGTCAGTACTCATTCTTCAAGGGTCATGTAAGGTTGTTATGTCATGCCAGACCCGCACCCAATCACCGCCGACATCACACTCCCTGCCTTCGGACATGTAAGTAATCAAGAGGAAGTAAGCGGCAGATGCTACTTATACATCCGAAGGCAGGAAGAGGTAAGCTGGCACTGATTGGGTATGAGGCTCGCATGACATAACGACCTCATATGAGCCCTGGAAGAGTGAGTTCCGACACCACTGGAACGGCAGGTGAGTATAAGATTTTTTATTTTAACGGGGGAAATGTGGAATGAGAAGGAGTTGTCCTAATAGTGGGCAACCCCTTTAAGAGATACATGTGAAATTCTGGCAGAAAGTTATTTTGACAGATTTAATAATGGTTTATGCACACTTGCACCCCACGCTTGTTTTTTCAGCTAACAAAGTGGACTTGGTTGTACACAATCATAATTTGCAGCACAATTATTATTGCTGTATGTCAGTTTTTTGACACAAATGATTAGTCTAAACTAAAAACTTAAGGAATATTTGCACTGCAAGATAATCAAGAACGAGTGTTGTTAAAAACACTTGTTTCACGATTATCTTGCTATGTAAACAGGCTACCGATCACCCGATGAATGAGTAAAATCCTTGTTCTTAGGGTAAAATGATCTTTGTGCAGCGTAAAAGATCATCATTCTTGGCGGTGTATTATCCTGTGGAAACAGGACTCATGCTGCCAAGAACTATGGCAGCCAACGAGCAGTGAGCGATCTAGTATAAAACGCTCAGTGTGATCTCAGTGCGCATTGTTTATAATTGTCTGGCTGGGTAAACAGAGACTCAAAAGATTGCCGATTGGTAAAAATTTAGCTATGGGTGGTCATATCATGCCACCGGTTGGCCATGAAAATGGACTTTAAGCTATAGATAGTAGTGCTATATCTATTACACAGTGTGCGCCACTGTGATACACTTGGATCAGCTTGACACTGCCAGGGCGGAGGTTAATATCTGACTAAATATTAAGCACCTTGTGGTTTATTGAGTTGAATGCAACTTGGTGAACGCTAATGGATTACAGTTATCGCAAAAACTCTAAGCCCTAACCTTAGAAATTAAGCCCTGAATGTATTATCCCAAATATGCAGTAATCGGTGACATCTGTAAGGCCATGTGCACACGTTGAGTATTTGATGAGTTTCTTACCTCAGTATTTGTAAGAAAAAAAAAGGAATGGAACAATCAGAGGAAAAGTAGAATAGAAACAGATCACTACTTCTGCATTTTTTAACCACGCCTGGATTTGGCTACAAATACTAAGGTAAAAACTCCCCAAATACTCAATGTGTGCACATGTCCTTACAAATACTGAGGTAAGAAACTCATCAAATACTCAATGTGTGTACGTGGCCACTAAGTGAGGAAAATGACACTCTTTGAGTGCTATGTGGCTGTAGGAGAGGTACAAAGCTCATTTCTCAATGAATAATTCAAGTACAAGGATTCATACAAGATTCAGTGATGTGTATTTAGATCTCATCTCCGAAGTAAGAGAAGAGATGAGTGGTAGTGTAGAGTTTCTTCTTACCCATACAGTAGACACAAAGTTATGCAATACCACACACAACTTTATATCCTAAGAACAAGGAAGACAACAAAAGGTTTGGACCAAAACTATTTTGTGTAATGAATGCTCCCATAATACATTGGGATTTATTGTATTTTAGATATTGTATGTCAGGGCTGCAACTATCTGTGCTTCCTACAGGCTGATGGTCATAGACACAAGGTTCCCTTTTATAGATATATTTTAAATCATGGATTACATTATTTACCCTCGAATGCCAATGTAATTATTTTCCAGAAATATTTTCCACATTCAGAATGCAATAGTTGCATGGAAGAATTGGCCCCATTTTACACTTAGTTGTCTACTGGGACCCACAAAGAGCTGACAAAAGCTGGGAAAGTGGCGCAGGGTCATTTTTGGACCAAACCCTAGCACATCAGTGTCCATTTTGCTCACCAGGGACAACAAAACAAATTGTTAATTTCATATTTTTGATACCTTGCAGCTAGATGACACTAGTTTGTGTGTATAGACCCTTTGGGGCTTGAAATCTGCAGAATAAGTCTCCTGTTGACACCTGCTGTGCTGTCATACATTACAAGAACCTTTTTCTTTGTCTGTTTATAAAAGCAAAACCTGCTGTATTTTTCTATACTCTAGGTAGTATTACTGCAAAAATAATTGTGGTTTATAGGATACTGCATGGTAGTCAGTGACTTCAGGGCTTAGAGGGCTTCTATGCCAGCCAACAGCACCCCGCTTTTAGTGGGCACCCACTGAGACGAGATACCAGCATGCTTAGGAAACCGACTGAGCACAGCAAGGTATGTGGCCAGGTGACTGGATTGTTCCAAGCTGGGTTCTCAAAACCAATTTGAGTTCTGAATGTTGGGTAGTGAAGCAGTTCTGTAATCCACCAGTTGTAACCATGGTCCCTAGGCTAAAATCGTGTAAAATCACCCCAGGGTAAGGAGCAGGCCCCTTTTATATCTGTAGCGCCCCTGAACCCATCAGGGTACTACTAGGTACTGGATCCTGTCAAAGATGCAGGACCTACCCCCAGGGACCTGGAAGACCAGTGCCGATAACATCAAAACACATCCCCAGTTTCCATCTCCCAATGGATGGCCACCTAGAGGTGGAGCCAGTTCAGTCCACTGACGACAACCCAGTGGGAGGGGACAGACAGAAAGACAGTAGTGGAGTCTGGTTGTGACAGTTGAAGGGGACGGACGTGTGTCCAGACGGGGCCGTGTAGCAGTGACCGACGCGGTATAGTATAGTGACCTGAGAGGTTGCCAGAGAGGGTACAGCCAGGTACCCCTGGAACCAGAGCACCGACGGGGCACAGGGCCCTAGGTCAGGTGAACACTTCAGGCAACTTGACAACTACCTGCGCAGTGCGGGGAACATCAAGGACGTCACTCACCCAAGAATCCAGGGACACCAGCAGTAAAGATAGAGCCAGGGACCGGAACAGAACACTGACCCTACAGAGTTCACACTGCCCGCCGTATGGACCAGAGACTGCTGACAGACAGTATGGGACCCCCAGACGCTACAAGCCGAGGGGTTCCACCAACTCGTGAGAGGTGCCGGGGAAAGAAGTCACCAGGTTACCACAGCGGCACTGGAACAAAAGGGACCAGGAGTCGAAACCAGCCGTCCTCAGTGCATCAGCTCAACACCACTGTAAACAACAGTTGCACTGCATCCCCATAGTGTGGTCTCCCTTCTTTCTGCGCCGGATGCCATTATCCACTCCCTGGGGTCCAGCCCTACTTGCGGAGGGCCTATCATCCAGGCTGCTATCACCATCAGCCCCAGTGCTAAAAGACTGTGCAGCGACGGTTCCAAAACCATAACCGCAACCTGCAAGTGGCATTACAATATAAACTCTTTCATCTCCCCTGTATATAACCCTTTCAAAAAGCGACCCCTCCCCCCAGGGTCACGGAACTGGGCATCGGCCATTACACAACCGTGACAACTGGAACATCAATCTTAGTAAAACCAATGTCCACAAAAAATTGCCCATGATGCTAAGAACAATGTGAAAGTGGTCACTAAAACACACTGTATGGCCAAGGACACAATCAAATGATAATAGATTGATCACAATTATACAAAACTTTTTTTCGTTATCTTTGACCATATGAGGTATGGTCAAATCTATTGTGATCAATCTATTATCATTTGATTGTGCCCTTGGCTATACAGTGTGTTTTTGTGACCACTTTCACACTGTTCTTAGCATCATGGACTTGTTTTTGTGGACATTAGTTTTACTAAAATTGATCTTCCAGTTGTAAATAACACCTGTAAATACACTGTGTGCATAATTATTAGGCAAGTTGTATTTTAGAGGATTTTTTTATTATTGATCAGCAACTATGTTCTTAATCAACCCAAAAGACTCATAAATATCAAAGCTTAAATTTTAGGAAGTTGGAGTGTCTTTTTTTTAGATTTGGCTATCTTAGGAGGATATCTGTGTGTGTAGGTAACTATTACACCAATATAACTGCACAAAATTTAGAAATAAACATTTCTGACATGCAAAAACAAAACCCAAAAAAATTAGTGACCAATATAGCCACTTTTCTTTATGATGATACTCAACAGCCTACCATCCATAGATTCTGTCAGTTGCTTGATCTATTTACGATCAACATTGCATGCAGCAGCCACCACAGCCTCCCAAACACTGTTCCAAGAGGTATACTGTTTTCCCTTCGTGTAGACCTTACATTTTATGAGGGACCACAGGTTCTCTATGGGGTTCAGATCAGGTGAACGAGGGGGCTATGTCATTATGTTTTCATCTTTTAGACCTTTACTGGCAAGCCACGCTGTGGAGTAGTTGGATGCATGTGATGGAGCATTGTCCTGCATGAAAATCATGTTTTTCTTGAAGAATACCAACTTCTTCCTGTACTACTGCTTGAAGAAGTTGTCTTCCAGAAACTGGCAGTACGTCTGGGAGTTGAGCTTCACTCCATCCTCAACCCGAAAAGGTCCCACAAGTTGATCTTTGATGATACCAGCCCATACCAGTACCCCACCTCCACCTTCCTGGCGTCTGAGTCGGAGTGGAGCTCTCTGCCCTTTACTGATCCAGCCTCTGGCCCATCCATCTGGCCCATCAAGAGTCACTCTCATTTCATCAGTCCATAAAACCTTTGAAAGTCAGTCTTAAGATTTTTTTTTGCCCAGTCTTGACATTTTATCTTATGTTTTGTGTTCAAAGGTAGTGTTTTTCAGCCTTCCTTACCTTGGCCATGTCCCTGAATATGGCACACCTTGTGCTTTTTGATATTTCAGTAACGTTGCAGCTCTGAAATATGGACAAACTGGTGGTAAATGGCATCTTGACAGCTTCACGCTTGATTTTCCTCAATTCATGGGCAGTTATTTTGCGCTTTTTTTGCCCAACAAGTTTCTTGCGACCCTGTTGGCTATTTGCCATGAAACGCTTGATTGTTCAGTGATCATGCTTCAAAAGTTTGGCAATTTCAAGACGCTGCATCCCTCTACAAGACATCTCACAATTTTGGACTTTTCAGAGCCCATCAAATCTCTCTTATGGCCCATTTTGCCAAAGGAAAGGAAGTTGCCTAATAATTAAGCACACCTTATGTAGGATGTTGATGTTATTACACCACACCCCTCCTCATTACAGAGATGCACATCACCTGATTTACTTAATTGGTAGTTGGCTCTCAAGCCTATACAGCTTGTAGTAGGACAACATGTATAAAAAGTATCATGTGATCAAAATACTTAGTTGCCTAATAATTCTGCGAACAGTGTAAAGGGAGGGGTTGCTGCTATGTCCTAGCGCCTTTCTCTCTACATTGTATTGTCCTATAGTGCTGGTTGTATAGCAATCGTTTTTGTTGTGTGTGATGTATATTTTAATATATTTATTAAAGGTCATATTTTAATTGTTTTCACACATTTGGCTACACAAATTGCTTTGGCTGATGCAATCTGTAATCAGCAGGCTTTCTACAAATTAGCATACAAAAAGGGGCTCAGACAGTTTCACATGAAACAATAGCTCATGTCCATTAACTCACTGAACAAAGGAATAGTATGTCTAGCATACTAATAGATGCTGGAATGAAAAGGGTTAATTAAAAATAGTTCACCCCTGCACAAGTTGCTAGATTTTCCTCATTAATGCGGAGTCGTCACAAGCATCATTCAGACTTCAGATGTTCACTAGTGATGTTCTGTGTCCTCAGATGTGCTGAAGTCATTCAAGCAAAGGCCTGTACATGTGGCGCCCTGGCCTAGCCAGGTCGTCACAGATAACACACAAACACCCCCACCCCCCATTAGACAGGGACACCAGCCAAACAAAAACCCTTGTTGCCTCCCTCCAGTGTCTGATGTCCCCACCAGGTGGGATGGAGCTAAGCGGTTGGCTCCACTCACCGAGGAGTTCACAGGCCTGGAGGCGGGAAAAGTGTCAGTTAGGAGTTGGAGTTCAGTTCAGGAGGTTAAAGTGAGAGGAGTGAACACTTGGGTGTCTGGGTTTGTGGTCCAGGCACTGACAACAAGGTTGGCAGATGGTGGTGGCCGTCTGCAGGAGTGGTGGAGCAACGCGGAACCGTAGGACCGAGGACGGGCGACGGCCCGCCGGTACCGACCGGGGAGTGAAGTGAAGCCAGCACACACAGGCAGGGCCATCGGACCCCGACCAGGCTTGGAGCCGCCGACAATAGTCACATCCGAATGTGACTGGAACCCCAGGGGTTTCACAACAGCAAAAGTCCCGATTGAAGGCAACCGCCCACACCGTGAGGGTATACAGCTACCGCCTAAGGCTAGAGACCCAAGGGCCAGCATCTGCGGGCAAACGGGCTCCTCCGGTACCCATACACCGTTGGGAATCCATAGTAGTCAGAAAGAGAACATCAAGGTGCAGGGAAAGACAGCCGCCATCACCTGTCCGGGGAGAAACACTGCAGCCGGCTGCTGGACCCGTCCATCCAGCCGTTTGGTTTACCGAGGACTTTGTACCTTTCTTGCTGAGTGAGTACACCCGTGCCATCCGGCACCGCGCCGCGCTGTCCCTGCAACCCTGCACCTCACCAACTCTGCCTCCCCGTCACAACATCCCCGGGCCCCCGGACCACCGACCCCTACCCACGGAGGGAGAAAACAACATTTCAGCTGCTCCCTACCATCGCTCCCGGAATCCCCGTCACCAGCAGCGGTGGTGCCCATCTTCACCACGACCTGTGGGTGGCATCACGGCCTAAATCCCCCAAACCAACCACCCCTTTCACTCACGGGCGAGGAGCGCCGCTCGAGTCCCCAGATCCGGCCCACCGCTCGAGCCACCGAGCAGCCGCAGCAGCGCCGGACCCGAGCGTTAGCGAGAGCGCAGCAGCGACGGCGTCCTCCCCGCCCGCGACATACACGTCTTACTGATCGGTGACTGTTGTTATCTTCAGAATATTTACTTATAATTTTTCTCTGTGCTATAGTCATTGCTGTTCTCTAATTATTATCATCACATTTTGGGCAAAATAAAGGTTTTATGTTTATAAACTTTGGATCTTTTGTAAAACACTGTTCTAATGGCATTGTGTACCCACTACCTGTGCTTTGGAGGTAGAAATGGGCCCCCCAACCTCTTGGGCTGTGGTGTGCTGCACAGGTTGCACCAATGATATGTCCGCTTCTGGTTGGCTGGTTTCTCATATCAGCCAATGCTCATGTGGATGAGCATTGTTTAGTGGCAGGTGCCGATCACTGTAGTTTATGGCTCATTCAATTTAATGGATGTACTGGAGTGAAGGAGAGATTAACTATAGCACACTATGGAGCTTTGGGATGGAGAGATATCAACTGATCATGGAGGTTAGAGCCTCACCAATCTCATACTGATGACCTACCCTACATATAGGTTATTAAATATGTTGTCCCAGATGGCACCTTTAAAGTGAAGCTACCTTTAGAAAATAACCTATTATCTTAATCAGGTTTTTGTATTATATGTATTTAAAAATATATGTTGACAATGTCTTTTTTTCCAAATTATGATCCTTATTAAAAAATAAAAAATCAGTAATCTTTCAATTTTCATACCAGCCACTGAAGCTTTTTTAGACTCATATTTCTTATCATTTTAGGAAAAGTGTACAGCAGAGTCCTTATCAGCAGAGGCAGGGTTACAATGACAGGTAACACCTCTATACACAGCTGATAACACCAATTACAATAGGTGATGTCACACCAGACCCTGCTCCATTTCCCTTCACAATGACCTTTAAGCTGGGTTCACACATAGCGACAGCGACGTCGTTTTTACGTCACCATTTTCTGTGACGTAACAGCGGGAGAGCGATGACCAAAAAATGAAGCTGGACATTCAGCAACGACCGGCGACCTCACAGCAGGGGCCAGGTCGTTGCTGGATGTCACACACAGCGACAGCGACGGGACGTCGCTGCAACGTCACAGAAAATAGTGACGTAGCAGCGACGTCGTTGTCGTTGTCGCTTTGTGTGACACCACCTTTAGGCTATGTCCGCACGTTGCTTTTTACCTGCTTTTTACCTGCTTTTTTGTTGCTTTTTCAACTGCAGCGTTTAATGCCAAAATGGTTGTGTTCTGCTTTTCAAGCAAAGTCTATGGGAATTTGGGTTTCTTGTCCGCACTATGCAGTTCAAACTGCAGCCTTTTTGTGGCAGAACTTTGGTCAAAAAACAAATTGTTTTTGCCATTTGGGTTTTGCACTGCAAAGCTGAGTTTTTGACCAAAGTTCTGCAACAAAAAGGCAGCATTTTGAACTGCATAGTGCGGACAAGAAACCCAAATTCCCATAGACTTTGCTTGAAAAGCAGAACACAACCATTTTGGCATTAAACGCTGCAGTTGAAAAAGCAGCAAAAAAGCAGGTAAAAAGCAATGTGCGGACATAGCCTTACACAGCCTCATTTGGTACTTCTTAATAAGACAAATTGGGCCTGGGTCTGACCATTACGTCTAAGTACATGTGTTGTTTCCTGAAACACTAGGAAGTTAGAGTCTAAAAAGGTTCTAGTTGCCAATTTGAATAGTGCAAGAGTTCTATTTTTAAGCTTTTATTTTTAAAACAGATTGTGATATGTAAAAAAAAAAAAAAGCCAACATTTTTTAAAAACACATTTAACACAAAAATATTATTTAAGCAATATTCAATTTTTTTTCTGATAATAGTTTTCCTATTATCTGATTCATGATGTCCAAACCGCCGGCAGCATGAATCAAAGCCTGACTGCATAATAGAAGACAAGACTAGTCCAGAGTGCCACCACCTGGTCGACTTCTCACAGCACCACTCTAGATGATTGACACATGAGGGAGAGCAGCATCACTTGGAAGCTGGAACGTTTCAGAGAAAAATGTATCTGATTGCAATTGTGCAACAGGCTCTGATTCACGTTGCCCATGGTTTGGGCACCGTGAATCATCAGATGACAGGTTATATTTTAAGCTGCTTAAACAAGTAATGAGATGTGTTATATCCTTAACGTTGTGAAGTAGAGTTTGCTTTCTATGAACAATCATTATCACTTATGTTGCGTTGATCACACCGGAAACAAGAGTATTGTGATGTCCTCTTGATATGTGCTCATCATGCTAAATTGTGACATGTTAGCTTTAGACAACTGAAAACAAATAAATGGCAACCAGTTACATATCTTATTGAATGACCTAATCTTCTAATTGACAGATGTGAAGACATGAAGTTTTAAATTGAATATATAATCACTGGTTTTGGTCTTTCCGTATTTGCATTAGTACTCTTGTGCTTATAAAGAGATCTACCACAGCTTTTCATATATTGATTATTGCTATGCTTTTATTACTAGGCTTGGCAAGCCGGCAGTAGTTTGGTTAAGCAAGAGTTCCAAAATCAGACATTTATTGAATGATGAAACAGAAAAATGTGATTGTAAAAATGCAGGTGCAAGTAAACCCTTAGTCCTTTAAATGTGAATATTTCATACTAGATATCTTTGTAAAAGTTCATCTTATGCACCTGTAGCACCCCTGAAGCCATCAGGGTGCTACAAGGTTCTGCATCCCCACAAGGATGTAGGGCCTACTCCCTAGGGCCCCGGGAGACCAGTATCGGTAACACCAAAAACCCAGGTAATCCCAGTTTTTTCCCAACAATCCCCCATACAACGGTACTTAGCTAGGGTCGGACCAATGGATGGGCACCTAGAGGTGGAGCCAGACCAATCCACTAGTTGACCAGGTGGGAGGGGCAAACTGTGGAGACTAGTCAGTGAGTTGACAGGAGTAGGGGAGTGAAGGTGGAAGCGAAGCGACGTCCTGACTCAGGTAATCTGGTACCCAGGAGAGTAGTTGCCGGTGGAGTACGGTGGAGTACTCGCAGAACTATGCACCAACGGGGTACAGGACCCTAGGACAGGAAAGAACTTCAAGCTGACCTGTTAACACCTGCACAGTGAGGGGACCATCAAGGACCTTGTTAACCCTAAAAATCCGAAGACTCAGTAGCAAAGGGAGAACCGGGGACCGGACCAGAGACTCCAACTCCACAGGGTTCACACTACCGTCAGGTGGACAGAAGTGGACAAACCACCGGACGCGGACCCCCAGTTTCTCTACGCCACAGGGACACATTTATCAGACACAGGTGCAGGGGAAGAAGGTACCAGAGTACTGAACTGGCACTGGGGACGAAGGGAACCTGGAGGTGAAAGCAGCTGACCTCGGGTAACCAGTTACCACCAACCAGCAGTGAGTAAAAACCAGTTGCACTATACCGCTGTGTGGACTACCTTCTTCTGACGCCCGTCACAACACTTATCCTCTGGGGCCCGGCCCTGCTTGCGGAGGGCCTACCATCTAGGCTGCAATTAACACCAGCCCCAGCAGGGAAATTCTGCAGCAGCGGCTCCACATATATAGCTGCAACACCGCAAGTGGCGTCACGTATGAACACTAACCTAAATCCCCTGTAAATACACCCCATTATAAAACGGGCCCAGGACAAGGAACCGGGCAACGGCCATCACAGTGACATTCCCAAGACATATATCGCCGGGACCGAGTACCCCATATTCCTGGGCACGACACACCATTGTAAAGACCCTTGCTACTTCAAGACCTCCTTCTAAACAGAAAGCATTATGGAGACACG
This sequence comes from Anomaloglossus baeobatrachus, assembly GCF_048569485.1. NCBI lineage: Eukaryota > Metazoa > Chordata > Amphibia > Anura > Aromobatidae > Anomaloglossus > Anomaloglossus baeobatrachus. The sequence continues at coordinate 227,741,328 of NC_134358.1, read as the reverse complement.
AGGGTCATGGGTAGCTCTCATATTCTGGCTTGGGTATCTTTAGAAAGACCACGTGGGCCAGGGCTCATCCTCACTGAACACCCATACTCCCTCCCCATGGGCAAAACAATACTCAGCCAGCACAGGGTGAGGGTACCAACAGGCAACAGCATATGGCACATTCCCAGCAAGGACACAAGATGATGTAAATGACAGAGTCTCACCATTCCACTGGCTCTCCAGGTATTAGAACCTCAGTGACTTCAGGGCTTAGAGGGCTTCTACGCCAGCCAACAGAACCCCGCTTTTAGTGGGTACCCCCTGAGACGAGATAGCAGCAAGCTTAGGAAACCAACTGAGCATTGCGAGGTATGTGGCCAGGTTCCAACCTGCGTTCTTCAAACCAATTTGTGCACTCAATGTTGGGTAGTGAAGCAGTTCTGTAATTCACCAGCTGGAACCATGGACCCTAGGCTGAAATCCTGTAGAATCACCCCAGTTCTCATTTCAGGGCATTGTGCATCACATGATGGGGAAAGAAAACATGGCTGTTCCCTCCTTGTTTACTAGTTCAATTAGGTTGCATAATTGTCCTCCAAATGAAGCAGACTAGTACACAGCAGGTTAGGGGGCTGATGCAATCTGTAATCAGCAGGCGTTCTACAAATTAGTATACAAAAAGGGGCCCGGACAGTGTCACATTAAGGTCCAGTCACACTAAGCAACTTACCAGCGATCTCAACAACGATAGGGATCGCTGGTAAGTTGCTAGGAGGTTGCTGGTGAGATGTCACACTGCGACGCTCCAGCGATCCCACCAGCAACCTGACCTGGCAGGGATCGCTGGAGCGTCGCTACACGAGTTGCTGGTGAGCTCACCACAACCAGTGACCAGCCCCCAGCGCCGCGTGGAAGATGCTGCGCTTGGTAACTAAGGTAAATATCGGGTAATCAACCCGATATTTACCTTGGTTAACAGTGCACGGAGCTACACGTGCAGAGAGCAGGGAGCAGCGCACACTGAGCGCTGGCTCCCTGCTCTCCTAGTTACAGCACACATCGGGTTAATTACCTGATGTGTGCTGCAGCTAAATGTGCACAGAGCAGGGAGCAGCGCACAATGCTTAGCGCTGGCTCCTTGCTCTCCTAGTTACAGCACACATCGGGTTAATTAACCTGATGTGTCCTGCAGCTACATGTGCACAGAGCAGGAGCCGGCACTGACAGTGAGAGCGGCAGAGGCTGGTAGCAAAGGTAAATATCGGGTAACCAAGGACAGGGCTTCTTGGTTACCCGATGTTTACTGTGGTTACCAGCCTCCGCAGAAGCCGGCTCCTGCTGCCTGCACATTTAGTTGTTGCTGTCTCGCTGTCACACACAGCGATCTGTGCTTCACAGCAGGACAGCAACAACTAAAAAATGGCCCAGGACATTCAGCAACAACCAACGACCTCACAGCAGGGGCCAGGTTGTTGCTGGATGTCACACACAGCAACATCGCTAGCAACGTCACAAAAGTTGTTCGTTAGCAGCGATGTTGCTAGCGATGTTGCTTAGTGTGACGGGGCCTTAATACAATAGCTCAGGTACATTGACTCACTGAACAAAGGAATGGAATGTCTAGCATAATAATAGATGCTGGAATGAAAAGGGTTAATTAAAAATAGTTCACCCCTGCACAAGTTGCCAGATTTTCCTCATTCCACAAGCATCATTCAGACTTCAGATCATTCCACAAGCATCATTCAGACTTCAGATGTTCACTAGTGATGTCCTATGGCCGCAGATGTGCTGAAGTCATTGAAAGCAAAGGCCTGTACACTTCCTACTGATCGGCGACTGTTGTTACCTTCAGAAAATGTTGTTATAATCTTTCTCTGTGCTACAGTCATTGCTGTTCTCTAACTATGATCATCATATTTTGGGTAAAATAAAGGATTTATGTTGATGAACTTTGGATCTTTTGTAAAACACTGTTCTAGTGGCATAGTGTACCCCTTACAAATTACATTATTTCTGAAAAAAAGCAAGTGATCATACATTGTTCTCTAATTTTGATCTCCAGTGTATTTAGTGGGAGTCTTCTCCCCTCAACCAACAGAGTGGGCTAACACAACAATTAAACAAAACCAAATCCCAGTGGTATGGATAAAAAGTAACAATTTACATAAGGTTGCTATATGACCAGACGTCCTCTCATCCCAGAGGTGTGTTGGGAACCTGTCATATGAAATAAACACTATTAAAGGGCACCTGTCAGGTCCCCTAGGTCGACTCGTGATAACATGACTTCCACGAGTCGGCATCACCGCCAGCTGCTGGAAATGTTGCACATGATTGCATCTCTAGTCACTCACATTGAGCCTCTGAAGCCAGGTGTACTCATTCCAGCTTCAGAGACGTGCACTGCACATGATCAGAAGTGCAGAAGAATTTTTTCTAATCATGTGCAGTGCATCTTTCTGACGCCAGGACGCGTACACCCTTCTTCAGAGGTTCAACGTGACTGAACAAAGCCGTGCACATGCACAAGATTTCTAGTAGCTGGCGGTGACATCGTCATGTTATTGTAACACTCACGGGGCAAGGGAGTAACTTTACTCATCGCCGGGCCGGTGATGACGGGTCAGGGGGATGTCACGGGTGGCCCTTGCCCGGCTTTGTGGCCCTGAAGTGTACAATAAAAGGGGGATAGTGATGATGGAATGAAAGTTTGTCTCGTGACGCCACCTGTAGTACGCGGCCATGGGTTAGCTGCCCCTCCGGGTGATGTCCTTCAGGCCTGATGGTCTCGCAGCAAAGATGGTCCTGCTCCCCAAAGGTGGAGCGGGCCCCGGGGAAGATGATGAGGGTTGTCGTGATGGCTGGCGCCGAAGCGCGGGGCGACGGCGATGGCAATAAGAGGCAGAGTCAGCTAATGCGGTTCAAGGTCTTTTTACTCCCTATTCCAATGCAGCCTCAGGTACCGGTCTCTGCCGTGATGGGGCCCAGACGATCCTGCATAAGTTGGAGATAGCCACTAGTATTTGGAAATGTCCTTTCCTTGTGGAAGTCAGCAACCCGGGCTGAGCTTCTCGCTCCAAGCCACAGGCCCCATAAAGAAGAAAGAAGATTGTTTGTGGTGTTGTGTTGCCAGAAGTGTAGTCCCGGCTTGACTGAAGTTTGTATAAGAGTTGCTCCTACTTCTACCCCAAGTGGTGCCCGCCCCCCAGATGGTTGTCCTAGTGACTGGGAAAGTTCCATGTCTCGTGATGGCCACCCCCTTGCGTACCCTATGCCAATCTCCAGTGAGAAAGCACCTAAGCTGTATGTAAGGTGAATTATGGAAACACCTGTGATTAACCCCCTCTTTACCTGAGATGAATACAGCATCTTAAGTGAGTTGCAATACCCTGTGGTGACTAAAGCCTCAGGGGCGCCACATTAACACGCCTACAAGTGCATGATAACATGGAAAGAGGGCCAACTAGTCTGCGGAAATTATTGCCCCATCAACTAGTCAAAAGCCTAATTAAAATAGGAAAAGCAAAAGTTATAAACCCTTTTTGTTAAGTTAATAATATTAGACGGGGCTGGTTAGGCAGGGAATTTAGTGATACATATGTGAATGCTGCAGGGTTGGAGGGAATAGGTGATCCAACAGGTTCCGTTTAACCTGCAGATTTGGGTTGATCTGCAGGTTATTAGCATCTGAACCTGCCTGGTGCCCACACTTAGAGCCCTACTACTGGGGAAAATTAACTTTATTCCTCCTGGCAGTGTTCAGATTCCAGTCATCGGGGTGACTATGGTGCAGGTTCAGTCACCACTCTTGACATAGTGAGCGGTGACTGTAACTGTGCCCCCAGAACTAATTGACAGCCAGCTCAGCATTATAACCAGCTCGGCTATCAATTGTAGTGACCCAGAGTAGACACTACTAGAATATCCCCTGAAGGGCAATGTGTTTTTCTACAATGTTGAACATAAATCCGTGCCTTCTGAAGCCTTACTTTGAGAGATGTAGCATTTTTAATCCTACACAGACCTCTGCTGGCCTTTCTCAAAACTGCTGCATCAGTGAGGCATGGCTTGGAGGTGATCAGCCTGTGGCACTGCTGAGGTGTTATGGAAGCCCAGGTTGCTTTGATAGCAGCCTTCAGCTCATCTGCATTGCTGGGTCTGGTGTCTCTCATCTTCCTCTTGACAATACCCCATAGATTCTCTATGAGGTTTAGGTCAGATGAGTTTGCTGGTCAAGCACAGTGATACTGTGGTTATTAAACCAGGTATTGGTACTTTTGGCAGTATGTACAGGTGCCAAGTCCTGCTGGAAAGGGAAATTTTCATCTTCATAAACCTTGTCAGCAGACAGAAGCATTAATGCTCTAAAATTTCTTGGTAGATGGCTGCGTTGACTTTAGTCTTGATAAAACATAGCTGACCTACACCAGCAGATGACATGGCTCCCTAAACCATCACTGATTGTGGAAACTTCACACTAGACCTCAAGCAGCTTGGATTATGTGCCTCTCCACTCTCCCTCCAGACTTTGGTACCTTGATTTCCATTTACTTTCATCTCAAAACACCTTGAACCACTGAGCAACAGTCCAGTTCTTTTTCTCCTTGCCACAGGTAAGACACTTCTGGACTAGTCTTTTGGTCATGAGTGGCTTGACACAAGGAATGCAACAGTTGTAGCCCATGTCTTATGTCTGTGTGAGGTGCCTCTTGAAGCACTGACCCCAGAAGCAGTTCACTCCTTGTGAATATCCCCCAAATTTTTGAATGGCCTTTTCTTAACAATCCTGTCAAGACTGCAGTTATCTCAGTTGCTTGTGCACCTTTTTTTACCACTTTCTTTACTTCCACTCAACCTTCCATTAATATGCTTGGATAGAGCACACTGTGAACAGCAGGCTTCTTTAGCAATGACCTTATGTGGTTTACCCTCCTTGTGGAGTGTGTCAGTGACTGCCTTCTGGACATTTGTCAAGTCAACAGTCTTCCCCATGATTGTGTAGCCTACTGAACCAGATTAAGGGACCATTTTAAATGCTTAGGAAGCCTTTGCAGGTGTTTTATGGTAATTATTATAATTTTGTGAGATAAAGATTTTTGGGTTTTCATGGCTGTAAGCCATGATCATCAACATTAACACAAATAAACACTTGAAATAGATCACTCTGTTTGTAATGATTCTATATAATATATGAGTTTCCCTTGTTGTATTGAATTACTGAAATAAATTAACTTTTTGATGATATTCTAATTTATTGAGATACACTTGTATATATATATATATATATATATATATATATATATATATATATGTGGTGGCAAATGCCGGGGACGGCTGTGTTCAAATTAAAGGGGTATGTAGTGATCCAGAGTAGACACTACTATAATGTCCCCTCATGGGCCATGTGTTTTTCTATAATGTTGTACATTATTTGTGCCTTCTTAAGCCTTGCTCTGAGAGTTGTAGCATTTCTAATCCTACACTGACCTCTGCTGGCCTTTCTTAAAACTACCTTTGCCTTCTATGGTAGAAGTGAGTGAAACAGTAGTGGGGAAATTTCAGGGTCCTTTTCTGACAGAAAAATAAGAAAGACGTCTGTTGCTGAGGACTCAGATGGTGAGGACTGAGTTTGGTGGGAGAGGTGTATGCACGCTGGAGTCGATGGGCCTACTTTCAGTTACTTCTATCCTCTAGTGACTGTGTCTGGTAAGGAGAAGGAAACTCTGAAAAGAAAATAAATTCAGGCTGCCATTTATTCTAAATCAAGGTAGGCCCCGAACAATAGCAAGATCCAGAAAGCCCACAAACTACTCAAAGCCAAGACAGGTATAGATGCCTGATGATAAGATACTCCCAGAGCTTGGATGAGGGAGAGTTAATCCTGCTAAGGAAAGAACTGTTATATAATTGTGGAAACTGTTATATGAACCGGTTACAGCATGCATTGTCAACACTGTAGTTTATGTGGTGTAAAAGTTCCCATCTTTGTTCATGAAACCTACGGTGTTTGTGTTTCTTGTGTGATGGCATTCACCCCGGATTCTACCTATTGCCATATAATTTGGGTGTCTGCGCATGCCAGGAACCATATGAAAGTCAAACCAGACCAGGTTTGCCACTACACATAACTGGACTATGGAATCAGCCCCTGCAACTGACCTACTTACCTTCTCTTAATACTGTATTCCCTTTTATATTTGTCTACCAATGTGTGGATTGCCGGAGCTGTCGGAGGCACCATGATAGGATTAGGCTCCGAGTTCTGAGGCCTTGTATTCTGTATTCCTGCTGGAGGTTGCAGCACAAACAGTGTGGGGGGCACAGTTACAACTGATGCTCACTATACACTGAGGGTTGATAACCTGTGCCACATTGATGACTGGGAGTCAAAAGCTGCCAATTGGAATAAAGTTAGAGCACCGCTGCAGGAAAGAAATTAAGTGCAGGCGTCGTTAAAGTTCAGATTACTATTAACTTGCAGATGAACCCCCGTATCTGCAGGTTAATGCCGTTTTTTCACATGACAGGTTCCATTTAAACAGTGGACATATGGGGCCACAACAAACTACATAATCTAAGGTCATGGAGCACAGCTAAATGAGATCCAAAAATCCTATTGTTTTTATGACGCATGGGAAAATTATGGAAGTCTCATCTGAGAGTAAAGCTTACAGCTTCTGGATTATGGATCACAAGCGCAGCCGTCCCAACATTGTAACACTATAACTATGGTGTATGCACTCACTGGACACTGCAACAGATCACCAGAAGCTCGAAGGTCAGGAGTGTCAGGTCTCTTTATGCATGATTGAATGGAAAGATCTCGCTATTCAGAAAGGAGCAAATGTTGACATACAAATTACCCATTACAAAAACTCAATCCTATTTTGTTGGAAAGAGGGACTAAATAGTACACTAGAAAATTGCTGAATTAATATATTTATTCAAATAAGACTGAAAATAATATTATACAGTTGGTGTCATAAATAGATAAATAAACAGATAACAATGGTATATACTTAATATTACAAATAGAAAAGTAGGTATATACTGTATATGTAAGTACATAAATTAGATTAAACCATTACAGTTAATCAAGAGTAGGAAACAGTTAAAAAAGTCAATAACTCAAATCAAACTAAAAATATTAAGGAAGCAAATTCCAAACAGTGAATGAAATAACTTTTATTTTATACCCCAAAAGGTGTGAAAAGTATTTGCATACAATATTATCTAGGTATTACATCTGAAACAAAGACAATTGCTAAAAATAAGAAATGTCGTAAGATGGAATTGATTAATGCAACAGAAGTTGGATCAAAAATGGATGTGTCTTTTTTTTTTGCAAACCCTCGATTCACAAAAAAACAGACATGAGCAGTCCTAAGGACAAGAATGGTGAAAAACCACAGAGAGAACATGTGCATGAAAACAGACGTGAGCAGTCCTAAAGACAAGAATGGTGAAAAACACAGCTAGAACATGTGCATGAAAACAGACGTGAGTAGTCCTAAAGACAAGAATGGTGAAAAACACAGATAGAACATGTGCATGAAAACAAACGTGAGCAGTCCTAAAGACAAGAATGGTGAAAAACACAGATAGAACATGTGCATGAAAACAGACGTGAGCAGTCCTAAAGACAAGAATGGTGAAAAACACAGCTAGAACATGTGCATGAAAACAGACGTGAGCAGTCCTAAAGACAAGAATGGTGAAAAACACAGATAGAACATGTGCATGAAAACAGACGTGAGTAGTCCTAAAGACAAGAATGGTGAAAAACACAGATAGAACATGTGCATGAAAACAGACGTGAGCAGTCCTAAAGATAAGAATGGTGAAAAACACAGATAGAACATGTGCATGAAAACAAACGTGAGCAGTCCTAAAGACAAGAATGGTGAAAAACACAGAGAGAACATGTGCATGAAAACAGACGTGAGTAGTCCTAAAGACAAGAATGGTGAAATACACAGAGAGAACATGTGCATGAAAACAGACGTGAGTAGTCCTAAAGACAAGAATGGTGAAAAACACAGATAGAACATGTGCATGAAAACAGACGTGAGCAGTCCTAAAGATAAGAATGGTGAAAAACACAGATAGAACATGTGCATGAAAACAGACGTGAGTAGTCCTAAAGATAAGAATGGTGAAAAACACAGATAGAACATGTGCATGAAAACAGATGTGAGCAGTCCTAAAGACAAGAATGGTGAAAAACACAGATAGAACATGTGCATGAAAACAGACGTGAGTAGTCCTAAAGACAAGAATGGTGAAAAACACAGAGAGAACATGTGCATGAAAACAAACGTGAGGAGTCCTAAAGACAAGAATGGTGAAAAACACAGATAGAACATGTGCATGAAAACAGACGTGAGCAGTCCTAAAGACAAGAATGGTGAAAAACACAGATAGAACATGTGCATGAAAACAGACGTGAGTAGTCCTAAAGACAAGAATGGTGAAAAACACAGAACATGTGCATGAAAACAGACGTGAGTAGTCCTAAAGACAAGAATGGTGAAAAACACAGATAGAACATGTGCATGAAAACAGACGTGAGTAGTCCTAAAGACAAGAATGGTAAAAAACACAGATAGAACATATGCATGAAAACAGACGTGAGTAGTCCTAAAGACAAGAATGGTGAAAAACACAGAGAGAACATGTGCATGAAAACAAACGTGAGCAGTCCTAAAGACAAGAATGGTGAAAAACACAGAATATGTGCATGAAAACAGACGTGAGCAGTCCTAAAGACAAGAATGGTGAAAAACACAGCTAGAACATGTGCATGAAAACAGACGTGAGTAGTCCTAAAGACAAGAATGGTGAAAAACACAGATAAAACATGTGCATGAAAACAGACGTGAGTAGTCCTAAAGACAAGAATGGTGAAAAACACAGATAGAACATATGCATGAAAACAGACGTGAGTAGTCCTAAAGACAAGAATGGTGAAAAACACAGATAGAACATATGCATGAAAACAGACGTGAGTAGTCCTAAATAGAGATGAGCGAACCGGTCCCGGTTCGGCTCGAGGTTGGTTCGCCGAACGGAGGTCCCGTTCGAGTTCGGTTCGTCGAACGTTCGACGAACCGAACTCGAACTGCATAGGAAACAATGGCAGGCAATCACAAACACAGTAAAACACCTAGAAAACACCCTCAAAGGTGTCCAAAAGGTGACAAACAACTCCAACACATGGGAAAGTGACAAGGACATATACTCATGCGAAAACAAAACAGCTGGACAAGGAAAAAGAGGAGGACACACAGATATAGGCATGGCACGCCATTCTAAAATCATGTAAAACACCGCAAGGTGACTCCAAGCGTAGTCTCCCTTTTTTTCCAAAAATTGGGCCCCACACACACCCACCCATTCAGTGGCAGCAGTTGTGCCCCAGTTGTACACAGGATGTTTTGATTTGCATCAAGCACATTCAAAAATACGCCATTCTTATCCGTCCCCAGGATGACACAGGGGTAGGTAGCAAAGTCTTTCCTGATCCCAGCTCTGTTCATCTTGGCTTCTTTTAAAAACACAGCAAGCAAGGGTTACTCCAAGCGGAGTCTCCCTTTTTTCCAAAAATTGGGCCACACAGACACCCACCCCATCAGTGGCAGCACTTGGGCCCTAGTTGCAAACAGGATGTTTTGATTTGCATCAAGCACATTCAAAAATACGCCATTCTTATCCGTCCCCAGGATGACACCGGGGTAGGTAGCAAAGTCTTTCCTGATCCCAGCTCTGTTCATCTTGGCTTCTTTTAAAAACACATCAAGCAAGGGTTACTCCAAGCGGAGTCTCCCTTTTTTCCAAAAATTGGGCCCCACACACACCCACCCCTTCAGTGGCAGCAGTTGTGCCCCAGTTGTACACAGGATGTTTTGATTTGCATCAAGCACATTCAAAAATACGCCATTCTTATCCGTCCCCAGGATGACACAGGGGTAGGTAGCAAAGTCTTTCCTGATCCCAGCTCTGTTCATCTTGGCTTCTTTTAAAAACACAGCAAGCAAGGGTTACTCCAAGCGGAGTCTCCCTTTTTTCCAAAAATTGGGCCACACAGACACCCACCCCATCAGTGGCAGCACTTGGGCCCTAGTTGCAAACAGGATGTTTTGATTTGCATCAAGCACATTCAAAAATACGCCATTCTTATCCGTCCCCAGGATGACACCGGGGTAGGTAGCAAAGTCTTTCCTGATCCCAGCTCTGTTCATCTTGGCTTCTTTTAAAAACACATCAAGCAAGGGTTACTCCAAGCGGAGTCTCCCTTTTTTCCAAAAATTGGGCCCCACACACACCCACCCCTTCAGTGGCAGCAGTTGTGCCCCAGTTGTACACAGGATGTTTTGATTTGCATCAAGCACATTCAAAAATACGCCATTCTTATCCGTCCCCAGGATGACACAGGGGTAGGTAGCAAAGTCTTTCCTGATCCCAGCTCTGTTCATCTTGGCTTCTTTTAAAAACACAGCAAGCAAGGGTTACTCCAAGCGGAGTCTCCCTTTTTTCCAAAAATTGGGCCACACAGACACCCACCCCATCAGTGGCAGCACTTGGGCCCTAGTTGCAAACAGGATGTTTTGATTTGCATCAAGCACATTCAAAAATACGCCATTCTTATCCGTCCCCAGGATGACACCGGGGTAGGTAGCAAAGTCTTTCCTGATCCCAGCTCTGTTCATCTTGGCTTCTTTTAAAAACACATCAAGCAAGGGTTACTCCAAGCGGAGTCTCCCTTTTTTCCAAAAATTGGGCCCCACACACACCCACCCCTTCAGTGGCAGCAGTTGTGCCCCAGTTGTACACAGGATGTTTTGATTTGCATCAAGCACATTCAAAAATACGCCATTCTTATCCGTCCCCAGGATGACACAGGGGTAGGTAGCAAAGTCTTTCCTGATCCCAGCTCTGTTCATCTTGGCTTCTTTTAAAAACACAGCAAGCAAGGGTTACTCCAAGCGGAGTCTCCCTTTTTTCCAAAAATTGGGCCACACAGACACCCACCCCATCAGTGGCAGCACTTGGGCCCTAGTTGCAAACAGGATGTTTTGATTTGCATCAAGCACATTCAAAAATACGCCATTCTTATCCGTCCCCAGGATGACACCGGGGTAGGTAGCAAAGTCTTTCCTGATCCCAGCTCTGTTCATCTTGGCTTCTTTTAAAAACACATCAAGCAAGGGTTACTCCAAGCGGAGTCTCCCTTTTTTCCAAAAATTGGGCCCCACACACACCCACCCCTTCAGTGGCAGCAGTTGTGCCCCAGTTGTACACAGGATGTTTTGATTTGCATCAAGCACATTCAAAAATACGCCATTCTTATCCGTCCCCAGGATGACACAGGGGTAGGTAGCAAAGTCTTTCCTGATCCCAGCTCTGTTCATCTTGGCTTCTTTTAAAAACACAGCAAGCAAGGGTTACTCCAAGCGGAGTCTCCCTTTTTTCCAAAAATTGGGCCACACAGACACCCACCCCATCAGTGGCAGCACTTGGGCCCTAGTTGCAAACAGGATGTTTTGATTTGCATCAAGCACATTCAAAAATACGCCATTCTTATCCGTCCCCAGGATGACACCGGGGTAGGTAGCAAAGTCTTTCCTGATCCCAGCTCTGTTCATCTTGGCTTCTTTTAAAAACACATCAAGCAAGGGTTACTCCAAGCGGAGTCTCCCTTTTTTCCAAAAATTGGGCCCCACACACACCCACCCCTTCAGTGGCAGCAGTTGTGCCCCAGTTGTACACAGGATGTTTTGATTTGCATCAAGCACATTCAAAAATACGCCATTCTTATCCGTCCCCAGGATGACACAGGGGTAGGTAGCAAAGTCTTTCCTGATCCCAGCTCTGTTCATCTTGGCTTCTTTTAAAAACACAGCAAGCAAGGGTTACTCCAAGCGGAGTCTCCCTTTTTTCCAAAAATTGGGCCACACAGACACCCACCCCATCAGTGGCAGCACTTGGGCCCTAGTTGCAAACAGGATGTTTTGATTTGCATCAAGCACATTCAAAAATACGCCATTCTTATCCGTCCCCAGGATGACACCGGGGTAGGTAGCAAAGTCTTTCCTGATCCCAGCTCTGTTCATCTTGGCTTCTTTTAAAAACACATCAAGCAAGGGTTACTCCAAGCGGAGTCTCCCTTTTTTCCAAAAATTGGGCCCCACACACACCCACCCCTTCAGTGGCAGCAGTTGTGCCCCAGTTGTACACAGGATGTTTTGATTTGCATCAAGCACATTCAAAAATACGCCATTCTTATCCGTCCCCAGGATGACACAGGGGTAGGTAGCAAAGTCTTTCCTGATCCCAGCTCTGTTCATCTTGGCTTCTTTTAAAAACACAGCAAGCAAGGGTTACTCCAAGCGGAGTCTCCCTTTTTTCCAAAAATTGGGCCACACAGACACCCACCCCATCAGTGGCAGCACTTGGGCCCTAGTTGCAAACAGGATGTTTTGATTTGCATCAAGCACATTCAAAAATACGCCATTCTTATCCGTCCCCAGGATGACACCGGGGTAGGTAGCAAAGTCTTTCCTGATCCCAGCTCTGTTCATCTTGGCTTCTTTTAAAAACACATCAAGCAAGGGTTACTCCAAGCGGAGTCTCCCTTTTTTCCAAAAATTGGGCCCCACACACACCCACCCCTTCAGTGGCAGCAGTTGTGCCCCAGTTGTACACAGGATGTTTTGATTTGCATCAAGCACATTCAAAAATACGCCATTCTTATCCGTCCCCAGGATGACACAGGGGTAGGTAGCAAAGTCTTTCCTGATCCCAGCTCTGTTCATCTTGGCTTCTTTTAAAAACACAGCAAGCAAGGGTTACTCCAAGCGGAGTCTCCCTTTTTTCCAAAAATTGGGCCACACAGACACCCACCCCATCAGTGGCAGCACTTGGGCCCTAGTTGCAAACAGGATGTTTTGATTTGCATCAAGCACATTCAAAAATACGCCATTCTTATCCGTCCCCAGGATGACACCGGGGTAGGTAGCAAAGTCTTTCCTGATCCCAGCTCTGTTCATCTTGGCTTCTTTTAAAAACACAGCAAGCAAGGGTTACTCCAAGCGGAGTCTCCCTTTTTTCCAAAAATTGTGCCCCACACACCCACCCATTCAGTGGCAGCACTTGTGCCCTAGTTGTACACTTCACAGCTACATTTGCATCAAGCACATTCAAAAATACACCATTCTTATCCGTCCCCAGGATGACACAGGGGTAGGTAGCAAAGTCTTTCCTGATCCCAGCTCTGTTCATCTTGGCTTCTTTTAAAAACACAGCAAGCAAGGGTTACTCCAAGCGGAGTCTCCCTTTTTTCCAAAAATTGGGCCCCACACACACCCACCCCTTCAGTGGCAGCAGTTGTGCCCCAGTTGTACACAGGATGTTTTGATTTGCATCAAGCACATTCAAAAATACGCCATTCTTATCCGTCCCCAGGATGACACCGGGGTAGGTAGATAAAGTCTTTGCTGACCCATGACTTGTTCATCTTGGCTTCTTTTAAAAACAATGTAAGCAAGGGTTACTCCAAGCGGAGTCTCCCTTTTTTTCCAAAAATTGTGCCCCACACACACCCACCCATTCAGTGGCAGCACTTGTGCCCTAGTTGCAAACAGGATGTTTTGATTTGCATCAAGCACATTCCAAATCAACAAGCATTTACTCTCCCCAGGATGACACAGGGGTAGTAAATTCCTTCTGGATCCATGACTTGTTCATTTTGATGAACGTCAGTCTGTCCACATTGTCACTGGACAGACGCGTGCGCTTATCTGTCAGCACACACCCAGCAGCACTGAATACACGTTCAGAGACAACGCTGGCAGCTGGACACGACAAAATCTCCAAGGCGTAAGTTGCGAGCTCTGGCCATTTTTCTAGGTTTGAAGCCCAAAAGGAGCAAGGCTCCAGTTGCACAGTCATGGCATCGATGTTCATTTGGAGATACTCCTGTATCATCCTCTCCAGCCGTTGAGTATGTGTCAGACTTGTTGTCTCTGGTGGCCTTGCAAAAGAGGGTCTAAAAAAATTATGAAAAGATTCCATAAAATTGCTGTTACCGGCACCAGATACGGTCCTACTGGTACGGGTAGACTGTTGAAGATGACGAGACCGTCCCATGTTTGTCAAGTTACAACTGGGAGATTCCCTCCCTGCACCTGCACGGTTGTTTGGTGGAAAAGCGGATCTAAGATCGAGTAACAGCTTCTGCTGATACTCCTGCATACGTGCGTCCCTTTCTATGGCTGGAATTATGTCACAAAATTTGGACTTGTACCGGGGATCTAATAGTGTGGCAATCCAGTAGTCATCATCACTTCTAATTTTGACAATACGACTGTCATGTTGGAGGTAGTGCAACAAAAAGGCACTCATGTGTCTTGCGCAGCCATGAGGACCAAGTCCACGCTGTGTTTGTGGCATAGAGGTGCTACCCGTTCTTTCTTCCTCTGACATCTCCCCCCAACCTCTTTCAACTGAAATTTGACCAAGGTCTCCCTCATCCGCTGAGTCTTCCATGTCCATGGACAGTTCGTCCTCCATTTCTTCATGTTCTCCTGCACCTTGCTCAACATTTCGCCTGCTACTATGCGCCCTTGTCGATCCCTGTCCCACATGGTCCCATGCCTGCTGCGTTGGTGATGATGAACGTCTGGACCTTGGTGATGTTGTTGTCCCTTGCGCATATGAATCCTCCTGTAGTTCCTCCCCTTCATGTTGTCCCACCCCCTGACTCCGAATAGTGTTTAGCGTGTGCTCCAGCATGTAAATGACTGGAATCGTCATGCTGATAATGGCATTGTCAGCGCTAAACATATTCGTCGCCATGTCGAAACTGTGCAGAAGGGTGCATAGGTCCTTGATCTGAGACCACTCCATCAGGGTGATCTGCCCCACCTCTGCATCTCGTTGTCCCAGGCTATACGTCATGACGTATTGCACCAGGGCTCTGCGGTGCTGCCACAGTCGCTGTAACATGTGGAGAGTTGAATTCCAGCGTGTCGCCACATCGCATTTCAGGCGATGAACCGGCAGGCCGAAAGACTTCTGGAGCGATGCAAGTCGCTCTGCTGCGGCGCTTGAACGGCGGAAGTGAGCTGACAGTTTTCGTGCCCTGTTCAGAAGGCCATCTAGGCCGGGATAGTGTGTTAAAAATTGCTGGACGACAAGGTTCAACACGTGAGCCATACAAGGTACGTGTGTCACCTTGCCCAGGCGAAGTGCCGCACCCAGGTTTGCAGCATTGTCGCACACGGCCTTACCAGGCTGCAGGTTGAGTGGAGACAACCATTTATTAAACTCGGACCGCAGAGCTGACCACAACTCCTCAGCTGTGTGACTCTTATTCCCAAGACATGTCAAGCTAAAGACCACCTGATGCCGTTGCGCTCTGCTGCCAGCATAGTAATGAGGCGTGCGTGATTCCTTCTGCGCAGTGAGAACGCTGGTGGCCTGACCAGGCAGGCTTGGGGCGGAGGTGGAGGACCCAGATGAGGTGGAGGATGCAGAAGCTGTGGCGGAACTTGGACAGACAGAGGATTGACACACAAGTCGTGGGGACGGCAAGACTTGTGCAGCAGACCCTTCACCATCTATCACCATAGTTACCCAGTGCCCAGTGAGCGACATGTAACGTCCCTGTCCATGCTTACTGGTCCAAGTATCGGTGGTGAAATGCACCCGTTCACACACAGAGTTTCTCAAGGAAGCGGTGATGTTGTGTGCGACATGCTGGTGTAGCGCGGGCACACCTTTCTTAGAGAAGTAGTGGCGACTAGGCATCTGGTACTGGGGCACAGCGACAGACATAAGGTCTCTAAAATCCTGTGTGTCCACTAGGCGGAAAGGCAGCATTTCGGTAGCCAACAGCTTACAGAGGGATAGAGTCAACCTCTTAGCTTTGTCATGGGTCGGAGGAAGTGGCCTTTTATTTGACCACATCTGAGGGACAGAGATCTGGCTGCTGTGTGTAGACGGTGTTGAGTAGGGTGTCCCTGGAAAAATGCAGGTTTGTGAGGAAAGTGCAGGCGGAGACATGATGTTGTCTTCATCCAACGTTGGTGCTATCGATGTCTGAGAGAGCTGTACACACTCACTTGTTTCCCCTTCCAAACCAACTGACGACCTTACAAGCAAACTGCCTGTTGCGGTTACAGTGGTGGAAGTTTTGCGTGGAAAAACAGGTGTGACAGCTGTCCCCACAGTCCTAGAAGATGAAGAGCGCGCGGATGCACTGGAAGGGGCGGGCGGTGGATGGTTCGCTCCGCTAGGCCGCATTGCAGCACGGTGAGCTTCCCACCGGGACCTATGATATTTATTCATGTGACGATTCATGGAAGAAGTTGTCAAACTGCTGAGGTTTTGACCTCTACTAAGAGAATCATGACAAATGTTACATATCACATGATTTGGGCGATCTTTTTCTATGTCAAAAAAGGACCAGGCTAGGCAAGGCTTAGAGGCCATGCGACCTGTTGATCCACCCCGAATAATGCTCATAGGCAGAGTGGTGGCTGAGGATGCAGTTGTAGACGTGCTACCAGTGCTCTGACTCTGTCCAGGAAGGCGCAAGGTAACTTCGTCGTCGGTTGCATCCTCCTCCACCGCCTCTGTTGACCTCCTCGAGTGCGTGACTGGGGGTTGACAGTAGGTGGGATCTAGAACTTCATCATCAATTGTTGTGTTTGCACTCCCCTCCCCCTCAGACCGAGCCTCTTCTTGCCCTGACCGAATATTTAAGTTGTCATCCCAATCGGGTATCTGCGTCTCATCTTCATCAGTATGTTCCTCATTGTCTATAACCACAGGTGTTACAGTTTGTGACAAAGGGTCAACATTATGCTCAGAAACTTGGTCCTCACGGCCTGAATCAGAGTCACAAAGGTTCTGGGCATCACTGCAGACCATTTCCTGTTCTGTACTCACTGTAGCTTGGGAGCAGACCTCTGATTCCCAGGCTATAGTGTGACTGAACAGCTCTGCAGACTCAGCCATCTCAGTTCCACCATACTGTGCAGGGCTGATGGAGACTTCAGAGCTGGGAGAAATCAAGTGTGATTGGGATGACAACTCAGAGGACTGGTGTTTTTTGGATGCGGTACTTGAAGTGGCTGAGAGGGCACTTGTTGGACCACTTGAGATCCATTCAAGCATTTTCCTTTTTTGCCCATCATCTACCTTTCTTCCTGTTGTTCGTGTCCGTAAAAAAGGGAGCACATCGGATTGTCCACGGTAAGTAGTAGACATCTTACTTTTGCTGGTAGATGGTCTATCTTCAGCAGATGATAATGGAGCTTTGCCACCTTCCCCACAGACAAAACCTTTTTTGCCTTTTCCACCACGCCTCTTCCCCTTTCCACCAGCATCTGTCATTTTGCCACTCATGTTGATTGCGACAAGATTGTGGACTGAAAATGTGGTAGTAAAAATTGAGAGGTGGTGAAGATTGCAGTGGTGGTCTAGCTTTATTAACAGCAGAATAATAAAGAATAAATATCCCTGACAATGCAACTTAGTTATAATGAGTTGGAGTGTGCAACGCAGGCAGATGCGCTCTGCAAATGTCTTGGCACTAGTGGGACTATAGCAAAGTCCAATAGCCACGTATAGGATGCCACTAGGTACACTGAGTGTTTGCTAGTATAATGGCTTAGTTATAATGAGTTGGAGTGTGCAACGCAGGCAGATGCGCTCTGCAAATGTCTTGGCACTAGTGGGACTATAGCAAAGTCCAATAGCCACGTATAGGATGCCACTAGGTACACTGAGTGTTTGCTAGTATAATGGCTTAGTTATAATGAGTTGGAGTGTGCAACGCAGGCAGATGCGCTCTGCAAATGTCTTGGCACTAGTGGGACTATAGCAAAGTCCAATAGCCACGTATAGGATGCCACTAGGTACACTGAGTGTTTGCTAGTATAATGGCTTAGTTATAATGAGTTGGAGTGTGCAACGCAGGCAGATGCGCTCTGCAAATGTCTTGGCACTAGTGGGACTATAGCAAAGTCCAATAGCCACGTATAGGATGCCACTAGGTACACTGAGTGTTTGCTAGTATAATGGCTTAGTTATAATGAGTTGGAGTGTGCAACGCAGGCAGATGCGCTCTGCAAATGTCTTGGCACTAGTGGGACTATAGCAAAGTCCAATAGCCACGTATAGGATGCCACTAGGTACACTGAGTGTTTGCTAGTATAATGGCTTAGTTATAATGAGTTGGAGTGTGCAACGCAGGCAGATGCGCTCTGCAAATGTCTTGGCACTAGTGGGACTATAGCAAAGTCCAATAGCCACGTATAGGATGCCACTAGGTACACTGAGTGTTTGCTAGTATAATGGCTTAGTTATAATGAGTTGGAGTGTGCAACGCAGGCAGATGCGCTCTGCAAATGTCTTGGCACTAGTGGGACTATAGCAAAGTCCAATAGCCACGTATAGGATGCCACTAGGTACACTGAGTGTTTGCTAGTATAATGGCTTAGTTATAATGAGTTGGAGTGTGCAACGCAGGCAGATGCGCTCTGCAAATGTCTTGGCACTAGTGAGACTATAGCAAAGTCCAATAGCCACGTATAGGATGCCACTAGGTACACTGAGTGTTTGCTAGTATAATGGCTTAGTTATAATGAGTTGGAGTGTGCAACGCAGGCAGAAGCGCTCTGCAAATGTCTTGGCACTAGTGGGACTATAGCAAAGTCCAATAGCCACGTATAGGATGCCACTAGGTACACTGAGTGTTTGCTAGTATAATGGCTTAGTTATAATGAGTTGGAGTGTGCAACGCAGGCAGATGCGCTCTGCAAATGTCTTGGCACTAGTGGGACTATAGCAAAGTCCAATAGCCACGTATAGGATGCCACTAGGTACACTGAGTGTTTGCTAGTATAATGGCTTAGTTATAATGAGTTGGAGTGTGCAACGCAGGCAGATGCGCTCTGCAAATGTCTTGGCACTAGTGGGACTATAGCAAAGTCCAATAGCCACGTATAGGATGCCACTAGGTACACTGAGTGTTTGCTAGTATAATAACTTAGTTATAATTAGTTGGAGTGTGCAACGCAGGCAGATGCGCTCTGCAAATGTCTTGGCACTAGTGGGACTATAGCAAAGTCCAATAGCCACGTATAGGATGCCACTAGGTACACTGAGTGTTTGCTAGTATAATGGCTTAGTTATAATTAGTTGGAGTGTGCAACGCAGGCAGATGCGCTCTGCAAATGTCTTGGCACTAGTGGGACTATAGCAAAGTCCAATAGCCACGTATAGGATGCCACTAGGTACACTGAGTGTTTGCTAGTATAATGGCTTAGTTATAATGAGTTGGAGTGTGCAACGCAGGCAGATGCGCTCTGCAAATGTCTTGGCACTAGTGGGACTATAGCAAAGTCCAATAGCCACGTATAGGATGCCACTAGGTACACTGAGTGTTTGCTAGTATAATGGCTTAGTTATAATGAGTTGGAGTGTGCAACGCAGGCAGATGCGCTCTGCAAATGTCTTGGCACTAGTGGGACTATAGCAAAGTCCAATAGCCACGTATAGGATGCCACTAGGTACACTGAGTGTTTGCTAGTATAATGGCTTAGTTATAATGAGTTGGAGTGTGCAACGCAGGCAGATGCGCTCTGCAAATGTCTTGGCACTAGTGGGACTATAGCAAAGTCCAATAGCCACGTATAGGATGCCACTAGGTACACTGAGTGTTTGCTAGTATAATGGCTTAGTTATAATGAGTTGGAGTGTGCAACGCAGGCAGATGCGCTCTGCAAATGTCTTGGCACTAGTGGGACTATAGCAAAGTCCAATAGCCACGTATAGGATGCCACTAGGTACACTGAGTGTTTGCTAGTATAATGGCTTAGTTATAATGAGTTGGAGTGTGCAACGCAGGCAGATGCGCTCTGCAAATGTCTTGGCACTAGTGGGACTATAGCAAAGTCCAATAGCCACGTATAGGATGCCACTAGGTACACTGAGTGTTTGCTAGTATAATGGCTTAGTTATAATTAGTTGGAGTGTGCAACGCAGGCAGATGCGCTCTGCAAATGTCTTGGCACTAGTGGGACTATAGCAAAGTCCAATAGCCACGTATAGGATGCCACTAGGTACACTGAGTGTTTGCTAGTATAATGGCTTAGTTATAATTAGTTGGAGTGTGCAACGCAGGCAGATGCGCTCTGCAAATGTCTTGGCACTAGTGGGACTATAGCAAAGTCCAATAGCCACGTATAGGATGCCACTAGGTACACTGAGTGTTTGCTAGTATAATGGCTTAGTTATAATGAGTTGGAGTGTGCAACGCAGGCAGATGCGCTCTGCAAATGTCTTGGCACTAGTGGGACTATAGCAAAGTCCAATAGCCACGTATAGGATGCCACTAGGTACACTGAGTGTTTGCTAGTATAATGGCTTAGTTATAATTAGTTGGAGTGTGCAACGCAGGCAGATGCGCTCTGCAAATGTCTTGGCACTAGTGGGACTATAGCAAAGTCCAATAGCCACGTATAGGATGCCACTAGGTACACTGAGTGTTTGCTAGTATAATGGCTTAGTTATAATTAGTTGGAGTGTGCAACGCAGGCAGATGCGCTCTGCAAATGTCTTGGCACTAGTGGGACTATAGCAAAGTCCAATAGCCACGTATAGGATGCCACTAGGTACACTGAGTGTTTGCTAGTATAATGGCTTAGTTATAATTAGTTGGAGTGTGCAACGCAGGCAGATGCGCTCTGCAAATGTCTTGGCACTAGTGGGACTATAGCAAAGTCCAATAGCCACGTATAGGATGCCACTAGGTACACTGAGTGTTTGCTAGTATAATGGCTTAGTTATAATGAGTTGGAGTGTGCAACGCAGGCAGATGCGCTCTGCAAATGTCTTGGCACTAGTGGGACTATAGCAAAGTCCAATAGCCACGTATAGGATGCCACTAGGTACACTGAGTGTTTGCTAGTATAATGGCTTAGTTATAATTAGTTGGAGTGTGCAACGCAGGCAGATGCGCCTTGCAAATGTCTTGGCACTAGTGGGACTATAGCAAAGTCCAATAGCCACGTATAGGATGCCACTAGGTACACTGAGTGTTTGCTAGTATAATGGCTTAGTTATAATGAGTTGGAGTGTGCAACGCAGGCAGATGCGCTCTGCAAATGTCTTGGCACTAGTGGGACTATAGCAAAGTCCAATAGCCACGTATAGGATGCCACTAGGTACACTGAGTGTTTGCTAGTATAATGGCTTAGTTATAATTAGTTGGAGTGTGCAACGCAGGCAGATGCGCTCTGCAAATGTCTTGGCACTAGTGGGACTATAGCAAAGTCCAATAGCCATGTATAGGATGCCACTAGGTACACTGAGTGTTTGCTAGTATAATGGCTTAGTTATAATTAGTTGGAGTGTGCAGAGGACAAGAGGGTACAGTGGCAGGATTGTGGTGCTCTGGGTAGAGGAATGGAAGCCTGCCTTTCTATTCCCTCCTAATGGTGAAATGCAGGGAGGAAATCCCTGACCCTGACCTTGGCTGCACAGACGCTGGCGCTGTTTTCAGGACCTGTCACCTTAACTCTGACCCTGCCGGTACGAGCCCTTAAAAGGACTGCTATAAAGTGCTCTCCCTATGCTGTCTAACGCTGTGTATGCAGCGCATACAGCTGTATCGGCTATAGGACTCAGGAGGACGGAGCTGCGACAATGATGTCTGACAGCAAAGACGCAGAAGGCAGATAATGGCGTCCTGGAAGAAAATGTCCGGTTTTATAATGCAGGGACATGTGACATGGACATCCTATCACACATGCCGTTGCTTCTCTGGCTCAAAGTCCACTTAGCTGTGTGTGTGTCTGGGATTGGCTGACATGCTGGCCCGCCCCACAAGACGCGCACGCTTAGGGAAGGAAGACAAGAAAAAAAAAAAAAAAATTATACAAACAGCAGTGATCTGAAGGCGCTGTTCACGCACACTATACACTGAAATGTCATAATAGTGTGATTCACAGAGTGACTTACACTATTACAGCAGAAACCAAGCTAGGATTTTGCTGTTTTTTTGCTGCTAGAACCGTTCTTGAACGTTTCTAGAACTATCGAGCTTTTGCAAAAAGCTCGAGTTCTAGTTCGATCTAGAACAGGCCCCAAAATCACTCGAGCCTAGAACTGGAGAACCTCGAACCGCGAACCGCGCTCAACTCTAGTCCTAAAGACAAGAATGGTGAAAAACACAGATAGAACATGTGCATGAAAACAGACGTGAGTAGTCCTAAAGACAAGAATGGTGAAAAGCACAAATAAAACAGACGTGATTGAGGCCTCGGTAGAGTCATTGGATCTGAGATTAATGAAAAATAAATTATTAATCTAAAGATCTTGGTGTCAGAGTACAAAATACAGGGATGTTTAATCCAACAGAGGAACCGTTGGTTTAGCAAGGCATGATAGATACCAGCATCAATGGTGCCACCACCTGTTTTACCCTTCTTATAAGTATGAACAATGGTTTAGAAATGATTTTTATAGATGTGTGTGGGTGATCCCACTCGGTCTCCCAGACAATAATTCCTAACTGTACACCCTGTGTTTCGTGTAATTCTGAATTAGTCATTTCTTTTATGGTATTTGAGAAAATCTAGATTTCCCTGATTATAATGCTTCATAAAACGTTCCGTGTTCTGCTCTATACACTGCATAATGGGCTTAGCTGTGGGTAACGGATAATTATATGGCGAGTGCTGCACTGAAAAGGTGATTACATCTAATGGTGTATAGGAATAAATGCTAAATGTGGAGTGCTACACTGCAGAAATCACGGGAAAAAAAGGGCTAAGATTGACACGAAAATTATTACAGCAGTTTCCCCGTGGCATAAATTCATGTACAACAAGGAAAACATGACAGTTTGGAGACAGAGGAGGCAGAGGAGGGATGCTAGCCTGTTTGGCTGCTCTTGTGAAGCTAACGCATTTAATTAGCACAGATTAGAAGTGGGTACAGTTTTATAGGAACTGTAACATTGCCTTTCTGTAATAAAAATAGAAATAACGGTAGACCAACGCAATATATAACGCCAGGACCCATCTTCTACAGAGTGCCCTATCCCTGATTAATGGTTTCTTGCATGCTGAGCCCATCCTCTGGCGTACATCAGGTTTCAGCTGTTCTGTCAGTGATTCCAGCACATGCTGTGATATTTATGAGTTGTCCTTTTACTTGAAGGAAGATCACCTCTCCTGATGAGATTGTACAGAGATTGTCAGATTTTGTGCTTCATTCTGCGCTAATCCAGTCTGTAAATATTAGCATTGTTTTATAAACCTCACAGATATGAGGATGTATCCGCTTTCATATGTACCCAGGGGCATAACTACATTAAGCAGCTCCTTTTGGTGAACACATACTAAACATATCAGGTTAAATTTCTACAAATTTCTACTCCTCTAAAACCATGTGCACATGTTGAGTATTTGGTGAGGTTTTTTACCTCAGCATTTTTGTAACCCACAACCAGGAGTAGCACAATCAGGTCCTTTAAATAAAAGTAAATCGATTGTATAATACTTATGCTAATTCTAACAGGGGGAGGGCATAACTATGAATACCCCCCAGATATTATCTGATCCTCAGCTGCTGTCACTCAAGAAGCTGCTGATTTTATAAACTTTACTTTCTTTGATTTCAAAACGTAAACATCCGAGCTGACCACTACAGGTATGTAGAGAATCAGCCTGATAGGGCCAGTATAGCACGGGCTTTAGGTTATATATGAAAATCCTCGTGATTGGTTCCCTTTAAAGAGAGCCAACCAGCAGGATTTTCCCCTATAAAGTACAGGCAGTGCCATACTGACGCTAGGATGGTGAATCAAATCATACCTTCAGTTTAGAGATTGAATATTTGATTGAAGAAAAAAATGTTATCAAAGGTCCAGAAAGTAGTGCATTGGTCGAGTGGCGTGTGCACTTGGGCAGGACTTTGTGGGTCGGGTCTTCAGTAATGATTCCTCCCCTGACTGGTCTGCCTCCCTTCTGTTTAAGTTTCTCACCTCTTTCACCGTGATTAACACTATGCCCGGCGCGTGCGCGGTATTAATTTCAAGTTTTTCCAAACCCAAAAAATAGGTGCACCCCAATAATCCAAAGAATAATAACTAATAAAGTGCAATGTAACCAACCAATCCAACTAATGGAAAAATGTTTGTTAGGGCTTTAGGGTTCCCCTGGCTCCAGCTTATAATGGGATTTCTATCCTGGATTTACTTAGCACCTTGGATTTAACATAGGAGGCATCTATGAACTGTTATCATTTAAGTCTTAAGAACTGAGTTCCACGGCACTTGATCTTTACTAGTTATTGCTGGCCAGCTTTAATGCTTTTGAGCCATCTTTGAATTAAAATAAAAAAATGAACATGGAAAACCCTTAGAACCACACAAATTCCCAAATAAAATAAATTTACAATAGCATAATAAGAGTAAGGTTAATATTGGAACCACATGCTACCTGAAATTATATACGATATAATATGATATGATCACCTACTGTATCCTCATCTATCCCTTGTAGACTGTGAGCCCTCGCGGGCAGGGACCTCTATCCTCCTGTACCTGTCTGTGTCTTGTATTGTTTATGATTATTGTACTCCCTATTATGTATACCCCTTTCACATGTAAAGCGCCATGGAATTGATGGCGCTGTAATAATAAATAATAATAATATTTATTAGGATATAAGTGTTTGTCATATAACCCATCAAATTCTTAACAGACTACATTTTTATGCAACGTGTAAAAAAACAAATAAAAAAGACCTCAAAACAGTTCTGAAAAGCACATGTGGAAAGTAAAGCAATGCAAGAAGGTGACAGGTGCCATCTGTGACGATCTGTCACACTGGTATTTTTTTAGATTCAGAACCTCCACATTCCTGGCTTTGCAAACATGCCTGGCAGTATGGAAAGAACTGAGAAGAGATTTATGCTGGCGGCGTCACAGTTCTGGACTGTGGCCCTACTGATAAATCAGCTGGTTTCTTATACAATATAAATATATGTGGCTATAAAAGAATTACTGTATGTCATTTATATCCACAAATATCTATCTAATATATATATATATATATATATATATATATATATATATATATATATATATATATATATATATATATATATATATATATATATATTTTATTGGTCTAGTACTGTGTGCACTAGCATCATGTCAAAAAGGGACACTTGAATGACACCAGATGAGCAAAATATAATGTTTTTAGTATTTTTGTTTTGTAAACACTGCACTGTTTGATACAGTTTTAGATCCAGATTCAGATTAAACAGAATTGAGAAAGGAAGAACTTATTTCTTGCTGCTATATTAACTTCTGGCTTTGGCTCAAGACCTGTAGGACTGTTTTTCAAACAAAATTCTGGCGCAAAAATACTGTTGCTTCTAACATTCAGACATCACAAGTATATAAAAAACAGCAATAAGATGCGCCAAATTTATTATGTATGCTGAAATTTTGTGCCTAATAACTGATGCACACCAGTAATAAATCAGGCCTATTTTCCAGACACTCTTACAGTGTCTAGAATGGTACCAAAATGTTTTACTTTTCTTAAATACTACCTTTACTTATTGAATTTATAAAGATAAGAA
The DNA here is from genome assembly GCF_048569485.1 of Anomaloglossus baeobatrachus. NCBI lineage: Eukaryota > Metazoa > Chordata > Amphibia > Anura > Aromobatidae > Anomaloglossus > Anomaloglossus baeobatrachus. The sequence continues at coordinate 227,715,672 of NC_134358.1, read as the reverse complement.
GAAATACAATAACAAGGTGTCAGCTGTGACAAGATATACATAATATATATATATATATATACTAGCTGTACTACCCGGCTTCGCCTGGGTTAATGACTGTTGTTAACAAAATAGAATGTATTAACAAAAATTTATTCTGCACACAAAAAACACAAAACAAATAGATAGAAATGTAATTTTTAAAAGGGAAAACTATGCTAATAGAAGCATTTCACAACATATATTTCAACACCACAGATATTCCACACAGATTTAACTAAATTGGCCAGGTAATGTGCTCCATCTGTCTCTTTCCAGGTCAGTCTCTTTCCAGGTCAGTCTCTTTCCAGGTCTGTCTCATTCCCCGTCTGTCTCTTTCCCCATCTGTCTCTTTCCTCGTCTGTCTCTTTCCCCGTTTCCCTGTTTGTTTGTCTCTTTTTTTGTCTATCTCTTTCCAGGTCTGTCTCTTTCCAGGTCAGTCTCTTTCCAGGTCAGACTGTTTGTCTGTCTCTGTCAGTCTCTCTGTCCGTCTCTCTCTCCGTCTGTCTCTCTCCGTCCGTCTCTCTCCGTCCATCTCTCTCTGTCCGTCTCTCCGTCCGTCTCTCTGTCTGTCTGTCTCTCTGTCTGTCTGTCTCTGTCTATCCGTCTCCCCACCGACATCTTATTACCTCACATATAAGCTTCTTATACTATAAATGTCTTTTGCTCCTATAGCAACCAATCACCGCTCCTACTAATAACCTGTAGTTGCAGGCTCCATGTCCTTTGGACAGCTTGCCATGCCCTTTGGCTGTCACAACTGCCTTCAATTGGTCCAAAAGTTCAGTGTAATACCTTGCATTGATTGTGGAACTCTTTTGAAGGTAGTCCACTAGCAGCACACCCTCCTTATCCCAAAACACAGATGCCATCACCTTAGTGGCTGATTTTTGGACCATGAACTTCTTTGGACAAGGAGAGCCACTGTGCCTCTACTCTTTTGTCTGCTCCTTGTTTTCAAGGTCATACAAATAAATCCAGGTCTCCTCCATAGTGACCAGTCGATCCAGGAAGTTCTTATCAGTCTGGAAACGCTGACATATGGACCGGGAAGTTTACACTCGCTTCTCTGATCTGTTGTCAAACATTTGGGGACCCACTTTGCAGATAGCTTCCTCATGTCCAAATGTTCATGGATAATGACACAAACACGTTCATGGGAAATCCACATGATGTCTGCTATTGCTTTAGCTGAAATTCGTCGATTCTCCAGTATGAGGTTGTGCACAGCATCGACGATTTCCGGAACAACAACCACTCTTGGTCCAGGACGTTCCTCATTATTGGTACTGAAGTGGCCCGTTTTAAATTTTGCAACCCAGTTCTTAACTGTGAAATATGAAGAGCATTGATCTCCCAATGTCTACAACATATCACTTTGAAAATTATTTGCAGACTTTCCTTGCAGAAACAAGAATTTTATCACTCCTCTGCTCTCAGTTGCTGTGAATTTTGCATTAGACTCCACCATTTTGTTTTCCTGCGTGCGTAGAACACTGTTGCCGTAAGCAACAAGCACAAAATTTTGAAAACATATATTAGACACATAAGGCTTTCATGTGATGTAAGATTCCTTACCATAGAAACAAAAAAAGATCACAAAGCCAAACTTATCAGCAGCCCCTCATAGAAGAATAAAGACAAAAGGAGAAAGGCAGAAGAAGCACTAAGTGAAGAGGGTAATGAGAAGGGAGGTAAGGCGATAGGGAGAGGTGTTCAAAGTTGGGGCCCATGGAGTGAATGTCATTTTCCCCGGATAAGGGCCAGATGGTCATCTGCCAATCTAAATTCCAGCCAATAAAACCAGGTTTTGTAGAAACGATCATAAGAGTTGTTAATTGTCGAAGTTTGTTCCTACATTAACATCACCTCAAGTAAACCAGAGGGAGATTGTCTTACAATCACAATCAAATGTCTTAATTTTGAATGGCTATAGGTTTTAGAGGTATGTCATGGTAATGGATAAGGAAGAAAGCTGGGGTCAGGTAAAAATTGCGAATTGTGAGTTTACCTATCGCTTGCCGCACTTTCCACCTAAAAGGAAAGAGAAGACTGGAGGACCAGAAAATGTGTAACATATCACCCTCTTATTCCCCAGATCTTCAACACAAGGGACTAATTTCTGGAAAGATAGAATGTAGACATGTTGGAAAGCCAAATTTGTCCAGCCCCAAAATGAGACACTGTAAAGTAACCCCTATTTAGCCAGGCACGAAAGATTTTGTCCACTAACCCCGGGGGTAAGAGTGGATTACCAAAAATATGGAACACTAGCTGTACTACCCGGCTTCGCCCGGGTTAATAACTGCTGCCCGGGATAGTAACTGTATCTCTGTTTTTCTCCCATTCTCTGTCTGTCTCCCCCTCTGTATATCTCTCTCTGTCTCTCTCTCTCTATATCTCTTTGTCTGTCTGTCTCTTTCCCTGTCTGTCTCTGACTATCTCTGTCTCTTTCTCCGTCTGTCTCAATCTCTTACCCTGTCTGTCTCTGTCTCTGTCACTTTCCCTGTCTGTCTCTTTCCCTCTGTTACTTTCCCTGTGTCTGTCTCTTTTTCTGTCTCTTTACCTGTCTTTGTCTGTCTCTTACCCTGTCTGTCTCTTTTCCTCTCTTTCCCTGTCTGTCTCATTCCCTGTCAGTCTGTTTCTTTGTCTGTGTCTGCTTCTTTACCTGTCTGTGTCTTGTCTCTTAACCTGTCTCTCTTTCCCTCTCTTTCCCTGTCAGTCTGTCACTTTGTCTGTGTCTGTCTCTTTGTGTCTGTCTCTTACTCTGTCTATGTCTGTTTCTTACCCTGTCTGTGTCTGTCTCTTTCCCTGGCTGCATTGTGACACGCCAACATTCCATTTAAGGGCGTGGCTGCGCATTCTTCTGATGTTCTGGCTGCACTGTGGCTCCAAGCTCCATTCGCTTTAATGGAGGCAGGTTTTTTGGCGAATAACTGTAAAGAGCGGGGTTAAAATTTCCCCTCGAAACATAGCCTATGACGCTCTCGGGGTCCAGAATTGTGAGTGTGCAAAAAAAAAAGAGACAGACACAGACAGGGTAAGAAACAGACATAGACAAGGTAAGAGACAGACACAGAGAGATAGACACAGACAAAGATACAGACTGACAGGGAAAGAGAGGGAAAGAGACAGACAGGGAAAGTGACAGACAGGGAAAGTGACAGACAGGGAAAGTGACAGAGATAGATAGACATGGAAAGAGATAGACAGACAGGGAAAGAGATAGATAGACAGACAGGGAAAGATATTGAGACAGACAGGGAAAGAGACAGACAGACAAAGAGATAGAGAGAGAGACAGAGATATATACAGAGGGGGAGACAGACAGAGAATGGGAGAGAAACAGAGAGACAGTTACTATCCCGGGCAGCGCCGGGTGCTGTGTTGTGAGGCGAAATTTTAACCCCGCGCGTTCCAATTTACCAATCAATTTTGCCCCTATCTACGTAATGGGGAAAAAGTGAAACGAAAAGTGTTGGTGGCAAATTGACAGCTGCCAGATGTGAACAAGGGGGACTTAAAGAATGAGAGCGATAGCGCCAAAGAGTATATACTGTACAGTTGATAAGGTGGGGCCCTGACATGGGATACTCACCACACTTGGGGATATGAACACGCACACAAAATGCGCCACACACTACCATGTGCTTGAACACATATACCACCCTCAGCACACATCTCACCACACATACACCAACCTCACCACATAATCACCCTAAACACACGCAAGTCTGGTATTATCCTTCAAAAATAAAAATCTGATTAATAAGCAGCCAAACTACAAGAACAACAAATGTACCATATAGGAAATACGGCAGCTGTCAGTCACATGACCTGTCTATATGTGTATGTGTGAGCTAATATATACTGTCAGTGGAAGGGCTTTCTGTTGCCTGGAGATTTATCAGGTTGCCAATAGCAACCAATCACAGCTTAGCTTCTATTTTGCTACAGTTAATTAATCTGAGCTCTGATTGGTTAATATAGGCAACAATTTAATATTTACATTTCTATCTATTTGTTTTGTGGTTTGTGTGCAGAATAAATTTTTTGTTAATACATTCTATTTTGTTAACAGCAGTTATTAACCCAGGCGAAGCCGGGTAGTACAGCTAGTTCCATATAAAGGCGTGGCTGCGCATTCTTCTCAAGTTCTGGCTGCACTGTGGCTCCCAGCTCCATTCGCTTTAATGGAGGCAGGTTTTTTGGTGAATAACTGTAAAAAGCGAGGTTAAAAATTCTCCTCAAAACATAGCCTATGACGCTCTCGGGGTCCAGAAGTGTGAGTGTGCAAAGTTTTGTGGCTGTAGCTGCGACGGTACAGATGCCAATCCCAGACATACACACACACACATACATACACACATATACACAGACACACAGACACACAGACACACACACACACACATTCAGCTTTATATATTAGATAGAAGACAATAGCTGTAAGATATGAAAACAGACTGTGAGAAGAGTACAGCAAGCAAGAGTATCCCCAATCGGGGGATGAGTTTTAAGGTCTTTCATCAAGGACAAGTGCAGCCAAGCAATAGCCATCAAAGGTACATTTGAAAATCTTTCCTCGATCCCGACCCAGGCTTTCGCTCTACCATTTCTACACTAATCCAGGAGTTTAGAAAAGTGGGAGGCTATATAATAAGATTTGAAATCAGGCAAGGCTATGCCCCTTGAGGACTTAGAATAATACAATATGGTTCTGCTGATATGAAGGGGTTTACCACATCATATGAATTTGGTTTAAACCTAAACAAACTCCTGAAGGACGAGGGAACCCTAATTTGAAGAGCTTGAATGACATACAGAATCCATGGTAGGATGTTCATATTAAAGATGGCGCTTCTACCAAACCATGTAAAAGAATGCTGTTAGGGCCAGATGGACGGGCAGACCCGGGAGGTGGATCCACTGGGCCGAACTCCCCGATCAGGGAAAGGAGTCCGGTAGCCGGAGCACTTTAGGTAGCAGGACAGTCCGTGCACTGGAACACAATGGAGAAGTCCCTGGGACCACGAGGTCACTGATGGTGGTCCGGGTGACGGAGCTCAGGTTCGGAAGCCGTGATGATGTCTGGCGGGGTCCGGAACCGTTGGAGCGAGATGACGGGTCACCGCAGGGAACCGAGATGGTACGGACTGTCAGGATGGCAGATGGGCAGCGTTCGGGGTTCGAGATACAGCAGGACCGGATGGCGATGCAGGATCGGCTCTAGAAGACAGAGAGGTAAGTATCTCACAGAACACAAGGAGACCTGACTCCTAGCTTGGGAAAACACGAAGAACAGGCCCCGCTCCCTTGGACATTAACCCCCTTTATACCCTGTACCTGTATGCATCATTTCCTGTCAGTGGACACTGGCCCTTTAAGAAAGGGTCAGTGACCGCGCGCGCGCCCTAATGCGCATGCGCGCGGCCCGGGTGCCAGAAGCCAGGGCAGGAAGCTGAGAGGAGGACGCAGCAGAGCCGGCCAGGGACTGGGAAGCCGACGGGCGCCGGGAGCGGGAACCCGGAGGCTTGGGAAGCGTGGGCACTGGAGGCTGGAGAGCGGGGAGCGTGGCAGGTGAGCCGGGGAGCGGAGCAGAGGACCCGGGGAGCGGAGCAGAGGACCCGGGGAGCGGAGCAGAGGACCCGGGGAGCGTGACAGTACCCCCCCCCACGCCCCCCTCCCCGCAACCGGGACAGGAAGGCACGGATCAGAGGAGTGCCCACATTCTCCCTGGGCTCCCAGGACCTATCCTCAGGACCATACCCTTCCCAGTCCACCAGGAAGAACTGTCGACCTCGTACGGTCTTCATGGCCACGATATCCCTTACCGCATAGATGTCGTCCTCAGCAATAGGAGGAGGAGCCGGACTGGCGGCAGCGGAGAAGGGACCAAGGACAACCGGCTTGAGCAGAGACACGTGGAAGGAGTTGGGTATCCTCATCGTGGCCGGGAGCTGTAGTTTGTAGGAGACCTCATTGATCTTGCCGAGGACTTTAAACGGTCCGATGTAGCGAGGCCCCAGCTTGTAGGATGGTATCTTCAGTCGGATGTATTTGGAAGCAAGCCAGACGAGATCTCCCGGAGAGAAACATGGAGGATCCAGACGTCTCTTGTCCACGTGCCTCTTCATCCGCAGGGATGCACGTGCAAGGGAGGCCTTAACTGAGTCCCAAATGGTTGTAAAGCCACGGAGTACTGCATCAGCAGCAGGGATGTCCGAGGAAGAGGATACAGGCAATGGGACAGACGGCTGAAGTCCGTAGACGACATGGAAGGGAGAACTGGAGGAGGACTCACTGACGTGGTGATTATGGGAGAATTCAGCCCAAGGAAGAAGCGTGGACCAATCGTCATGATGGGCGTTGACGTAGTGACGTAAGAAAGAGGTCAATATCTGATTGACCCGTTCCACTTGGCCGTTCGACTGAGGATGGTAGGCCGAAGAAAAGTCCAGAGTCACTCCCAGATGTTTACAGAGAGCCCTCCAGAAGCGGGAGGTGAACTGAGTTCCTCTGTCGGACACTATGTGTGATGGAAAGCCATGCAAGCGGAAGATGTGATGTATATAGGCGTCCGCGAGTTCCTGGGCAGAGGGCAGTCCAGCCATAGGAACGAAATGGGCCATTTTAGAGAACCGATCCACCACGACCCATATGACTGTGTGTCCGGAGGACAATGGCAAGTCCGTAATAAAGTCCATCGCTATGTGTTGCCAGGGAACTGAGGGTATGGGCAGAGGCAGAAGACGGCCATATGGCAGGTGTTTGGGAGTCTTGTTCCTGGCACAGGAGGAGCAGGCAGAGACAAAAGAGGCGACGTCCGTGCGAAGAGATGGCCACCAGTAATGACGTGCAATCGCACTCCATGTTCTCTTCTGACCTGCATGACCGGCTGTTTTCGAGGCATGGCCCCAGTGTAACACTTTTTGCCTGTCAGTCTCAGAGACATAGGTCTTCCCAGGCGGTATCTGGGCCAGGGTGACAGGAGCCACCGGAATGATCTTACTAGGGCAGATGATGGGTTGGGATGTCTCTTCCTCCTGCTCCATGGGCATGAAAGACCTAGACAAGGCATCAGCGCGTACATTCTTGTTCGCGGGTCGGAAATGGAGCTGGAAGTCGAACCGGGCAAAGAACAAGGACCACCTGGCTTGCCGTGGGTTCAGTCGCTGAGCCGTCCGCAGGTATTCCAGGTTTTTGTGGTCCGTGTAAATAATGACAGGGTACACTGCTCCTTCCAGGAGATATCGCCATTCCTCCAGAGCCAGCTTGACTGCCAATAGCTCTCTGTCACCGATGGTGTAGTTGCGTTCAGGCGCTGAGAAGCTCTTGGAGAAGAAACCGCAAGTCACCATCCTCCCGGAGGAGGTTTTCTGCATGAGCACTGCTCCGGCACCCGAGGAGGAGGCATCCACCTCCAAGGTGAACTGGCGGTTTAACTCTGGACGGTGGAGTACAGGAGAGGAGGCAAAGGCTCGCTTTAGAGAGCCAAACGCGGCGTCGGCCGCAGGTGACCAGTCCTTTGGATTAGCCCCCTTCTTGGTCAAGGCGGAAAGAGGAGCAGTCAGAGCCGAGAAGTGAGGAATAAACTGGCGGTAATAGTTGGCGAATCCCAGAAAGCGTTGGATTGCCTTCAGTCCAGAAGGAGGAGGCCAGTTGAGAACGGAAGAGACCTTCTTTGGATCCATCTGCAGTCCGGTATCGGTGATGAGGTAACCCAGGAAGGGGAGAGAAGACTGTTCGAAGATGCACTTCTCGTACTTGGCGTACAGACGATTCTCTCTCAGTCTTTGTAGAACCAGTTGCACGTTCTCTCGGTGAGTCTGGAGGTCCGGAGAGAAGACAAGGATGTCATCCAGATATACCACCACACAAACGTAGAGAAGGTCCCGGAACACATCGTTCACTAATTCTTGGAAGACTGCTGGTGCGTAACACAGGCCGAAGGGCATCACGCAGTATTCATAGTGCCCATCGCAAGTGTTGAACGTGGTCTTCCATTCATCCCCTGAGCGGATACGGGCCAGGTTGTAGGCACCCCGAAGATCCAACTTGGTGAACACACGAGCTCCTCTGAGCCGATCAAACAATTCGGGGATGAGCGGCAGGGGGTACTTGTTTTTTACGGTGATTAGGTTCAATCCCCGGTAGTCTATACATGGGCGTAGGTCACCCTCTTTCTTCTTTACGAAGAAGAAGCCTGCTCCAGCAGGAGAGGAAGATCTCCGAATGAATCCCTTAGCCAGGCTCTCTGTGATGTACGTAGACATGGCCCTTGTTTTGGCTGGAGACAGTGGATATATCCGTCCTCGAGGTGGTGTAGTTCCCGGAAGCAGGTCAATGGCACAATCGTAAGGACGATGTGGCGGAAGTACCTCTGACTCCTTCTTATCAAAGACGTCCACGAAGGACCAATAGGCTGAGGGCAGTCCCGGTAGGGACTCGGGAACCGTAGGTCGCCGGATAGGTTGTATGGTCTTCAGACAGTTCTCATGGCAAGAAGACCCCCATCGAGTGATACCGCCAGTACCCCAGCTGACTGAAGGCTCGTGTGTCCGCAACCAAGGAAGGCCCAGCAGGATTTGATGTGACATATGTGGGAGGACGTAGAGAGCGATGTTCTCGGTGTGCAGAGCACCGATACGCAGTTCAAGCGGCTTGGTGATCCAGGAGATGGTGTCAGAGAGGGGTCTCCCATCCACAGAGGCAATCACAAGAGGTTTGGCGAGTGGAGTAACAGGCACCTGGTACTTGTCCACCGTGGCCTGCTGGATGAAATTGCCTGCTGCCCCAGAATCGAGGTACGCCTCCGCCGTAAACCGCGTCTCTCCCGTTGTCACTTGCACAGTCCATGTAACTGGGTCTGAGAGAGTCCCAGCACCTAGGGTGGCCTCTCCTACCAACCCTAGGCTTTGGAGTTTCCCGGCCTCTCTGGACAGGAGCATAGCAGGTGTGTGCCCTCTCCGCAGTAGAAGCAGAGACCCTTGGCGAGCCGCTCTGCTCGGCGTTGTTCAGACTGTCGCACACGGTCGATCTGCATGGGCTCATGGACGGAGACACCAGAGGCCGTTGACTGAAGTACGGCGGGCTTCTGTGGAGGAGAGGAATGCCTTACCGGACGTCTCTCACGGGACACCTCTTTGGACCGCTCCTGAAAGCGTATGTCCACTCGAGTCGCTAGGGTAATCAGGGCATCCAGGGTGGACGGTACGTCACGTCCAGCCAGCTCATCTTTGATTCGACCCGAGAGTCCTTCCCAGAAGGCGGCGGTTAGGGCCTCGTTATTCCACCCGAGTTCTGAAGCCAAGGTGCGGAAACGGATGGCGTATTGACCCACCGTCAGAGTCCCCTGACGTAACCGGAGAAGAGATGAGGCAGACGCGGAGGCGCGTCCGGGTTCGTCAAAGGTGCTGCGAAAGGCCTGCAGGAACTCCTGGAGGTTCTTGGTCATAGGGTCCTCCTTCTCCCACAAAGGGTTCATCCACGCCAGTGCCTCGCCCTCTAGGTGAGACATGATGAAGGCGACCTTGGCTTGGTCGGAGGCAAACAAATGTGGCAGCTGCGTGAAATGGAGGGAGCATTGGTTTATAAACCCCCTGCAGGTCTTGGGATCTCCGGCGTACCGGGGTGGTGAGGCCAAACGCAGTCTGGAAGCATCCGAGGAGGCTGCCACGGGAGCGGGGGCCGTGGATTGACTAGTGGAGACCCGAGGCACTGAAGATGTGACCGAGGCTTGTAGCGTGTTCAAGCGGGCGTCCACGGAGGTCATAAAGTTCAGCATGCGGGTCTGGACTTCACGCTGGCGTTGGAGTTCCTCATGCAAGGCCGCTAGTGCTTCGGCGGGATCCATGGCCTGTTCTTACTGTTAGGGCCAGATGGACGGGCAGACCCTTGAGGTGGATCCACTGGGCCGAACTCCCCGATGAGGGAAAGGAGTCCGGTAGCCGGAGCACTTTAGGTAGCAGGACAGTCCGTGCACTGGAACACAATGGAGAAGTCCCTGGGACCACGAGGTCACTGATGGTGGTCCGGGTGACGGAGCTCAGGTTCGGAAGCCGTGATGATGTCTGGCGGGGTCCGGAACCGTTGGAGCGAGATGACGGGTCACCGCAGGGAACCGAGATGGTACGGACTGTCAGGATGGCAGATGGGCAGCGTTCGGGGTTCGAGATACAGCAGGACCGGATGGCGATGCAGGATCGGCTCTAGAAGACAGAGAGGTAAGTATCTCACAGAACACAAGGAGACCTGACTCCTAGCTTGGGAAAACACGAAGAACAGGCCCCGCTCCCTTGGACATTAACCCCCTTTATACCCTGTACCTGTATGCATCATTTCCTGTCAGTGGACACTGGCCCTTTAAGAAAGGGTCAGTGACCGCGCGCGCGCCCTAATGCGCATGCGCGCGGCCCGGGTGCCAGAAGCCAGGGCAGGAAGCTGAGAGGAGGACGCAGCAGAGCCGGCCAGGGACTGGGAAGCCGACGGGCGCCGGGAGCGGGAACCCGGAGGCTTGGGAAGCGTGGGCACTGGAGGCTGGAGAGCGAGGAGCGTGGCAGGTGAGCCGGGGAGCGGAGCAGAGGACCCGGGGAGCGGAGCAGAGGACCCGGGGAGCGGAGCAGAGGACCCGGGGAGCGTGACAAATGCCTCATCAATATGTCAAGCCTATGTCTCTTGGTAATAGTATCCTTAAATTTTTTATAGCTGAATTAGCCCATATAAAGCTGAAGGCAGCTTTCAGAGGCACTAAAATAGAGGGAGAAGTGTTCATGTTCAGAGGCTCTGATTTGGAAGAGTTGATTTTAAAATTAGATAGGCCATTGTATTTGCCATAAAGTTTGGGAGTGAAATGGCTGAAATTATTAATGAAAAGCAGGTCGTCTGCATAGATCACAATCTTGTAAGGAGACCCGTGAATACAAGGGCCTTTAATGTTCCTGTTGGACCGGACCCTTCTGAAGAAAGGCTCCAATGTAAGTATAAAAATGAAAGGAGATAACGGGCACCATTGATTTGTGCCATTGCATATAGCAAACTCCTGAGACAAAACCCATTTACCTTTAATATGGCAGTCTGCTTAGTGCAGAGGGCAGATATCCAAAGTAGCATGTTTGATTTTAGGCCTATACCATAGAGTGTCTCCTTCATAAAGGTCCACTTTACCTTATCAAAAATATTTTCTGCATCATTAGTTAAAAACATAAATGCCTTCGTAGTTTTATCTCTAGCCTCTCTACCTCTCATGAAACCAGTCTCATCAGGGGGGATAATATCCGTTAAAAGCAGGGACAATCCGGACACAAGCATTTTTGCAAATAGCTTAATATTCACATTGAGGAGTGAGATAGTCCTATGACGTGCACATTAGGATGGGTCTTTCCCTTCCTTATGAATGACTGATATAAGAACTCATAAGGAATCCCCTGTGAAAGAGGAGCCATTAGATATCGCATTGAACCTGTAAATCAGATTGAGAGAAAGATATTCCAACAACTGTTTATAATAGTGTAAGAAGAATCCGTCCAGGTCAGGGGATTTCCTTGATTTGGACTCTCTTATGGCTGTCCGTAATTTTCCTTTAATAAAGGCTAGCTGAAGAGAATCTGTGCATCAGACAAGGTTGGTAGGCCAGACTTTTTTTTATGTACCTTCGAATGTGTGACAAGTCTGCATTTTAGTTAAATCCACAGAGCACAGGGAGAGGTAGAAGTTTTTAAAAATATCAGCAATCTTTGATAGAAAACGTTTGCGTCATCGTAACTGGTCCATGATAAAAGGGATATAGATGTTAGAGCTTTGTATCCAAAGGGCCCTAACTGATGACTTGCCACCTTTATTGCCATGTTCATAGTAATGGTGACAACATTTAGATATATCAGTTTTTGCCTTATTTAGGAGTAGAGACCGATGCAACTCACATTTATCTATCAGTGACTTCCTTATATCAACGTTTTTGTGATCTATCCAGGTCGCCAATCTCCCCCAGCAGACAAGCAATCTCCTGAGTGCATTCACATTTCATATGAGACCCATGCTTAATAAGAACTCCCCTGACCACGCACTTGTGTGCCTCCCACATGATACAAACTTCTGTTTCCTCAATACAGTTAACAGCAAAGTATGTGTCAAGAAATTTTTGTAGGTCTAACTTCACTACGGGGTCATCGAAAATGACATGTTCAAGCGCCAGTAGCATTGCTTCATTCTAAAGACAGGTAAAGCAATGAAGACACTACCCAATGTGTGGTCTGAGAAAAGATACTGTCAATATTGGCTCTTTGGAATAGAGCAATGTCTTGATGTTTTATTTAAAAAAAATAGTAAATTCTTGTACAAACATCATGAGAGTTAGGCTGGGGTCACACATAGCGACGCACCAACGATCCCACCAGCGTTCCGACCTGGTAGGGATCGTTGATGCGTCGCTGGTGAGCTGTCAATCAGGCAGATCTCACCAACGACCAGCCACCAGCGACTCGTGTAACAATGCTGCGCTTGGTAACCAGGGTAAATATCGGGTAACTAAGCAAAGCGCTTTGCTTGGTTACCCGATATTTACCCTGGTTACCAGCGTACACCGCTTACAGGCTGCCCGCACTGGCTCCCTGTATACGTAGCTAGGGTACACATCGGGTAACTAAGCAAAGCGCTTTGCTTAGTTACCCGATATTTACCCTGAGTACGTGTGCAGGGAGCCAGCGCTGGCAACCTGTAAGCAGCATTCGCTGGTAACCAGGGTAAATATTGGGTAACCAAGCAAAGTGCTTTGCTTAGTTACCCGATATTTACCCTGGTTACCAGCGTACGCTGCTTACACAGAGTCGGTGCTCGTTGGTCTCCCGCAGTCAAACACGCCGATGCGTGTTGCACAGCGAGAGACTAACGAGCAAAAAATGAACCAGAACAGTGTGTAACGATCAGCGATTTCACGGCAGGGGCCAGGTCGCTGCTGGATGTCACACACAGCGAGATCACTGATGAGGTCACCTTTACGTCACAAAACCTGTGACTCAGCAGCGATCTCGCTAGCAATCTCGCTATGTGTGAAGTACCCCTTAGAAGGAAAAACCCCTGTCTGCCAGGTGTAGCAGGCATCATGTGTCAATCAACTGATGGTCCTGCAGACATGTTTATATAATTTTTGTATGGGGCGAGAAAGGGAATAAACTCCCTTTGCAGTTGTCCATAGAAAGGTCAAACGTGACCTTGTTGGATGCAATGAGACCCTTGAACATCAGCAAATGTCCTTCTCCAGAAGTGTGAGACTCAGAAAACTCTCAGGGTGCCAAGCATGAAATACCTATGCAGGAACCTCTGGATTTTAAGCCAGGTGGAGGGCTATGATAAGCCGTAAGGGAAACCTCTAATTAGAAATTTTATAAGGTTTATTTTGGTAGAAATAGGTTTGTGGAAACCTAGTGTGGTGCACAGTAGAGTCCGATGGTGGTTATAGTTGTGGTTGTTGTTGATCTTTAATTATAAAACAACTACACTTTGGTAATAAACAGGGTTTTTTTTACTGGAGACAACAGGTTGAATAACTTTTTACACGTAGCGATAGCTTGTCGGTGTTAGCCACACTTACAGTTGAAGATTCCCATACTTTACAGTCAGACCTCTGAGGGAAAACTGTCCTTATTTTTGGGTGGAGTTGTACTTCACCTCTATGGCAAATTATCCTTCTGGCTATGCGTTAGAAATCTTCTCAAAATGGAGGATGTCAACTCCCTCTTTTTCCTCCCACCTGCCGTCTCCCAACTGACTCCACTCTCCTCTGTTTAGCCGGAGTTAGCTCTTCCCACTCACATGTGACTCATACCACTGCAGTCATTGGCTGACTGTGTGTCGCCCAGGGTTATGGGGTACTCGGTCCTGGGCGGTGTATGTCTGGGGAATGTCACTTTGGTGGCTGTTGCCCGGTTCCGTGCCCTGGGCCCTTTTTGTAAACGGGAAGTATTTACAGGGGATTAGATTAGTGTTTACATGACGCCACTTGCAGTGTTGCAGCTATGTAGACGGAGCCTCTGCTGCACAATGTCCACTACTGGGGCTGGTGTTAATGGCAGCCTGGTTGTTAGACCCTCCGCAAGCAGGGCCGGGCCCCAGAGAGTAGGTGATGTGACGGGTGTCGGAAGAAGGTAGTCCACGCAAGGGGTTCAGTGCAACTGGTTCTTTACTCACATTCTGGTGGTAACTCGCCGGCTGGTTTCACCTTCAGGTCCCCTTTCTCCCAATACCAATTTAGTAATCTGGTGCCTTCTTCCCCAGCACCTGTCTCTGGTTGGTGGGTCCACGTGGCGTAGAGCAACTGGGGGTCCCCGTCCGGTGGTTTTCCCACTGCAGTTTGTATGACGGTAGCGTGAACCCTGTGGGGTTGGAGTCTCTGGTCCTGTCTCCAGTTCTCCCTTTTCTACTGAGTCTCGGATTTTTAAGGTTAGCAACGTCCTTGATGGTCCCCTTGCTGTGCAGGTGTTAAGAGGCCTGCCTGGAGCTTCTGCCTGTCCTAGGGTCCTGTACCCCGTTGGTGCGTAGTTCCGGGAGTACTCTACTGGCAACTACCCTCCTGGGCACCAGGTTACTGCTCACTCCAAGTCAGTGCATCTGCTCCTGTGCACCTTCACCGTCTCACCCCTCTGGCTGACTGTCCACCGTCTTCCCCTCCCACCTGGTCAACTAGTGGACTGGACTGGCTCCACCTCTAGGCGGCCATCCATTGGTCCGACCCTAGCTTTGCACCATTGAATGGGAGATATTTGGGGAAAACTGGGATTTTGTGAAGTGTTTGTGTGTGACTGGCACTGGTCTTCCGGGGCCCTAGGGGCTAGGCCCTGCATCCTGATGAGGATGCAGAACCTTGTAGCTCCCTGATGACTTCAGGGGCGCTACAACTGCACTGGGGAGGTTTAACCCTCAGAGTGCTGCCTGTCAGCAGGTTTTCACAATATGCTACAGTGTACAATATTCATAGAAAATTACAACATTTATATGAAACACTCTATGCGTCTGGTATCCCATGGAGATGGCCATTTTGTGGGATACCACATGTCTCTCCTCTTTAAGAGTTTTGCCCATGACACATACACATCTGAATAATAGAAAGGAGCAACATGCATACAAATACATTCCTTCAATGAATACTGTTGCTTAAATTATTCTTGGTTTCTTGAAGACCTGGAAAAACACATAAAAATACACAACATCTGCATGCAATGTAAAACAGCATGTAACAATAATAAAGGAATCTTTTTTTTTGAGGAAGATCCTTGTAGGAACAACCCGCACTAGGTGGGGAATAGGATCACAGCTAGCCCGCTATAACTTCTTTGCTTCGAATTGTGAGACTTTTGGTTCGATCTGCAACTTGACCACGAAGCTCTTCAGTAGGGTCTTGTACCTGCTCGGAAGTGCACTGAACAATGACAGGTTTGGCACAGGCAGATACAGCATGTTCTTGATCATTCACACCTTTATATGCATCCTTTGGACTTAATACTTTTATGGCAGTCTCTTTAAAATCCCAAAAATTACTCTCATGATGTTGTAGTGCCAGCATTTTCAACTGTAACTTGGTAGGCTCAGACATAACACCCTCAATAAATTGTTCATTTAAAATTTGGTGAGCATTAATAGCTTCAGAGGGATCAGCCTGCTTAAGGATATGCCAAGCTTCCTGTAAACTGAGGGCAAAATCTCTTAAAGATTCATGCAACTGCCGCCTTTTTCCTAATAATCGCATATTTAACTCTGACAGGGTTCTTGTTTCAAATTTATCTCTTAACCTATCTAGTATCTGTTCAGCAGTCCCCTTTACACTACAAGGCCAAGATTTAACTTTCCTTAGTGCAGGTGTCCTTAGGTGACCAATCAGTAACTCAACTTTTTGTTTCGGGCTCACTGGGTATAATGTGAACATTGCCGGCATTTTCTCTTTAAAATTGGTTAATGTGTGGGGTTCTCCACTATAGCTCGGGAGCCAGGGTGCCCTAATGTTGTAACGCATTGTTAATGGCATAGCTTGAGCCACAGACGTTGATGGGCTGCAGCTCGTCACTTCACCTTCCTCTCCTGAAGACATGTTAGCAACACTGTATGTGTAATAAAACATAACTCACAAAAAGAGCCATAAGGTATGAGCATCAAGCCTACCAATTTTGGGTAGGGAAGGTGCCAGCACTACTCATTGTACAATTAATAAACAGGAGGAGGAGAGTAAAGTGCAATTATAATATTTTATTTGAATACACAACAAGAAAAGGATAAAAAATGGTACACTACCAAAAACTTGTTTAGGGATACAAACATATTAGACCCAAGGAGATTCATGATAGCCCATCTAATTATATCTAAATTATTCAATGTAAGAATCAGAGTTAAGTAAGGGCAAACCAGTAAAAAAGGTTCTAATAAGGGCGGTAACAATGTATCAAAAAGGGGACCATCAAACACTTCTAATCCTTACATCAAACCATGGTTCCCCACCATGTATTGGTGGGAAATCAGGGTGATCATGCTGAGAGCACCAAGGAAAAAAGGGGGATGTTAGTGCTAATCTAGTAAGACTAGCACCACGTATAAATACATCCACAATGTGCAAGGTAGAGAAGTTTCCTTACCTAAAGTGCCAAAGTGCAATATCAATAAAAAATCGCGGTGCTGGCCAGCAACCAAAGGACGTAGTCTCAGATAGTCCCAGATAGAAAAAAGGTATCCCTAAAAATGGCCAAAGGTCTCCATTACACTGTATGTGTAATGCAGTAGTTCTTCTTCCTTCCCGGCAGGTGCCTGCCTCTCCCCTCTTTATCGGGGTGCAGCAGAGGAAATTTTAGCTAAAGAGAAAAGTATGTTAAGCGGGCTTTACACGCTACGATTTCGCTACAGCGATCTCGTTGGGGTCGCGGAATTTGTGACGCACATCCGGCCGCTGTAGCGATATCATTGTGTGTGACTCCTAGGAGCGATTTTGGATCGTTGCAAAAACGTCCAAAATCGCTCCTTGTTGACATGGGGGTCCATTTCCAATTATCGCTGCTGTCGCTGGGGCGAAGTTGTTCCTCGTCCCTGTGGCAGTACACATCGCTACATGTGACACCGCAGGAACGAGGAACATCTCTTTACCTGCCGCCGGCCACAATGCAGAAGGAAGGATTTGTTCCGCTCATCTCCGCCCCTCCGCTTTCATTGGGCGGCCACTTAGTGACGTCACTGTGATGTCGAACGGACCGCCCCCTTAGAAACAAGGCGGTACGCCGGTCACAGCAACGACGCAGAGCAGGTAAGTACATGTGACGGGGGTGCGCGATTTTGTGCGCGACGAGCAGCAATATGCCCCTCTCGCAAAAACGATGGGGGCGGGTCTCATGCTAGCGATATCAGGACCGATATCGTAGCGTGTAAAGCCACCCTTACTTTTCCTAATAAGGTATGTGTACAGTCTCTGAGTGCAACAACAGCTGTGGCGCAGTATAAATTCTTTAAGGCAGTAAATACTGACACTTTCTGAGGTAATTTTCTCATCAATTTCCTTCCATATCAACAGCATGACATTACACTCTCTTCGGTGCATATAAGGCACAGAGGTAACATCCTGTTCATGACAACAAAATTGTGGAAACTTCGTGTGGTGCACAGTAGAGTCCGATGATGGTGATAGTTATGGTTGTTGTTAATCTTTAATCATAAAACAACTCCGCTTTGTTTTTTTGTACTGGGGACAACAGGTTGAATAACTATTTACATGTAGCGATAGTTGGTCATTGTTTTCCACACTTACAGACAGTCAGACCTCTAGGGAAAACTTTCTTTATTTTTGGGTGGAGTTGTACTTCACCTCTATGGCAAATTATCCTTCTAGCGATGCGTAAGAAATCCTCTCAAAATGGAAGACGCCAACTCCCTCTAGTTCCGCTCAACTGCTGTCTCCCAACTGACTCCACTCTCCACTACGTAGCCGGAGCTAGCTCTTCCCACTTGCATGTGACTCATACCGCTGCAGTCATTGGTTCACTGCACAGGGGAAGCTTAACCCTCTGAGTGCTTCCTGTCAACAGGTTTCACAATATGTTACAGTATACAATATACATAGAAAATTACATAATTTATATGAAACACTCTATGCTTCTGGTATCCTATGGAGATGGCCATTTTGTGGGATACCACATGTTTCCTGCAGAAAGGCAACATCCATCCTCGTTTTTGTAAAGAAGATTTAGCAAAATGGACCTTTTCTCAGGACAGTGTAAACCTTTAACATTTAAGAAGCCCACTCTTAATTCAGTGTAATGATCTGGCAACATTTTTGTAAAGGGCTGTGAAAAGGGAAGGGAACAGTAAAAGCGGGGAGTAAGTAGAAGGGAAATAACTTAAGATATCTGGTTGAAAAAAGAAGTCCGAGAGAAGACAGAGAAAGCAGAGAGAGAAAATAAGAAGAAAAAGAGCAACACTAATGCTGATTGCCCAAGGAAAATTTCTGGACAGTCTCCAAACTCTTGGAGATTTTTTAAGCAACCATAAGATCAAGTGCCGCAGTCCACCAGACAACTATTAAATGAAAATAGTAACAGTAACAATACACAGAAATAACCAGTCCAGCACAGAAATAACCTTTTGAAGGATGGGTGAGGCACATCAACTTAAGAGTCTATCAGTAGTCTTATTGTAAATCCAGTAGAAAACTTAAAAAAAATGAAAAACAATCAATATCCAATAGACTACTGATACCCAAAGCCGAAAAAGTACAGCCACAAATGGCCACGTTCAAGCCCGGCCAACCTCCCCTTCCCTT
Organism: Anomaloglossus baeobatrachus; assembly: GCF_048569485.1. NCBI lineage: Eukaryota > Metazoa > Chordata > Amphibia > Anura > Aromobatidae > Anomaloglossus > Anomaloglossus baeobatrachus. The sequence continues at coordinate 227,696,873 of NC_134358.1, read as the reverse complement.
TCTCCAGTCAATTACTCCATTCTTCTTCATGTTTTTCTTTTTGTCTAAAATTATCTGTGCCAGAACTCTGACATAATAATGTAAAATTAATTCTGATTCTCTAAGTGTAAACACCCTAACCTTCCACACTCATCTCCCCCCACCCCCCTCGTGCCATCCACAACACAAACTCCAATGTTAAATTCACAAATCCAGAACACGCTCACTCTGAAGTGTCCAGTCTAGTGTTAAGTGTCCAGTTCCATACCACTTTTTTTGAACAGACAGTTCCTATCCAACTTCTGATAAATCAGGGATGTACAACATTTTTTGGTCCAAGTGTCTCATTGACAGACTGAACTAATCCAAAAGGCTACAACATTTTTAAAGCGGTACTTACATGAATACATCAGCAGAACCACCAGCAGTATATTAATACATCATTTGAGCAGTTGAGAAGGATTTTTAGAGTTTTTCCTCCACAAAATCAGTTTGAACACACCCGAACTTCCCTGAGTTTTTGGAGGAGAAACTCAACGAAATCCTCTTCATAATCCCAACACTAAGTTTTGAGGATTTTTCAGTTTTAACCGAATGGATTTTATGGATTGCTATGTAAGGGGGTGTAAGGCTCTGCTGCCCCAGACCTGCAAATCCCCTGTCTCTAAATGCACTGATTAATGTTGATATAATACTGTAGATATGGTTTATGATATATTATGTGTGCGGCCACTAGATGGCCACATGGTGTAAGTTACTTACCTTGGTGCTCTCAGGCTAGGGAGAGCTAAAAGCAAGGAGGAGCTTGGTTAGTAAAAAGCTTAGGAAGACAGGAAATGACAGGAGAGTCCCAGAGAGCAGTGTAGAGAGACTCACACCTGTTGGAGGTGTGAGGAGAAGCCCACAGGAGAAGTGATTCTGACCCACTGGGTCATATCATGGCACCGGACATGTGGAGCCCTGGTGAGAGGTGGGATGACCGAACCACGTCCCAAAAGGGTGAAGTCTGGACAGCCGGGATGGTGGCTGCCCCCTGACATATAGCCAACAAACCCCCTCTTTAGGCTGAAGGTCAGTGGGCTCTGCAGGAGGAGTAGGTCCTGACAAACCGGGACAGAAAAGTGCCGTCCCTTGGTACCCCCGTCACGGCTTATAGCTATCCCTGTGGGTGGGAGATGGATCCCCGTGTGGACTATATGAACCTGACCGAAAGTATGAAGATGAGGGAGGGGATGAGGGGCTCTACACCGTATGCAGAATTATTAAACAAATGAGTATTTTGATCACATGATACTTTTTATACATGTTGTCCTACTCCAAGCTGTATAGGCTTCAGAGACAACTACCAATTAAGTAAAATAGGTGATGTGCATCTCTGTAATGAGGAGGGGTGTGGTGTAATTGTGCTGCCCCAGCAGCGGTCGAATCGCTCGGATCCGGGGCTGATGACTCGTGGCTAGAGGGTCTCCTGACCCGGGGGTTGGGGCCACTCTTAAATGTAAAAGGGGGGTTATTTACAGGGGAGATATAGTTCGTGATGCCACCCGTGGTGTGCGGTAACCGGGAGAACCGCCACTGCCGATGGGAGTACCGGGGTTGATGGAATGGGGGCAGCTAGATGACGTTTTCCCTACACGGGTAGGGAAGGCCCCGGGACTCTGGATGGTGGGGAGCAGGGCAGCGCAGGCTTGCTGGAAGCAGGGGATGACCAGGTACTCACTCAGGTCGGTTATCGTGGTGCTGGATGATGTTTTGTAAAGTCATTACAAACACATGCTGCAGGTGAACCAAAAGTCCCAGTGTACCACTGCTGCTTGGGAAGGAGAGCACGTCCAGGTATCCGCTCCCAATAGTATTGCTTTTGCTATGTCCCAATTTAGTCCGACCTCTCGAGAGCTTCGGCTCCTCAGCCCCTCACGCTATGAGGGCCACTATTTCACTTTTCCTGGGGGCTATAATCCCCCGGTTCCCTCTCCCTTTGAGAGTTTCTACTACACTTACTCCTCCTTTGCTCCCCTGGAGCTCCTTGACTTGTCACCTCCCACCAGTCTGTCTGACCCTCAAGGTGGGCGGCACTGTCCTGCTAGACCTGCCCACTGGCTTGTCTGTCCTGTACTGGTGTGAGTGTGGATTGGATGTCTGAATGCAGTTGATAGCAATACCACTGGGTGGCACCTGGAACCAAGAAGGGTAGGCTCTGCACTATAAGGACAGGAGTGCAGTTCCCTGTGACACCCTGACTAGTGCAGGGGTGTCACATAATGACATCAACACCCTATATAAGGTGTGCTTAATTATTAGGCAACTTCCTTTCCTTTAGCAAAATGGGTCAGAAGAGAGATTTGACGGGCTCTGAAAAGTCCAAAATTGTGAGATGCCTTGCAGAGGGATGCTGCAGTCTTGAAATTGCCAAACTTTTGAAGCGTGATCACCAAACAATCAAGCGTTTCATGGCAAATAGCCAACAGGGTCGCAAGAAGCATGTTGGGCAAAAAAGGCGCAAAATAACTGCTCATGAATTGAGGAAAATCAAGCATGAAGCTGCCAAGATGCCATTTACCACCAGATTGGCCATATTTCAGAGCTGCAACATTACTGGAGTATCAAAAAGCACAAGGTGTGCCATACTCAGGGACATGGCCAAGGTAAGGAAGGCTGAAAAACGACCACTTTTGAACAAGAAACATAAGATAAAACGTCAAGACTGGGCCAAGAAATATCTTAAGACTGATTTTTCAAAGGTTTTATGAACTGATGAAATGAGAATGACTCTTGATGGGCCAGACGCTGGATCAATAAAGGGCAGAGAGCTCCACTCCGACTCAGACGCCAGCAAGGTGGAGGTGGGGTACTGGTATGGGCTGGTATCATCAAAGATGAACTTGTGGGACCTTTTCCGGTTGAGGATGGAGTGACGCTCAACTCCCAGACCTACTGCCAGTTTCTGGAAGACAATTTCTTCAAGCAGTGGTACAGGAAGAAGTCGGTATCGTTCAAGAAAAACATGATTTTCATGCAGGACAATGCTCCATCACATGCATCCAACTACTCCACAGCGTGGCTGGCCAGTAAAGATCTAAAAGATGAAAAAATAATGACATGGCACCTTTGTTCACCTAATCTGAACCTCCTAGAGAACCTGTGGTCCCTCATAAAATGTGAGATCTACAGGGAAGGAAAACAGTACACCTCTCGGAACAGTGTCTGGGGGGCTGTGGTGGCTGCTGCACACAATGTTGATCGTAACAGATCAAACAACTGACAGAATCTATGGATGGTAGGCTGTTGAGTGTTATCATAAAGAAAGGTGGCTATATTGGTCACTAATGTTTTGGGGTTTTGTTTTTGCATATCAGAATTGTTTATTTCTAAATTTTGTGCAGTATATTGGTTTACCTGGTGAAAATAAGCAAGTGAGATGGGAATATATTTGGTTTTTATTAAGTTGCCTAATAATTCTGCACAAACAAATATCCTCCTAAGATAGCCAAATCTAAAAAAAAAAACCACTCCAACTTCCAAAAATATTAATGTCATGGTTCCACCACCCCATCCACATGGCTAGGGGGCGGAGCCTTCTCTCGGGCCTCACTTCCGGAGCTTGGATGCTTTAAATTCTTTCATCTTTGGTGAACCAGTGTCGGCTATAAGCTTAGCACTGCTTTGCCTGTGATTGCTGGTCCCTGTAAGTGTTTCCTGATCTGTCCTTCCCCTGTGCTCTGTGTTCCGTCCCACCTCCTTCCTTCCCACAATAGCCCCAGTCATTCCCCCTTTCCTACCTCCCCACTCGGTTGCTTCCTCTGGTACTGACCTCGGCCTGACCTCAACCCCGCTTTTGCTCGTTCCTCCAGTCTTCTTTATCACCATACTGTGTATGACCTTACCATCACCCCCACGCCGTGGCCTTTGTATTCTGGCTGACTCTGCAGGGCAGTGCTCCAGCCCACACTGTGTGTCCACCTCCATGCTGATTCAGCTCTGTGTAGTGTCTTTTTCTGCAGGGCTCCAGCTCCTCCTGGTGGTAGCCTGACAATTAAGCTTTGCTATTTATTAGTCTTTTAGGTTGATTGAGAACATAGTTGTTGATCAATAATAAAAAAATCCTCTAAAATACAACTTGCCTAATAATTCTGCACATGGTGTAGGAACAGAGTGCCAGGGAAGTGAGAGTAACTCTGGTGGCTAATGGCGACCACAGTGAAGAACGGGAGTGGAAGTCCACAGGACTGTGTAATTTGAAGTATCTACCGTTGTAAAAGAAATAAGATATGCCCGCCACTAGGGAGATGTAAGACCATTTATGACTATGTTCATTAAAGTGAAAGTTTTGGTTCAGAAGAATCTTGTCACTGTGTGGTGTTTGAGAACATTGGGGCCTGCTGCAGTTGGCAGCTGTGAAATGGCCCTGAAGAAGCTAGTACCAGAACTGACCTCCGGCCTGGAAGTGGGTGTCCCCCATCACAGGTCCCAGCAACCCTTCCCCTGTAGTGGAACGGCGGTGGTGCAAAGTGCTGATCCAGGGCTGCACTGCGGCCATACAGCATTACCCGCTGCGACTATCAAAGCACCCCGCCGTCCATTCTACAGCTACCTGATCAGAAACACCATCAGTACATGAATGAAGAGCCAGAACAACCATCACTACATGAGTACATCATCAAAACTACTGTCAGTATAGGAAATACATCACCAAGCTTAGTACAGTGATCAATTGTAGTTTCAGATCAGCTCAGATCAGCTCCATACTGTATATGTTTGTATCATGTGAACCTGCAATTCCCAGTATGTGCTTAAGAAAGGTAAGGAAATACTGAGAATTTTTGTTACCAGTGATCGTGAGACTACAGACCATACAAAAAGCATAGTACTGGTATATGTCCTGATATACAGTATGTCCTGAGGTCATCTCTCCAGGCTTCCCTCTTCTCTGGTCTTCTGCAGCATTTCATACTGCTCCATAAATAAAAAAATATCTCCTATGCTGCAACCCTGGATAATTTGCCCCTAAATGTGTTACCTGCACAAAATATCCCCCCACACTGCACCTCTCTGTAATATCACTCCACACTGGCTATCTGTGTAATAATCCCCCCACTCTGAATCTCTCAATTATATCCACCACAATGCACCACTTTATAATGTCTTCCTCACACTGCCCTTCTCCATAGTATTCCCCCTTACTGCCCTTCTCTGTAATGCGCCCCACACACTGCCTCACTCCACAAAATTCCCTACACACTGCCCTTCTCCATAGTATTCCCCCTTACTGCCCTTCTCTGTAATGTGCCCCATACACTGCCTCACTCCACAAAATTCCCTACACACTGCCCTTCTTCATAAAAGCTCTATACACTGGTTAGTGGTCATTCTCAAATACCACAGTTTAGCTTCCATTCAATTCAGTAAGTTCAAAGGTGCAAAATAATGGTCATTATCCAGTGTATAGAACTAAAAAAAAGAGAGATACAGTGGGCATTGGTATTGCTTCTCCTGTTGAGAGCCACACATTGTTTGAATGCTACAAAAAGATTACCTAATAGAAAAATATTTCTCTAGAATAAAAAGTCACCAGCTAACATTGTTTTGTAGTCGAAAAACTCATGTACATTTAAAATGTACTTCTGCATACAATCGCCAAGTTGTATTATGGTGTCCCTTGACTTCTAAGGAGCAGGGTGGACCGCCACATGCCTGTGATGTAGCACAGTTTTTTCTGTAGCACTTCATATGCTTTGAAAAAAAATTGACATTTTTCACATAATGCGTTGCTTTTAGGGGAGAATTTCATGAGGTCTGTAATGTACTGCCGTTTCAGAGAGCTGAGTGACAAAAGCACTAAAGGGTGCTTTACACGCTGCGACATCGCTACCGATATATCATCAGGGTCACGTCGTTGGTGACGCACATCCGGCGCCGGTAGCGACAGCGCAGCAGTGACACCAAGGAGCGACGAGCAACGATCGCAAAATCGTTCAAAAATGGTGATTGTTGACACGTCGCTCCTTTCCTTAATATTGCTGCTGCCACAGGTACGATATTGTTCGTCGTTCCTGCAGCATCACACATCGCTATGTGTGACACCGCAGGAACGACGAACATCTCCTTACCTGCGTCCACCGGCAATGCGGAATGAAGGAGGTGGGCGGGATGTTATGTCCCGCTCATCTCCGCCCCTCCACTTCTATTGGACCGCCGCTTAGTGACACCGCAGTGACGTCGCTATGACGCCGAACGCACCTCCCCCTTGAGGGATGGATTGTTCTGCGGTCACAGCGACGTCGCTGACAAAGTATGTGCATGTGATTCTGCCGTAGCGATAATGTTCGCTACGGCAGCGAGCACCAAATGTCGCATGAACGATGGGGGCGGGTGCTATCGCGCTCGACATCGCTAGCAATCGCTAGCGATGTCGCAGAGTGTAAAGCACCCTTAAGACTTAAGTGCCTGCTAGATTGTCCTGTCTCATAAACAAGCCTTAAAAGAAGTCTATTAGTAATTTTGACTTTCGATAACTGTTGACAGGGATGGAGACCTTGTGTTAAAACTTACCTTTGTAATGGTATTATTAGCAACATTACTGAAATTTCATTCTGTTGTGTACTTCTCCTGTAAGTATCCAATTGGTGATGCCTAGCTCTACAGTGGCCTCTGCAGTAAGTGCTCCTCCACTGCTCCTAAGCGATGGCTCCAGCGGGGCTCCTGGATGGAAAGATAGTCCATACTCTGTGGGCTCGGGACTGTGTATTGCAAACATCCAGACTGTTAAGGCCCATTCACAGTAAACAATTTACCAGCGATCCCAACAACGATACAACCTGATAGGGATCGCTGGTAAGTTGCTAGGAGGTCGCTGGTGAGATGTCACACTAAGCGACGCTCCAGCGATCCCACCAGCAACCTGACCTGGCAGGGATCGCTGGAGTGTCGCTACACGTGGACGCATGCTGCGCTTGGTAACTAAGGTAAATATCGGGTAACCAACCCGATATTTACCTTGGTTACCAGCGCACACCGCTTAGCGCTGGCTCCCTGCACACCTAGCCATGGTACACATCAGGTTAATTACCCGATGTGTACTCTGCTACGTGTGCAGGCAGCAGGGAGCCGGCTTCTGCGGACGCTGGTCACCATGGTAAACATCAGGTAACCAAGAAGCCCTTTCCTTGGTTACCCGATATTTACCTTCGTTACCAGCGTCCGCCGCTCTCACACTGCCAGTGCCGGCTCCCTGTTCCCTGCACACCTAGCCACAGTACACATCGGGTTAATTACCCGATGTGTACTCCAGCTACGTGTGCAAGGAGCAGGGAGCCGGCACTGGCAGCGTGAGAGCGGCAGACGCTGGTAACAAAGGTAAATATCGGGTAACCAAGGAAAGGGCTTCTTGGTTACCCGATATTTAGATTGGTTACCAGCATCTGCAGAAGCCGGCTCCTGCTCACTGCACATTAAGTTGTTGCTCTGTCGCTGTCACACACAGCGATGTGTGCTTCACAGCGGGAGAGCAACAATTAAAAAATGGTCCAGGACATTCAGCAACAACCAACGACCTCACAGCAGGGGCCAGGTTGTTGCTGGATGTCACACACAGCAACATCGCTAGCAAGTTGTGCCTCAGCAGCGATCTTGCTAGTGATGTTGCTTAGTGTGACGTGGCCTTTAGTATGCTTCTCTAATCTAATTGCTTCAGGGTGGAGATATAGGCTATAGACCTAAATTTCTGCTGACTGGTTTGTTTGTGAATGATGCATTGAAGGAAGCAGAAGCTGGTTGGTACATACAAATGGTTTGATTGCATGGGACATTGACCAAGTTCCTACTATTTGACAAGATGTAAGAATTCCAATAAATAAAAGAAGAGTTTGGCACTTCAAAATGGATGGAAGGATTTTATTATACAGGCAGTCCAGAAAAATGTTAACGTTTCAACCCCTATATTTGGGTCTCGTCAGACACAATAGATTCTTGTACATGATATGGGTTTAAGATGGTGATACTGTCAAAAGTCACCATAAGATTACTAGAAAAATCAGATTGCTGTGATGTATAGATGATATGATAGTGCAGAATAGTAAAGCGTCTTACACGCTGTTGGAGGGTATTTTGTCTCTTAAATTTTTAATAATTGCTGCTGTATAAAAACGTGGGGGAAAAAAATCGTCTGAGTTTTCTGAATGAAAGCAGGATGATCTTTTTATATGCTCTTGCGAACTTAACGTAACGAAGATGAGGAAGAAGCTGCTAGCTTTCTCTACTTTACTTTGTTGCTGCAAAACTAAGCATTCCTCTAATTGTAACAGATATAAATAATAGATTGGTTCAGAAATATATGAAAGGTAAACTGCGATATTCTGCCAAAAATTAAGCTCCAGGATAGTATTAATGTATTAGCTATCGCTGATGGATTTTAGACATGTATTGGTAGGCCTGAGGACGTCACAGTATCTCTTCCAGGACTTATGCTACGTTCCCACCACCATTTTTTTTTTGAGATTTTGATGTTGCAGAATTTCTGCACCTATTACGTAAATTATCTTAGGCCCTGTGCGCACACTGCGTTTTTACCCTCGCTTTTTTGCTTTTTGCTGCAGAAATTTCTTGAGAAAATGGTTCTGCAGACATTTCCCAGCAAAACCTATGGGGAAAAAAAACTAGCTGTGCGCACACTGCGCTTTTTTCTCAAGAACATTCTTTCTGCAGAATTTCGTGAGAAAAATAATGAGCATGTCACTTCTTTTCTGCAGGTACCTGCGTTTTTTGCCATAGATAATGGTAAAAAAACGCAGGGACCAACCTGCGAGAAATAACGCATCAATAACGCATAAAAAATGCACAAAAAAGTGGTAAAAACATAGGTACATTATTGGTGCATTTTTAATGCAAGTGCGGTAATCTTTCAGACTCTCAAGAAATTTCTTGAGAAAAATCCTTTTTCTAATGCGCACAAGGCCTTACGGCTCGAACGCATGTTGCGTAAATGCATTCATCCTGCGTCCCCTGCACAATCTTCATAGAATGTGCATGAGACGTGCGCACAATGCTTTTTTGACGCAGCAATTTGGGTGCTAAAATTTTGACTCAAATCCGTGCGTTCATAAAATGAGCATGTCATTCCGCTATGGATGCAGCTCCCACTCTGTCTATGGTGGCGGCAGCAGCCATAGCGCATGTAATCGGCTTTTTTCTACAAAAAAACCTGCATCCATTATGTAGTGATTCTGCAGCAATTTGACGTGCACATGTGGTGTCAAATCGCTGCAGAATATTCAGCAGTTACGTGCGCATGAGCCCTTACTTGGGTTTTCTCATTGCATTTTTGTGTGCATTTTTTGTCTCTTGTGTCATGCCTGATATAAAGCTGCTTTGTTTTTTGAAATTTCCTGGTTTTTGGCTTTGACAACATTTTATTGACATTTTTAGGTGCAGATTACCTGCTTTTTTATGCATTTTCACAGAGGACAGGCACTAAAAATACATGTGCGTCTTTTACTTGCAAATTTTCTGTCTCTAATGCAAGTCTATGGGGAAAATCTGCACAATTAATTCAGCATACTCGCATAAGAAATTAATATACTGAGGATTTGAAAAATGCACCACAGGTGAGTTTAACTCCTTCATGACAGAGGACATAACGGTACATCCTAAATCATGAACGGGTGATCACCGCTCGCTGGCGATCCCCGCACATATCTGCTGATTTGAAAAGCAGACTTGTGTGCATCACAGATCCACCTGCGCCTGATATCCCCTTAAATCGCGTTCTCAAAATGGCCACAACGGGTAACGCACACTTACCCGCTGCCATCAGAGACCCCGTAACATGATTGTGATGCCCTGGACTATCAGGTCATCACAGGGTATTGTGCAATCTGCCTTTCTGTGCAATAACCACCTCCTCCTTGGTTATGGGTCCCCAACTACATGGTGTTGCCTACATCAGCCAATTAAAGTCCTAGGTACACTCTGCACCACACCCACCAGACACACCAGTGGACGGCCTGAGTGGAATATGGTCGCCCACTTGGGGGGTTGGTAAGGGGAGGTCAGGAGTGTCAGGAGTAGGTCAGTAGGAGAGTGTTAGTGGAGAGTGAGGGAGAGAGGAGGTCAGGAGCCGGGCTCCTTGGAAGTTACTAGGTGGTAGACGGTGGTCTGGGCCTAGTAGGAGATGGACCCCCGGTCGCAGGGGATCGTGACAAGGGGCACGGAACTGTCGGGGAGGACAGCCGGCGGCCTTGTACCATCACAGGGCTGGGACCAGGGCACGGCGGGATACGTGGACCGTAGGTCAGGGAGTAGCTTCAGGCAACCTGACAATTGACTCGACAAGAACAGAGCCTTCAAGATCCGCTCTCCACCAGCTCCAAAATCGGGGTATTAGCGCAACGAGTGGGATAGGACTTTCCACTAAAAACGGCCCAGGCAATCCCAAGCGTGAACCCTGAGAGCAAGCTCCCACAGTTAGTCACACTGGGGAGCGGGACCCGACTTGTTTTATGCTACCGGGGACAACCAAGAAGTGAACTAAGTGCCAGGAGGAAGGTCACAGATCACCAGGCAACACCATCGGGGACGGGACCCAAACTAGCTCCCCTCAGCGGCAGAGGTGTCCAAAACCTTGGTTTATCCAGTTGTTGGTGTCAGCTTTATGGACTGTGTGAGTACGAAAGTGTCCCTCTTGGCTCCTCAAGGCACTCCCCAACCACCATCACCGAGTCCCGGGCATCTCCCCCTACCCGTGGAGGGTTCTAACACTTGGCTGCCCCATTCCATCACCCCCGGGTACTCCCGGTTGCAGCGGTGGTACTCCTAATTACTACATACCACAGGTGGCATCACAAACTCTAAATATAATCCCCTGTAAATAGCCCCTTCATTCGAGTGGCCGCACGACCCCCGAGTCCGGACGCCCCTCGAGCCGCCGCGGATCCGAACTCGAGCAGCCCGGCTGCTGACACGGGGGCGGCACATGATCACGGGAAGCTGATGGTCGCCATGGTAGCATAGGGTCATGTGATGACTCCTGTCGCTATCATGACTCACTTCCTGTTACAGCCGGCAGTGTGCTTGCTGTAACAGAAGACGAGCATTTTTGCTGATCTGAGCAGCTCTAATCAGAAGAACTGAGCAAGCGATCAGATTGCTGATCTTTATAGTCTTCTAGGGGGACTACTAAAATAAAAAATAAAAAAAAGAGTTTTAAAAAATTAAAAATTAAAAAACCTAAAAGTTTAATTTACCCCCCCCATTTGCCCCAATGAAAATTAAGGGGTTACAAAAATAAAAAAAATATACACACATTTGATATCGCCACATTCAGAAATGTCCTATCTATGAAAATATAAAATCAATTAATCATATTGGTAAACGGCGTAGAGGAAAAAACATTCCAAACACCTAAATTACATTCTTTTAGTCGTCGCAAATTTTCCACAAAATGCAATAACAGGCGACCAAAATGTAGCATCTGCAAAAAAATTGTACCATTAAAAACATCAGCTCAAGACGCAATAAATAAGCTGTCAATGAGCCCCATATCCCTAAAAATGAGAATGCTATGGGTGGCAGAAAATGGCGCAAAAAGTCCGCTACTTTTTTGGAACAGACTTCTGAATATTTTTAACCCCTTAGATAAAAGTAAATCTATACATGTTTGGTGTCTACGAATGCATATGCACCTGAGGCATCACAGCGACACATCAGTTTTACCACATAGTGAACACGGTGAATAAAACATCCAAAAAACTATCATGCAATTGCACTTTTTTGCAATTTTTCCACACTTGGAATTTGTTTGCTGTTTTCCAGTATACTATATAGTAAAACTTATGGTTTTACTTAAAATTACAACTCGTCCCACAAAAAAACAAGCCCTCATATGGCAAGATTAACAGAAAACTTAAAAAGGTTCGGCTCTCGGAAGAAGGGGAGCAAAAAAACAAAAACGAAAAATGGAAAATCGCTCAGGGTTAAGACGTAAAAATAAGAAGCACAATGGGCATGACATTTCTATAAATACCATCCACTTTGCTGGAACTGTGCGGAAGCACACATCGTGGGTTCCCTTAGGTGCACATGTTGCTACTTTTCAATTGTCCATCTAAAATATATTTACATGGACAGAAAAGGATAATTATAAGGCCTCATCTGATACCGAGATATAGAGGAGTTCTGTACATACCCAACAGAAATTCTGTTACTATGCTTCATTGGATAGCATATGTACAGAGAATAGCTCACTATGGCACCTGAAGGAATCACCACACCAAGCTGTCTGGGTCTGTACTCCCTCCTAATTGTCCCATTATTTGAAATGGACAATAAAGGGGGTTGAGACTTGATAAGGATACTTTCACACTTGCGTTGTGCGGCATCCATCGCATTGCGTTGTGTGACAGATGTAACAGATGCGTTGCATATAGTGGCACAACTGATGCGAAGGATCCAGCAAAACAACGCAATCCGTTGTAGCTTTTTTTTCAGCGACTTACTCAACTGAGCATGCTCAGTTCTGTAAAGATGGATCCGTCACAGGAATCCGTAAAATGACGGATTCCGCCGAATTCCGCCACCATAGGCTTCCATTATAACAATGACGGACGCCGACAAGATCCTACACATTGCGTTTTTTTTTACACTCTGGGAAGCGCAGAAAAACCCTACATGCTGCATTCTTTCCGCCCGGCGGAAGCAACACAGCGCACATTCATTAACGGGTTGCGCTGTTTCCCAAAGCGGCGGATTGCGACGGCTGCCAAACGACGCAAGTGTGAAAGTAGCCTTACACAGGCCCACCACATTTCTTGAAAGTTTGTTGCCATTCTCTTGAGGAAAAGTGGAAGTACCTGAAATGATGTAATACAATTATGTCCTCTACGTAGTGTAATCCCTGGGAGAAGTTATGGGAAACCTTAATTTATCAAGTGATGCTCTAATGTTGTGTTAGCTGAATAGTAACATTTCTTTAATTGTAATTGATATATGAACTTCTGTACATTTCTATTGCAGGTGATCAGGATGGCAGAGGTGCACGGATTAATGGACAGGTTGGAGAGCGCTGTGATTCGACTTGAAACAGTCTTGTCCACGTCTGGCTTTTCAAAGTCCACAGGGAATGATATTGTTAATGGGATAAATGGAGGTAAGATGTCTATAGCAAGTATAAACAGGAGCCTCCCCGAGAGTCTTATATTGGCGACATAACAAGATCTGAATAATGTAATGCAAGAGTGCACCCATAAATTTAATTTAGGGGGTTTGGAGATTGTGACAAACAATGTGTGCAATATGATATATCACTCCCTATTGTGCATATAAGAAATCATTGCAAGTATCTCGATCATTACAATGGTTTTATTTCCACATTAAACTACAAGTGCATCGCAATAAATTAGAATATCCTCAAAACGTTAATTTATTTCAGTAATTTAACACAAAAAGGAAACCCATATATTATATAGAGTCATTACACACAGAGTGATCTATTTCAAATGTTTATTTCTTTTAATGTTGATGATTACACTGCACAACAAAAAATAACTTTTTGTCTGCTACGGCGCAGAAACCTTTTGTTCTATACTAAACCGAGTGTGCATAATCCAAATCCGAAGTCAGAATTGTTGTAACACGTCAGGAAATTTTGTTATGTTTAACCCTTCACCCCCTGGTGATTTTACGTTTTTACGTTTTTGTTTTTTGTTCCCCTTCTTCCAAAAGCCGTACGTTTTTTTTAATTTTCCATCAATCTTGCATTATAAGGGCTTATTTTTTGCTGGATGAGTTGTACTTTTAAATAAAACCAAACGTTTTACCATATAGTGTACTGGAAAATGGCAAAAAAATTCCAAGTGCTTAAAAATTGCAAAAAAATGTGCTATTTCACGATTGTTTTCGGGGGGTTTTATTCAACGTGTTCACTATATAGTAAAATTGATGTGTCGGTGTGATGCCTCAGGTTGGCACAAGTTTGTAGACACCAAACATGTATAGGATTACTGTTATCTCAGGGGTTAAAAAAATTCAGACGTTTGTCCAAAAAAAGTGGCGCACTCTTTCCACCATTTTCCGAAAACCGTAGCGTTATTATTTTTTGGGATCTGGGGCTCAGTGATGGCTTATTTTTTGTGTCTCGAGCTGACATTTTTAATGGTACCATTTTTGCGCAGATGTTCTGATTTGATCGCCTGTTATTGCATTTTGCGCAAAATTTGTGACGGCTAAAACATAATTTTGGCGTTTGGAATTTTTTTGCTGTTGCGCTGTTTACCAATCAGATTAATTTATTAATTTTAGATTTTGATAGATCGGGCATTTCTTAATGTGGTGATACCAAGTGTGTGTATATTTTTTACATTTTTTAACCCTTTAATTTTTTATGGGGCAAATGGGGGGTGATTTGAACTTTTTTTTTTCATTAGTTTCCCTAGGGGACTATTAGGATCAGCAGTCTGATCGCTTGTTCTTCCCTGGAGATCACAGCTGCACACCTGAGATCTACAGAAAGGCTGCTTTACTCTCACACACAACAGTCTGCCGGGTGTAAAAGGAAGTGATTCATGATAGCTACAGGAGTTATCACATGACACTGTGCCACCATGACAACCATCGGATCAACGTGATCATGTCATGTGACTTCCAATGGCGCCGCCGGATAAGTGAATGCCTACCACGGCTGAGATGTACACCGTGCTGTGACATTTTGACAGCGCGGTGTAAGGGGTTAATAGGCACGAGTGGAACGTGAATCCACTCGTGCCTGATAGCCGCACATGTCAGCTGTTCAAATCAGCTGACATGTGCATGACTCACCGCCAGCTGCCCGCGGCAGCCAGCACTGGGTATACCGACATAAAGCAGAATGTACCGAGTTCGTCCAATGTCGGAAAGATGTTAAGTTTGCACAAATGTATGAAGTAATTTGAAAGCATTGAATAAATTCGTACAGAACGAGTTACAGTAACCTGATCTACATCAAAGTTTTCGTAGCAAAGAGTTTATGAAAATGTCATGGAACAACTAAATTATAAGAAGTTCCCTAATCCTGTCTTAAAATCTTACTTGAGCAATGCCCACAGCACTGTCAGAAGTGCTTCAGGCATTTGCTTTCATGTTTGTGAGTGGTCATATTATTCCGTTGCAAAAAACAGCAGTAGTTCCCCATTAGGCTGGACTCACACGAGCGTATGGCATCCGATGCGAGAGCATCGGATGCGATATGCTAATGTCCCCCGGCTCAGGCTCTGCTGCGAGCGTGAACCGAGTGTCATGCGACTGTAACCCGATATTGCGATCGGGTCACAGCTGTGAAGGTGAGGGAGGGCGCTGCGGAGGAGAGGGAGGGGTTAGTCCTCCCATCTCCTCCATTGTCAGCCTGTGCGTATATCGCACTGCACTGGGATAACATCCGAGTGCAGTCTGATGTATCTCTCGCATCCATTCACTTGAATGGGTGCGAGAGATACGGCGGTAGCAGCAAAACGCAGCATGCTGCCGCTTTTCTCGCATCCAGAATCTGGATGCGAGAAAAGCTGACCAAAAGCTCAACCTCATTGCCTAACATTGGTCAGAGTGCAATGCGAGAATTTCTCGCATTGCACTCGTCCGATTTTCACGCTCGTGTGAGCGTACCCTTAGCCCAGTATAACACACAGTGCAACAAATAGGAGGTGCCCAGCTTTTATCTTGATCTCCAATTTGACAGTCAAAGTAATACTTGTAAGTAAAATGCACTCACTTTCTGAGATTCTTGCACTGATCATGAGTAGTGTATTTGCCACATATGTAGCAGAAATTATTTGGATCGTTAACACATTTGTGTCTATCCATTTTAAGATTATAAACTGCTATAACTATAACAGATCCGATCTCTTTTACAAACTCTGTCCAGCTAGCCTTATATAGTTACTGCTGACATCAGCCGATAAACCTGTTTCAGCTAGTCCAGACAGGTCCAGGCATGTCCGCAAGAATATTTCAACATAATTTTATGCATTAATATTATAATGAGTAAATATAGGCTTTACATGCATAACTTAAATGTAGACGTGCCAGGTAAATTTGGAGTTCATATTTGGAATCAGCGTATTTAACTTACTGTAAATCCCATTTTTTTCTCTCAGTAGCAAAATCAGTGTTATGGCTTACAGCCAAAGAAAATCTAAAATCCATTATCTCAGAATATTAGAATAATTACCACAATACACCTGCAAAGACTTCCAAGTGTTTAAAATGGTCCCTTAGTCTGGTTCAGTAGGCTACACAATCATAGGGAAGACTGCTGACTTGACAGATGTCCAGAAGGCAGTCATTGACACACTCAACAAGGAGGATAAACCACATAAGGTCATTGCTAAAGAAGCTGGCTGTTCACAGAATGCTGTACCCAAGCATATTAATGGAAAGTTGAGTGGAAGGAAAAAGTGTGGAAAAAGGCGCACAAGCAACTGGGATAACTGCAGCCTGCAATGATGGTGTAGGTCCACTGTTCTTTATTAAGACCAAAGTCAATTTTAGAGCAGTTCATGCTCCTTCTGCTGACAAGCTTTTTGGAGAATGAAATTGCATTTTCCAGCATGACTTAGCACCTTTCCACACTGCCAAAAGCAGGGCTTTTTTTGCGGTGGTACGCGCCGGTACGGCGTACCGGAAAATCTGAAGAGCACCTCTGGCTCTGTCCACATGGCTAATTTGTAAACTATACAAATTAGCCATGTGGAGCGAAGGCACAAGCCAGAGGTGTCTCCAGGGGGCGCTATCGGGCTGCCTGATGTGGAAGTCTGCCGGGTGGGAGCCGCTATTCTCTGAGCGCAGTTGTCACGCTGACAGCCGCACTCATAGAAGCTGCAGCGCGCGGCTCCCACTGCTCAATTATCCTAGTATCTGTCAGACGCGAGGACAATTGAAACGGTGACGCCGGCGCTGACTTCCGGGTCAGCGCGACGGCTGTCATGTGATCAGGTCAGCTGATCAGACTGCTGACCCGGAAGTAAGGACCACAGCACGGAGGCGGCAGAGAAATGCTGAGAAGTGCTCCACTGTGGAGCTGAAGAAGACACGGACGGAGGAACGTTATGGGATAAGAGGGGAGTATTTATGAAACAGTATGGGGGAGAGAGGGGGGGAGGGAACTATTTGTGGACACATGTGGGGGGAAGAGGGTGGGGGAGGGAACCATCTGTGCGCACACTATGGGGGGGATAGAGGGTGGGGAGGGGGCAATATGTATATACACAGTATGGATGGGGAGGGAACGATCTGTGGACAGAGTATGGGGAGAGAGAGGATGAGGTTTCATGCATGGGGAGAGAAATGATGAGGGGTGATGTATGGGGAGAGAGGATGAGGGGTGATGTATGGGGAGAGAGAGGGTGAGGTTTCATGCATGGGGAGAGAGGATAAGAGGTGATGTATGGGGAGAGAGAGGATGAGGTTTCATGCATGGGGACAGAGGATGAGAGGTGATGCATGGGGAGAGAGAGGATGAGGTTTCATGCATGGGGAGAGAAATGATGAGGGGTGATGTATGGGGAGAGAGGATGAGGTTTCATTCATGGGGAGAGAGGATGAGGGATGATGTATGGGGAGAGAGAGGATGAGGTTTCATGTAGGGGGAGAGAGGATGAGGGGTGATGTATGGGGAGAGAGAGGGTGAGGTTTCATGCATGGGGAGAGAGAATAAGGGGTGATGTATGGGGAGAGAGAGGATGAGGTTTCATGCATGGGGACAGAGGATGAGGGGTGATGCATGGGGAGAGAGAGGATGAGGTTTCATGCATGGGGAGAGAAATGATGAGGGGTGATGTATGGGGACAGAGAGGATGAGGTTTCATGTAGGGGGAGAGAGGATGAGGGGTGATGTATGGGGAGAGAGAGGGTGAGGTTTCATGCATGGGGAGAGAGAATAAGGGGTGATGTATGGGGAGAGAGAGGATGAGGTTTCATGCATGGGGACAGAGGATGAGGGGTGATGCATGGGGAGAGAGAGGATGAGGTTTCATGCATGGGGAGAGAAATGATGAGGGGTGATGTATGGGGAGAGAGAGGATGAGGTTTCATGTAGGGGGAGAGAGAGGATGAGGTTTCATGTATGGGGAGAGAGAGGATAAGGTTTCATGTATGGGGAGAGAGAGGATGAGGTTTCATGTAGGGGGAGAGAGAGGATGAGGTTTCATGTATGGGGAGAGAGAGGATAAGGTTTCATGCATGGGGAGAGAGAGGATGAGGTTTCATGCATGGGGAGAAAGGATAAGGGGTGATGTATGGGGAGAGAGAGTATGAGGTTTCATGCATGGGGAGAGAGGATAAGGGGTGATGTATGGGGAGAGAGAAGATGAGGTTTCATGCATGGGGACAGAGGATGAGGGGTGATGCATGGGGAGAGAGAAGATGAGGTTTCATGCATGGGGAGAGAAATGATGAGGGGTGATGTATGGGGAGAGAGAGGATGAGGTTTCATGTATGGGGAGAGAGAGGATGAGGTTTCATGCATGGGGAGAGAGAGGATGAGGTTTCATGGATGGGGAGAGAAATGATGAGGGGTGATGTATGGGGAAAGAGAGGATGAGGTTTCATGTATGGGGAGAGAGAGGATGAGGTTTCATGCATGGGGAGAGAGAGGATGAGGTTTCATGCATGGGGAGAGAAATTATGAGGGGTGATGTATGGGGAGAGAGAGGATAAGGTTTCATGTATGGGGAGAGAGAGGATGAGGTTTCATGCATGGGGAGAGAGAGGATGAGGTTTCATGCATGGGGAGAGGGGATAAGGGGTGATGTATGGGGAGAGAGAGGATGAGGTTTCATGCATGGGGAGAGAGGATAAGGGGTGATGTATGGGGAGAGAGAAGATGAGTTTTCATGCATGGGGACAGAGGATGAGGGGTGATGCATGGGGAGAGAGAAGATGAGGTTTCATGCATGGGGAGAGAAATGATGAGGGGTGATGTATGGGGAGAGAGAAGATGAGGTTTAATGTATGGGGAGAGAGAGGATGAGGTTTCATGCATGGGGAGAGAGAGGATGAGGTTTCATGCATGGGGAGAGAAATGATGAGGGGTGATGTATGGGGAGAGAGAGGATGAGGTTTCATGCATGGGGAGAGAGAGGATGAGGTTTCATGCATGGGGACAGAGAGGATGAGGTTTCATGCATGGGGACAGAGAGGATGGGGTTTCATGCATGGGGACAGAGAGGATGTGGAGCGAAATGGAAAGAAATTTTGAGGACACAGAATAAAGAATGACATGGTATGAGGAGCAAGTGGGCAGGATGGGGAGTGAGGGGAAATGTATATGGATACACAGGAGGTAGTGCGGAGACAGTAAAGGCCGCTTTACATGCTGCGATATCGGTACCGATATCGCTAGTGTGGGTACCCGCCTCCATCTGTTGTGCGACACGGGCAAATCGCTGCCCGTGCCGCACAACATCGCCCAGACCCGTCACACTACTTACCTACCCGGCGACGTCGCTGTGACCGGCGAACCGCCTCCTTTCTAAGGGGCCGGTTCGTTCAGTGTCACAGCAACGTCACAGCTGCGTCACTGAACCGCCGCCCAATAGAAGCGGAGGGGCGGAGATGAGCGGGACGTAACATCCCGCCCACCTCCTTCCTTCCGCATAGCAGCCGGGAGGCAGGTAAGGAGAGCTTCCTCGTTCCTGCGGTGTCACACGGAGCGATGTGTGCTGCCGCAGGAACGAGGAACAACCTCGTTACTGCTGCAGTAACGATTTTTGAGAATGGACCCCCATGTCACCGATGAGCGATTTTGCACGTTTTTGCAACGATGAAAAATCGCTCATAGGTGTCACACGCAACGGCATCGCTAATGCGGCCGGATGTGCGTCACCAATTCCGTGACCCCAACGAGTTCGCATTAGCGATGTCGTAGCGTGTAAAGCCCCCTTTAGGGATGAGAAGAATGTGAGGGGCACAGAATAAAGACTGGGTAATGGAGGGGGGGTATGGAGAGGGGGCAGAATGGGAGGACAGTGTGAGGTTATAGCAAGGAGGGGGAGTGTGATGAGGGCACAGTATAAAGACGGTGCAGTATAAGGGGACACAGTGTAAAGGACACTGTAAACAGTAGGCTCAGTTTGGAAAGAGGGAATATGGAGGGCATGCACCGTAAGAGGGACAGTGTGGGTCATATTTTGTGCAGAGAATACTTGGGCCATTATTTATTCTGGGGCACTGCGTAGGGCAGATATTTTTAAGTAGAAGTATTATAATCATTCTGCTATTTTAGGGGCATCGTGTCGGGATGTGTTACAGAAGACCGGAGAAGATGGAAATCTGCAGAGACGAGATGTGAATGTGAAAAGTCATCATGGCATCAGGACAAGATGAAGAATAGAAACTAATGACTCAGAGACAACATCATCTATAAGGTACTTGAATGTAAATGTTTATTTGTGATACTGACTATGTCTTATTATTAGGCCTTGGTCCCTCTTGTGCATTGCGTCTGATGTGAGCGCAATGGGACCCCCACTGATCAGCTGATTATGGTGCAGGTGTCCGGAAATGCTTATTTCTGGATCTGCTCGGTCCTCTGATGGTGTCTGTAGCCGGGTACTGCACATCAGCCTCATTGATTTTAATAGGAGACTGGTATCACTATGAGAAAACGGAGCAGATCCAGAACTGAGCACTTCCGGCCACCTGCCACCACCGGCACCTAGTGTAAGGAATTGGCGGGGGTGCCAGGTGCCGGACCTCGACCAGTCAGACATTGGTGACCTATCCTAAGGAAAGGTCATTAATGTTAAAGTGGTGGATAATCTCTTTAATAAAGTCTTGTGCCCTCTGACAAGGGGTTACTATGTTTTTATTTATGTTGTGAGGAGCATTAAAGGGGTTGTTCACATTTGTGATGAGTCTGCAGTCACTCCTTGTGTCACTCTGTGACTGCAGCCTTCTGAATTCTCACAGTGTGCACACTGCACGCTATCAGGATTCTCTGGTGCCGGCGGTGAGAGGGGGAGGTTATGAAGCTGCAAGTATGCGATTTACATAGATGTGGTCACATGCTGAACAGACATGCTCAATGAAAATGAATTGACTGAGGCTGGACACATCAAACCAGAATGTGGCTAGAAGTGTACAAATCTGATACTTGTGCTCACATGACCGTCCACTCTCTCCACTGGCACCGGGCACACCCCGCTACTTAATGTTGGGCGGCAGCGCGCCTGACAGCACCCTCAAACCACCACCCCCCCACCGCTCCTCGCCTCAGAGATGCGTACCAGCAAATATTTTTTTTACAAAATAAGCACTGGCCAAAAGTACCAATACCTGGTTTAACAACCACAGTATCACTGTGCTTGATTGGCCAGCAAACTCACCTGACTTAAACCCCATAGAGAATCTATGGGGAATTGTCAAGAGGAAGATGAGAGACACCAGACCCAACAATGCAGGTGAGCTGAAGACTGCTATCAATGCAACCTGGGCTTCCATAACACCTCAGCAGTGCCACAGGCTGATCACCTGCAAGCCACGCCGCATTGATGCAGTTATTCATGCGAAAATATCCCCGACCAATTATTGAGTGCATTTACTGTACAGTAGGCGCCAAAAATTGGTCTTATATAATATTCTAATTTTCTGAGATAATGACTTTTGGGTTTACATTGGCTGTAAGCCATAATCATCAACAATAACAGAAATAAATACTTGAAATAGATCACTCTGTGTGTAATGACTCTATATAATATATGTGTTTCCCTTCTTGTATTTAATTACGGAAATAAACTAACCTTTTGAGGATATTCTAATTTATTGAGATGCACTTGTACCTTGGAATGTATTAAGCTGGTGTCTATAGGTTCCCATGTTAATAGAAAAGATGGATAGATAGATAGATAGATAGATAGATAGATAGATAGATAGATAGATAGATAGATAGATAGATAGATAGATAGATAGATAGATAGATTTTCATAATATATGTTTTTTGGCAGATGCAGTAATCTGTCCTGAAGTATGCACTCCCCAAAATGGTATATTGGCATATGCATACAGCAGCCTGATTAAGGCCAAGGTGACACTCTTTTGGACTTTTATTGGGATCGTGAAACCTCTAGAGATGCTTGCCACATGTATCAGGACCTTTCAGATATACTGCAAATAGACACATCAAAACACATTGTGACAGCAGCTTTCATGTATGTTTGCATAGAAAATACAGGCAGTAAAAGAAAAATTTGCTGACTTTTGGTGTTTTCACACCAGTTTCTCTCAGCTCCACCAAAATGGGAGGAGCTGGGCAGAATAGAGGCATGGCAAGGTATGGAGTTCTATACACCAGAAATCCCACTCCAGTCCCACACTGGAATAAGATCTCTGGCGTGGCACACATGAATCAGATTCATGAATCAGGAGCGTCTCACTCTACCTTACCCCTTATCAAGACCAATGAGAAAATCGCCACTTTTGATGTATGAGGGCCATTGTGTCAGTGTGTGAAGCGTTTAACACAAGGAGGGTATTATTGTCACTTAACTTTTATTTGCATTAAAAGGTTTGTATAAAAAAGTTTGTTTAAAAGAACTGAGAGTCCTCAGTAAGGTTTGTATAATCTTCTTTATTCGGGAGCGCACTGTTTTCCACCCTATCGGCTTCCTGCTTGTTGGGGAGGGGGTGCTCTTCTGAAGATTGACAGATCAGACTAATAGTATGGTTGCGCCATTGATTGAACTGAGTATTCCCCCAAGGTGCAAACTTAGACCCGCAACACACATCCGTTTAATTTGTACGTGTGCGGTACGTATTTGCATGTACCGGAGACACGTACACACGGAGACCCATGTTATTCAATGGTAGATGGCAGACACACGTAAAATCACACGTAACGTGTGACCGTGTGGTAAGTACGTGTGTGCGCTTTTCTACACGGACGACATGTTCGTTTTTGGCCGGCAGCACGCAGGCACGGACCCGCTTTAGTCTAATGGTCCGTGCCTGCATGTACCGCACACGGAGTATGTCCATGTTCAGCACATTTCGTGCGTGTTCGTTTTTACACTAGCGATCTTATTTTTATTTTTTTTTAAATTAAATTCAGTATACTTACCTTTTTTCTGCTGTTCTCAGTCATACTTACATTGGCGCTCGGTTTTTTTCTTCCCCCGGCTCATACCGCTCCCCGATCACCAGCGCGGCGAGGAACAGCTGTGCAGAGAATACGCGGCAACAATTACTTTGAATATGCCGGCCGCTCAATAATCAATCTCGTATTCCCTGCTTTCCCCACCCACAGACGCCTGTGATTGGTTGCAGTCAGACACGCCCCTCCATGTCCGGCGTACTCCAGGATGGTCCAGCATCGCATCCAGCTCTGCTGCATGAAGGTGACCGGAGCTGCAGAATACACCGCCGCTCCTGTCAGCTCCACGCAGCTAATGAAGGGAATAGCGCGATCAGCTGAGCTGTCACTGAGGTTACTCGCGGCCAACGCTGAATACAGCTGATCGCGCTATTCCCGTCATTAGCTGCGTGGAGCTGACAGGAGCGGCGGTGTCTTCTGCAGCTCCGGTCACCTTCATGCAGCAGAGCTGGATGCGACGCTGGACCATCCTGGAGTACACCGGACATGGAGGGCTTTTTCGGGCTTATTAAATTGGTGAACAAGGCAATTTGTTAGTGTTTCTTATTTCTAATAAAGGATTGTTCGGGTGTGTGTGTTTATTTACTGTAATTTACAGATTAATCATGGAAGGTATCTCGGGGAGACACCTGACATGATTAATCTAGGACTTATTGGCAGCTATGGGCTGCCAAAAACTCCTTATTACCCCGATTTGCCAACGCACCAGGGCAAATCGGGAAGAGCCGGGTACAGTCCCAGAACTGTCGCATATAATGTATGCGGCAATTCTGGGCGGCTGCTGACTGATATTGTTAGGCTGGGTGGCTCCCCATAACGTGGGGCTCCCCATCCTGAGAATACCAGCCTTCAGCCGTATGGCTTTATCTGGCTGGTATTAAAAAATTGGGGGGGACTGCACGCCGTTTTTTTTAATTATTTATTTATTTATTTTACTGCACAGTATAGACACGCCCACCGGCTGCTGTGATTGGGTGCAGTGAGACAGCTGTCACTCAGCGTGGGGGGCGTGTCTGACTGCAACCAATCACAGGCGTCTGTGGGTGGGGAAAGCAGGGAATACGAGATTGATTAATGAGCGGCCGGCATATTCAAAGTAATTGTTGCCGCGTATTCTCTGCACAGCTGTTCCTCGCCGCGCTGGTGATCGGGGAGCGGTAAGTATGAGAGAGGGCTGGTCACTTCAGTCACTCGGGGGATTAGCGGTCACTGGTGAATCCTTCACAGGTGACCGCTAATCAGTACGCAGCACACAGACAGAGCCGCGGCATGACAATGAAGTCGGGTGAAGTTCACCCGAGTTCATTCTCATCGCGCATCTGTCTGCTGTCAGCCGACATGTATCAACGACATTGTGCAACACACAAACGGACATTCCATACGGACATTCCACATACACATACACGGGCATTTTACACACAAACACGGACATTTTACACGTACACACGGCTCGCATACGCCACCACACGGATGCCATACGTACCTGAGAAACGCCCCAATAAAACGGAACACGGACACGAAAAACGGACCGTGTCACACAGACGTTTTTTTTTGCGGAAGTGTGTTTTAGGCCTTAGGCAGCTTTGTCTCTGCAGCACCATAGAAGTGAAAGGGAACTGGAGATCGAGGAATCCAGCCAGTTCCATAGCAGGGCTTACCAGCTCTACTGGGTAAAGCAGGCACACGTCTGCTGCTCACCTAGAAAGCCTGACATGTATGATAGAATGCAGCAGTACTTTGTGATTTTACCCATTTAACCAGATGAGACAACTGCACTAAACTCCAAAGAATACCTCATATCACATCAATCATTAGCAGCCATATACCGGATATAGTATATATATATATATATATATATATATATATATATATATATATAAAAAAAGCTGAGTGTGTGTGTGTGTGTGTGTGTGTGTGTGTGTGTGTGTGTGTATGTCCGGGATTGGCATCTGCACCGTCGCAGCTACAGCCACAAAATTTTGCACACTCACACGTCTGGACCCCGAGAGCGTTATAGGCTATGTTGTGAGGTGAAATTTTAACCCCGCGCATTCCAATTTACCAATCAATTTTGCCCCTATCTACATAATGGGGAAAAGTGAAACGAAAAGTGTATCCGCACTGTCACATTTACAATCACGAAATTTTGCACAGACACCTCATATGACCCAGGGAACGTCGTAAACTATGTTTTGACAGGAAAATTTAAGCCCACGCTTTACAGTTACTCTCCAAAAAACATGCCTCTGTTAAAGTAAATGGAGCCTGGGACTACAGGTTATTAGTAGGAGCTGTGATTGGTTGCTATAGGAACAAAGGACATTCATAATATACGAAGCTTATATGTGAAGTAATAAGATGTTGGTGGGGAGACGGATAGAGGGAGACAGAGAGAGACAGAGAAAGAGACAGACAGACAAACAGTGAAAGAGACAGAAAGAGACAGACCTGGAAAGAGACAGATGGGGAAAGAGACAGACCGACATGCAGACAGGGACAGAGACAGGCAGACAGGGAAGGAGGAGACAGCCAGAGAGACAGACAAAGATAGATGGGGAAAGACACAGACCTTGATAGAGACAGACGGGGAAAGAGACAGAAAAATAGAGACAGACAAGGAAAGAGAACGTCAGAGACAGGCAGACAGGGAAAGAGACAAACAGGAAAAGACACAGACAAAGAGATGGGGAGACAGACCTGGGAAAGAGACAGACCTGGGAAAGAGACAGACCTGGAAAGAGACAGATGGGGAAAGAAACAGAGAGATAGAGACAGACAAAGAAAGAGATAGGCAGACAGGGAAAGAGACAGACGGAGGAAGAGACAGACGGGGAAGGAGACAAACGGGGAAAGAGACAGACAGAGATAGATGGGGAAAGAGACAGACGGGGAAAGAGACAGACGGGGAAAGAGACAGACGAGGAAAGAGGCAGACCTGGAAAGAGACACCTGAAAAGAGACAGATGGGGAAAGAGACAGACGTGGAAAGAGACAGACCTGGAAAGAGACAGACGGCGCACATTACTTGGCCAATTTAGTTAAATCTGTGTGGAATATCTGTGGTGTTGAAATATATGTTGTGAAATGCTTCTATTAGCTTAGTTTTCGCCTTTTAATAATTACATTTCTATCTATTTATTTTGTGGCTTATGTGTGCAGAATACATTTTTGTTAATACATTCTAATTTGTTAACAACATTTATTAACCCGGGCGAAGCCGGGTAGTACAGCTAGTATATATATATATATATATATATATATATATACCATATACAGTATATATACTGCATACATATATACACTGTATATTTTTTTTATTTTTTAATACTACCTTTTTTAAGAAAGTTAAACCTTAAGAGTAGTGTTAATTTGGAATTTCTTGATTGCAGTGCTGCACTGAACAAAATAAATGCCATTTTTACTACACAGTGAATGCTTTTTGCATTCCACCACACAAGAATTATTTTTCCAATTTTCAGTACATATAAATGTTGACTATATCTATACATCTATGGTAAATTAAATGTCATGTAAAAATACAAGTTATCTCACGTAATACAAGCCCTCATATGGCTTTGTCAATATGTTCATAGAAAAATAAAAACTTTATGACTTGTGGAATGCAGGAATGAAAAACTAAAATGAAAAATAGCCTGGTCAGGAAGGGGTTGTATGATTTTAATAAAAGCCCTGATTACTTTAATATAATAACTGTACATACACCCATAGCTTGGTAATATACATTAGATCACTGTTGGAAAAATTCTCATTAAGCTAAAAGCTATCTCTTATGATTTCCCCAAATACATTTTTTTTAAATAGGAAGAATGGAGTTAGTTGTTTTAAGGCTCCTCTACCAATTTTTTTTCCCCTAATACTTGTGTCCCCCCACTCTCATGCTAGGTATGAGTAAGTGCCAAGCAAACGGCGAAAGGGAAACCCTGTGTGTAGGGAAGGGGGAGATGGTGACCCCCTACCAAGCCAACCACTGGGCCCAGGCTTCCCTCACCCCCCTAGATAGGCTCCACAATGCACCGGGCTAGATATCTGACACTGGCTGATCCTTAAGTAGGCCCTATGAGTGGAGTGGATGGGATGAGCACTTAGTCAACCTCACTTAGCACTAAAGAAGACACAGGGATAACAAACAGCGAGAAAGTGAACAAACACCTTATTTCCAGATGACTCGGGGAGAGGAACTGCAATATCCACAAAGAATCTCCAGATGTATGCAAGCCAAGTGCTTGCACTGAAGACTTGTTAAGGGTATAAGAGCTATCACCAGCACCAAGTAATAGTAAGTGAAGGTATATAAAGACATCAAGGGAAGTGCTGATGAAATGCAACGTAAAGACTGAGGAACTCCATAGGGTCCTAAAGGGAAAGGGAAAAAAACAAGCAGAAATAGTAGAAGGTCAGGGAGCAGTTTGCGCAGCCTAACACTGTGACCTTCTTTAACCTGTCACCCAATCTATCTGTCACCCAAGACACACCCGTGACATCTGCCACCATTGGAGACTCAGAATGGATCCATACCCTTTAGATAGTCTGCCAGTTTGGTCGATGAACATCTATTGTGTATGTACGGTGTAATGTATCTTAGTAGGGAATATAAGACTTTCATATTTGAGGAACGTAGTCAGAACTCACCGATATCAGCTGGTTTGGCCAACAGTCTAATGATGATATTGGGGGAGATAAGGATTAGGCATGTCCGATTTAGAACTGCCAATCCTTTTGTCGTCAAAGAGATTAACAGCCACAAGTGATGTCTGACAACAGCTCTCATAAAGAATACAGAAAAACAAGCGTTCCTGTGTATGGCAGAGTTGGGTAAGATAGCCTGCCAACCAAGAGGTAGGAATCTAAAATCCATGGGAAACTATACTCACTATGGAACATATCTACAGAAATAACTGGAGGATGGTCCTTTAGTTGCTTACATTTTTGTACATCAGTACTGTTTGGGTATTACTATTGTATCATAGTGTGAGCACATTTCATGATATGCTTTATTCTATTATGTACCTTTTAGGTGTGGTTCCCTATGTAGAATCATTTGACGTCCTGCTGAGTGGACCCTTGGAACAGTATCTCAAAAACAGCAAGATTATTGGTGGAGATGTAGAAACTCACGTAAGTCTGATTTTTTTTTTATTGGATAGCTCCTTATTTGCAGTACAAATAAGAGCTATGTTTTTACAGTTATTATTATGTGGACTTTGTTTTGTTTCGACTTGGCTTTTCATTCCAGCTAACTGTCATTCATTGCTCATAGCAGTTGCCAATTTTCATTATAATTACATTCCTCAGCCATGGCTTGCAGTTTGAGTAGTTGGATCTAATCGCTGTTGCTTTCAAAGTAGAAAAAGATGAGTATAATATGACAATATATAATAGTGAAATTGACTTGAAAAAAATGTTGATTTGTTGTATGTATTCGCTGATTTGATAGTGTTGATACATTGTATATAGCTATAAAGAAAAACAGACAAACGTCAAAATATTTGGAAGAAAAATTATAAAAAAAAAATGCAATTAAAAGCTTTTTGGGGTTTTTGTAACATTTTTATTTTTTTTTTCTTATGCCCCAATCTTTACTAACAAACAAAATTAGTAAATTCAATTTTCATACTGGCCATTGGGGCTTTTTTTGATTTGCACTTCCTTCCAGGCCTCTTTCACACGTCCGTGAAAATCACGCACGTTTTTCACGGACGTGTCAAAGGTGCGTATTGCCCTCCGTGTGCCGTGTTTATGGCACATGTGTGTTATCCGTGATAACACACCGAGAACGGGAACTTTTTGCTCACCTGTCCCTGGCGTTGCTGTCCGTGGTGCTGATCTTTGGTCTCCGGTCCTGCTGACTCCCCGCTGCTGCTGCTTCCGGCCCGCAGTGGAATGAAAATGCAATGAGCATAATGAGCGGGAGTCGGATGCAAGTGACAGCAGCGACAGAGACAGCAGGGCTGGAGAAGGTGAGTATAGAAATTATTTTTATTTTACAGACACGTATGTTTTCTCCGGTGCGTGTCACACGGATCACATCCGTGCGGTCCGTGTGCAGTCCGTGTGACACCCGTGATGCTGGAGAAAAACAGACATGTCTACGTGTAGAGCACACGGGCACACGTATGCTCCACATGGACACACGGTCCATGACAAAACACGGACATAAGTGTACCGCCCCCGTGCCAGTGGCCGAGCCGCTCGGATCCGGAACTGCGGTGGCTCGAGGGGTCTCTGGACCCGGGGGTTCGTGCGGACACTCAAGTTTGAAAAAGAGAGTATGTACAGGGGAGTTAGAAGTTCATGACGCCACCCACGGTGCGTGGTAAGGTGTGATACCACCGCTGCTGTTGGGGAAAAGGGGAGCCCGGTGGCGATGGTGCGAAAGCAAGGTGTTTAACCCCTCCGTGGGTAGGGGGTTTGTGCCCCAGGGCCTGGTGTTGGTAGTGCCGGTGTGGGGTACCGTTGGGAAGAGGAAGGATTTCTGCGTACTCACTCAGTCCAAGAATACTGACACCGACAGCTTGTAAACCAGAATTCTGAGCACCGCTGCAGCCAGGAGGGAGCACGCTTGGGTCCGTGTCCTTGGTGTTGCTTGCTAGCCTGTGACCTTTTCCGTGGCACATTGTTCACTGTTTGGACCCTGTAGTGTGGAACTAGTCAGGTCCCGCTCACCCGTATGGCTAACGGAGTGAGCTTGATCTCAGGGTTCCCGCTTGGGATTTGGTGGACTGTGTCAGGGAAATTCCTTTCCCATCGATGCGCTATTCCCCCGATTTTGTAGTGGGTGAGGGATGAATCTTGAAGGCTTCACCCCCCGTCGCTTGAAGCTATTTCCTGGCCTAGGGTCCACGTACCCCGTCGTGCTCTGGCCCCTGCCCGGAGATGGCTCAAGGCCACCGGCTGCCCTCCTCGGCAATCCATGCCCCTTGACACGATCCCCTGTGACCGGGATTCCAGCTCCTACCAGGCCCAGACCAACGTCTGCCACCTAGTACTCAAGGAGCCCTGCTCCAGCCCGGTGACCTCTCCCTCTCAGAGAGTCACCACTCTACCACCTACTCCTTCCACTCCTTCCACTCCTTTCTCAGTTCTCGTTTCACTTTTGCACCTTCCCCTACCAAACCCCCATGTGGGCGGCCCTATTCCCTTCAGGCCCCCAATGGTATGTCTGGTGGGTATGATGTAAAGTGTTTCTAGGGTTTTGACTGGCTAAGCTCTTAGCAACACCAAAAGACCAGCGCCCGTAATCAAGGAGGATTGGATACTGTGCAGAAGGGAAGATTGCACAATACCCTGTGACAACCTGATAGGCCAGGGCGTCACATAAGCGCAGACCCATTGATTTTTATGGGTCTACGTATGCCCGTGTCTTCGCCATGTGAGGAAACGGACCAAACACGTACCAGAGACATGGACGTGTGAAGAGGGCCTCAGAAAGAGTTTTCAGGAATGATCCTGATCAGCAGAGGCAAGATTAGGGCAGTGTCCCACTAGCATATGGCATCCGATGGGAGTCTGCTTCGAGCGTGAGCTGAGTGTCATGCAACTGTAGTCCATCTTGCAATCAGATTACAGCTGCGGAGGAGAGGGAGGGATTAATCTCTCCATCTCTTTCAATGTCAGGCTGTGTATATTGCACTGCACTTGGATGTTATCCGATGTTTCACTCGCACCCATAGATTTGTATAGGTGTGAGTGATACGAGATTCGCAAACAATCACAGCATGCTGCAATTTTTTCTTCAGTCCAAGTCTCTAAGCGATCCGTACTGATGAGGGTCGGATTTAGACCGAAATGTTTAACATTTTGGATTCCAAACCCTTGAGTAAAAGTAATATCATAGTTTACACTCATGAGTGCTAAGTTTAATTTTATTTTTGTTCACAGGATTTCTGACAGTGTTGCATCTATACTGAGAATGTGTTAACATTTTTTAAATGTTTTTAACTAATTAGTATTAATAAACACCTTTGCAAAATAGGATTTTCTTTTTTAATTTCAAGATAATTAAATTATAAATATAGCAAATAGGCAATGGTATTTACCAGCCAAGGTCATAGAAACAAATGTACAAACAGGATGCAATTTTCCCGCTTAATAAAGAAGGTAACACAGTTGCAAAATACTGATGAAACAACCACTCTCAACCGACCAGTTCATGGAGGGAATGATTGCGTAGTATTAGAATTGTACAAAAATAAAGCTTGCAATAGGATGCAAGTCACATACATGTGAAGCCAATAGCCAACCCTACTATTCGACTGGTTCACAAGGTCACCATTGATGGGCCTGGCTGCACTCTGTACAAAAATATACAGAATGGGAGGCACGGCATGGTGGTTCAGTGGTCAGCACTGGGGTCTTGTGTTCAAATCCCACCAAGGACAACATAAGGACCTTATATTGTGAGCCCCAATGGGGACACTGTTGCTGATGTCTGTAAAGCGCCATGGAATTAATACCACTATATAAGTGAATGAATATTACTATTAACTACAGTAGTATTTTAGTTGTTTTGGAAATTTTAAATTTTTACAAACATTTTATATGCTGTTTTGACACTTTTTAATATTTGTATTTTTTATATTGTACAGTTAGGCTATGTGCACACGTTGCGTATTTGCATGCAGTTACGCTGCACTCTGCACCGCAGCGTAACTGCATGC
Source organism: Anomaloglossus baeobatrachus (assembly GCF_048569485.1). Taxonomy (NCBI): domain Eukaryota; kingdom Metazoa; phylum Chordata; class Amphibia; order Anura; family Aromobatidae; genus Anomaloglossus; species Anomaloglossus baeobatrachus. Next base: position 227,665,109 of record NC_134358.1, on the reverse strand, counting down.
GTCCTGCGTCCCCAGCATATTCTATGAAGATTATGCAGGAGACGTGCGCACATGGCGTCATAGAGCGCAGAGCTCCGGCTGCTGCCCAAAGCGCGCGTTCTAAGAAGTGACATGTCACTTCTTTCCTGCGCTCTGCATGCAGCCCCTGCTCTGTCTATGGGAGGGGCTGCAGTCAGAGCGCATGGAATCGGCCTTTTTTTTTCACTACGAACCCTTCTTGCAGCGATTGGAAGCGCATGTGTGCTGTTCAAATCGCTGCAGAAATTTCTGCAGGGCCAGTACGCAACGTGCGCACATAGCCTTAGGCTACTTTCACACTTGCGTTGAACGGTATCCGTTGCATTGCGTTGTGTGACGGATGCAACAGATGTGTTGCATATAGTGGCACAACGGATGCTGCAAAACAACGCAATCCGTTTTTTGGTTTTATTTTACAGTTTTACCGTCGGCAGACTATTGTGAACGATCAGCTGATCGCTAACAGTAGTCGGCCGCCGGGTGATCAGCCGATCACTCACAGTAGCCGGCCGCCGGGTGATCAGCTGATCACTCATAGGAGCCGGCCGCTGGGTGATCAGCCGATCACTCACAGTAGCCGGCCGCCGGGTGATCAGCCGATCACTTACAGTAGCCGGCCGCCGGGTGATCAGCTGATCGTTCGTTCGCCGACAATGTGTGCGGGGGGGCGGAGTGCGAAGTGGGTGGAGGCGAGCGAGGCCATCGCTGAGGACGTCAATGCCGCCGGGACTGCATCGCTGGGGGACAGGTGAGTGAGTGTGAGAGTGTGTGTGTGTGTATGTGTGTGTGCGCGATTGTGTGTGTGTGTATACATACGGAGTGCGGGAGGGGGCGGAGCCGAGCGGGGAAGTGTCGGGCTCCCGGCACACGTAACCAGGGTTCCTTGGTTACCCGATGTGTACCCTGGTTACGGGTGCAGGGAGCCAGAGAGAGCATGCGCAGTGAAATCCAAAGGATTCCGCTGCTCAAAAAAAGTTACATGCTGCGCTCCTTCCGCCCGACGCAGCGTCAAAATAACAACACTGCGTCGTCCGGCGAATGCAACGCTGACACTTGCGTTACAGTGCGTCATCCATACAAGTCTATGGAGAATAGCGCAGTGCGTTAACGGACTGCGCTATTCTCCATAGTGACGGACTCCGCTGAACGCAAGTGTGAAAGTACCCTTAGGCGGGCTTTGCACGTTGCGACATCGTAAGCCGATGCTGCGATAGTCCCCGCCCCCGTCGCAGGTACGATATCTTGTGATAGCTGGCGTAGCGAAAATTATCGCTACGGCAGCTTCACATGCACTCACCTGCCCTGCGACCGTCGCTCTGGCCGGCGACACGCCTCCTTCCTAAGGGGGCGGGTCGCGCGTCGTCTTAGCGACGTCACATGGCAGGCGGCCAATAGCGGCGGAGGGGCGGAGATGAGCAGGATGTAAACATCCCGCCCACCTCCTTCCTTCTCATTGCAGCCGGCGGCAGGTAAGGTGATGTTCCTCGCTCTTGCGGCTTCATACACAGTGATGTGTGCTGCCGCAGGAACGAGGAACTACATCGTACCTGTCGCTGCACCGGCATTATGGAAATGTCGGAGCCTGCGCCGATGATACGATAACGACGCTTTTGCGTTCGTTCATCGTATCATCTAGGATTTACACACTACGACATCGCAAGTGACGCCGGATGTGCGTCACTTTCGATTTGACCCCACCGACATCGCACCTGCGATGTCGTAGTGTGCAAAGCCGCCCTAAAGGTGGCTTTACAAACTGCAACATCGCAAACGACATCGCTGTAACGTCACCGGTTTTGTGACGTTATAGCGACCTCCCCAGCGACATTGCAGTGTGTGAAACACATCAGCGACCTGGCCCCTGCTGTGAAGTTGCTGATTGCTACAAATCGTTCAGGACCATTCTTTGGTCCTTTGTTTCCCGCTGTGCAGCAAAGTCTCAGTGTGTAAAGGGGACTTTACAGCGACTTCGTTAGCGACTTCCCTTTCAAAAAGCTGCTTTAGGCCTGCAACACACATCCGTTTAAAACGTTCGTGTTTGGTCCGTTTCCGTACATACCGGAGATACGACCAAACGTGCACATATTTTTTTTATGTTTAAAGGCACACGTGCGTGTTATTTGATCTTCCGAGAAATGTACGTGTGTGATGCAAAATGTCGTTACTACATGTCGGAAGACAGAGTAGTGGGATGAGAATGAACTCGGGTGAACTTCACCCGACTTCATTGTCATGCCGCGGCTCTGTTTGTGTGCCGTGTACTGATTAGCGGTCACCTGTGAAGGATTCACCGGTGACCTCTAATCCCCCGAGTGACTGAAGTGTCCCCCCCTCTCTCATACTCACCGATCACCGGCGCTGCACGGCATTCACACTGCTCCGGCGGCTTTTTCTAATTTGAAAAAGCCGGCCGCTCATTAAACAATCTCGTATTCTCTGCTTTCCCCGCCCACCGGCGCCTATGATTGGTTGCAGTGAGACACGCCCCCACGCTGAGTGACAAGTGTCTCACTGCACCCAATCACAGCAGCCGGTGGGCGTGTCACTATGGAGTATAGAAATAAATAAATAAATAATTGAAAAAAACGGCGTGCGGTTCCCCCCAAAATTTAATACCAGCCAGATAAAGCCATACGGCTGAAGGCTGGTATTCTCAGGATGGGGAGCTCCACGTTATGGGGAGCCCCCCAGCCTAACAATATCAGTCAGCAGCCGCCCAGAATGGCTGCATATATTAGATGCGACTGTTCTGGGACAGTACCCGGCTCTTCCCGATTTGCCCTGGTGCGTTGGCAAATCGGGGTAATAAGGAGTTATTGGCAGCCCATAGCTGCCAATAAGTCCTAGATTAATCATGTCAGGCGTCTCCCGGAGAAACCTTCCATGATTAATCTGTAAATTACAGTAAATAAACACACACAACTGGAAAATCCTTTATTAGAAATAAAAAACACAAACACATTCCCTGGTTCACCACTTTAATCAGCCCCAAAAAGCCCTCCATGTCCGGCAGAATCCAGGATGGTCCAGCGTCGCTTCCAGCTCTGCTGCATGAAGGTGACCGGAGCGGCAGAAGAAACCACCGCTCCTGTCACCTCCACGCAGCAAATGAAGAGAGCCGCGTGATCGGCTGAGCTGTCACTGAGGTTACCTGGATCTAGCGGTGGATGCAGCGGTGGCCGCGAGTAACCTCAGTGACAGCTCAGCTGATCGCGATACTAACCTCAGTTGCTGCGTGGAGCTGACTGGAGCGGCGGTGAGTAGCGCGATCAGCTGAGCTGTCACTGAGGTTACCCGCGGCCACGAAGTCGCTGTAAAGTCCCCTTTACACACTGAGACTTTCTAGCGATCATGCTGCACAGCGGGAAACAAAGGACCAAAGAATGGTCCTGAACGATTTGTAGCGATCAGCAACTTCACAGCAGAGGCCAGGTCGCTGATGTGTGTCACACACTGCAATGTCGCTGGGGAGGTCGCTATTACGTCACAAAACCGGTGACGTTACAGCGATGTCGTTTGCGATGTTGCAGTGTGTAAAGCCACCTTAAGTCTACTTTTTTAATTGTTCCCACAAGTGTTTTAGATAAATTAGAATTGTTATCTACCGATTAGTAAAGCTGGCCATACACAGACAGCTGTCAGGCTGAGCACTCATTCCTCAGACTATTCTGTAGGAACATCACATTATGCAAAAGCTATGTTCTCAGCAGAATATCTTCACATTATTTATCTTTCCAAAATCTTCTCTAGTTATTGGACCTTTTCATCTGATGTAATACTCTAGCAAGATATGTACCTAGCTAAATATATGAGTGATGACAGCTATGCCTAATGCTAAACACAATTCTTTCCTTTGGTACCACACTTGCAGTATATGCTGCTATAATTGTACAGATGCAGTCACCATCTGTTATTAGAGAATCATAACTCGAACAGCCTCTCCATCTGTTACCATACAAATAGCTGTGTCACATATCAGAAAACTGACGTGTATGCTTCATTAGGAGAAGAGGTTTTATCCCAACACATTGTAAAGCCTTTATATGATAAATTAATACCTTTACTACGACTTTGAATTAAATCTGTTATCAAGATGTGGATCAGGTCTGTTTACAATGAGTGGAAGCACGATACAACAATCAGTTGGTAAATCTTTACCGATTAGGCCTAAGACACACGGTATGAAAATCGGAGCAAGTGGAATGCGATAAAACCTCACATTCCACTCGGACCGATATTACCCTATGTGTCAGCGCCCATGAGCGATTATTTTCTCAGCCTTAATCGGACAGAGAAAACAGTCGCAGCATGCTGTGGGTTGAATGCGATCCTCTTTCTCTCGCACCCATTCAAGTCTATGGGGCGAGAGAAACATCGCAGTGCACTCGCAGTACACTGGTGCAGTGCAAGTGCAGGGCGGGAATGGCAATAGCCGGCAACGGAGGAGAGAGGGAGATAAATTCCTCCCGCTCCTCCTCAGCGCTGGCCCGCCCCTCCTCCGTGCCGGCCCACCCTCTGCAGCTGTGGTCCAATCGCACGATTGGACCTCAGTCGCAATGACACTCACATGACACTCGACTCACTGTGCTGCCAGTGTGAGCCAAATGTCATGCGAGGATCTCAGTTGTCCCTGTCTGGCCCAGGCCTTAAGGCCCCGTTACACGCAACGACATCGCTAACGAGATCTCGCTGGGGTCACGGAATTTGTGACGCACATCCGGCGTCGTTAGCGAAGTCATTGCATGTGACACTTACGAGCGACCGCTAACGATCCGAAAAGCGGCAAAAATCGTTGATTGTTGACACGTCGTTCATTTTCAAAATATCGTGGCTCGTTTTGGACGCAGGTTGTTCGTCGTTCCTGAGGCAGCACACATCGCTACGTGTGACACCCCTGGAATGACGAACAACAGTGTTCCTGCGTCCTCCGGCAACGAGGTGGGAGTGACGTTAATGCAGCTGCTCTCCGCCCCTCCGCTTCTATTGGTGGCCTGCTGTATGACGTCGCTGTGATGCCGCACGAACCTCCCCCTTAAACAATAGTTTGTTCGCCGGCCACAGCGATGTCATTAGTAAGGTATTTTTGTGTGACGCGTACTAGCAATATTATTCGCCATGGGCAGCGATTTGCCCGTGACGTACGCACGACGGGGGCGGGTGCAATTGCTAGCGACATTGCTAGCAATGTCGCAGAGTGTAAAGCAGCCTTTAGAGTTTGTTTCAATGCCTATTTTCACAGGCTGACCAAAGTAAAAGATGCACAGTGAGCATTCTGTAAGGCTACATTCCCACAATGAGCTTTTGATGAGTCTTTGATGTTGCAGAATTTCTTTATCATTTCTGCACAGATTATGTAAATTAGGTTACATTTTTTGCATTGCGTTTTTGTGTGCAGATTTTTTACATGAATTTTGTATTGCGTTTTTGATGCTGCATTTTTTTGTGTTTTGTTGGTGTGACTTGCTTTATGGTTTAATAAGTTTTTATTTAGTTAGTTTAATAATTAAAGTGAACCTGTCAGGTGCAATATGCACCCAGAACCACAGTTCTGGTTGCATATTAGTGCTTCCTACTTAACAGTCCCTGTATATACTAGCATAAATTAACAGATCTTAGAAAAAGTATTTCTAAAGATCGTTTATTTTATGCTTATGAGGCCAGCGACTAGTCACAAGGGCATTACTTCCCTTGGCCGGTTGGCCCACATAGCATGGTAGCACGTCCCTGTGGGCGTACTAACATGCTAATAAATGCGCATGGATGCGCACATACCTCACTCTTGATAGCGGATGGATGCACACTGGGCATGATCCGGAGTCCCCGGGACTTCCAAATCATGTGCACTAAACTGATGCCGGTGTAAGCTTCCCGGCTTCAGTGAGGTATAGTGCGCGTGACAGGAAGTTCTGAGGACTCCAGATCATGTCCAGTGCGCATCCATCCACCTCCGGCCACCATCAAGAGGGAGGTATGTGCGCGTCGCTGCGCATTCATTAGCATGTTAGTATGCCCACAGGGGCGTGCTTACATGCTATGTGGACCGACCAGCCAACGGAAGTAACGCCCTTGTGACTAGTCACTGGCCTCATTAGCATATAAGAAACGACCTTTAGAAATACTTTTTCTAAAGATTTGTTTATATATGTTAGTATATACAGGGACTGTTAGGCAGGAATCACTAAAATGCACCCAGAACTGCTCGTGGTTCTGGGTTCATATTGTACCTGACAAGTTCCCTTTGTTCTCTTACAATTGTGTAAAATGTGGAAAAAAGTACATGAAGAGTTGCAGTACAGGAATAGTGATTTCTAGTGATGAGCGAATATATTCGGCACAATTTGTTACTTACACAAATATTTGCGATATTCGTTACTCATCAAATATTTTGGTATTCGCCTCGTGAGATTTGAGTGCCCTCCCCACATATTTAGCCCCTGGTTTTCAGCCACTAAACATGCGGAGATTGCTTGCCAATCACAGTAATGCTGTAGCCATCTTTGCATTTTTGATTAGTAGGCGCAGTGAAAAAAAAATTAGGTCCGGTCCCCCTTCTATTTATGATAACCAGTGCAGGTAAAGGACACAGCTGGAGACCGGTATTCTAAGGTTAGGAAGGTCCACTGATATTGGGCCCTCCCCATTCTAAAAATTGCAGCCCACAGCCGCCCCACAATTGGCGCATCCATTAGATGCAATGAGATCCATTAGATTGAGATTGCAATTGGGATGAGCTGGGTAAAGTGCCACCATTGGCTCATTTAATAGATGTGCTAATTGTGGGGTGGTTTTGGGCTGCTTTTTTTTAGGCTGGGGAGGGCCCAATAACGATGGAACTTCCCAGCCTGAGAATACCAGTCCCTCGCTGTCTGCTTTATCTGCGCTGGTTATCAAAAATGGTCAGAAGCCCACGTCATTTTCTTATTTGTTTAAATAATATAACGACAAATGCCATGGGGGAGCCTCTATTTTTGATAACCAGCCACGATAAAGCACACAGCTGTCTACCTTACCTGTACTGTTTATCACAAATAGGTGGGCGACTGCACGTCAAAGTGGCGTAATACTTTAACAACATTGTTCCCAGAAGCGGCCTGTGTTTTAGAGATACATCCAAGTATTTTCCCCATGCTATTCCCATTCAATTTCAGCACTTTTTCATCCATTTCAGCACTTTTACATCCCCACTAGACATCCTGGGATCCCGGGATGGTCCACTGGAAATTATTCAAGTTTCCCATTGACTTGCATTAGATTTGTTATTTGTTAGGAATAAACGACTAGTACGAAATAATCGAGAAGAATAGTCTGAACCCGAATATTTCAGTATTTTTCTCATCACTAGTGATTTTCAATTCTAACACTGCTCAATATTCAAAACTATATAATATAAAATTATATTTTGAGTAGGAAACTAGAAACAGAACAATGTCAAACAAAGGTTTAGGGGGTAGGGAAGAAGAACATATAACATAAAATATGGAAACACATTAGGGAACAGAGTAGGGGAGCAAAAGTACCAGCTCAAGTACAAAGAGGCTTATATCATTACTAGATTTAACATGGATTGGTTAACAAAGTCTTAAATTTAGAAGACCTCTTAAAGACCAGGGTAACCAAGCTTTCATATAATCATTCATAAGACTAAACACTGAGCCAATTATTTAAAATTATTAGATCTTCCATCCTTTTCAAAAAGACCAAGGATTCAACCCATTCTAGTTAGAGGGGGATGTATATGATCTCCAGTGTCTATGGATGACTTGTTTCATTGCTGTCAAAAATATTGAGTCTTTTCTTGATGGACAAAATTGATATTCAAAGTACCGAAAGTAACACTGCTTCTGGAGAGTTCCATAATGTTGTACCAAAAAGTTTATTGAAGAGGTTAAAAATAGTGTTCCAAAGTTTATAAATACAGGGGTAGGCCCAGCAAATATAAGTCCTACTACTCACAGCTTAGTTACATTTCCAACACTTCTCAGAGGTATCAAGCAATATGTGATGAATGCGCTCGGGGGTCCTGTACCAATTGGACAAGATCTTATAATTTGTCTCTTGGATATGACTAGATATGGAGATCTTATGAGTAAGGGTTAAGATCTTGTCCCACTTGGCAGGGGAAAATCATCTAATGAGGTCACGTTCCCACGACCCCTGAAATGTAGTCAGGTTATTTAAAAGGATTTTCCCACTAACAAAGTTAATTTCAAAGTTGATTTTAGTCAATAGATCTTGGAATAATAATAATTTCCACAACTGGATGTGTTTAAAGAAAAGTTCCTCTAATCTTATAAATGTGCCTCTGCTTTGTACTGCGTAATGGCCGTGTCTGACAAGGACATGGTCTGATGATACCACATCTCTTGGCCCGGGGAGGAAGGAAAAGAGAGTATACAGATAACACAGTATAGGAGACATGGGGTCAGGTAAAAAAGTATAACCTTTGCAAGCCATCTTTAACTTGAAAGCCCTGCTTCACTTGGACAGCCTATTTTGGGGATGGCTTAAGTTTAAGGTCATCAGCCCTCTGATTACTACATGCTGGTCTACCTTTCCAGCTGTTTTCGCTGTTTGTATTGGAAAGTACAGTACAACATCATTCCCCTTCATTGTGCCAAGCAACTGGTCTGATACTATAATTCCCCTGATGATGCCCCACTTATTATGTTAGGAGGGGGTTAAACACATTGGGATAGCAGAGAGTGTTCTAAAGCTAAGTACACCACTCTGCTTGGACCTAACAAATTAATACAGTTATGAGCTATAAGCCAGATCCATTCCTGTCTACTGTATAGAATGGAGAGTGTATATACTATTGAGGTTTTTTCCTATATTAATAGGCTGCAGTAAGGCTGGCTATACTGGACTGAAAAGGACCGTGTCCAGTAAATTGAGCGGTTTATTGACCTTTTATGTTGTATGTTTTTCATGTTTATAGTCACCTATTAGGCACTTTGGATAGTAGTGGTGGTGGTAACCCTTATTAGTAGAGCTAAGGGTCATTCAGGGTCAGCCACCGTTGAGTGGGGGGTATCCAAAAAGTTAAGGTAACCTCCGTTATCAGGAAGGTTAAGGTAGGGTGTATTTAGCTAGGCTCCACCCCCGAATCCCTTTCCTTGACAAACTGAAACCTGAGTATTGAAATCTCCTTACACTCCACTGTTAGGGTCTTCTATGTTCACTTGCACAACACTATTTTAGTTAGTCTAGTTTGTCCATGTCTTGTATGTCTACATGGTTCTCTACTTTTATATATTTTAACTAATCTAATAAAGTATTGTTTTTTATAGGTTTTCTTGATTTGGTGTTTTAGCAATAGACACTCTAAGAAAAATATATCGACCCTCCGTATGAACCGAAACTGCGAATCCAAAATTTGGAGCAGAAGGGATTTGTGCAAAGCAATAGTGTTTTTATTTGGGTTAATAGAATGGGACCAGACATTTTAGTATCCATTTGAACACTTGGGAACAGAAGAGGACTTAAAATGCACTTCTTGAAGCATAGGTATTGAAACTCTTTTTTTGTGTAGATGATACAATATCTTAAGATTTTATCACGGTCTCTCACATCCTTTCATTTTTTGGAACATATTTTTCATACAATATCTAGTTCCATTTCATAGAGCTATTTAGCCTGCTAACACTAAAAGACATAAATATTATCTTAGCCATAATAGCCAATTAGAGGAAAACAAAACAAACATGACAAACATGGGGAGACATTACACTGAAAGGGACAATTTCTATAAGCCGAACTAAACTATTAACTCCTAGTAGGAGAAAAAATGACCTTATAAACAGGTCCCAATACCTAACTGGGGTTGAGGAAGCCATGACAGAGATATCCTCCACAAGAGATCCATATTACTCATATATCCAAAATACAGTATGTATAATTTACCCAGCAGAATAGAGAGTGAAAAAGGAAGTGGAAGTGACTCTAGTAGCTTAGGTCCAATAGAGTACCAAATATTTCCTGATACAAATACACAAATGAAACTTATGGCCAAAATTGATGGTGTTGGCCCTTTAAAGAATAATGAGGGTAAAATCATAGAAAGCGATGTGGGAAAAGCAAATGTTTGAAATACTTTTTTCTCAACTGTGTTCACACAGGAAAAGCATATGCCACGGGAAATGCAGAGTGATCATGTAAACGCTTCATTAAGTATGACCTGCCTAACCCAGGAAGAAGTGCAGAACCGACTTAGTAACATTAAAATTGACAAATCACCAGGCCCTGATGGCATTCACCCTCGGGTATTAAGGGAGTTAAGTAATGTGATAGACAGGCCTCTATTCCTTATATTTAAAGACTCTATAGAAGCTGGGTCTGTTCCACTGGACTGGCGGCTAGCAAATGTGGTACTAATATTCAAAAAAGGGTGTAAAAGGGAACCTGGAAACTATAGGCCGGTAAGCTTAACATCTGTTGTGGGTAAAATGTTTGAAGGGTTTTTAAGGGATACTCTTATGGAATGTCTCAATGTTAATAATTGTCTAACTCCATATCAACATGGATTTATGAAGGATCGCTCCTGTCAAACTAACCTAATCAGCTTCTATGAGGATGTAAGCTCTCACATGGACCGAGGAGAATCATTGGATGTCATTTATATCGACTTCGGTAAAGCATTTGACACTGTCCCACATAAAAGACTGATAAGTAAAATGAGAAAGCTTGGGCTCGGGGAAAATGTGTGTAGATGGGTAGGTAGCTGGCTTAGTAGTAGAAAACAAAGAGTGGTTATTAATGGCGCATACTCAGATTGGGCCAGGGTTACTAGTGGGGTGCCACAGGGGTCTGTATTGGGCCCCCTACTATTTAATATATTTATTAATGATCTGGTGGATGGTTTACAGAGTAAAATATCAGTATTTGCAGATGATACAAAACTATATAAGGTAGTTAACACAAAGGAGGACAGTTTGCAACTACAGATGGATTTGAGTAAATTGGAGAATTGAGCTGAAAAATGGCAAATGAGGTTTAACACAGATAAGTGTAAGGTTATGCACATGGGAAGGAGAAACAGATGATACGATTACTTACTAAATGGGAAACCGCTGGGGAAATCAGACATGGAAAAAGACTTAGGCATCTCAGTCAATAAGAATCTAAATTGGAGTGCCCAGTGTCAGGCAGCAGCCACCAAAGCAAATAGGGTGATGGGATGCATTAGAAGAGGTCTGGGGGCACGAGATGAAAACATCATTCTCCCTCTGTATAAATCACTCGTCAGACCACACTTGGAGTATTGTGTGCAATTTTGGGCACTGGTGCTCAAGAAAGACATTACTGAACTTGAAAGGGTTCAGAGGCGGGCTACTAAAATAATAAATGGAGTGGGTGCATTACAATACACGGAAAGGTTATCAAAATTAGGTCTATTTACTCTAGAAAAGAGAAGACTTAGGGGAGACCTAATAAATATGTACAAATATATCAGAGGGCCATATAGAGATCTCTCCCATGATCTGTTTGTACCAAGGACTATGACAAGAACAAGGGGGCATTCTCTTCGATTGGAGGAAAGAAAATTCCTACATCAGCATAGAAGAGGGTTCTTCACGGTAAGAGCAGTGAGGCTCTGGAACTCTCTTACTGAGGAAGTGGTGATGGCCAACTCACTGAATGAATTTAAGAGAGGAATGGAGGCTTTTCTTGATAGCAAAAGTATAGAAGGTTATAAATAGCATAATCTTACAGGTAGATAGAAGAGCGACCTAGATTATTAGAGGAATGGGTGGGCTGCAACACCAAGACAGGTTATTAAACTTGGGGTTATTTAGTTTGGAAAAACAAAGGCTTAGGGGGGGATCTAATCACAATGTATAAACATATGAGGGGACAGTACAGAGACCTTTCCAAAGATCTCTTTACACCTAGGCCTGCGACTGGAACACGGGAGCATCCGCTACGTCTCAAGGAAAGAAGGTTTAATCATAACCACAGACGAGGATTCTTTACTGTACGAGCAGTGGGACTATGGAACTCTCTGCCGCATGGTGTTGTAATGAGTGATTCACTACTAACATTTAAGCAGAGCCTGGACGCCTTTCTTGAAAAATATAATATTACCAGTTATGTATATTAGATTTTATGACAGGGTGTTGATCCAGGGAACTAGTCTGATTGCCGTATGTGGAGTCAGGAAGGATTTTTTTTCCCCATTGGAGCTTATTGGACACATTGGGGTTTTTTTGCCTTCCTCTGGATCAACATGTTAGGCTACGGGTTGAACTAGATGGACTTAGGCGGGCTTTGCACGCTGCGACATCGGTAACAATGTGTTACCGATGCTGCAGCGATAGTCCCGCCCCCGTCGCACGTGCAATATCTAGTGAAAGCTGCCGTAGCGATTATTATCGCTACGGCAGTTTCACACGCACATACCTGCCGTGCGACGTCCCTCTGGCCGGCGACTCGCCTCCTTCCTAAGGGGGCGGGTCGTGCAGCGTCACAGCGACATCACACGGCAGGCGGCCAATTGAAGTGGAGGGGCGGAGATGAGCAGGATGTAAACATCCCGCCCACCTCCGTCCTTCTCATTGCAGCCGGCGGCAGGTAAGGTGAAGTTCCTCGCTCCTGCGGCTTCATACACAGCGATGTGTGCTGCCGCAGGAGCGAGGAACGACATCGTACCTGTCGCTGCACCGGCATTATGGAAATGTCGGAGACTGCAGCGATGTTACGATAACGACGCTTTTGCGTTCGTTCATCGTATCAAAAAGGATTTGCATGTTGCGATATCGACTGCGACGCCGGATGTGTGTCACTTTCGATTTGACCCCATCGACATCGCACGTGCAATGTCGCAACGTGCAAAGCCGCCCTTAGAGTCTCCCTTCAACCTTAAAAACTATGAAACTATGAATCTATAGGTATTAATAATGACTGATATGTAGATCTAGTGATGGTAACAAATACAAATCAGTCAACCCGGGGAAGACATCATGTCTCTAAGAAGCGCATTATATCTCCCAATCAGTGGGATCAATGGGGGTAGAGTACTAGAGTACAAAGTGCCGGCCATTCTGGCAGATGGATGTGAGGCAAGTCAAAGGCAGATAAGATGGTCGGGAGATCCCCCAAGTTATTAAATACTGCATAGTGGCCATCTTTGCTGCAAGTTGTTGAAATGGGAACCTCCACCGGTAGGAGATCCCTTGGTCTTGAAGTAGCTACGGGAGCTGTCGTAAGCCTCTACGAAGTTGAAGTGTATGCCTGGCCAAATCTGGGAGAGTAACAATGTCACAGCCTTCTAGTTGCATTTTCTTTTTAGTTATTGCAGCTTGCAAAAATGAATGTGGCACACGACGTCACGTGGTCTTGAGGATGTGGGACCAAGAGCTCAGTGAATTCTATCCATTTCAATAAGATCGTCCTTCTATCCAAGTAAATTACAGAATAAAGTATTAATGGCTTTCTCGAAAATATAGGAAGGGATTTCTTCAGACAGGCCACGAATTTGAAGAATATTTCGTGTGCAACGGTTCTCTATGTAATCTAAGTGTGTTAGAATGGCTTATATCTCAGTGGTATCTTCAGATATAATGAGGTGCTGGTTCTCTATTCTGTGATGTAAGGACACTATGTCAGACTGTAGGTCATCCACTCTGTTGACCACTTGTGTAATGTCCTTTTGTACAGAATCAATGCCCAGGCCTGTATCTCTTCTAACCTATTAAACTTGGCCACCAGGTTCTGCTTTGTGGATATAGAGCACAGATGTTCTCTCTAATCCCACTCATCTCCAGAGCACTGGGTGAGGGAATCCACCGCTGAGGAGCCCGATACTGCTGCCAAGGGATAAGTGCACAGGACCACAGTCAGCTCAGAGCCTGAGTCAGAGAGCAGAGACTCAGTGATGTGGTTTGGCACCGTCTCCTGTAGTGAGGGAGCAGGACTGTGGTGTAGGTAGTGTGAGATACCTACTTCTGATGTCACCAATCTCGGGCTAGGAGTTGAGGATGTTTTCTTGCAGAACCTCTGCAGGTATACGTCATATCAAGCCATCAGCAAGCCATGCCCTCTTGTGTGTCTTGCTTTAAATAAAGTTACTTTGCTTTTCCTGGTATTTGGCTTTGACAAAACTGTATTGATATACTTATGTGCGGATTACATGCTTTTTTGATACGTCTCTGCAGCGGAAACACACGAAAAAGCACATGTGGGGTTTTTTTACCTGCAGATTTTCCCCGTCTATTGCAAGTCTATGGGGAAAATCTGCACAGAAAACGCAGAGTACCAACAAGTCAAATTGACATGTTGCAGATTTGCAACACGCACCACAAGTCAGTTTATGCTGAGTAAAAAAGAAGCATAGTGTGCATAATGTTTCTATAAATTCTGTCCACTTTGCTAAAACTGCAGTACACTGCGTTTTTGAAAACTCAAAAATACGCAGTAAAAAACCCCTAAGGCTATGTGCATACGTGGCGTTTTTTTTCCATGTATTTTTCCTTGCTTTTTTTAATCAATAGAAGAAAGGAAAAAGCAGTCTATGAGAATCGTGACTTGTTGCGCACACACTGCTTTTGTTTTCTTGCAGATTTTGTTGCTGAAAAAAGAAGCAGCATCTCAATTGTTTCTGCGTTTATTTCCTGCATTTCTATAATCCCTTGCAATACTTTATCACTACAGGGGATTATAGCGCAGCACTTCGCCTCACACACTATGCATACAGCATGGTGTGTGAGGCTCTCCATAGCTCAGTAACCCAGCATCGTCATTGTGACGACCCAGAGTTACTAAGGCAGCGATTGGGTCCCTGTGATCGCATTCCAAGGACCCAATCGCCAGGGAGAGGTAAGCAATCCCTGTCGCTGCCTTCTGAATGCTAAGATCACATTGATTGCAGCATTTAGGGGGTTAAACTGCCAGGAGCGGCGTGGTCACCGCTCCCGGCAATGAGAGCTGGGTCGCAGCTGTAACATTAGCCGGACACCGGGCGGTGATAGTGGGGGTACAGCACCTGAACCTTCCCTGCGATCTCCATGACTTGAAAAAGCACAAAAAGAAGCAGGGAAAACACACATGAAAAAACACACAAACGCAATTAAAAAAATGTGCATTTTTTTAATGCGTTTTTCTTGCCAAAACATGCTTTTTTATGTGCACATAAAAAAGCAACGTGGGCACATAGCCTAAAACTCATCATGGGAATGTAGCCTAATAGATCGCTCAGTGTGCATAGGCTATTTACACAAGATGATGCACCACCAAGAATAATGGCTTCAAAAAGATCATTTCACTCAATGAATGAGCATTTTGTTTGCTCTCCGGGTGATCGGCAGCCTGTTTACACTGCAAGGTAATTGTGAAACTAACTAGTGTTTTGAAGAATGCTTATTCACAATTAGTTGTGCATGCAACTTTAGTAGTAGACTGAATTAAGCTATTTATTCTCTTGTACTTTTCATGCCTAAGAACGTAGATTACTTATTTAATTACCATCTAAACCAAGAATATACTGTATATACACATTTCTTATGCTGAAAAAGACCCCATCGATTCATACTCAAGTGAGGGTCCCACTTCCGGATTAACAGATGCACTTATTTCCCCCCAAAAGTGGGGGGGAAATGGGGCTACGTCTTATAATTTGGATAAAGCTTACCGGGTCGGCGCGATGGGGGTCACAGGACGGAGAGTCGGCGATACTGTGGCTCAGGGGTGTTGTGGTGGTATCACAGCTCAGGAGGGTCGGTGATACTGGCGGCTCAGGGATGTCGTGGTGGGTGCCATTGCACCTGCTGGCTTGCAG
This sequence comes from Anomaloglossus baeobatrachus, assembly GCF_048569485.1. Lineage (NCBI taxonomy): Eukaryota > Metazoa > Chordata > Amphibia > Anura > Aromobatidae > Anomaloglossus > Anomaloglossus baeobatrachus. The sequence continues at coordinate 227,649,319 of NC_134358.1, read as the reverse complement.
CGGACCCCATTGAGCCTGACGGCGGGCTCCGTTGAGCCCACCGGGAGTGTATGCGATAGACTTCAAGCAAATGGAAGTGGCAAGTGTGCAGATTAAGATCTCTGAGATCTCAATCTGCACATGCTCTGCTTCTGCGGCCATTTTCTTGAAGTCTATGTCGTCAACCTCCAGCAGGCTCAATGGAGCCTGCATCCCACTGGCAGGTTCAATGGCACCCACCGTGACACTCCTGAGCCTGCAGTATTGCCAACCCTCCTAAGCAGCGATACTCCTGAGCCCAAAGTATTGCCGACCTTCCATCTTGTGACCCTCCTGAGCCACGGACACCGCCGTCCTCCGAGCCTGCTGCATCGATGACCCAGCCTCCTGAGCCACTCTATCGTCACCGTCGCGTCGCCCTGGTGATCTAATATAAGATGAACTAGGACTATAAGATGGACCACTATTTTATCATTAAAAATTATTTTTTCCAATTTTCCTTCTCTAAATTTGGGGTGTGTCTTATAATCCTAAGCTTATGCTTGAGTTAATAGGTTTTCCCAGTTTTTCTTGGTAAAATAAGGGGCCTCGGCTATTACTTGGGTCAACTTATACTCAAGTATATACAGTACTTTCTTCACGGAGATAATGTATAAATATATAAGGCATTGTTTTGTATCTGTGAAGCTATGCTATGCAATTTTAAAATGGAGACGCTGAGCTCTGGAAGCGTTTTCTATTATTTAATTCCATATTGTCATGTGTGTAAAAAATGATTTTTAAGCTTGCATAAGGCTCTGGCTACATGGCGGAATTTGTCGTGCAACAGCAATTTTCAAAAGAGTTTCGTGATAAAAACCATTTCTGGATCTTGTCTGTGACTTGCTGTCATGCAACTATTTCAAAGCTCTGATTTTGCTGCAACATAAAATAGCCAGGTTGCGAATTGTTGTATGTCACTTCTGACTTGCATTGAAGTCTATGGCAAGTGAGTCGCTCGTGACAGAAAACTTAACTCATATGGAAAATCTGCGACTCAGTAAGGCTAAGTTAACATTTCCGTTGTTTTGCATCAGTCACATGCGTTGCTTGACGCATGTGACTGATGCGTTGTACAACGGATGACAGCGGTGACAAAGAAAAGAATTTCTTTGTCAGACTCCGTTGTGTGCGGGGGGCGGAGTTCGGGGGCGGAGCTGAGGACGTCAGTGCCGCGGTCTGCATGGCTGGGGACAGGTGAGTGTGTGTGTGTGTGTGTCTATATTTGTGTGTACATGCGGAGTGCGTGAGGGGGCGGAGCCGAGCGGGCCGTGGAGCTGAGGACGTCAGTGCCGCGGGGACTGCAGGGCTGGGGACAAGTGAGTGTGTGTGTGAGTGTGAGTGTGTGTCTGAGTGTACACATGCGGAGTGCGGGAGGGGGCGGAGCCGAGTGGTGAAGTGTCGGCCTCCTTGCACACTGTATCTAGGGTAAATATCGGGTATAAGCAAAGCACTTTTTGCTTGGTTACCCGATATTTATCTTGGATACCAGCTCAGCGCGGGCTCCCTGCACCCGTAACCACTGTAAATATTGGGTAACTAACCAAAGCGCATTGCTTGGTTACTCGATGTTTATCCTGGTTACGGGGGCGGGGAGCCAGAGAGCGCATGTGCAGCGAAATCCTACGGATCGCGCTGCTCAAAAAACGTTACATGCTGTGTTGCTCCCACCCGGCGGTCAGTTGAAAAGCGACTGACCGCGACGCAGCAGATGCAACGCAGCATCATCAGTCACAATCCGTCACTAATAGAAGCCTATGGGGAAAAACAGGATTCCTGCAAAATATTTTGCAGGATACCGTAATTCCTCAAGGCTACGGATTGTGACTGATACAAAACAACGGAAGTGTGAACTTAGCCTAATGCAGTCACAAGATGGCACAAATCGTAATGCGACACCATAGGTAATCATTAAAGGGAACCTGTCACCAGATTTTAACCTATTAAACTAAAAGAATCACCTTCTGCAGCTCCTGGGCTGCATTCTATGAAGGTGCACCTTGGCCCTGACACCCCTTCCAGACCCCAAAATTAACTTTATAAAACTTGGCCATTAGGTATGCTAATTACCTGTGTTGGTCAGATGGGCGAGCTCATTTTCTGCTCCTTTCCCCCCTCATGCCGCTGATCGCCGTCCTCCTTCCTTGATTGACGGGATAACACCCTCCGTCATCCTCCTCTTTGCATTTTCAAATCTCGCGCCTGTGCAGTTAGATCGGCTCGCGCAGGAGCAGTTCGCTCTGCCATATCGCGGCCAGAGCAGAAAATATAGCTGCCCTAGCTCGCGCCGGTGAGCTAAATGCGCAGGCGCGAGATTATGGGCGGGTACGAGCATGGCGCTGGTGAAGTCGGCGCTGTGCATGACCTCACTTTTGATGCCATTTTTACCCATTTCCCTGTGTGAAAATGTAAAATCTGGGGTACAACAAAATTATTGTGTTATAAATGTAATTATTTTTTCTTCACCACCAAGGTAAAAAAATTCTGTGACACACCTGTGTTGTCAATATGATCATTGCACCTCTAGATTAATTAATTGAGGGGTGTAGTTTGTAAAATGGGGTCACTTACGAAGGTTTCTGCTGTTTTGGCACTTCAGTAGCTCTGCCAATGTGACATGGCACCTGCAAACCATGACACCCAAATCTGCCCTTTAATGTGGCTCTCCTTCCCTTCTGAGCCTTACACTATGCCTGAAAATTAGTTCTTAATTACAAGTGCCATTGGTGCACTCAAATGTAATGAACAACAAGCTGTGTGGTCCATTTTTTCCTATTAACCATTATAAAAAAAACAAACTTGAGACTAAAGCAATACTTTAGTGAAAAAAATCCAATTATATTTTCTTCTCTACCCAATCGTACAAAATTCTGTGAGGCACATGTGGTGTCAACATGCTCACTGCAGCCCCAGATTAATTAATTGGTGGGGGTGTGGTTTGTAAAGTGGGGTAATTTATGGTAGAGTTCTGCTTTTCTGGCTTGTCAGGGGCTTAATCAATGTGATATGACACCCTCAAACCATTTCAGGAAAATCTGCACTCCTATATGGCTCTTCTTCCTTTCTGAGTTTTGCTCTGGGCCAAAAAAGTATTTTATTGACCATAGATGGAATATTGGCATGGTGAGAAAAAATTGTATAACAAATTGTACCATTCATTTTGTTCTATTTCCCCTCTTGAAAATTAAAAATTTGAAGCCAAAGTAACATTTTAGTAAAAAAAAAAGATAATTTATATTTACTCATCCCGATGTTAAACAATTCTGTCGATCGCCTGAGGGTTAAGAATATTCACTACTCCACTAGATGGATTCCGTGAGAGGTGTAGTTTTCCAAATGGGGTCACTTGTGGGGGTTTCTGCTATTTTGGCATGTCAGGAGCTCTTGAAATGTGACATGGTGTTCGCAATTTATTCCAGCCAAAATAGCACTCCTTTTCCTATTTGTGCCATATGCCATATTGATGCACTCAGGAGAAATTGCACAATAAATTTTGTGGTCCATTTTTTTTCCTGTTACTTTTGTGAAAATAAACAATTTGGGGCTAGGGCTGAGTGGATCCGCATTGTAAAAATCCAGATAGGCGAGGTTTCAAAGATTTCCGGGTGCCGGACCCAGATCCGTAATTCTGGGTGCACTATCCGGACCTGGCACTGGCGAAAATAATTAAAAATTAAAGAAAAACAGGAATAAAACGTTTCATACTTACCGAGACTCGGTGTCATGGCGGCACACTGCTTCCGGGTCGCACGTTCACTTCTTGTACTGTGCATCATATACACATAGCTTTCTGTGTTTTCCCCGCCCACCGGCTGTCCTCTCATCTGTGATTGGTTGGAGGCACACGCACAGCCAGCCTGTGACAGTATCTAACTGCCGTGCAGTCATCACGGCTCAGTCATTGGCTGCACAGCCACCGGTTGTGCTCTATGGCCGTTGACTACGTAGCAGAGCTGAAACGGTGTGGGACCTCGTGTGGATTACGCCGGACCTGTAGGGTGTTGGGGGTTAATAAAATGGTGATGGAGGGTGTGCGTTTTTTACTTTATTCCAAATAAAGGATTTTTCTCTGTGTCTGTTCTTATTTACTTTCATTTACAGGTTAATATGATGCAGGATCTCATAGATGCCTGTGCCATTACTAACCTAGGGTTTAGTAGCAGCTGTGCGCTGCTATTAACCCTTTATTACCCCGTTTGGCACTGCACCAGGCCAACGGGCAGAGCCGGTATTGCATCGAGATTGTCACATCTAATCGATGCGGCAATACCGGGCGGCTGCTGGCTGAGAATACCAGCCCCCAGCCAGCATTATCATGGCTGGGTATCAAAATTAGGGGGCATCACACATTGTTTTTTTTTTCATTTATTTAAACAAATTTTTTAAAAAAAGCTGCATCACCGACACAGCCGTGCACATTTCTGACAGGAGCGTGCATGTGTTTCTTGATACATAAACGCTCATGCTCAGAGAGTGCAGGCTGTGCCGGCTGATGTCATGTCAAGCTTGTATGAGTCTGACAGCACATCACCGGCACAGCCGCGCACACTTCTGACAGGAACATGCATGTGTTTCTGAAAGACATGCACGTTCACCATACTTACCCACAGACACTTGCACTGCTTTCCGGGACCATTGGCCGTCCTGACACCTGTGATTGGTTGCAGTCAGCTGGCACATTGACACTCAAGGTGGAGGCACGTCTAACTGCAACCAATTACACGTGCCGGTGGGAAGGCAAAACAGTGAATATTGAATTGTTGACTCCGGAAGGGAAAAGCATAACCCGGAAGAGGTTTCCTGCCATGACACAGCCTCGGGTGAGTATCCTGCGCATGCTCCTACCCCCCCTACACCCTCCACAAACGTTTTGCAGATTTGATCAACTTTATTTAGGCTAAAGCAACATTTTTGTGGGAAATATGTGGGTTTTTTTCTTTTCACGGCTCAGTGTTATAAAATTCTGTGAAGCACATGAGTGTTTAAATGGTCACCACACATATAGATAAATTCCTTGTGTGGTCTAGTTCTTAAAATAGAATAACTTTTGGGGGCTTTCCACTGTTTAGGCACATTAGGGGCTCTATTCAATTCCATCCAATTTTGCGTTCAAAAAGTCAAATGGTGCTCCTTCCCATCCAAGCCCTGCCATGAGCCCAAATAATAGTTTTTCACCACATATGGTGTACTAAAGAAATTGCACAACAAATTTTGAGATCCATTTTCTCTTGTTACCCTTGTAAAAATAAAAAAATTGGGCTAAAGCAACATTTCTGTTGGAAAAATTGAATTTTTTTATTTTCATGGCTCAAATGTATAAATGTATAAAATTCTGTGAAGACCTGGGGGTTCAAGGTGATCACCGCACATCTATATGAATTCCTTGAGTGATGTAGTTTCCAAAGAGGGGTCAATTTGTTTTTTTTCTCTGTTTAGTCACATCAGGGGCTCTGCAAACACTACATGGCATCCGCTATCTATTCCAACAGATTTTGCATTCCAAAAGTCAATTGGCGCTTATTCCCTTCTGAGCCCTCACGTGCGCTCAAACAGGAGTTTTCCACCACATGTGAGGTATTGGAGTACTCAGGAGAAATGGCACAACAAATTGTATAGACCACTTTCTCCTATTACCTTTGTGAAAATTCAAATTTTGCAGTTAAAGGAACATTTTTGTGGGAAAAAGTTAAATTTTGATTATTCTTTTTCCTTCCACATTGCTTTAATTCCTAAAGGGTAAATAAACTTCTTGAATGTGGTTTTGAGCATTCTGAAAGGGTCAATTTTTACAATGGTGTCACTTTTTGGTATTTTCTGTCATATAGGCCCCCTCAAAGTCACTTTAAATGTGATGAAGTTCTTTTGTTGAAAAATGAGAAATTACTGATACACCTTTAACCCTTCTAACTTCCTGACAGAAAAAAATGATGTTTCAAAAATGGTACTGATGTAAAGTAGAAATGTGGTAAATGTTATTTTTTAATTATTTTGTGTGCTATAACTCTTTGGTTTAACCCCTACACCCCCAGGTAATGTTCCATCTTTGCTTTTTGCTCCCCTTCTTCCAAGAGATGTAACTTTATTATTTTTCCGTCAATCTTGCTATATGAGGGCTTGTTTTTTGGGGGATGAGTTGTACTTTTAAATAAAGCCATACATTTTACCATATAGTGTACTGAAAAAAAGCAAAAATTTCCAAGCTCGGAAAAATTGCAAAAAAGTGCAATTGCACGATTGATTTAGGGGTATTTTTTTCACCATGTACACTATAAGGTAAAACTGCTATGTCAGTATGATGCCTCAGGTCTGGTAAGTTCGTAGATACCAAATATGTTAGGTTTACGTTTATCTAAGGGGTTAAAAAATTCAGAAGCTTGTCCAAAAAAGTTAGACATTTTTTGCACTATTTTCCATGACCCGTAGCGTTCTCATTTTTGTGGTGATGGCTTATTGTTTGCATCTGGAGCTGATGTTTTAATGGAACCATTTGTGCGCAGATGCTACGTTTTGATAGCCTGTTATTGCATTTTGTGCAAAATTTGTGAAGACCAAAAAAATTTAATTTTGGAGTTTGGAATTTCTTTGTCGCTAAGCCGTTTACCAATTAGATTAATTGATTTTTTATTTTGAATGATCGGGCATTTCTAAATGCAGCGATACCAAATATGTGTATTTTTTAACCCTTGAATTCAATGGGGTGAATGGGGAGAGATTTGAACTTTAGGTCTTTTTATTTTTTTTATCTTTTAAAACTTTTTTTTGCATTACTAGTGCCCCTAGGGGACTATGTGGTTCAGCAGTCTGATTGCTGATTGATTTCTGTTGATCAGAGCTGCACAGCTCTGATCAGCAGAACTGATGTGTTCCTGTTACAGTTGCTGTTCTGCCATCTATAAGGCCGGTGTCACACTTGCGATTTCCTGGCATGTATCTCGCATGCATCACCCGTCACGGACTCACACTCTCCTAAAGATACCAACCAACCCGCTCCTGTGAGCAGAGTGTGAGTCCGTGATGGATGATACACCGCAAAACTCGCGCGAGATACACGCGAGGCAATCGCAAGTGTGACACCGGCCTAACAGGAACTACGTCATGATAGCAACAAGAGTCCTCACATCGCTACCATGACAACTATCTGCTCCCTGTGATCGTGTCACTGGGCCTTCAATGGAGGCGGGGAAAGGTGCATTCCCTGCTGCGGGAATTAAAATCGTGCTGTCACATTTTGACAGCGTGATTTAAGGGGTTAACAGGCATAGGTGGATTGCTGATCCACCGTGCGGGGATCACCACTGACTCACTACAGCAGCCAGAGGTGATCACCCCTTCATGATTTAGGATGTACCGGTATGTGAAGGGGTTAACACTAGAACTACTGAGGTAGTCATTTTGACTACTTTGCACCATGTACAGTCAGGGCCAGAAATATTTGGACAGTGACACAAGTTTTGTTATTTTAGCTGTTTACAAAAACATGTTCAGAAATACAATTATATATATAATATGGGCTGAAAGTGCACACTCCCAGCTGCAATATGAGAGTTTTCACATCCAAATCGGAGAAAGGGTTTAGGAATCATAGCTCTGTAATGCATAGCCTCCTCTTTTTCAAGGGACCAAAAGTAATTGGACAAGGGACTCTAAGGGCTGCAATTAACTCTGAAGGCGTCTCACTCGTTAACCTGAATCAATGAAGTAGTTAAAAGGTCTGGGGTTGATTACAGGTGTGTGGTTTTGCATTTGGAAACTGTTGCTGTGACCAGACAACATGCGGTCTAAGGAACTCTCAATTGAGGTGAAGCAGAACATCCTGAGGCTGAAAAAAAAGAAAAAATCCATCAGAGAGATAGCAGACATGCTTGGAGTAGCAAAATCAACAGTCGGGTACATTCTGAGAAAAAAGGAATTGACTGGTGAGCTTGGGAACTCAAAAAGGCCTGGGCGTCCACGGATGACAACAGTGGTGGATGATCGCCGCATACTTTCTTTGGTGAAGAAGAACCCGTTCACAACATCAACTGAAGTCCAGAACACTCTCAGTGAAGTAGGTGTATCTGTCTCTAAGTCAACAGTAAAGAGAAGACTCCATGAAAGTAAATACAAAGGGCTCACATCTAGATGCAAACCATTCATCAATTCCAAAAATAGACAGGCCAGAGTTAAATTTGCTGAAAAACACCTCATGAAGCCAGCTCAGTTCTGGAAAAGTATTCTATGGACAGATGAGACAAAGATCAACCTGTACCAGAATGATGGGAAGAAAAAAGTTTGGAGAAGAAAGGGAACGGCACATGATCCAAGGCACACCACATCCTCTGTAAAACATGGTGGAGGCAACGTGATGGCATGGGCATGCATGGCTTTCAATGGCACTGGGTCACTTGTGTTTATTGATGACATAACAGCAGACAAGAGTAGCCGGATGAATTCTGAAGTGTACCGGGATATACTTTCAGCCCAGATTCAGCCAAATGCCGCAAAGTTGATCGGACGGCGCTTCATAGTACAGATAGACAATGACCCCAAGCATACAGCCAAAGCTACCCAGGAGTTCATGAGTGCAAAAAAGTGGAACATTCTGCAATGGCCAAGTCAATCACCAGATCTTAACCCAAGTGAGCATGCATTTCACTTGCTCAAATCCAGACTTAAGACGGAAAGACCCACAAACAAGCAAGACCTGAAGGCTGCGGCTGTAAAGGCCTGGCAAAGCATTAAGAAGGAGGAAACCCAGCGTTTGGTGATGTCCATGGGTTCTAGACTTAAGGCAGTGATTGCCTCCAAAGGATTCGCAACAAAATATTGAAAATAAAAATATTTTGTTTGGGTTTGGTTTATTTGTCCAATTACTTTTGACCTCCTAAAATGTGGAGTGTTTGTAAAGAAATGTGTACAATTCCTACAATTTCTATCAGATATTTTTGTTCAAACCTTCAAATTAAACGTTACAATCTGCACTTGAATTCTGTTGTAGAGGTTTCATTTCAAATCCAATGTGGTGGCATGCAGAGCCCAACTCGCGAAAATTGTGTCACTGTCCAAATATTTCTGGACCTAACTGTATTTCTATATAGGTGTTACGAGTCCAGTAGTTCTAGTGTTAAAGGCATACAAATTAAAAGTTTGAATATTCCGTTACTTTCTTAAATAAACACAAAAATAGTGTCCTAAATTTACCACTAACATAAACTACAATGTGTCACACACAAAAAAACGTCTGAGAATCACTGGGATCCATTGAAGCTTTCCAGAGTTATTACAGCATGAAGTGACATTGGTCAGAATTGTAAAACTTGGCCTGTTCAGGAAGGTAAAAACAGGATGGGGGGGTGAAGGCGCTAATAAATTTAAGGCCCAATAGAAAATAAAAACAATCTATATTCACCTTCTGCAGCGGCATTGTTCTAGTGATGTAGGTGTTGCTATTCTCAGCAGGTTTCATGACATTGTTGTGTCATGTGACTGCTGCAGCAAATCAGCAGTCACTAACTGGCTGCAGCCTTTATTATTTTATCAGACGGAATGTCTACTCTGATGAAGCATTGATGAGCTGCAGCTAATCAGCTGTCATGTAAATGAACAATGTCACATGACTCACCGGAAGCAGCAGTGCTGATAATGATGGTATGGCACCGCGGTGGGAGGGGAATGTAGATTTTTTTTATTTTCTATGTGGCCCCGAAATGATTAAGCAGGGGTTGTGCTGGGGTGAACAACCCATGTAATGTGTATGGGGGTATTAATGGCAATGTTGCTTGAGCTAGTCTGGTAATTCTCATTAGTCACCCTTATCTGTTCTTCATCCTCTGTCATTCACACTTTATTTTCTGTGTAATATTGGGAAGAGAACAGTTAATTTGTTATCTTCTGTAGTCTGGAGACTACTTGAATATTCTTAGGCTGGCAGTACCCATAAGATAGCTGTCACTTGTGTGGTCAAAATTTATTTTTCCAGGCCCCCCCCCCCCCAAAGTATTGGCCATATTAAGTCAAACAGTCTACTGCCGGGAGTTCAGAGATCTCCACATTAGATGGTCAGCTGGTGCTCTAGAAATCAACAGGCTCTGCTTACAATATTGGCAGCTAATTGTTGGGATTGCACACAGATTTTGACCTCAGGTCAGGCTGAACCAATTTCAATCTAAATTACATGACTAAAAATTGTTTGTATCATGACAACTTCTATTTTATGACACTTTCCAAGTGTATATTGTGAAATCTGTATCATCTGCCTGGAATTATATATCTGATTAACATTATATTCCCCCGGGGCATTTTTACTGAGACCCTTCTGCCTTAAATATGCTGCAGCAAAATCTTTGTAAAAAATGCTACATATAAAGAGACTCTGTCACTAGGTTTTTGCTACTTCATCTGAGAGCAACAAAAAGTAGGGAAAGAGCCCCTGATTCTAATGATGTATCACTTAGTTTACTGGGTGCAGATGCACGGATCGATCCAGATGAGCCAGTTCTGGTATGAAGTACGTATACACAGAGTAAACTCCTTCTACGGTGTCCAAAAGTGAAACTACTCAGAATTCCTTATAGGGCAAGGACATGTAACATACACAGCCAATGACGCATGCCCTTGCTTGTGTGCAAAAAATGCACTTTGCTGTGGGTGCGTGCGTGTGTGTGATTGGCTGACAGCCTGCACCGCCCCACTGTACGCGTGGTTAGGAAAAAAAATGGAGATCGCCATTATTTCAGGAACCTCCAACCCTCCCCCCTCACACACCAGCCTCCATCATCCCCGCACACACCGGCCCCCATCATCCCCGCACACAGTGGCCCCGTCATCCCTGCACACACTTGTCCCCATCATCCCCGCACACACCGGCCCCCGTCATCCCCGCACGCATCGGGCCCCATCATCCCCGCACACACCGGCCCCCGTCATCCCCGCACACACCGGCCTCCATCATCACCGCATACACCGGCCCCGTCATCCTCGCACACACCGGCCTCCATCATCCCCGCACACACCAGCCTCCAATATCCCCGCACACACCGGCCCCCATCATCCCCGCACACACCGGCCCCCATCATCCCCGCACACACCGGCCCCCGTCATCCCCGCACACACCGGCCTCCATCATCCCCGCACACAACGCCCCCGTCATCCCCACACACAACGCTCCCATCATCCCCGCACACACCGGCCTTCATCATCCCAGCACACACCGGGCCCCACCATCCCCGCACACACCGGCCTTCATCATCCCAGCACACACCGGGCCCCACCATCCCCGCACACACCGGCCTCCATCATCCCTGCACACACTGGCCCCCGTCATCCCCGCACACACCGGCTCCATCATCCCCGCACACACCGGACCTCATCATCCCCGCACACACCGGCCCCTGTCATCCCTGCATACATTGGCCCCCATCATTCCCGCACACACCGGCCTCCATCATCCCCGCACACAACGCCCTTGTCATCCCCGCACACACCGGCCTCCATCATCCCTGCACACACCGGCCTCCATCATCCCCGGACACACCGGCCCCCGTCATCTCCGCACACACCGGCACTACCTGAGTGAAGTCTCCGGTGACAGCGCGGCTCACTTCAGTTGCTGCATGGAGCTGACACAGAGCGTTTGTGTTCCACGCCGATCCCTGTCAGCTTCATGGAGCAGAGCTGAAAGCGTCGTGTGGATTATTTCGGACCTGGATGGGTGTTTGGGGTTAATAAAGTGGTAAATGAGGGGGGGTTTTTGTCTTTTATTCCAAATAAAGGATTTTTTGTTGTGTGTGTTTATTTACTTTCACTACGGATTAATCATGGAAGGTATCTCGGGGAGACACCTGCCATGATTAACCTAGGACTTAGTGGCAGCTATAAGCTGCCATTTAACTCCTTATTACTCCGATTGCCACCGGACCAGGGCAATTCGGGATGAGCCGGGTAGAGTCCCGGGACTGTCGCATCTAATGGATGCGGCAATTCCGGGTGGCTGCTGGCTGATATTGTTAGGGTGGTGGGCTCCCCATAACGTCGCGTTCCTCATACCAGCCTTCAGCCGTGTGGCTTTTTCTTGGCTGGTATCAAAATTGGGGGGACCACGTCTTTTTTTTTAAATTATTTATTTATTTTAGTGCACGATATCGACCCGCCCACCGGAGGCTGTGATTGGTTGCAGTGAGACAGCTGTCACTCAGCGTGGGGGTGTGTCTGACTGCAACCAATCATGGGCGCCGGTGGGCCTCGAAAGCAGGGAATACGAGATTGAATAATGAGCGGCAGCCATTTTCAAAAGAGGAAAAGCCGCCGGAGCTTTGTGACAGCCGTGCAGCTGATCGGTGAGTAGGAAAGAGAGAGGGATTGTGCTGGGAACACAGAACATATGCAAATACACAACGTGCGCACATAGCCTTAATGTGAAAAGCCACGCTTTTGGTGATCGAACCGTTATCGAACGTTAACTCGGACTGTCGAACGTGAAGCAAATCATTCTAGTTCATCGAGCAACTTGATCTTCGCCAAAAACAACTCAAATTTGAAATTGGCGAACGGTTCGATTCACACACCGCTCATTTCTAGTGATAACACCTTCATTGTGTGAAAACAACAGCACACAGCTTAATAAGTGAAACATCCTTGAATTCAGTGTTTAACCCCTACATCATGCTGTTCTTAGATTAGCAAAAACCTGGTGATAGATTCTTTTTAGCTATGTAATGTTTCATAAAGTTATCAAACCTTTTCATTGCAAAGGGTGAAATCATCACATTGTAATGATGAAATCCACAATAAGAATCTGCAGCACAACTTGACATGCTGCAGATCGCATTCTCACAGTGCTGCTTAATTTATGCTACAGATATTTTCCACAACATTAGCACATGTGTTATCTTAAAATCTGGACAGAAAATCTGCTGTGTTTACGCACTGTGGAACTGCACCTTAAATCTTTTTCTCTGAAAACCATGACATTTGGTAGCATATGAGCAAGGATCTGAATTCTGGGGAACAGTAACATTTTACTTAAATATTGTGATCATTTAGTAGCTTGGGTCAGAGATGTAAATTATGTAATTTTTTTAAAACATTTTACACAAGACATTTTTAATGAGTAGAGGATCTTTTTTTTCCTCATTTTTCAACATTTTATTTTCAACTTTTTTTTTACTGTCACCAAAGGACTAAAACCTGTTTTATAAGCCTGATTGTTTATATGTAATACACAGCAATACTTCTGCACTGTAGTGTTTTATAACTTACAGCAAAGATGGAATTGCAGCTTAACGTTACCTAGGCCAAAAACTACTACTCCAGCAGGATACAGCTAAGCCCCCTCTAGGTGGAGCCATCACAGGTGCAGAAGGAGCAAATCACACACACGCTTCCAAAATATGGAGGGGGCAATTGCTGGATGGTAAAACTGCACACTGATGGCTTGCATAGAGCGCTATTCACACTTGCAGATGCACAGTCACAAACCCGCAGCCTATTATGCAACGCCCATACTATTAGATCAGGCGGGCTGCCAAACCGTACTCCACTGTGCATCATACAGGGACAAGAACTCTAATATGCAAGACCTAACAAAAAATATATAATGTATAGTGTAGGGACCTACAAGCTCGAGGTTTCCATGACGAGGGTTGTAGGCTTCCGTCTTATGGCCATACCATCAACTAACAACCTCATATTTTTTGGACAGGATACAGCCAGGCCCCTTTTTGTTAGGCCTTGCATATTAGAGTTCCTGTTCTTGTATGATGCACAGTGGAGTATGGTTTGGCAGCCTGCCTGATCTAATAGTATGGGCGTCACCTAATAGGCTGCAGGTTTGTGACTGTGCATCTGCAAGTGTGAATAGCGCTCTATGCAAGCCATCAGTGTGTAGTTTTACCATCCAGCATTCGCCCCCTCCATATTTTGGAAACGTGTGTGTGATTTGCTCCTTCTGCACCTGTGATTCCTTCACCTAGTGGGGGCTTAGCTGTATCCTGCTGGAGTACTAGTTTTTGGCCTAGGTAATGTACAGCTGCAGTTCCATCTTTGCTGTAAGTAATGATATTTATTCCTCTTTTTTGTTGCTTTTTTATACTGTAGTGTTGTATAACTGAATAATGACACTGACAGACACACTATTAAGGTACAATAGAAATTGTAAAATGGTAGGCATGTGGCAACTATTAGCCTCCAGTTGCCTGGCTGTCTTTACATCCCATCAGCTCCCCACAATCACGCTGCAGGGAGCAGTAGGAAACAGAGCGATCCCTCCCCATCTGTTTACCTACCTAGATCCTAGATGATGTGGTTGCTGTTGGCCATAGCATCTAACTGGTTAGGAAACTGAGATCTAAGTTATCTTCTATCCAGTATAATGCAGTACGATCTTGGTATGATGCCACAGATGACATTTATGTAATTCATTTTGCAATAGTTATAAAGCAAAAGTTTATAGTAAAAGTTTATAAAGTAGTTATTTTCCTATTACCAGTGCATCAATGATGTCATTTATAATGAAAAAAAATATTTTTTTCGATGGTCTACAAATTAAAGTTTTCTTCTGAGTTGGACACATTTAAGAGGAGCTAACCATTTTGTTAACACACATTTCCAAAAGGAATACTGTATAATAGATTTGTGCTGTCAGTTAAAAATGGATAACCATAAGGTGTTAAGTCTTGCTGTTCATTCTGTGTCTCCTGCTGATCCATGGACGAGTCAGTGAGAGCTTAGAGCCTAGTGAACTGGAATATAGAAGAATACGTTCATAGTTTGCCGTCAGCAGAAACGTAAACAATGAGGTCTGAACTACAGCTTCTAGCTCTATTGTCCTAAACAAGATCCACATATAACCCGTGCCCCACCAAGAGGACCTCGTCAGATAACATTCACCAATGTGACATTTCGAGGGACATCGCAACCCATAGTTTGTATAGTTCTGTTTGTGTTCTAGCTAAATCTTGCTTATTTTCTACGTCTAACAATAAATGCCAGCTTTCTTAATGAGATAAAGTTTTACTTATCATTACCATAAGAATAACCAGAAGATATCTTTCTACTACTTAAAAAATAATAACACAGAATATAAATTTGTATTTTCTTTTATTTATGTAACATGATTATTTATCTATATATATAATTGCCTTATTCTGTCTGTCTGTCTGTCTGTCTGTCTGTCTTGCTCCAAAATTGTGTCCTTACGGTGACACAAAGCTGATTGGCCGCTGGGCTCGCCATGGCCCCGCCCCCCCGCACGGATTGGCCACTCGCCCAGGCTGCGCCCTCACACGGATTGGCCGGCCGCTCGCCCAGGCTCCGCCCGCCCCACAGATTGGCCTCTCGCCCCGTCACCCTGCAGGCATTGGCAACTCGGCCACGCCCCGCCCCCCTCACGCAATGTACGCTAGCTCTGGCCCCGCCCCCCCACGCATTCCCCGAACGGACACGGTCACGGAGCCACGACTACCAGGTGAGTACTGTACCCCTGGGAGCCCACATCAGCGTACGCCGCCAAACCAGCCGACACATACCCTCGCATTGCTGGGGCTGGCCGGCGTATGCTGGTGTGGGCTCCCGTGCAAGCGGGGGACGAGATGCGCTGGTAACCATGGTAGCATAGTTACCAGCGCATCAAGGTCCTGCAGCGGCAGAAAATACACACACACACGCACACACATAACAGCACACACACACACATACACACACACATCAGATCACACTCACTCTCACACACACATCACATCGCATTTACATACAACATCCTGGGATATCGCTTGCTTCTCGGCGGCGATATTGTGCTGTAAGCTTCCAGGACCTGCCAGAGGATCACATGGCCAGAAGCATGTGGTATCTCCGGATGTTGTGAGTATGAGCGCGTATGTGCAATATCGTCAATGTGTGTGTGCGTGAGTGTATGCGATCGGATGTGTGTGAGTGTATGCGATCGTGTGTGTGTGAGTGTATGCGATCGGGGGTGTGTGTGTGTGTGAGTGTATGCGATCGGATCTGTGAGTGTCGGCAGAGGAGCACGGCGTGCTGGAGGAGGCTGGGACGAGAGAGGCTGATCCTGGGGAAGGCTGGGATGGGGAGGCTGAGAGAAGAGAGGCTGATGCTGGGGGAGGCTGAGGCTGGGGTAGGCTGGGAGGAGAGAGGCTGATGCTGGGGACCGAAAAGGCATCAGCTGGGGACAGAAAAAGCTGATGCTGGGAGGAGAGAGGCTGATGCTGGGATGAGAGAGGCTGATGCTGGGATGAGAGAGGCTGATGCTGGGGACAGAGAGGCTGATGCTGGGATGAGAGAGGCTGATGCTGGGGACAGAGAGGCTGATGCTGGGAGGAGAGAGGCTGATGCTGGGGACAGAGAGGCTGATGCTGGGAGGAGAGAGGCTGATGCTGGGAGGAGAGAGGCTGATGCTGGGGACAGAGAGGCTGATGCTGGGAGGAGAGAGGCTGATGCTGGGGACAGAGAGGCTGATGCTGGGAGGAGAGAAGCTGATGCTGCGGGCAGAGAGGCTGATGCTGCGGGTAGAGAGGCTGATGCTGGTGCAGCATGGGGGATGGAGCACGATGGGGGGTGTGCAGCATGGGGGATGGAGCACGTTTGGGAGTGCGCAGCATGGCGGATGGACCACGTTTGGGAGTGCGCAGCATGGCGGATGGAGCACTTTTGGGAGTGCGCAGCATGGCGGATGGAGCACGTTTGGGAGTGCGCAGCATGGCGGATGGAGCACGTTTGGGAGTGCGCAGCATGGCGGATGGAGCACGTTTGCGAGTGCGCAGCATGGCGGATGGAGCACGTTTGGGAGTGCGCAGCATGGCGGATGGAGCACGTTTGGGAGTGCGCAGCATGGCGGATGGAGCACGTTTGGGAGTGCGCAGCATGGGGGATGCAGCACGATGCGGAGTGCGGAGTATGGCGGATGGAGCACATTTGGGAGTGCGCAGCATGGCGGATGGACCACGTTTGGGAGTGCGCAGCATGGCGGATGGAGCACGTTTGGGAGTGCGCAGCATGGGAGATGGAGCACGATGGGGGGTGCGCAGCATAGGGGATGGATCACGATGGGGAGTGCGCTGCATGGGGGATGGAGCACGATGGGGAGTGCGGAGTATGGCGGATGGAGCACGTTTGGGAGTGCGCAGCATGGTGGATGGAGCACGTTTGGGAGTGTGCAGCATGGCGGATGGAGCACGTTTGGGAGTGCGCAGCATGGGGGATGGAGTACGATGGGGAGAGCGCAGCATAGGGGATGGAGCACGATGGGGAGTGCGCTGCATGGGGGATGGAGCACGATGGGGAGTGCGCTGCATGGGTGATGGAGCACGATGGGAAGTGCACACCTCCCCCCAACACACACACACACGCGCGCGCGCACTGCACAACACACCACACACACACACACTGGGAACCACAAACAACTGCCCTACACAGACACCCACACACACAGACAACGCTGCACACACAAATATACACACATACCGCACAACACACACATTGCACAAAACATACCTCCCCCCAAAACACACCACACACACACAAACTGCGCAACACACACACAACGCTACAGACACACAGCGCTCCACAAACAACGCAACACACATACAACACCGCTCTCACCCCCCGTCACACCCAGACAACACCCAGAACATGTACAGCGCCCTACACAAACACTTGGTAACTACACACAACAACATTTATATATATATATATATTGTGAGGTAGCGCGGTCGGCTGCGCAGCAGAAGACACGGGATCCAGGCATATAGGTTCACAGCACACGGTGTTTAATGTCCAAACAAAAATCCACAGCAATATACATGTCTCTCCAGCAGAGACTCAGGGAGTTGTGATCACTCCCTCACACCCGGCACACCTGCCCCTCGTTCCTGTTTCCATTTAACCCTTCCTTCAGCCTGTAGGGAAACAGCATTAACCCTAGAGTGAATTTACTTTCTATCATGGAGTGAGCACAACCGGGGCGAGACATACCGGCCGTCATAGATAACCCCGGTCACAGTCTCACATACCCCCCCCCTCAGTTCAAGCGTGCGGGGTTGAACTCCCGCCATCAAACACGGGCCGCGGGACAAGGCATCGGCGTTGACCTGCAACCTACCGGCCCGGTGTTCAACCGTAAACCGGAAGTTCTGCAGAGAAAGGAACCACCGGGTAACCCGGGCATTCCGTTCCTTGGCGGACCTCATCCAGACCAGCGGAGAGTGATCAGTCACCAAGCGAAACTGCCGTCCCAGCAGGTAATAGCGTAGGGACTCCAAGGCCCATTTAATCGCCAGGCACTCCTTCTCCACTACGCTATAATTCCGCTCGGGAGGGGTGAGCTTCCTACTCAAGAAGGTGACGGGGTGTTCCTCCCCCTGAACCACCTGCGACAGCACTGCCCCCAGGCCGACCTCAGAGGCGTCAGTCTGTACTATGAACTCCTTCCGGAAATCAGGGTTGACCAGAACGGGTTGTCCGCACAGGACCCCCTTCAGGGCCCGGAAGGAGTCCTCGGCCTGCGGAGTCCAGCGCACCATGACGGACTTCTTGCCTTTGAGAAGGTCCGTCAAGGCGGCTGATAGTCCCGCAAAATCCTTCACAAACCTCCTGTAGTACCCCACGATACCCAGGAAGGCCCTAACCTGCTTCGTGGTCAGGGGTCTAGGCCACTTCTGGATCGCCTCAACCTTGTTAATTTGGGGCTTAATCACTCCTTGGCCTATCACGTAGCCCAAGTAGCGGGCTTCCGTGAGTCCCAACGCACATTTCTTGGGATTGGCTGTCAATCCGGCTGTTCGAAGCGCGTCCACCACCGCTTGTACCTGTTCCAAGTGGGTCTGCCAATCGGAGCTGTAAATAATGATGTCATCAAGGTACGCTGATGCATACGCCTGGTGGGGTTCCAGCACTAAGTCCATCAACCTCTGGAACGTGGCCGGAGCGCCATGTAACCCAAAAGGCAAGACAACATAGTGGAAGAGACCCTCCGGCGTAACAAAAGCGGTTTTCTCCTTGGCGGACTCCGTCAGTGGCACCTGCCAGTACCCCTTGGTCAGGTCGAGCGTGGTAAAATATCGCGCCTGTCCCAGCCTATCAATCAGCTCATCCACCCGGGGCATGGGGTAGAGATCGAACTTGGATATTTCGTTCAATCTCCGGAAGTCATTGCAGAACCTTAAGGAGCCATCGGGTTTTGGTATTAGGACAATGGGACTAGCCCATTCACTCCGGGATTTTTCGATGACCCCCCAGGCGTAGCATTGTCTTCACTTCTTCTGATATGGCTTGTCTTCGAGCCTCCGGCACGCGGTATGACTTCAGGCGTACCTTCAGGTGGGGCTCGGTGACAATGTCATGTCGTATCAGACTGGTCCTACCCGGCAACTCGGAGAAGACATCGGGGTTCTGCTGAACCAGCCGTCTGGCCTCTCGCCTCTGTTGCTTGGTGAGGGCTTCTCCGATCCTTACTTCCGGTTCGTCCTCTCCGGAGGTCGCTGAAGCCGGGAGTGAACGACCCGAAGAGGAGGGAGATGGGGGAAACTCAACCATCAGGCTTTCCCGTTCCTGCCACGGTTTTAATAGGTTGACATGGTATATTTGTTCAGGTTTCCGCCTACCGGGCTGCAATACTTTATAGTTGACCACCCCAACTTTTTCCTTTATCTCGTAGGGGCCTTGCCACTGAGCCAGGAATTTACTCTCCGCCGTGGGGATTAATACCAACACCCGATCCCCGGGTTTAAAGGTCCGCACGGTGGCTTGTCTATTGTAGTGGCCGCTTTGCGCGGCCTGAGCCTCCTGTAAATGCTCCTTCACAATTGGCATGACCGCGCTTATGCGGTTCTGCATTCCTAAAATGTGTTCAATCACACTTTTATGGGGGGTGGGCTCTTGCTCCCATGTTTCCTTTGCCAGGTCCAACAATCCCCGGGGATGTCGCCCGTATAACAATTCAAAAGGCGAAAACCCCGTGGATGCCTGTGGCACCTCTCGGATGGCAAACATCAAATAGGGAAGCATCATATCCCAGTCCTTCCCGTCTTTGGAGATCACCCTTTTTAGCATGGTTTTCAGGGTTTTATTGAATCGTTCTACTAACCCATCCGTCTGAGGATGATACACAGACGTACGCAACTGCTTGATCTGGAGTAGCCGGCATAGTTCTTTGGTCACTTTAGACATGAATGGGGTCCCCTGATCCGTAAGGATCTCCTTGGGCAACCCCACCCGGCAGAACACAGAAAACAACTCCCGAGCTATAAGCTTCGCCGCAGTATGTCTGAGAGGTATCGCCTCTGGATACCGGGTGGCATAGTCAACGATCACTAGGATGTGTTGGTGCCCTCGAGCAGACTTTACGAGGGGCCCCACCAGATCCATCCCTATCCGTTCAAAAGGGACTTCTATAATGGGTAACGGCACCAACGGACTGCGAAAGTGGACCAGTGGTGCGGTAAGCTGACACTCCGGGCAGGTTTCGCAGAACCGTTTTACCTCCCCAAAGACCCCGGGCCAATAGAACCGTTGCAATATTCGCTCCTGCGTTTTCTTGACCCCTAGGTGGCCACTCATCAGATGTTTATGAGCCAAGTCGAGGACCCGCCGGCGATACGGCTGGGGCACCACCAACTGCTCCACCCCCACGCCCCGTATTTCATCTACCCGGTAGAGTAAATCCTGTTTAAGAGCGAAATGGGGGTACCTTACCTGGGCACCGGGCAGCTGGGCCACCCCGTCAATTACTAACACCCTATTCCGGGCATGTATTAACGTAGGGTCCTGGAGTTGGGCTGTCCCAAACGCATCCGGGGATGCCTCCAAGTCCGGGATGGGCTCGACCGTCTCAGCCTCTCCTGCCAATACCTCTAGGGGCGACCTATCGGGTTCACATTCTGTCCCTATCATGGGGACCCCTACGGCAGGTGTCCCGGATTCAGGATTGTAGGGCTCAGGCCCCGGACTGACCAATATCGGAGGGGACCTAGGGGTTCCCTTCCATAAAGTCCAAAAATAGGGCAGATCCCGTCCTAGGATCACGTCATAAGGAAGAGTGTTAAGCAGTCCCACCTCATGTTGCACCTGACCGCAAGGTGCTGTGATGGTGACAATCCCCGTGGGATAGTCTCGGCGGTCCCCATGTATGCAAACCACCCCCACGGTACGTCCTGTGGCCTTTACTTTAGCCCTCAAGGTGGATCGCACAAGGGTCACTAAGCTCCCGGAATCCAACAATCCTGTAACCGGACATCCATTCACCTGTATTTGGCACAAGTGGGGCTCAGTCTCTGGGGGAACCAGGTCAGCGGTACACACCACCTGAGCATACATTGAACCCCGCCGGGTAACCCCACAATCCATGGGCTCCGTGGTCAGGGGACACTGGGCTTCCATATGTCCCACCCGCTGGCACCGCCAACATCTAATAGGGAAGGAAACCCCCTTGACACGTTGTCGTTTAGGGTACATGGCCTTCCGGACCTCAGGAACGGCGGGCGCGGCCTCAGCCAGGATGGTAGCGGACTCCTGTACCGGTGTCGGCGGTGGGTCCTTGGCCCTAGGCTTGGAGGGGCCGGACCGACGGGCGGTACGCAAAGTCTCAGTGTCCCGTATCAAGTCCTGCGTAGCCACATGCCGCTCTACCAGGGACACTAATTGGTCCAGGGTACTCGGGTCACCCTGTCCTACCCACCGTTGAACGGTGACGGGTAAAGTGCGCACAAAACGATCCACTACTACCCTTTCCACCATTTGCGCCGGGCTCAGAGTGTCAGGCTGCAACCACTTTTTTACAAGATGTAATAAGTCATAGGCCTGGGAGCGTACGGGTTTGGCTTCCTCATAGAACCACTGGTTTACCCGCTGAGCCCGTACATAGGTATTCACCCCCAACCGAGCCAGTATTTCGGCTTTCAGGGTCACATAGTCAATGGCGTCCTCGGTACCGAGGTCCAGGTACGCTTTTTGGGGTTCCCCCGTCAGATAGGGCGACAATACCTCAGCCCACTGGGGGGTCGGCAGCTTTTCCCGCTCGGCCACCCGCTCAAACACTGCCAGGAACGCTTCCACATCATCCCCCGGGGTCATCTTTTGCAACGCTTGTCTCACCGCTTTCCGGACGCTGCCGTCGTCACCCGGTCCCGGGGTTGTCGCTGCCGGTCCGGCACGGATTGACTTGGCCAGGAGAACCATCTGTTCTTGGTGCCTTTTTTTCCTGCAATTTCAAGGATTGCTGGTGCTGTTGCTGCTGTTGCTCCAACGTCCGGAGCAGGTGGGTATTCACCTGTTGTTGCTGTGCATTAGCCTCTTGTTGTTGTGCATTAGCCTGCTGCTGCTGTGCATTAGCCTGAGCCAAATGCCTTAGTATGTCCTCCATGGCGTCGCTGGGTTTGGGCCGTAGTATAGCTGCTTGAATCCAGGACATGTGCTACCGGATCACCAGAAAAGGAAGTACACCTCACCGGGCTGGCATGCCCGCCGATTCTCCACCATATGTGAGGTAGCGCGGTCGGCTGCGCAGCAGAAGACACGGGATCCAGGCATATAGGTTCACAGCACACGGTGTTTAATGTCCAAACAAAAATCCACAGCAATATACATGTCTCTCCAGCAGAGACTCAGGGAGTTGTGATCACTCCCTCACACCCGGCACACCTGCCCCTCGTTCCTGTTTCCATTTAACCCTTCCTTCAGCCTGTAGGGAAACAGCATTAACCCTAGAGTGAATTTACTTTCTATCATGGAGTGAGCACAACCGGGGCGAGACATACCGGCCGTCATAGATAACCCCGGTCACAGTCTCACAATATATATATATATATAACAAAAATCATACATGAACTACACAATACGTAAATTCTAGAATACCCGATGCGTAGAATCGGGCCACCTTCTAATAATTTAATAATATCATAAAAGAAAAGTGAAAATATATTGTGTTTCTGATACTTTTTTCTTCACATCACTTATGGAATTAATAGCGCTATATAAATGAATAAAATTATTATTATTATTATTATTATTTACATTTTTATGTACCTCAAAATGAGAAGAAAAAAACAAACATAGAGGACATCAATGTTTTTCATTTTGCTACATGGTATAGTTGTCCTTATATTAAGTGCTATGTTTTAATGACTTATACGTGGGACAAAATAAAAAAATTCACATAGTATAATAGGCTGGTCATCATTGCACAAAAGGAATTAGATGTAAATGGGGTTCTGAAATTGAGGGATATACTACCAGAATAGCATCGCTGATTGATACCGTCTTCTCCTATCTCTTCTAGGCTGCGCTAGTGGAAAATGCATTTAAGGCTGAAAGGATATTTTTGGTTCATGCTTCTCAGCACCAGCAGCCCCCAGAGGTAAGATATACTGATATGGTCAAGTGTTGTACTAATAATGCTCAGTGCAGATTTCACATCACATACCATACATAGTCTTATACTATGTTGTCCATTGATAAGTTACATTTGGGACAGAAGGGATATCATTGAGGCGTGATTGAGAAAGTCAAAAGTCCAAAGGAGTGGGTTCTCCTTAAAGCTTGGTTATACCTTTTATATACAGTATATAGCCTGCAGTCCAGCTGGGGACGGGTTCATCATCTAAGACTTTAGAAGCTAAAGGATAAACCGTATGTTTTGGCTGGACTCTTGCCACTCCATTTTGTTTTCTAAAGAATCTTAAAGATTAAGTATATCTTCTGTTGGCATTTGTATTGTTCAGAGACTGCATTGCATTCGCAGATATATCCAAGAATATTGTGCTATTTCATGTACTCCATTATAATTAAGTGGAACCGTCAGGTACTACTGGGATCCAACATATGATTGAATCGATTTTCATCTTTCATTTTTTTGCATTCTGTGCCTATGATGGAACTAAGCAAAATGCTTAGTACAGATGTGAACAAAACCATAAGCCCCCATTTCTGTCTTATCTGTGAGAGAGATGTTGCCAGACACTTCTGTAGGGGCATTTTTTCTCGCTAGACAAAAGGATTGGCCATTGAAATTTAACTCAACAGACTCTTTTCTGGGGCAGCACAGAGGCTCAGTGGTTAGCACTGCAGTCTTGCAGCGCTGGGGTCATGGGTTCAAATCCCACCAAGGACACTATCTGTAAGGAGTTTGTATGCTCTCCCTGTGTCTGTGTGGGTTACCTCCGGGTTCTCCAATTTCCTCCCACACTCCAAAGACACATACTAATAGGGAATTTAGATTGTAAGCCCCAATGGGGATAGTGTTACTGATGTATGTAAAGCGCTATGGAATTAATGGTGCTATATAAGTAAATAAATATTATTATTCCCTCATCAACATCATCTGTCAGGAGAGAATCGTGAGGCCCTCATATAAAGTAGATGGTTAAATGATCCTACAGAAATGAGCAGGTTCAGATGACTTTTATATAATGTATATCAGGGCATCTAGCAAGATATAGAAAATGGATGGAAATCAGTATGACTGTAAGATCAATGTTGTATGTCTGCTACTCTGTATAGGGATACAAGATAGGGTAGAGAATACAAGATAGGGGGGGCTGTAGCAGACGCCATTATCTCATGTGCACTAGTGGTTGTGACTGTCACAACTAATCCAGGTGAGTGTATATTTTTCAGGTATACCCCACCGGTCACCTTGGTGTTACACTATCAGCGCTCCTTATTTTCAGATCTATACGTACTCTGAATAGGGAGGCTGGGCAAGGTAAACATGAGTTCTTTGGAAATTTGGAGGATTAAATCAGGGCACACTTAACAAGCATCTTCTATACATGAGGTGATGTATCCGTTTCCGGCAAGAACACAGCTATATAACACTGTTCCAGACAGTAGTAGATGGAAGGCTTTAATAATCTTCATATAGGTCTTCCAAAATAACATACATGACAGTCTGTTCACAGAATATCTTCTCTTCCTACGCAGAGTCTTTCTCCTTACACAGTAACACGAACACTGTACCTTATCATGGACTGAAGTGAGGGGAAAGGGTGGATTCTGTACTTAGTCACTTCTCTCCTCTATACTTCTGCTGCACAACAGAGTTTGCTCTTGAAGTGTCCTGGCTATTCTCCACTACTGACAGTTCCTTTCCTGAACTGGCAGATCTCTGTAGCTTGACATTTCTCAGGATACACACACTACACTATCTGAGCACTGCTACTTCTTTGCAGAGACAAACACACTTATTTCCTTTTGCAGAGAGGCAAATACACACTCACTGCTCCCCAGCATCCCCTGGGTCACTGCTGGATACTTCCTGTCTCTTGCTGCAGCCTTACCTCCAAAGTTGCTGGATGATTTTAGATAATCTGTGCAGTTCCTACTTGTCATATCAAATTACACAAGGTTTGCTTGAGAGTCTGTTGCCATGGAGACACATAAATCTGATCAGAGGCTGTAAACTAAAGTTAACTTCTTTTATTTCAGATAAATCGGGGGTAATATAATGATTGCAAAGATGAACATAGTTCTATTTACACGTCTATGCATGTGTGTTGGTAACAGGGCTCCGCGTGCCATCCTCAGCATACTTCAGTAGAACTCATTGAGGACTTCCTAAACTCAATGGCTAAATCTGTAAAGTCTTTGTTGAATCCAAAAAAGAAAAGTGACCATTAGTTATTCAAAATGCAGAGGGATAGGAAAAGCTAATGAAGATGGCATCATATGTGCGAATGCCAGAGAGAAGGGGTAATTCTGTCAGTCATTCAGCTGTCTAGACTGTTTGCTTTAGTAATGTAAAGCTGTAAATGAACCACTGAGTCACAACTAAGGCACGGAAGCTTTGCACAGATTCATAGACAGTGGAGACTGAGAGGATTTGCTCTGCAGTTCAATGTCACACAAGTGACTTCATCTTATATCTAGTTATAAACCAAAACATATACTACAGATTTATGTCACTGATTGAATCACAGCCTATAATGTTGAGAAACTGGTAAACTGAGCAGTCGTACTCAAAATGCTATTTGTCTATGGTGCAGACATAATATAGCCCAATTATAAATGTTCTTCACTGCACATGGTATTTATTTTCTCCATGTAACTTACAGTAAAGCTGTCCTTAGTTTTATCTATGTAAATTTCTACCCATGCATAAGCATTAGCAGCAGTGGTGTAACTAGAGTCCACTGGGCCCTGGTGCAAGATGTGTTGCCCTCCCACCCATTATCTAGTTATGTCCCCCATGCTGGGACCCTTCTAGGTACATATGTACTCGATCCTGGACCGCTTCCATGTATATATGTCTCACAGCCTGGTATATATGCCCCCCATCCTGACCCCCTTCCAGATATACATGTCCCCTATCCTGGGCTCCACCCTGGTACATATGTCCCCATCCTGGTGTGTGTATATATACCCCAAATCCTAGTATATATATCCACGATCCTGGGCGCGTTGTTGGTGATATGCCCCCATCCTGAACCCCTTCCTGGTATATACAGGGTGGTCCAAAAGTAGGTGGACAGTATGTGTAATAGGGTTATCAAACATGGTGTAAAGTGAAACTGACTCAGTTGCCCTTAGCAACCAATCAGATTCCACTTTTCATTCTTCACAGACTCTTTGGAAAATAAAAGGTGAAATCTGATTGGTTGCTAAGGGCAACTGAGTCAGTTTCCCTTTACACCATGTTTGATAACCCTATTACACATACTGTCCACCTACTTTTGGACCACCCTGTATGTTCCCCATCTTGGGCCCCTTGCTGGCATATATATGTTCCCCATTCTGCTGCTGTTCTTTATCATATAAAAAAAAACCATTCTGCTAACCTTCCTCTATTTCCATGATGTGCGGCATCCTCCTCTGTAGCTAGCACAGAGACCAGCAGTTGGCAATAGCATTCTTGCTATGGCGACACATGACTTCACTGCCATGCCAATGCCTCATGTGCTGACATCAGCTGCTGGTCTCTGATTGGCCCGAAGAGTCTCTGAGCCACAATACACTTCAGCTGAATTTTTCACCCTCGGACACACATCTAGCTGAAGTAAGTGATGGAGTCCTGGCCACTTCATTACTTCGTTACCAAGAAAGAAGCTTTTGAATTGGAATGCAAATGAGGCTAAAGCAGTATTTATTGATATGAAGCCTCTTTCACTTTCACAAGACTCATTAATATTTTTGGAAGTTGTAGTGTTTTTTTTTAGATTTGGCTATCTTAGGAGGATATTTGTTTGTGCAGGTAACTACTACTGTGCAGAATTATTAGGTAACTTAATAAAAACCAAATATATTTCCATCTTGCTTGTTTATTTTCACCAGGTAAACCAATATAACTGCACAAAATTTAGAAATAAACATTTCTGACATGCAAAAACACTCAACAGCCTACCATCCATAGATTCTGTCAGTTGCTTGACCTGTTTACAATCAACATTGCATGCAGAAGTCACCACAGCCTTTCAGACACTGTTCCGAGAGGTTTACTATTTTCCCTCCCTGTAGATCTTACATTTTATGAGGGACCACAGGTTCTCTATGGTGTTCAGATCAGGTGAACAAGGGGGCCATGTCATTATGTTGTCATCTTTTAGGCTTTTACTGGCCAGCCACGCTGTGGAGTAGTTGGATGCATGTGATGGAGCATTGTCCTGCATGAAAATCATGTTTTTCTTGAACAATACCGACTTCTTCCTGTACCACTGCTTGAGGAAGTTGTCTTCCAGAAACTGGCAGTAGGTCTGGGAGTTGAGCTTCACTCCATCCTCAACCCGAAAAGGTCCCACAAGTTGATCTTTGATGATACCAGCCCATACCAGTACCCCACCTCCACCTTGCTGAGAGTCGGAGTGGAGCTCTCTGCCCTCTACTGATCTAGTCTCTGGCCCATCCATCTGGCCCATAAAGAGTCACTCTCATTTCATCAGTCCATAAAACCTTTTAAAAAATCAGTATTAAGATATTTCTTGGCCAGTCTTGACGTTTTATCTTATGTTTCTTGTTCAAAGGTGGTCATTTTTCAGCCTTCTTTACCTTGGCCATGTCCCTGAATATGGCAAACCTTGTGCTTTTTGATACTCCAGTAACGTTGCAGCTCTGAAATATGGCCAAACTGGTGGCAAATGGCATCTTGGCAGCTTCACGCTTGATTTTCCTCAATTCATGGGCAATTATTTTGTGCCTTTTTTGCCCAACACGCTTCTTGTGACCCTGTTGGCTATTTGCCATGAAATGCTTGATTGTTCGGTGATCACGCTTCAAAGGTTTGGCAATTTCAAGACTGCTGCATCCCTCTGCAAGACATCTCACAATTTTGGACTTTTAAGAGCTTGTCAAATCTCTCTTCTGACCCATTTTGCCAAAGGAAAGGAAGTTGGCTAATAATTAAGCATACCTTATATAGGAGGTTGATGTCATTACACCACACCCCTCCTCATTACAGAGATGCACATCACCTGATTTACTTAATTGGTAGTTGGCTCTCAAGCCTATACAGCTTGGAGTAGGGCAACATGTAAAAAAATTATCATGTGATCAAAATACTCATTTGCCTAATAATTCTGCACACAGTGTATTCCCTGCCCAGTGCTGCCTACTAGTTCTTTACTGATGGCTCTCACCTGAATTCACACAACATAGAGGCTGCTAGTTAAGCAGTAGGGAACGACACTGTATAATCATTTGATGGTTTATATACTGTATTCTACAGTATACCAGTGTATAGTAAAATAATGATTTCCTATCACATTAAGTGGCAAGCTACATATAAGTCCTGGTTTGAGAAAGGGTTAATGTATACTTAGGTAATAAAAAACTATTAAAGAATACAGGTAAAATATATCTTTGTACCGTGTTAGCCAGTAGAGATAAAAAATTGTTTAAAAGAACTGAAGTCTTCAGTGGTTGATACCTTTTAATGGCTAACTGAAAAGATGGTAATAATAGCAAGCTTTCGAGACTCTCCGGTCTCTTCTTCAGGCTCAGTATTAAAGAATTCAGTTGGAAGAATGGACTTGCGTTAAAAAGCAGATTTTTTAAATATTTAACCCGAAAGGAATTGTATATAGTAATATATATACTTTCTTTTTATTCTGCACTCTGAATTGCTATAACAAGCAAATACTGAATATATGAAGTTGGATCTGCATTACTGCTATAGAAACTATGTTAAAAAAAATGAGGCGCTTAGTGGACAAATTAGCCAATTCATGAAAGCCCAATAGCCAGCGACAAGGCGTACCCCTTTCTTTAGCTATATTTTTTGGGGGGTTGCTTATAATGACAGAATCTTCATGATTTGGGCTCTGCATACTACTATTTTTTATTTAAATGAAACAACTGAAATGCAAGAGAAATGTAGACTTTTAGATTTAATTAAATGAGTTGAGCAAAAATATCCTGTAAAACATTTAGGAATTGCAACCATTTTTCTACAAATTTATGTATGGAATAGCCAAGATAATTGGCTATAAAATGAAGGTAGTCCCACACTCAAAGCTGTAGTGGATGGTGAGATATGCAGCCTGAAAGTC
This sequence comes from Anomaloglossus baeobatrachus, assembly GCF_048569485.1. Taxonomy (NCBI): domain Eukaryota; kingdom Metazoa; phylum Chordata; class Amphibia; order Anura; family Aromobatidae; genus Anomaloglossus; species Anomaloglossus baeobatrachus. The sequence goes on along the minus strand of NC_134358.1, from coordinate 227,619,842 downwards.
AAAAGTTCAAAACATTGTTACCCTTTTTGCTTGTATATATAAATTTTGATTATATATATTTTGATTGACCTCCATCATTTTTATGAACAGTACCAAGTCTTTTGGGCATAGAATGAGCAAGTTGGTGACATATTGCAACATCTATCTTTTTCCATTCTTCAAGAACTACCTCTTTTAGGGTCTGGATACTGGATGTAGAGTGATACTCAACTTGTCGTCTCTTCAGAATTCCCCATTGGTGATTGATTAGGTTCAGACATACTGGGCCACGGAATCACTTTCACTATGTTCTTCTCCAGCAAGGAAACACTTACTTTATGTGCATTGGATCATTATCACATTGGAAACGTGCACGTCTACCAAGGGCACAAACTGATGGTAGCATCTTCTCTTTCAATATAGAGCAGTACATCTGTCAATAATGATACTATTCAGGGGCGTAACGACCGCGGTTGCAAAGGTCGCCACTGCGACCGGGCCCGCAGGGTTATAGGGGCCAGGCAGCCACTCTGCAGAGTCGGCTGCCGGGCCCCTATGTGTAGCGCCGCTATGTAGTGGCCGACCACGTGACCGCCGGGGGCCGGTCTGTGAGTCAGGGGGCTCGGTGTCAGCAGGGGGCAGAGGGGCCCCTGACCTGGAGAGGCCCACCAAGCGTGTCTGACCTGCAGCAGAGCAGAAGCGCTTCTGCACGGCAGACGTAATCCATCCCTACCAGGACCTGCGATGATGTCATGCCCATGTGACTGTGTGGGAGGAGACACAGGATTGCCGGGGAGAAAGCAGGAGAAGATACTTTGGACACATGACTGGTAATGAGAAAAGAGGGAACATGAGGGGCAGGGTGAGTGGCATATGAGGGCTACAGACTGTGACAGAAGCATGTGAAGGGGTGCAGAGTATTTGAGAGGGGTAAGTTGGGGTACACGCAGGGTGAGATATGTGGAGCAGGGTGTGTGCTATGGGGGTGCAGGCTGTATGGGGAGCAGGGTGTGTGACATATGGGAGCAGGGGCGTAACTACCGCGGTCGCAGGGGTCGGAAGGAGAGGAGAGGTACTTGTCATTTTATTTTGCTGGCTGCATGACACATGGAGGCCCTGGGGAAGCTGGCTGCATGACACATGGAGGTCCTGGTGGGGCTGGCTGGCAGGCTGTATGACACATAGAGGCCCTGGGGGGGCTGGCTGCATAACATATGGAGGCCCTGGGGGGGCTGGCTGCATGACACATGGAGGTCCTGGTGGGGCTGGCTGCATGACACATGGAGGCCGTGGGGAAGCTGGTTGCATGACACATGGAGGTCCTGGTGGGGCTGGCTGGCAGGCTGTATGACACATAGAGGCCCTGGGGGGGGGGGCTGGCTGCATGACACATGGAGGCCCTGTGGGGGCTGGCTGCATGACACATGGAGGCCCTGGGGGGGCTGGCTGCATGACACATGGAGACCCTGGGGGGCCTGGCTGCATGACACATGGAGGCCCTGGGGGGGCAGGCTGCATGACACATGGAGGCCCAGGGGGGCAGGCTGCATGACACCTGTGGGGGCAGGCTGTATGACACCTGGGGGGCCAGGCTGTATGACACCTGGGGGGGCTGGCTGCATGACACCTGGGGGGGCTGGCTGCATGACACCTGGGGGGGCTGGCTGCATGACACCTGGGGGGGCTGGCTGCATGACACCTGGAGGCCCTGGGGGGGCTGGCTGCATGACACATGGAGGCCCTGTGGGGGCTGGCTGCATGACACCTGGAGGCCCTGGGGGGGCTGGCTGCATGACACATGGAGGCCCTGGGGGGGCTGGCTGCATGACACATGGAGGCACTGGGGGGGCTGGCTGCATGACACATGGAGGCCCTGGGGGGGCTGGCTGCATGACACATGGAGGCCCTGGCGTGGCAGGCTGCATGACACATGGAGGCCCTGGGGGGCAGGCTGCATGATACCTGGGGGGGCAGGCTGCATGACACCTGGGGGGGAAGGCTGCATGATACCTGGCTGGGCAGGCTGCATGACACCTGGAGGGGCTGGCTGCATGACACCTGGGGGGGCTGGCTGCATGACACCTGGGGGGGGCTGGCTGCATGACACATGGAGGCCCTGGTGAGACTGGCTGCATGATACATAGAGGCCTGGGGGTGCTGGCTGCATGATACATGGAGGTCTATGGGACTACATAATAAATATGAAGGACACCTTATACATGGACTATAGGGGTGCATTATACATGGAGGTCTATGGGGCTGCCTTATACAAAATGAATGACACCTTATACATGGAATATAGGGGTGCATTATACATGGAGGAGTATGGGGCTGCATAATACAATATGATGATTCATGGGGCTGCATTATAATACATATAGGACTAGGGGCTACATTATAATATATGGAGGACTATGGAGGCTACCTTACACATGGTCTGTGGGGGTGCATTATAAAACATGGAGGACTATGTGGTGCAGTATAATATATCGAGAACTATGGGAAATGCATTATAATATATGGAGGACTATAAAGGTGCATTCTAATATATGAAGGGTTATGTGGGACCCTTTATACTATTTGGAAGGCTATGTGGGGGTCATTATAGTATTTGGAGAACTATATATGAGGGGGGACAAAGATACAAGTATGGGATGGTAATGTTTTGTGCTGAGGGAAAAGGGCTCTTTCCCTCAGCTTTCCCATGCTCTGCTATACATCTCTCAGCACCCAGCTTTCCCATGCTCTGATATGGGAAAGCTGGGTGCTGAGGGAAAGATGTATAACAGAGCATTGGAAAGCTGGATGCCAAGGACAAGATGGATATCAGATCATGGGAAACCTGGGTGCTGTGGGTAAAAGCCAAGTGTCAGCATCATTATCCCGTACCCTAAGTGTCAGTGTACATGGAGGGGGGCCCCGGTCCAAAGTTTGCACCAGGGCCCATCAAACTCTAGTTACGCCATTGATACCATTAATTAAATATAGCTCCCTGACACCGACAGCACTCATGCAGCCCCACATAAGGACACTGCCACCACAATATTTGACTGTAGACATCATGCATTTAGAAACATGAATTGAGAAAAATGCATGGTGCCTACAGTGAAACCTGGTGGTGACAGTGCTCTAGGGCTGCATGAATGCTGCTGGTGTCAGGGAGCTACATTTCATTAATGGTATCATGAATTCGCAGATGTACTGCTCTCTATTGAAAAAGAAGATGCTGTCATCACTTTGTGCGCTTGGTAAATGTGCATTTTTTTCTAAATATATAGTGCCTACACTGAAATATAATGTTGGCAGTGTTCTTATGTGAAACTGCATAAGTGCTGCTGATTAGTGATGAGCGAGCATGCTTGTCACTACTCGGTACTCGCACGAGTATCGCTGTACTCGGGCTGCTCGGCGGGGACCGAGTAATCTCGCGATACTCGTGCTGTACTCGTGGTCTTCATTTCTGCATGTTGGCGCTCTTTTGAGAGCCAGCCCTCATGCAGGGATTGGCTGGCAGACCACTGCAATGCCACAGCCCTGTTAGTTGTGGCATACCTCCCAACCGTCCCGGATACAGCGGGACAGTCCCTCTTCTGAGCCTTTGATCCCGGGTCCCGCCCGTGAGGCTGTTTATCCCGGGCTCCACCCACCCACTGTAGCCCCGCCTCGCTGTTTCTCCCTTCTATTCATTACAGAGCCGACCGCGCACCTACTCCTGTGACTGCTGCTGAGGTATGAATCACCCCCTGCAGCAGAGCGACCCCTCCCTGCAGCAGAGCGATCCCCCCTCCCCCAGAGCCGACCCCCCCAGTCCTGGAGCCTGCGTTTCTCTGCAGCTGTTCTCTGATTCCCCGTGTGCGGCTTCTCACTGCTGCAGACACGCGGGGAGTCAGGAAGCTGAGGAGACCGTGCAATCAGCACTTCTCTCTCCTGCAGATAGCAGTGGCAATAACCTATGCAGAGTGACATCTGCAGGCTTCTATTAGCTTACCGATCAGTGGTCTCCTGCCTGTGGAGCAGAGCTGCTGGGTCCTAGCTTCCCAACAACTTCAGCTCTGCTTTATCCTGGCTGCCCTACCAGTTAAAGGGAACATGTCAGCAGAAATTTCACAATAAAAGTAATAGATTCCCCTCTCCAGCTCCTGGGCTGCTTCTAGAAAGGTTCCTGTTGTTATTGTGCCCCCTTTGAGACCTACAAAAATACTTTATGAAGTCTTACCTTTTTGTATGCAAATGTGTTTTTATGGTCACGGGGGCGGGCTGTCTGGCGTCCGTTATTCCCCCTCCTGCCGCTTTACGCAGTCCCCCATTGCTCATTTACATACACAAGAACGCCTTCCTCATGTAACTGTCCTCCCGAAGATTTGCGCATGTGAACGCTTTTTCAGGTGATTGCGCAGGCACGAGATTATGGGCGGCGCTGTGATTGTCATCAACAGCGTTAACCAAGTACCCGCCCATAATCTCGTGCCCGCACTTTTCCCTCTGACTCCACCGTTATGCGCAAGTGCTGGCCATATGAACCATGTTACCTATTACCGCTTGCACGAGATTATGGGCGGGTACTTGGATGACTTTGCTGATGACAATCACAGCGCCGCCCATAATCTCGCGCCCACGGTAATAGGTAACATGGTTCATATGGACAGTGCTTGCGCATAACGGTGGAGGCAGAGTGAGAAGCGCGGGCACGAGATTATGGGCAGGTACTTGGATGACGCTGCTGATGACAATCACAGCGCCGCCCATAATCTCGCGCCCATGGTAATAGGTAACGTGGTTCATATGGCCAGTGCTTGCGCATAACGGTGGAGGCAGAGTGAGAAGCGCGGGCACAAGATTATGGGCAGGTACTTGGATGACGCTGCTGATGACAATCACAGCGCCGCCCATAATCTCGCGCCTGCGCAATCACCTCAAAAGCGTTCACACTTTGCACAGTGCTCACTCCCGCGAGAGTGGCATTGGGCATGCACAAAACTTCAGGAGGACAGTTACATGAGGAAGGCGTCCTCATGTATGGAAATGAGCAATGGGGGACGGCGTACAGCGGCAGGAGGGGGAATAACGGACGCCAGGCAGCCCGCCCCCGTGACCATAAAAACAGATTTGCATACAAAAAGGTAAGACTTCATAAAGTATTTTTTTAGGTCTCAAAGTGGGCACAATAGCAACAGGAACCTTTCCAGAATGCAGCCCAGGAGCTGCAGAGGGGAATCTTTTATTTTTTTTGCTAAATTTCTGGTGACAGTTTCCCTTTAAAGGGAACCTATCAGGTGCAATCTGCACTCAGAGCCAGGAGCAGTTCTGGGTGTATATTGCTAATCCCTGCCTAACCGTCCCTGTATACACTAGCATAGATAAAGGCATCTATAGAAAAAGTATTTTTAAAGAGCTTATATCTTATGCTAATTAGCGCGGGGACTAGTCCCAAGGGCGTTACTTCACTTGGCTAGTCGGCTCACATAGCGTATTAGTACTCACACAGGGGCGTAATAACATGCTAACATGCTATGCGAGCCGACTAGCCAAGTGAAGTAACGCCCTTCGGACTAGTCCCCGCGCTCATTAGCATAAGATATAAGATCTTTAAAAATATTTGTTCTTGATCTCTTTATCTATGCTAGTGTATACAGGGACGGTTAGGCAGGGATTAGCAATATGTGCCCAGAACTGCTCCTGGCTCTGAGTGCATATTGCACCTGACAGGTTCACTTTAAAGGGAACCTGTCACCAGATTTGGGGCCTATAAGCTGCGGCCACCACCAGCGGGATCTTATGTACACATTCTAACATGCTGCATACCTCCCAACCGTCCCGGATACAGCGTGACTTTCACGCTTTACGTTGTTTGTCCCGTTGCCACGGGCGGGACGGCCGGCTCCCGGGCTCCGCCCACCCACTCTCTCTCCGCCTCCCTGCTTTTCCCTCCTACCATCCTAGTAGACGTGGCATAGAGAGGAGCGCTGCCTGTGCTGCTGCTGGTACAGTAAACTAATCTCCCCAGCGCTGATTTCCCTCCCTCCCCCCTCACCCCCGGCCGGAGCCTGTCTGTGCGGTCGGCCGGCCGCCTGTCTGTGCGGTCGGCCGGCCGCCTGTCTGTGCGGTCGGCCCGCCACCTGTCTGTGCGGGCGCCCCCCTGCCGCCTGTCTGTGCGGGCGCCACCCGCCGCCTGTCTGTGCGGGCGCCCCCCGCCGCCTGTCTGTGCGGGCGCCCCCCTGCCGCCTGTCTGTGCGGGCGCCCCCCTGCCGCCTGTCTGTGCGGGCGCCCCCCTGCCGCCTGTCTGTGCGGGCGCCCCCCTGCCGCCTGTCTGTGCGGGCGCCCCCCGCCGCCTGTCTGTGCGGGCGGCCCGCCGCCTCATTGTGCGGGCAGCCGGCCGCCTCTCTGTGCGGGCGGCTGGCCGCCTCTCTGTGCGGGCGGCCCGCCGCCTGTCTGTGAAGGCGGCCGGCCGCCTGTCTGTGAAGGCGACCGGCCGCCTCACTGTGCGGGCGACCGGCCGCCTCACTGTGGCTGCCTGCGTGTCCGTGCTGGAGGCCCGCCGGCTGCCTGCGTGTCCGTGCTGGAGGCCCGCCGGCTGCCTGCGTGTCCGTGCTGGAGGCCCGCCGGCTGCCTGCGTGTCCGTGCTGGAGGCCCGCCGGCTGCCTGCGTGTCCGTGCTGGAGGCCCGCCGGCTGCCTGCGTGTCCGTGCTGGAGGCCCGCCGGCTGCCTGCGTGTCCGTGCTGGAGGCCCGCCGGCTGCCTGCGTGTCCGTGCTGGAGGCCCGCCGGCTGCCTGCGTGTCCGTGCTGGAGGCCCGCCGGCTGCCTGCGTTTCCGTGCTGGAGGCCCGCCGGCTGCCTGCGTGTCCGTGCTGGAGGCCCGCCGGCTGCCTGCGTGTCCGTGCTGGAGGCCCGCCGGCTGCCTGCGTGTTTGTGCTGAATGGGTGTGGATGGGGAGTGGATATGGGCGTGACTGTGAAATGGGTGTGGTTAGGGGGCGTGGCCTAAAAATTTGCCGCGGCGCGCTACGCGCGCCGCAAACTTTGTCCCTCTTTTCCTTCTTTAAAAGTTGGGAGGTATGGTTGTGGTATTGCAGTGATTGGCCGGCCTGCACAGCGTCACCGAGCCTTTATATCGGCCGGCGCGCTGTGCTCTGCTCACAGCTATTCAGACAGTCAGTGTAGGGAGAGTGTCGCTGATTCAGGGAAAGCTTTGCGGCCCTTTATAGCTTTTTCAGTTGCAGGGCTGCAAACAGTGTGACCAAAAGTCCTTCTCAGGACTATTCTAGTTGTATACAGGCAGGCAGGGTATAGCCAGGTCGGAGTACAGTAGCAGAGTCCTTCTCAGGACTATTGTTGCTATATACAGGCAGGGTATAGCCAGGTCTGAATACAGGCTAGTGACCAAAAGAGTCCTTGTCAGGACTATTGTACCAGTATACAGGCAGGCAGGCAGGCAGGGTAGTGGTGACCGTATACCAGCCTTCATCATATCTGGGGCTGGTGTACACAGTGTAAAACAGTCCAGATAGTGTCTGACTTGTCTGTAATTGTCGCTCCCCAAAAAAACCTGTTAGGTTATTATTGCGTCCGTGCTTGGTTTTTAAAACCGCACGTGTGTGCCTGTTGGTGGCAGCGTACAGGTGCACTTGTGTGCAATTTCCACACACTTTGATATAACGCACAAGTAGTGAATATACACGTCAGCAGTGCACAGCATTGCAAAATGCGCAAGGGCATTGGCAAGGAACAAGGAAGTGGACGTGATGGTGGTGCAGGCAGAGGCCGAGGTCGTGGGCAAGCTCTAATTTCGCCACAACAAAGGGCCACATCTAGTCGCTCGCACGTCCTGTCCCAAATTCTTGGGGACCGCAGCAGTACACCGCTCTTGAACCAAGACCAGTGTCAACAGGTTGTTAGTTGGATAGCGGATAATGCTTCCAGTCAGATTGGCACCACCACAAACACTCTGTCTTCCACACGGTCAAGTGTCAGTAGCCGTGATACTGCACCGCACATTTCTGAACCTGATCCTCCTTCCTACCACCAGGCTGAGTACACGTCCTCCTCGGACATTAATGATCCCACACTTGGACACTCGGAAGAGCTGTTCACGTTTCCATTCACACATTCTGGCCTCTCGCCAGCTCATATTGAAGTGGGTCATGAGGAGATCGTCTGTACAGATGGCCAAATATTTGAGCAGCCACGTTCTCACGAAGTTGGCAACGTGTCTCAACAAGTGGTGGACGATGATGAGACACAATTGTCAGCAAGTCAGGAGGAGGAGCAGGGTGCGGAAGAGGAAGACGACGTGGTGGATGATCCAGTAACTGACCCAACCTGGCCGGAGGATATGCAGAGCGAGGACAGCAGTGCACAGGGGGAGGGAGGCGTAGCATCACAACAGGCAGTAAGAAGCAGGGTGGTGGCCCCAGGCAGAAGTCAGGCAACCGTTCCCCGGAACAACACGACGACACAAGGTGCCTGTACAAATGTTAGGTCTTCCCGAGTCTGGCAGTTTTTTAAGTTGGATCCAGATGATTCAAAAAAGGCCATTTGCAACACCTGCCGTGCCAGCATCAGCAGGGGTACCAAAACTAGCAGCCTGACCACCACCAGCATGATCAGGCACATGTCAGCCAAGCACCCGACTTTGTGGGAAGTACAACAGAGTCGAGGAGCAGTGCTTGCTGATGTCACTGCTACGTCTTCGCTGGTTGTGCATGCGAGCCAATCCTCTGTCCATGCTGCCTGCGAACAAGCCTCCTCCACTCCTGCACCTGCAGTTGCCTACGCAGAAAGAACACCATCATCAAGCACGTCCTTGTCCCAGCGCAGCGTTCAGTTATCCATTCAGCAAACCTTTGAACGCAGGCGCAAATACACTGCCAACACCCCACATGCCACAGTTCTAAATGCTAACATTTCGCGACTGCTTGCACTGGAAATGTTGCCTTTTAGGCTGGTGGAGACAGAAGCATTCCGTGACCTGATGGCGGCAGCTGTCCCACGTTACTCGGTCCCCAGCCGCCACTATTTCTCCCGGTGTGCCGTCCCCGCGTTGCATAACCACGTGTCACAAAACATCACACGTGCCCTGAACAACGCTGTTTCACCCAAGGTCCACCTAACCACAGACACGTGGACAAGTGCTTGTGGGCAAGGCCGCTACATCTCGTTGACGGCACTCTGGGTTAATATTGTAGAAGCTGGGACCCAGTCTGAGCGAGGGACGGAACACGTCCTTCCCACACCAAGGTTTGCAGGCCCTACCTCAGTCAGTGTTTCACCCACACTCTACAGCTCAGGAATGTCATGCTCTTCAGCCTCCTCCTCCTCCTGCGCATCCTCATCCACTGTGCCCTCCACACCAGTCACAAGCTGGAAGCACTGCAGCACTGCCTCGGCGAAGCGGCAACAGGCTGTGCTGAAGCTAATCTGCATAGGTGACAAACCCCACAATGCAGAAGAGCTGTGGACAGCTCTGAAACAGCAGGCAGATCACTGGCTCACACCTCTGAACCTAAAGCCAGGAAAGGTCGTGTGTGACAATGGCCGGAACCTGGTGGCGGCTTTGAGGCGAGGCCAGCTGACACATGTTCCATGCGTGGCCCATGTGCTCAACCTCGTGGTTCAGCGGTTTATAAAGTCATACCCAGAGCTGTCTGATCTGCTGGTAAAAGTTCGCCGCCTGTCTGCACATTTTCGAAAGTCACCTACTGCTTCAGCCGGCCTTGCCGGCTTTCAGCGCCGTTTGCATCTTCCGGCTCACAGACTGGTGTGTGATGTCCCCACGCATTGGAATTCAACTCTGCACATGTTGGTCAGGATATGTGAGCAGAAGAGGGCAGTTGTTGAGTACCTGCATCACCTAAGCCGTCGGGAAATGGGTCAAACTCCACACATAACACCTGAGGAGTGGAGATGGATGTCAGACCTATGTACCATCCTCCAAAACTTTGAGGACTCCACCAAGATGGTGAGTGGTGATGACGCCATTATTAGCGTCACCATACCGCTACTCTGCCTTCTAAAACGGTCTCTGCTGAAAAACAAACATGATGCATTGCAGGCGGAGCGCGATGAGTTGCAGCAAGAAACAGTAGTGGGTGTGGGTGATAACACACAGCCCAGCCTCGTCTCATCACAACGTGCAGTGGAGGACTATGACGAGGAGGAGGATGAAGACATGGAGCAACTCTCCGGCCAAATTGAGGATATGACATGCACACCAGTCATATCCTCGGTTCAGCGTGGCTGGCCAGAGGACAGGGTAGATGAGGAGGAGGAGGAGGAGGAGGAGGAGGAGGACAGCATGTTCAGTCATCTTGTTGGTCAGGTTACTGAAGTCCTGGCTGTTAAGAGTCTGGCGCACATGGCTGACTTTATGGTAAGCTGCCTGTCTCGTGACCCTCGCGTTAAGAACATCTTGGCCGACAATCATTACTGGTTGGTAACACTGTTAGACCCACGCTACAAGGAGAACTTTTTGTCTCTTATTCCCGTGGAGGAGAGGTCAACCAAAATGCAGCAGTTTCGGAAGGCCATACAAACGGAAGTAGGCAAAGCATTCCCCTCACAAAACGCTAGCGGCATAGGTCAGGAATCAGTGGACAACCGAGGCGTACAGCCGAGAGAGGCACAAGTCCAATCCGCCAGAGGTAGGGGAACAGTCTTTAAGATGTGGGACAGTTTTCTCAGCCCCTCACGTACCACAGCCCCTGAGGTGCGGGGTAGTGCCACAAGAAATCCTAAGTTTGCCCAGATGCTGAAGGAGTACCTTGCAGATCGAACAACTGTACTCCGACATTCCTCTGTGCCTTACAATTATTGGGTATCCAAGCTGGACACGTGGCATGAATTGGCTCTCTACGCCTTGGAAGTCCTGGCCTGCCCTGCTGCTAGCGTTTTGTCAGAGCGTGTTTTTAGTGCCGCAGGTGGAATCATTACAGATAAACGCACCCGCCTGTCAACTGAAAATGCTGACAGGCTGACTCTGATCAAGATGAACAAGGGTTGGATTGGGCCAGACTTCACCACACCACCAGCAAATGAGAGCGGAATTTAAAGTTTGCCATGTACCTCCACTCACCCATGGGTACACACTTCTGGACTTTGGATAATCGCTGGACTGCTCCTCCTTCTCCTCATGCGCCACCATGATGATGACCGTTACAAATTGCAATACTTAGGCCTTTGTTTCAGGTATACCCCCAGTGGTAAATTTTTTCGCCCATTCTTTGCAGAATGGACATTACAACGACAGGAGACCCGCTCCTTTGCAATGGGAACAATGTTTTGAGGCCCTCATGCACGTCTCTACCCAGGGACAACGTGGAGCCTCCCAATTTTTGGCTGCCCTGCCTAAGGGCTATACTATAATACACCCACTTCCTTAAAATGGACACTTAATGTTTTGAGGCCCTCATGCACGTCTCTACCCAGGGACAACGTGGAGCCTCCCAATTTTTGGCTGCCCTGCCTAAGGGCTAAACTATAATACACCCACTTCCTTAAAATGGACACTTAATGTTTTGAGGCCCTCATGCACGTCTCTACCCAGGGACAACGTGGAGCCTCCCAATTTTTGGCTGCCCTGCCTAAGGGCTATACTATAATACACCCACTTCCTTAAAATGGACACTTAATGTTTTGAGGCCCTCATGCACGTCTCTACCCAGGGACAACGTGGAGCCTCCCAATTTTTGGCTGCCCTGCCTAAGGGCTATACTATAATACACCCACTTCCTTAAAATGGACACTTAATGTTTTGAGGCCCTCATGCACGTCTCTACCCAGGGACAACGTGGAGCCTCCCAATTTTTGGCTGCCCTGGCAAAGGGCTATACTGAAATAGACCCACTTCCTTACAATGGGCACTTCAGGTTTACAGGCCATCATGCACGTCTCTATCCAGGGACAATGTGGAGCCTCCCAATTTTTGGCTGCCCTGGCAAAGGGCTATACTGAAATAGACCCACTTCCTTACAATGGGCACTTCAGGTTTAAAGGCCATCATGCACGTCTCTATCCAGGGACAATGTGGAGCCTCCCAATTTTTGGCTGCCCTGGCAAAGGGCTATACTGAAATAGACCCACTTCCTTACAATGGGCACTTCAGGTTTACAGGCCATCATGCATGTCTCTATCCAGGGACAATGTGGAGCCTCCCAATTTTTGGCTGCCCTGGCAAAGGGCTATACTGAAATAGACCCACTTCCTTACAATGGGCACTTCAGGTTTAAAGGCCATCATGCACGTCTCTATCCAGGGACAATGTGGAGCCTCCCAATTTTTGGCTGCCCTGGCAAAGGGCTATACTGAAATAGACCCACTTCCTTACAATGGGCACTTCAGGTTTACAGGCCATCATGCACGTCTCTATCCAGGGACAATGTGGAGCCTCCCAATTTTTGGCTGCCCTGGCAAAGGGCTATACTGAAATAGATCCACTTCCTTACAATGGGCACTTCAGGTTTACAGGCCATCATGCACGTCTCTATCCAGGGACAATGTGGAGCCTCCCAATTTTTGGCTGCCCTGGCAAAGGGCTATACTGAAATAGACCCACTTCCTTACAATGGGCACTTCAGGTTTACAGGCCCTCATGCACGTCTGTATGCAGGGGCATTGGTGAACCTCACAATTTTGGACTGCCCTGGCAAAGGAAAATACTACAAAGACTCACTTCCTCAAAATGGGCACATTAGACTCAAGAGGCCTTCATGTACGTCTCTTCTCAGGGACATCGGAGTGCCACACAATGTTTTCACGTAAAATCTTTCATGTATTAATCTCAAAAAGTAACATACACCAGCTCTATCTCACTATTGGGTATGTGCCCTTAACATTTCCGCCATGAAAAATCATTTTGGGGTCATTTTGGAAGGTTTTCTGGTGAGTCCGTAAAAATGGCGTAAAACGCGGACAAAATTGTTCACAGCTGTGACTTTTCAGTGATAAATGCTTCAAGGGGTCTTCCCCATGCTGTTGCCATGTCATTTGAGCACTCTTCTGAGACTTTTGTGACATTTTTAGGGTTTCTCCATGCTGCCGGGGGGTCATTTCACAAAAATACTCGGGTCTCCCATAGGATAACATTGGGCTCGTTGCTCGGCCCGAGTACACGAGTATCTTGGGAGGCTCGGCCCGAGCTTCGAGCACCCGAGCTTTTTAGTACTCGCTCATCACTACTGCTGATGACAAGGAACTATATTTTACTGATGGGAATTTAAAATAACTGGCAAACAACCATATAATGCACATTACTCATCTATCAAGTAATATTGGACAGTCGTGCAGTGATTATGTCACATTCATTGTGTCGACCACTACCACTATGGAAGCTTTAAACAGCTGCTGCAGTATCCACAGGAAATCTGATTAAAAGGCAGAGGTGATGGAAGTTTCTGCTCTGCTGAATTCCAATAGTCCAGGACATCAGGATCAATAACAGTAGTTTATTGTCAACGCATTTCAAAGTCAAAACTGACTCCTTCTTCAGGGCAACCACGCGTAAAGTGTATTTTACTCACTATGATGCCCCCTCTATGGCCTCCATAGAGTATGATGCCAACAAAAATGCTCCAAAAATGAGTAAGATACTCCCACAGTGAATTCATAGACAATATTCTCCATACACAGTATGATGATCCTACAGTACCCCATTGCACAGTATGATGGCCCCACAGTACCCCCAACAGAGTATGATGTCCCCCACAGTATAATGGACCCCATAGCCATTCACACAGTGTACTGGCCCTCTACATGGTATAAAGGCCCCCACACAGTATAATGGTCTTCACACAGTATAATGTGACCCACGCAGCTTTCCTAAGAGTGCGATGTCCCTCACAAAGCTCTCCACAGATTATGACGTTACTCATAGCCCTCCACACAGTATAATAGACCTCATACAACCCTCCACACAGTATAGTGGACCTCACACAGCCCTCCACACAGTATAATGGTTTCCCACATTATAATAGTCTCCACACAGCCCTTCATACGTAATAATAGTTCCCACACAGTTTAATAGCCCCCATAGCCCTCCACAAAGTATGATGGCCTCCACACAGGCCTCCCACACAGTATAATGGCCCCGCACAGTTCTCCACACAGTGTTATTGCCCCTAAGACCATACACCCAGTTTAATCACCTCTTTTGTTCCCTTTACATGCATTTGATGGCCCCCAAAGCTCCCCACACTTTATGATGGCCCACAGTATGTACCCACACAAAGTGTAATCCCATACACATACTCATTGATGAAATTAAAAATAAAAGAAATCTTCCCACTTCTGGTTACTATGTTGCAGTTTGTGCAGCGTGAGTGAGATGCAATGATAATGTAATTTCCAACTGCTGATTAGTTTTTGACTTTTATGTCTCTCTGACCATATGAAATTTTAGGAGTTATGATCTTTCTCTCCTTTTGAAAAATTGCATAAAGTACCGTAGTTGCCCTTTCCTCTGTATATTAAGCCACTATTGCTGCAATAAGAACAAAGAATAAAACAAATTAAACATGAAATACTGTATGACATGCTATAGTCTATACAATATATCATACTAGCATATGACAAGCCATAAACACATCCTTGTCGTATGACATGTTTCTATAATAAATGGTGTATGTGCAAGCTGTGGCATTCCTAAGTAGATCATGAAGTATACTTAGGAGCAATGACTGTGTGAGTCTCCATTTCTGAAATAGAGGCCTCATAATTTATTAGTAGAGCTACAAAAATGAGAAATTTCCATGTGGGGCTGAAGTAGCCATTTGTTATACATTGTTAATTGTTTGTTAATGCCGAATAACAATAGCTAACTGTATAATAAGAATGGTCCAGGAATCCAAAGATTGGAGTTAATAAAAACAAATTCCTAAACTATCAATTTATTCAATATGCATTAAAACTATTGTTAGATAAGCAAACACATAAACACTCCTCTTAAAATGGTAAAACACAGTAAGGGAAGGTTAAGGGAAAAAGAAGGTAGGAATACAAGGCTACAGGACCTGATCAATATTAGACCTAAATTGCCCTTCTACTCCCTCTAATAGACCGCCCTACCTGGCTACGGAGGTCGGCACCCTGATTAGCGCAAATGGCATCCCCGCTCACCATCGGCTTTCTCTTAGGAGTCCCTAAAACCTGTCCCTATGTCACCATGTGAGTACCAAAACACCACTAATCCACATAAACAAAATCAGGAACATCCGTAGGACGCCACTATACAACCAGGTTCCTGACCCCAACATGATACTATAAATAAGCTGATACCCTATACACAAGTCAGTGACTGCATCTAAAGTGTTAATACACAAATCTATTATTAACTTTAGATGGATAGGATTATATATAAAATTCCAATGCATGTGTAGCATATAATAACAGAGATGCTCTAGTAAATTACTTCCCTTTAGAAGTCTGATGTCAAATCATAGCCACAACGCGTTTCTCCTGCCTCACAGGTTTATCAGGAGGCCTTGAATAAAGGGATAGCTTTCCCAGGATGTGGTAGATGCTGACTATGCTCCTGTTGATAACTTGTGTTACACCAGTCAGGGCGCTGTTCATGTATTTGTGGGGCGCCTGCGGCTTCAGGCGCCACAGGGTACTGCACCCCCATTAGGGTGTAGTACTTATCCCGGGTTCTGGGAAGGTCGACGCCGGGTTACACAAACACTAACATACAGTCAGTGGGTTGCCCTCCCCAGTGGGGACTGGGAAAGGGTCGGATCACAGTAGGTGGTCACTACAGCGGTGGGTTTACGGGATGCTACAGCACCAGGAGCTCCCCGATCAACTGGAACCGGGGACCCAGGGTCAGGGTAAAGCAACCAGCAGGGGGAGTCTGGAGCACACAGTGGGAAGAGCAGGTTGACCTAGTGAGAGTAGTGAACCAGCCGGTGGCAGCGGCTGGGGGCAACAGCTCAGAACACACAACACAACAACAAGAGGAGTACAGATTCAGACACAGAGGAGAGCAGACATGCCGCGAGCAGCTCTGTGGGCAAGGGCATTCTACACGGCTGCTGGAGAGAAGCAGACGGCTGCTTCCACAGGACCAGCGCTGTCGGGATACAGAATCCTAGGGCAGATATATTTTATGTTATCTACCAACTCTGCAAGGATCGCGGGGAACGGCTAGAACAGTCACCGGACCTGTCCCACTGAGTCTGCAGCAATTAGCATGTAGGATCCAGGGGTTGAGGACTGGCCCCATAACGGAGCTGCGCTATCAGCATACAGAACAGGACACTTTACTGACATCGAGACCCTCAAGTGCTTCACACCACGGGGGTCTGATACTTAGGGCATCAAAGGAGGAAAGGGCTCACAGGCTGACATACACACCAGACTTGACCTTTCATGGATCCAGGATCGGCTGGAGCCCATCGTGGCGGAGACCGGTATTCTGGGGCAGCACCTGACTGACTTGTGAGTAAAAACACCTGGAATCACAGCCCCTGTCTCTGCCTCTCCTTTACCGGCACCGTCGCCCAGCGCTGCGGTGCCAACGGTGACCACTACCACCCCCGCCATCCTCCGACTGTGGGGAGCGATACCACCCCGGCGAGAAACCCTGCAGCGGCGGCCCATCCCTGGCCGTGTGCCACAGGTGACGTCACGATCCTTAAAAGATTTTCCATCCTCCCTACCACCCTCCAACTCTCCTTCCTGTACGCCTCGTGGCCAGGCCACCCCGTGACATCGCAGACCAGCCCAGCACTGAGTAGGTGAAAACACCTGCCCCGTGGGGCATGTATTCACTGCTGTCTGTATCCCGAGGATGCAAATATGGTAAGATCGGACAGTGGCATACAGGTGCTGAGGGAGGGCATGGTGCGGTCTGCAGTCCACTGTTTTCAGATCTTCGGTTGTCTCAGTCCACTTTGCCCAGCCCTGGTCTAGGGTATTAAAGTATTATTCATCCTGCAAACAGTCCTGGGTTTTTTTTAGACTTTCCAGTAAATTGACCCTTAAAATTAGTGAAGCGTGTGCAATCTAGCATTACCTTGTGTGTTTAATAGTATTTCTTGGCAAAGCAGAGTGATTTTAAAATGTCCCACAATTTACAATTTAAATGTTTGGAAGATTACATTTGAAAATATGTTTGCCTCGGGGTCTAGAATACTAAAGAATCTAATGGCTTTTCAAACTTTGATTGTCCATAGAGAAAGGCCTTAAGGCTGCTTTACACCAGACAATCTATCGTGCGATAGATCGTCGGGGTCACGGTTTTTGTGACGCACATCCGGCATCGCTGGCGATGCCGGCCTGTGTGACACCTCCTAGCGACGCAGTATCGCTCACAAATCGTGAGTCGGGTACTGCTCGCTAGGTTCCATAATATCGTTTAATTTAGTTGACCATCGTTTCCGTGGTAGCACACGCCGCTCCGTGTGACACCACGGGAACGATGAGCAGCTCACCTGCCTCCTGCGGCCGCCGCCGGCTCTATGTGGAAGGAAGGAGGTGGGCGGGATGTTTACGTCCCGCTCATCTCAGCCCCTCCGCTTCTATTGGCCGGTGGCCGTGTGACGTCGCTATGACGCCGAACGTCCCTCCCACTCCAGGAAGTGGACGTTCGCCGCCCACAGCGAGGTCGTACGAGAGGTAAGTATGTGTGACGGGGTTACTGACTTTGTGCGACACGGGCAGCGATTTGCCCGTGACGCAAAAAGGACGGGGGCGGGTACGATCGATTGTGAAATCGCACAATCGGTCGTACCGTGTAAAGCAGGCTTTAGTTTTTACCATATAGAAGGCTTATGTTATATTATAAGGCACGTCCTCTGTATTTATGAGGAGCTTTGCCCCCACTTCACCTGCCCTCCTCTTTACTGAGTGACAAGACGCCTCGCATAACAAGTCAGGGAACGGCTATAAACTGTACACTGGGTCAGGGAGCTGCCAAAGTGGCTGCTGGTTTGTTTTTTGTTAGCTGCCGCACAGACAAAGCTAGTTATGACCTGAGATGTACTGAAGGCTGTATGGGTAGGGGCTAAGACAGCTCCTCACTCCCCCGTACATGGTGTATGTGCTCAGAGGTTTATTAAAATGTACCTTACAAGATGATAGTTAACACTTGTTGTGCTGAGCTTGATGTGAACCAAGTAGCACATATCTACATATTACTACTTTTACTTTATTCCATAGAATGGATTTTGTGCAGCCATTGTCTCATCCATTGATTCATTCATAAATAACACATATGATTATATCCTCATAGACTATAATGTGCCTGTATGTGAGCCCCCCTTCCTCTGCGGCCTGCATACATTGCGAAATGATTTTGTGCTGCTAATATAATTCCAGCTGGCATACCAATCCCGCAGCAACTGTAATAAGTTACTGTGCCGAGGACCTGCTCTGTGACTTTTTATGGTCATGTTCTATATTTGTATGTGCGATGGGAACAGTCAGATGGCGTCCTTACCTGATACAAGTGTTTATGTGTACCAACTAGTGGCCGCTGGAAGTACCGAGATCCTCCCAGACGTTACAATTAAGCACGGTTACAGGCGGACATTCCTGACGAGTACATTTTATTATGGAATAATCTCCTATCATTATTAGCTTGTTCTCTTGTAATGAAAGCGGTTTATAAATAGAAGAGGAAGGGCACTTTGTAAAAACATCTGTTATATCCTGATGTGACCTGCTGGCTAATACACAAGTCTTCCATCACTGACGTGACGGCAAAATTAGATTGTCAGCTCCTTTTTTACAAACTATTTAGAATCCTAGACTAGAGCCATTAATGTCCCATAAATAGTATACAACTGGAGAATGTTCTGCTGGTAAAGTGTGATGGAAGAGCGTCACCAAACGTTTAAGATACTTCTATCTGCTGTTAAGATTGAGACCACCCAAAAATGCCATCAAAATCCACTACAGAAATCAGGTCTGAATCTCAAGTATTGATTGTTGTAGTACTAAATCTCAGTCGGTGGAGTCGTTAGTCTGTCCTGTCTGCTCCGATACCTTGTACTTTCCATGACCTTATTTACTTATAGTATGTGTCTATGATTTTCACATGTCTTTTATACGATCTTGATTGTTGGCTCTAGATATTGAAAATCCAAAATTTACATTTCCAGTATGTGGACTACTGAGTGGAGGAATAAGGGTATGTCATCACATCGCAGGGTTTACATGGATGTGAATTTTACCAAATGGTTCAAAGTGTGATATTAGCTGTAATAATCAATTTTTCCTGAAGAACGCCTGTATTTGAAAATCTGCAGAATGCCCTGAATCCCGGGAAGATTTTTACTTAGATACAGTGGATTTGGTGGATTTGGTTTTGAAATTCTCTTCCACTTGAATCGTATTGCAATCACTGCACTGAAAATCCTTGACAGTTTCGCAATGTGACAACATAACCTAATGGGGGTCTAGAAGCCTATACTGAAGGGGGGTTTGTATTTGGGTTTGAGAAGTTTTATTACATAGTGTTACTTGTAGGGCAGGGAAAACTGAAAAGCCATCACCATAAGTGCTCAATCTGATATAAGTGATTTTTCTCGCATATGAAAAATAACCAATTTAACCAATTTTCAGCAGCGTTTTGTCACTGAGTAAGTTTTTACCATCAGAGTTTCATCACTTATTATTGTAGGCAACAAAAATAACTAGAATCAAATAAACAAAAACATTTTTCCAGCCTGCCATTCACCATATGACCTTTTAATCCAGATGCATGGAAAGAAAGAAGGAGGGCAGTCCACCTCCAAAGGAAAATCCAAATACAAAGAAGGAATTCCAGCACCTGCAGTCCAATCTTTAATTTAAATAATACATCCTTTTATTGGAAACATGTTAAAATATACATGTACAGATAGAAAATCCTTACGCGTTTCAGGTCATGGTGACCTTAACTCATAGTAAGGGTCACCATGACCTGAAACACGGAAGGGTTTTCTATCTATACATGTATATTTCAACAAAAATAACTAATGGAGGTTATTCGACCTTCTCCTATCAAACAAAAATGAAAAATTGTCAGCACTACCGTAGCATTTAGCTGGCATGGCATCTGAGTACTTGTCTGACTTTTTCACTGACCCAAAGACTCAAGAATGGTTGAGTTTGGTCAGCAAATAACAGTGACATGTGAAAAGCAGCATACCCTATACTGGTAATGTGTTCTAGCTGTGGAAAAACACAGTGCACGTGAATTTTTTTTTCGAAATAAGTCATAAGTCCCAGTTTAGACATAGTGGATAATTTTTTGCTGCAAAAACACAATGAATCAGCAGTAAAACCCACCCTGTTGTTTTTCAAAACCTTTATGCTCACAGTAGTATAAGAGAATGTTCACATAGGGTTTTTTTGGTAAGTTTTTGCTGCATTTTTAAGCTGCAGATTTGCCTTGGTTTTATGCAAATCCATACTAATAAAAACAGCAGTAAAGTCTATGAGATTTCTGAAATCTCATGCACACACACACCTGCATATTTTTTCCTGTTTTGTCAAATACCTGCGTTTTTACTGCAGATTTCAAAGAATGAGCATGTCAATTCTTTGCAGCGTTTTTGCAACGTTATTTCATTGATACAACCCATTTTGTAGAATAACGCACCAAAAACGCCACTAAAAAACGCACCAAAAAATGCAGATGACTCAAAGGAGATTTCCTGCTACAAGATCAGGTTTTTGTCAGGAAAAAAAACTTACCAAAAAAAGCCCTGTGTGAACATAGCCTAAAACAGTAAATGTGGATATTGTTTTCAAAATCCCATCTGCTTGTAATAGGAAGCATCTACACCGAAATGTGCACATTTGCAAATATGCTGCAGATTTAAGTCTGCATCCCTCACATGTTGCAGAAAAGCCATGAAATTTCTCTAAGGATTTCACCCCATGCAATACCTAACATCTGCATTTTGACATGAATCCACATAGATATCACACCCGGGTTAGGGAATACCGAGTGTGTGGCGCAACACAGATGGGAACACCAAGGAAGATGATAACGGAAGGCCCTGAGGTTAGATAAACGGGGCCGAGGGGTCACCTCCCAACACTCACCTGAGGATGAGCCCTGTACTCCCCTAATGTCCTTATATGGGTCATTCCCCCGCTACCATCATGTGCCTAGGCCCTCGCTAGCCCTGGACTCACCCTGACTAGGGTGCAGGCCAGCACAACACTAATCTCACTACTACAACAAGACAACACAAGGTAAGTAAGACAGACAGATGTCGAAATACATAAGAAACAACACTCTTCAGATGCTCCAGTAGGAACTTCGCTGTAGTAACAGCAACAAACTCCTAAACTTCTCCAGAGACAGGCTCCTTCAAAGTGGTCAGTAGAAAGAAAATAACTGGCACTAGTAGGCAGCTAAGAGTGCTTATATATAGCCGAAGAGTATGGTCCAAAAGTGCTGCAGCTGAGAGAAAGGCAACAAATTCTCAGCCAGAAGGGAAAGAGTCCTTAACCCTTTCAGCTCTAAAGGAAAGTAAAATCAATCCAATGCATGAATATAGTCAAGCGGGCAGCAATGAGGATCTGCGATCACTTATGCTCTGTGACCCTCTGATCACAGATCTGTTAGAGGTTAAGTCAGGACATGACACACCCATGACAATAGATTGCAGTTACAAACCGGTCTTGGAGTCTATGGGGACCCAACGGTCTTCCTGTCACATAAGATGCCAACTTGATAGAAATAACTTAATACCGTGTTTTTCCAAAAGTAAGACACTGTCATATTTTTTTTGCCCCCCAAAAAAAGCACTAGGGCTTATTTTTGGAGGAGGTCTTATTCTTGGAGAAACATGGTTGGGGGGTAAGTTTACCCCCCCAAAAAGCAGACCCCCCCCCACTTCCCAGGAGACTCACACTTACCAGACCCAGACATCTGCGTGGCTCCCAGGTCCTCCTGTGATCTCCGGTGGGTGCTGCACACCATCCTCCCCTGCTTCTGGCTGACACGTTGATATACACACACACACACACACATCACATCACATCCAGCGCTTCCGGCCACAGGGAATAATGGGAGGAAGTCACATGTGTCCGCAGGTCCTGTTGCGGCAGGTCTTTGCGCTCCACCGCACAGCCTCTCAGGATTCTGCCAGCGAGAAGAAATCGGTGTCACTGGATGTGGTGAGTATGTGTGCAATCCGATGTGTGTGCACTCCGATGTTTGTGTGTGTGATTTGATGTTTGTGTGTGTGATCCGATGTTTGTGTGTGCAATCTGATTATGTGTGCAATTTGATTATGTGAGTGATCTGATTGTGTGTGCGATCCGATGTTTATGCGTGAGATCAGATGTGTGTGTGTGAGATCGGATGACCGCATCGGGTCTGGTGAGTGTGATTACGGGTGCACGCTGTGTATAATGAAGTGTCCTGTAGTATCTGTAGCTTTTTTAGCTGCATGGACACTTCATTATTGAACCTCGGCTAGGGCTTATTTTTGGGGGAGGGCTTATAATTAAGCCTTGCTCTGAAAATGCTGAAAATCCCTGCTAGGGCTTATTTTTGGGGAGGGCTTATTTTTGGAAAAACACGGTAGTTAGGATGCCTTTATGGATTTTTGCATCAACGTCCAAGAGCTTTATGTTACTTTGTTGTTTATTAATATATAAATTATTTTTGACTGTGACAGTGCACTGACTGGGAAGGCAGCTGATGTCTGCAATATATGAAGGCAGAGATTGTGTTATGGACCACCTTCTCATTAGAGGACCTCAAGTCATGTGGCCAGAACCTTTACAGACAGCTTAAATAAGTAGTATACACTGTGTGCATAATTATTAGGCAAATGAGTATTTTGATCACATGATACTTTTTATACATGTTGTCCTACTCCAAGCTGTATAGGCTTGAGAGCCAACTACCAATTAAGTAAATCAGGTGATGTGCATCTCTGTAATGAGGAGTGGTGTGGTGTAATGACATCAACACCCTATATAAGGTGTGCTTAATTATTAGGCAACTTTCTTTCCTTTGGCAAAATGGGTAAGAAGAGAGATTTGACGGGCTCTGAAAAGTCCAAAATTGTGAGATGTCTTGCAGAGGGATGCAGCAGTCTTGAAACTGCCAAACTTTTGAAGCGTGATCACCGAACAATCAAGCGTTTCATGGCAAATAGCCAGCAGGGTCACAAGAAGTGTGTTGGGCAAAAAAGGCTCAAAATAACTGCCCATGAATTGAAGAAAATCAAGCATGAAGCTGCCAAGATGCCATTTGCCACCAGTTTGGCCATATTTCAGAGCTGCAACATTACTGGAGTATCAAAAAGCAAAAGTTATGCCATACTCAAGGACATGGCCAAGGTAAGGAAGGCTGAATGACCACCTTTGAACAAGAAACATAAGATAAAACGTCAAGACTGGGCCAAGAAATATCTTAAGACTGATTTTTCAAAGGTTTTATGGACTGATGAAATGAGAGTGACTCTTGATGGGCCAGATGGATGGGCCAGAGGCTGGATCAGTAAAGGACAGAGAGCTCCACTCAGACTCCAGCAAGGTGGAGGTGGGGTACTTGTATGGGCTGGTATCATCAAAGATGAACTTGTGGGACCTTTTCGGGTTGAGGATGGAGTGAAGCTCAGCTCCCAGACCTACTGCCAGTTTCTGGAAGACAACTTCTTCAAGCAGTGGTACAGGAAGAAGTCGGTATCGTTCAAGAAAAACATGATTTTCATGCAGGACAATGCTCCATCACATGCATCCAACTACTCCACAGCGTGGCTGGCCAGTGAAGATCTAAAAGATGAAAAAATAATGACATGGCCCCCTTGTTTACCTGATCTGAATCCCATAGAGAACCTGTGGTCCCTCATAAAATGTAAGATCTACAGGGAGGGAAAACAGTACACCTCTCGGAACAGTGTCTGGGAGGCTGTGGTGGCTGCTGCACGCACTGTTGATCGTAAACTGATCAACCAACTGACAGAATCTATGGATGGTAGGCTGTTTGAGTGTCATCATAAAGAAAGGTGGCTATATTCGTCACTAATTTTTTGGGTTTTGTTTTTGCATGTCAGAAATGTTTATTTCTAAATTCTGTGCAGTTATATTGGTTTACCTGGTGAAAATAAACAAGTGAGATGGAAATATATTTGGTTTTTATTAAGTTGCCTAATAATTGTGCACAGTAATAGTTATCTGCACAAACAGATATCCTCCTAAGGTAGCCAAATCTAAAAGAACCCCACTCCAACTTCCAAAAATATTAAGCTTTGATATTTATGAGTCTTTTGGGTTGATTAAGAACATAGTTGTTGATCAATAATAAAAAAATCCTCTAAAATACAACTTGCCTAATAATTCTGCACACGGTGTACTAGTGATTACATTTTATCTCTTCCCTCTTCAGCTTATAACATATTACAGCATAGTGTTGTCTCCATGACAATAGGCTGAAGCTTTGGTTCCTAAATCATAAGGCTGGTGCTAAAAGATTATGGCCATGACACAGATGATGTGGCTAAAGATCACTATATCCTGCTGCTTTGTAATTTTTTCAAATGAATAGGGTCACAATATGACTTAAAAGGTATCATAACAAGCAAGTTGCAAAAAATCCAATTAGTACCAGCTTTTTGTGACTTACGAGTCAGTCATCATCCTGCAATACGAGGGGTTGCTGATACGTTTTTGGCTTTACCCAGAAAGAAACGAGATAGGATGATGAAACTTTACATTTATTTTTACATTTATTCCACATACTCTCCACTGATGTCAACGCACTACTTACGTCGGTATTCCAAGTTCTGTAAGCCTAGCAAAAATAAGAATTTTGGTTGTGCCTCAAACCAGGCATCTGTAGCAGCCATGACATCAGAAATGGTGTGAAATTTGGTATCGTTGAGGTGTTTCTTCAGTTTTGGAAACAGATGATAATCAGAAGGAGCTAGATCTGGTAAATAAGGTGGGTGGTCAACCATCTGGAAACCCAGCTCTGCCAGTATTGCCGTGGTCGCTTGTGCCGTGTCATCGGAGGTATTGTCTTGCAGGAACAAGATTCCTTTGGACAGCTTGCCGTGCCTTTTGGCCTTCAGAGCTGCCTTCAATTGGTCCAAAAGTTCAATGTAATACATTGCATTGATGGTGGAACCCTTTTGAAGGTACTCCACTAGCAGCACGCCCTCCTTATCCCAGAACACAGACGCCATCACCTTAGTGGCTGATTTTTGCACCCTGAACTTTTTTAGACGATGAGAACCACTGTGCCTCCTCTCTTTTGACTGCTCCTTGTTTTCAGGGTCATACAAATAAATCCAGGTCTCATCCACAGTGACCAATTGATCCAGGAAGTTCTTATCAGTCCAGAAAACGCTGACAAATGGACTAGGAAGTTTTCACTCACATGCTTGTCTGATCTGTTGTCAAACATTTGGGGACCCACTTTGCAGATAGCTTTCTCATGTCCAAATGTTCATGAATAATGACACAAACGCATTAATGGGAAATCTCTATGATGTCTGCTATGATTCTTCAGTATGAAGTTGTGCACAGCATCGATGATCTCCAGAACAACAACCACTCTCAGTCGTCCAGGAAGTTCCTCATCATTGGTGGTGAAGTGGCCCATTTTAAATTTGGCAACCCAGTGTGGAATATGAAAGGCATTGATTTTATCACTCCTCTGCTCTTAGTTGCTGTGAATATCGCATTAGACTTGGCCATTTTGTTTTCCCGCATGCGTAGAACACTGTTGCCATAAGATTCAAACACAAAATTTTGAAAACATATATTAGACACATAAGGCTTTTATGTGATGTAACATTTGTTACCATAGAAACAAAAAAAGATCATAAAGCCAAAGACTTATCAGCAGCCCCGCGTACATTCTGCTATAATGTAGCAGACGCATACAGCGATATTTTGCCACATGATGTGTGTTGTGGCCATGGTCCCAGGCTTAGATGAAGATTTTTCAAATGTTCTAGGTCATTTCTTGAAGAATTCTAGATATAATGAACAAAGCGCACAATGGAGTGATGCCCTATAGCGGGAGAGTGGGTTATGTATTGTGACTGGCACAAAGCTTATGTTGGCATGAAGATAAACAGCAGCTGCTGCATCGTGGCTGGGGGGTGAATTCTCCAGGAAATATTGGATAAAATACGTTTGGTGGACTGCGCTGCTGGAGTAAATCGATTCTTCAACAATTATGTTAGTACGTTTTTTTATTCACTGCGCGCTTCCTTACCGACGCCTTTTATCAAATGTAAAAAACCAAATCATTTCTTATCAGATAAGCTTGAAGTAAATACAGGGTTAATTAGTAAAAGTCAATGGATGGTTGCGGATGAGTCATCATGTGAAGCAGCACTTACCTCTTGTCCTAAACAATCTTAAGCAACTCTGTAATAAAGCAGAAGTGTTTACTCAAAGAATCCTAAAGTAATCAGAGGCAACTGTACCCTGTCTAAAATGACAAGACATTTCATAGAGCACATGCCTCAGTCATGCAGGAGGTTTTTCCAGATCCTTTCTGCACATCCTCTACAATGGTCTTTTTTCTGTCTTGAGATTAGCTATAGTATAAATGACATTTTTTCACCATTTTGAATAAAATATA
The DNA here is from genome assembly GCF_048569485.1 of Anomaloglossus baeobatrachus. Lineage (NCBI taxonomy): Eukaryota > Metazoa > Chordata > Amphibia > Anura > Aromobatidae > Anomaloglossus > Anomaloglossus baeobatrachus. Next base: position 227,593,323 of record NC_134358.1, on the reverse strand, counting down.
TTCGGTAGCATTCCAAGTTTTATGTGGTTGCTTTCAAGGGGTTTTGGCAAAATGAAGGATACATTGGAATTATCATCAGCTATGGGGAATATGTTTCCTAAAATGTATTAAAACTAAGAATTGCAATGGTGGGTCTTGATCCCTAACAGACAAAAATTAGCATTAAAATATTCCAGTGCAAGGGGGTTTATTACTAATGCAACTGTTTCATATAAAAAAGAATCCGACACTCACAGGTGACTCATATAGCAAAATTCTGTAATAGTGTGGTCCAAATTAGTATATATAAGTAATGTTTCAGTCAACTGACCTTTTTTAAACATAGTGTAAAAACAATGATATAGAATAAGGCTATGTGCGCACGCTGCATCTTTGTGGTGACCACAAAGATGCACGTTTTTGACCCCAAAAAACGCACCCAAAAGGCAAATACGCTGCATCTGAAGATCACTGCGATTGCCATAGAACATGACTGCCCGCTGTGAGCTCCACCTGTGATTTGCAGTTGTGGCGCCCCTGACCTGGTCAGGCACCACAGAGTATTGCACCCATGCGGGAGCAATGCTTCCAGGTAATCTCCAAAGGCCAGGATGAGGTGCACACACAAACATATAGTGATCAGGCCTCCCACATCACCAGAGGGGACCCTTGAGTAGCCAGAAGGAGTTAACTTTCAATTCCCAGCTAGGGGTGTGTTCAGGGGCTGGTTGCTAGGAAGCAGGGCAGAGAGAGGAAGTGAAGAAGTCGTCGAGAGGAAGAAGTTGAAGTGTGAGGAAGCAGGGCAGAGGAGCTCTAGAGTGTGAGACAGGTCCTGAGGAGTGCAGTAGCTGAAAGCGGGGGAGAAAGGAGTACCGTGGGTCGGCCTGAAAACCATCCAGAGAGAGAAGGGTGGCTGAGTACGGAGATCCCGGTATCCGAGCACACAAGGGGAACTAGGTCCCCAGTACAGGCAGCAGATCATCCAGAGCTGCTTAACCTACAGGTGGGGGGGGGTACTTCATGCCCTCACCACGACTACACAGAGCTTGAGCCAAGCAGCAATCACCAGGCCCATAAGGGGACAGGGCCAGAAGCCATCCCACCAAGGCCACGCTGCCGGCAGACGAGCCAGAGAGAGGGGAGCAGGGTGGTAACAGCTTCCCTGGAGGGGTCCTACCACGCTTCAAGCAAAGGATCCTCCTAAAACAGAAAGAGTGCAAGGAAGGCGAGTGGACAGCTACCCTCAGAACGGCCTCCTGGAATTCCTGGTTCCACCTGGTTATCACAGTGTCGCCCGGGCATCTCACCGTGACCTCCAAACAGTGAGTAAACACGTTGAAAGACTTCTTGGACTGTGTTTGAGTCATTCTGCGACCTGTGGTCCCACACACATACACCGGGGCCTGGGGCTTGCCTCACTCTCAGGGGGCTAATATACTGACTGCACCCACCATCAGCCCCAGGCATCCCTTAATCTGCAGTGGCGGTCCCCGCTGACCGCAATACTGAGAGTGGCGTCACGACAATCCTAAAAGAAGGTTCCCTACCTGTGACCAGACTGTTCCATCCACGTGGAGTCCCTGAAGGTACTGCACCGACACATACTAGCGGGGCTTCACAACTTCTGGCGTCACGAACAGGATAAGGACTAGACCTGTTCAGACAGGTGACCGTGTGCCTCAGAGGTCCGACCGCAAAAATTGAACCGCCGCCATATTGCCATCTTCAAAAGCGCGCGCTGCAGCCCGCGCGAGGGAGAAGAGCACCGCCCACGAAGAGGTGTGGCCGCCCCAGAACCCCCACAATTCAGAAAGCGTTCTGATCCAGGAAGTGGAAAGGGGGCGCGCAGATTTTTGAAGAAAAATGGACGCTGCAGGAGGTAATGCCCCTGGTCAGGGCGACGCAGCCCAAGCGATGCCAGCCCCCGTCGCGCTGGACGCAGCAGCGCCTGGTGCCGGTGCCGCGGTCGCAGCCGCGCCGGCTGAAATCTCCCCCATAATGCCAGTTTCCTTGCTGTATGTCCCAGGAGCGCAATGGCTGCCCCAATACGCCGGTAAAATAGACACGCTGACCGGGTTTAAGAAGAAGATCAGCACCCTGCTAGACATGCACGCGATGACTGGTAAGCAGAGGGCCGCTGTGGTGCTGGGACAATTGACTGAGGCAGCAGAATTGGAAGCTGAGTCCTGGACCAATGATGACCGGAGCTCTGTTGAGACCATCTTTGCCAAACTAGCAGCTGCTTTTGAACACCGCACCGAGGGAGAGCTGAGGACGGACTTCTATAACTGCCGGCAGAAGCCCCAAGATAGCATAAGAGCCTATGCCCTCAGGCTGCAGGCTGCACTGCGGGCTCTCAAGCTGGTGGACCCTGTCAGTGATCAGGAAGGAAACCGGATGATGAAGGAACAATTCTTGCGGGGCCTGCGCTCTCCTGAGGATGGGAAGCAGATGAAGCTGTGGTCCCTGGAACACCCTGACGTGGACTTTGCCATTCTGAAAGACAGGGCAGTGAAAGCACTCCAACCTCCTGTGGACACAGACCCCGTCGCACCAGCATGGCCTGCCAGTTCCACGGCTGCAGGAGCGGAATCCTCCTCGCAGGCCCTGGTAACTGCAAAAGGACTCAACACGCCAGCAGAGACCATAAATACACTATCCTCCCAGGTGCAACAGCTCACTAAGGACGTCGCACAAATCCTGAAAGCAATGCAGTTGCCCTCAGAGACCAAAGTCCCTCATCGGATCCTGCTAGCTGACAGCCCAGAGGACGTCCCTTGGATGCGGAGGAGAAGAGGTCCCCCAACCCGAGGCAGGAGCAGTGATCGCTATGACTCATCTGGACAACCCATCTGTCGTCGTTGCCAGGAGGCAGGACACTATGCAAGGGCCTGTCCTTTAAACGAGCCAAACCTGGGGCCGGGGGCCAGTCCTCAGGATTAAGAAGATCAGGCCCAGGTCGCTGCTGTGATCAGTACGTGGGTGGACGTCCTGTCCTGTCCATTGTCCTGGACGGGATCCCTACCCCGGCATTATTGGACACCGGCTCTCAGGTCACCACGATCCCGTATGTCCTTTATCGTAGGTTTTGGTCGGACGACGATCTCCGACCACCGGACCCCTCCCTCACCATCTATGCTGCCAACGGACAACCTATAGACCAGATCGGGGTCAAAGAGGTAACCATAAAGGTGGGAAGGCAGGAAATGAAGGGACAAGGACTGATTGTTGTGGACACTGATATTAGAGAAAGGAACCCGCAAATGATTTTAGGCACTAATGTCATAGAAAATTGCCTAGGGGAAGTGTTGTTGTTGCTTCACCAGATTGTTGAAGGTGCTGAGGGCAGGTCGCAAAGAGCCTTGCAAAAGGAGATCCGAATCATTCTGAGGAAGCAACAGGTAAAACAGACTGGCGGTGAGATTGGTAGTGTACGGGTGATGGATGCAAACCCCATTGTGATACCCCCACGGAGTGAAATGATGATGTGGTGTAGAGCAGCGGTAGGTCTCAGAGGACAAGATTACCAGGCTGTACTAGAGCCCACTCATTCAGACCACTGGCCCACGATTCTGACAGCCAGGGGGGTAGTTGATGTACACAAGGGACGAGTGCCTGTACGAGTGTTGAACTGTGGGGAGGAGGAAGCCAGACTACCAAGGTACGCTACCATAGCCAAACTGTTTACATGCTCAGATGACGCCATAACACCTGTAGGTCCCCTGACACAAGCTGACTCAAAAGAGGGCGAGACCTCCCAAAAGCAGTTAGAGGATTGGTGCCAGAAACTACACGTGGGGACTGACTCTACACCCGACTACCAGAAACATGGGGTTTACAGGGTCGTGCAGGAATACGAGCAGGTCTTTAGTAAGAACCCACTAGACTTTGGTAGGATCAAAGGGGTGCAACATCACATACCCACAGGCAGTCATCCTCCCATTAAGGAAAGACATAGGCCTATTCCACCAGCCCATTACCAGCGCACAAAGGACATGCTGAAGGACATGAAGGAGGCAGGCGTCATAAGGGACAGTTGTAGCCCCTGGGCGGCTCCCCTGGTCCTGGTAAGAAAGAAGGATGGCACGATGAGGATGTGTGTGGATTACAGACGGATAAATCAGATAACACACAAGGATGCCTACCCTTTGCCAAGGATAGAGGAATCCCTCGCTGCCTTGAAAGCCTCTAACTACTTTTCTACCCTAGATCTTACTAGTGGCTACTGGCAAGTATCTGTAGCAGAGGAAGATCGGGAGAAGACGGCCTTCACCACCCCAATGGGCCTCTGTGAGTTCAACAGCATGCCATTTGGACTCTGCAATGCCCCCGGGACCTTCCAGAGGCTTATGGAATGCTGCCTAGGGCACCTCAACTTTGAAACCGTCCTGCTATACCTGGATGATGTCATCGTGTACTCCAAGACCTACGAGGACCACCTGAAACACCTGGCTGAAGTCTTTGAAGCGCTATCCCGATATGGAATGAAGCTGAAACCATCCAAGTGCCATTTACTGAAGCCAAAGGTCCAGTACCTAGGTCACGTGGTCAGTGCAGAAGGAGTAGCACCGGACCCAGAGAAGGTCACAGTCATCCAGGAATGGCCCACACCTACTACCGTCCGGGAGGTACGTCAGTTCCTTGGCTTGGTAGGCTACTACAGAAGGTTCATCAAGGGCTACACGAAAATGGCAGCGCCTTTGCAAGAGCTCCTGGTAGGCCACCCAAAGAAGAGAGGAAAGATCTCCGGCCCGCCATTTCACTGGGGAGAAGCAGAAGAACACTCCTTCAGACAAATGAAAGGGGCCTTGACGGGTGAAGAGATCCTAGCCTACCCTGACTACGGTCTGCCATTCGTACTGTACACAGATGCCAGTAATGTGGGACTGGGAGCAGTGCTTTCACAGGTGCAGGGAGGCAAAGAGCGTGTGATTGCTTACGCCAGCAGGAAGCTCAGGCCTACTGAAAGAAACCCGGAGAATTATAGCTCATTCAAGCTAGAGTTCCTGGCCATGGTATGGGCTATCACAGAGCGGTTCAAGCACTACCTGGCAGCCACCAAATTCACTGTCTTCACGGACAACAACCCCCTGACCCACTTGGATACTGCTAAATTGGGTGCCATGGAGCAGCGTTGGGTAGCCCGACTGGCGAATTATGACTTTACTGTCAAGTATCGAGCTGGCCGCAAGAACGGCAACGCAGATGCTCTGTCCAGGATGCCTCACCTAGCAGACGAGGGTGAAGATGTAGATGATCTTGAAGAGATTGAGCTGCCAGCGTTCCATCGCCATGGAGCAAAACAGTGTCGGCAGTCGCGTGCCAACCGCCAAGAGGTGACCCTGAACCCACTACCTCACTACAACTGGAAGGAGACCCAGGAAAATGATCCAGCGGTAGGCTTGGTAAAGAAACTGATCAGCCAGCCGGGCGCCAGCCTTGACAAAGGAGCCCCACCTGAGGCACAGTACCTATGGAAGGAGAGGGGTCGATTATTCATCTATCAAGACAAACTTTACAGGAGCATCATTGACCCGAGGACGCATGAGAAGGTGTGGCAAGTGATTGTACCACAGAAGGATACGAGGATGGTGCTAGAAGCCTATCACAATGGTGCAGGCCACTTTGGTTGGAAGAAACTGGAGGCCCTACTTAAAGTAAGATTCTACTGGGTGGGCATGAGATCTGCCCTAGAGAAGTGGTGTCGAAACTGCGGGCCCTGCAATCTTAGAAGAAAAGACCAGCACAGCCAGAGAGCACCACTCCAGCCAATCCAAACTAAACGGCCCCTGGAGATCGTGGCCCTGGACCATGTAAAGTTGGCACCCAGCAGACAAGGCTACAACTACGCTCTCACTATGGTTGACCACTACTCCAGATTCCTGGTGGTAGTACCAGTCAAGGACTTGACAGGTCAGACTGCAGCCAAAGCTTTCCAGACACATTTCTGTCGACCACATGGCTATCCAGATCAAGTGCTCACTGACCAAGGACCAGCCTTTGAAGCTGAAGTGTTTAAGGAGTTTTGTAACCTATACGGCTGCCAGAAGATCCGTACTACGCCTTACCATCCTCAGACCAATGGCATGTGTGAGAAGATGAACCACATCATTCTCGACCTTCTGAAGACGCTCCCACTAGAAGAACGAAGTCAGTGGCCGGAAAAACTGCCCGATCTAGTGGACATGTATAACAACATCCCTGTGAGTTCCACGAACTGCACACCGGCATACCTGATGAGGGCCAGACCCGGGAGATTGCCAGTAGATCTGGAAATGGGAGTTGAGACCCCTGAAGACCATCAACAAGGTGCTGATTGGGATTCCAACCGCCAAGCCCAATACAAGAAAGTACAAGAGTGTGTGGAGCGAAGCCTGACTCAGCAGCGTGAGAAACAAGAAAAGGCCTACAATCGAAAAGCACCTGCTGTTCCTTTGATGCCAGGAGATATAGTTCTCAAGGGAAAGAGAAGGCGTCATAAACTTGACAATCACTGGGAAGAAGAACCCTATACTGTGTTACCATCAACGCTTAGCAATGAAAAGACATGCCTTATCAGCAAAGATGGAGGAAAAACAACAGCTGTCGTTTCTAGAGATCGCCTAAAGAAATGTCCTGAACAACTAAGAATCCCTGAAGAAATTCCCAACCCTTTGCCAGTTCAAGAACCAAAAGAAAGGATGATCCATACTGCGCTTGGAGATTTTCCAGCAAGTTGGCCTCAATACAATGGAGCAGTTGTTATTCCAGTCATTACATTCACTCAATCTAGAGAGGTAGGAGACCTAGAAGCACCTGTTCAGAACCTAGAAGTGCCAAATGTAGCTGAAGCAGAAAACCACGCATTGGTATCAGTACCCAGTACACCCAGAATTCACATTGAGACACATACATCGGGTGGGAGGACACAACCTCAGACAGATGACAGTATAGTACTGCGTAGATCAACCCGCAGCAACTTTGGTCAGCTCCCATTACGCTATAGACAAAGTACAGTTTAGTTGAAAGTGACGGTATGAAGTGTAATGTTTAACCTGTTATAGTTAAGCAACGTTTAAGCGAAATGTGCCCACAAGGACTATTGTGAGACTTCCTTAAAATGTTAGACCACTGGTTATGAACTGGCTTTAACCACAAACTTTGCATTGTAAAAAGTTGCCTTCTTGGTACCAACCACAGGGTCTGCCTGTTGAGGGGCATGGCTCTGCACCAACAAGGGGGCACGCCTGTTTATGGGGCCTGCCCTCCAACACTCGGAAGCGGGTACGCCTGTTTATGGGGCCTACCTTACACCACTCCCCTCAGGAGAGGAAGATTGGAGGAAAGGTCTGGGGAATGTGATGGCCCAGACCTGGTTACCAAAAGGACCGGTGACCTACCTCCTGGAGGTTTTTGGGTGGGGTTCGGACATGTGGGTGGTTGGTGGTGGAATGGTACCTGGCATGTTTAAATGTAAATAATTGCCCCTGTGTGGGAAAAATTTGTATTTACCTTTTTTCTTTCTCTTGTCTTTGCAGCCCGAGGACGTGCTGATGATAACTAAGGGGGAATGTGGCGCCCCTGACCTGGTCAGGCACCACAGAGTATTGCACCCATGCGGGAGCAATGCTTCCAGGTAATCTCCAAAGGCCAGGATGAGGTGCACACACAAACATATAGTGATCAGGCCTCCCACATCACCAGAGGGGACCCTTGAGTAGCCAGAAGGAGTTAACTTTCAATTCCCAGCTAGGGGTGTGTTCAGGGGCTGGTTGCTAGGAAGCAGGGCAGAGAGAGGAAGTGAAGAAGTCGTCGAGAGGAAGAAGTTGAAGTGTGAGGAAGCAGGGCAGAGGAGCTCTAGAGTGTGAGACAGGTCCTGAGGAGTGCAGTAGCTGAAAGCGGGGGAGAAAGGAGTACCGTGGGTCGGCCTGAAAACCATCCAGAGAGAGAAGGGTGGCTGAGTACGGAGATCCCGGTATCCGAGCACACAAGGGGAACTAGGTCCCCAGTACAGGCAGCAGATCATCCAGAGCTGCTTAACCTACAGGTGGGGGGGGGTACTTCATGCCCTCACCACGACTACACAGAGCTTGAGCCAAGCAGCAATCACCAGGCCCATAAGGGGACAGGGCCAGAAGCCATCCCACCAAGGCCACGCTGCCGGCAGACGAGCCAGAGAGAGGGGAGCAGGGTGGTAACAGCTTCCCTGGAGGGGTCCTACCACGCTTCAAGCAAAGGATCCTCCTAAAACAGAAAGAGTGCAAGGAAGGCGAGTGGACAGCTACCCTCAGAACGGCCTCCTGGAATTCCTGGTTCCACCTGGTTATCACAGTGTCGCCCGGGCATCTCACCGTGACCTCCAAACAGTGAGTAAACACGTTGAAAGACTTCTTGGACTGTGTTTGAGTCATTCTGCGACCTGTGGTCCCACACACATACACCGGGGCCTGGGGCTTGCCTCACTCTCAGGGGGCTAATATACTGACTGCACCCACCATCAGCCCCAGGCATCCCTTAATCTGCAGTGGCGGTCCCCGCTGACCGCAATACTGAGAGTGGCGTCACGACAATCCTAAAAGAAGGTTCCCTACCTGTGACCAGACTGTTCCATCCACGTGGAGTCCCTGAAGGTACTGCACCGACACATACTAGCGGGGCTTCACACAGTCACAGGTGGAGGACTCCAACTGTGGCCACAGCTAACCTGAGTCATGTCACCGCTGATCACATGACTCACTTCAGTCGCTGCGTGGAGCTCACAGCGGGCAGTCATGTTCTATGGCGCTAGCTGTGAGCTTCAGATGTAGCAGCAGTGGAAGCTTTGTGGGACCTCGTGTGGATTATGTCGGACCTGCAGGGGTATTTTGAGGGTTAATAAAGGGGTGAAAGAGGTTACTTTTTTGTTTTTTATTTCAAATAAAGGATTTTTTGGGTGTTTTTGTTTATTTACTTTCATTTACAGATTAGTACTGGGGGTGTCTCATAGATGCCTGCCATTACTAATCAAGGACTTAGTGGCTGCTGTGGGCTGCCATTAACTCCCTCATTACCCCGATTGCCACTGCACCAGGGCAATCAGGAAGAGCCAGGTAAAGTGCTGGGACTGTCGCATCTAATGAATACGGCAATTTCGGGCTGCTGCTGGCTGATATTTTTAGGCTGGAGGCCACCCAATAACTATGGGTATCCCCAGCCTGAGAATACCAGCCCCCAGTTTGTCTGGCTTTATCTGTGTCTGTGATTGGAAACCGCAGACAAGCTGTCACTCAGCATGGGGGCTCATCTGACTGCAACAAATCACAGACATTGGTGGGCGGGGGAAGTAGTGAATATGTATGAGCCTAATGAGCGTCCCGGGAAGAAGAATGAGAGGCTGCGGGAACAGTGTGACAGCCGCCCTGGTGACTCGGTAAGTATGAAGCACTTGCTCCTACCCCTTTGCGCCGGATTCTGGTTCCTATAGACTTTATATGGGGATCGGCATCTGGCCAGATACCAGGGATTTGAGTCAGCGAGGGATTGATCTGCCAGTCCTCCGAAATGCAGGGACCAAATGCAAAAAGAATTGATATGCTGCATCTTTGTGGTCATCACAAAGATGCAGCCAAACAAACCTGCAACGTGTGCACAGCAAAAATGAAATCTCATACACTTTTCTGGGGAATGAAATGCATGTAGTTTTGGGACCAAAACTGCACCCAAAAAACGCGGAAAAACAAGGGGAAAAAAAGCAGCATTCACACAAGGCTTCATGCCTACGCTGTGATTTTTGCTGCGCTTTTTTGGTGCAGTATTGGTCACTAAACTGCATGCATTTCCTTCCCCAGCAAAGGTTTGTCACTGCGCTTCTCACTAGTGATGGGAGGACTCGCGGATCAGTTGCCCGCTGGCTCAGAGTCAGCGGGGGATTGATTCCTGGTATCTGGCTGGATGCTGGTCCCCATATAAAGTTTATGGGGACCAGAATCCAGTGGAAAGGGGTATAAGCAAGCGCTTCATACTTACCGAGTCACCGGCACAGCTGTACGCTCCTACGGCCACTCATTTACTACTCGGGCTACTCATTACCTTCATTCAATATTCACTGCTTTCCTCACTCACCGGCATCTGTGATTGGTTGCAGTCACACGTGCCCCCACACTGAGTATTGTGTCTAACTGTTCCAATCACAGACGCCGGTGTGCAAGTCTACATCGTACAGTAAAATAAATAGATTAAAAAATTGACATAGGGTCCCCTCATATTATGCTGCCCAGCATAGATAAAGCTTATGGCTACAGGCTGCAGTCCCCAGCTGTGCGCATTTCATGACTGTGCATTAAAATAAGAGGAACTGCATGCAGCTTTTAAAAAAAATTAAAAATTAAATAAATAATTTTAAAAAACGGCGTACGGTCCCCACAGCCCACAGTTGCCACTAAGCCCTATGTTAGTAATGGGAGGCATCTATGAGACCCCCCATTACTAATCTGGTTAGGCAGGTAATTTAGTCTTACAGATGTGAATGCTGCTGGGTTGGAGGTTATAGGGACCTGACAGGTTGCCTTTAAAAAGTGTTCTCTTTTTCACTTACAAATGTGGCCACAAGTATTGAGACTTTCACACAATGTGATGATTGAATGTTTTTAGATCTTTTAAACAAATGTTTCAATAAGAATTTTAATACACTTTTAAACTTTTATTGACACATACATGAAGTTTATGCAAAGACTCAATATTTACAATGTTGACCTATATTTATCAAGACTTCTACAATTCACCCTGGCATGATGAATATCAGATTCTTGGTAATTAATGGCAACTCATTCTTGGCTAATCATTGCTTGGAGTTTACCACACTTTACATGTTTTTGTTTGTTTATCTGCATTTTTGAGGATTGACCATAAGTACTTAATGGGATTTGGATCTGGGGAGTTTCCTTCATAAATTATCACAACAATGGCCGGATCAAATATTACCAGCACGCTTTACCTTTTGTGTCCCCCTATTCCCCCATGGATTGTAAGCTTGCGAGGAGGGCCCTCATTCCTACTGTAGCTGCTGAATTATGTGCTATTTTGCTTTGTTTTTGTCTGTACAAGCCCCCACCTGATTGTAAAGTGCTGCGGAATATGTTGGCACTATAAAAATAAACTTTTTTTTTTATTATTATTATTATTATTAGTTATCACTTTTGCCTTGTGACATGGTGCTCCATCATGCTGGAAAAACATTATTCATTATCCAATTTCTCCTTGATGGTTTGGAAGACGTTTCTTTTGGAGAATGTGCAGATACCATTTTTTATTCATGGAAATGTTCTTAAGGAAAATTGTGGGTGAGCTTACTTCCTTGGATAAAATGCAACCCCACACATGAATGGTCTCATGATGCTAAACTGTTGGCATGACACAAGACTCAGGGTAGGTTTTAAATTTTCTTCTTTGGACAATCATTCTTCCAAATGTAGTCTGAATGGGGCATCACCAGAGAAAATTAAATTACTTACCTGAATCCCTGTACTTCCTGCAGAATGTCATTCTGTACTTGATGTTTTTTTGGAGAGAAGTGGCTTCTATGCTTTCCTTTTTGTCAACAGGCCTGCCTCTAAAAGCCTTCATTTCACCATGCACCAACACCTGAGTACTGATATTCCTGAGCAACCTCTGCACTTTTTGGACTTTCATGGGTGCCCTGAAGTCTCCTTCACAGCAATTGGACCTTTCTCTTTGAAGTTCCGGATGGTCTGAAAAATGGTTGATTTAGGGGCAATCTTAAGGCCCCTTTACACACTGCAACATCGCTAGCGATATCGCTGTAACGTCACCGGTTTTGTGACATAATAGCGACCTCCCCAGCGACATTGCAGTGTGTGTCGTGCATCAGCGACCTGGCCCCCGCTGTGTGGTCGCTGATCGCTACAAGTCGTTCAGGACCATTCTTTGGTCCTTTGTTTCTCGCTGTGCAGCATGTATCAGTGTGTTTGACACCGTTACAATGACATTGTTAGCGACCCAGCCCATAGGCGTGCTAGCGTTCCCTTTCCAGCGAGGTCGTTCTGCAGGTCCGTATCGCTGCTGCGTCATTGGCCAGATCTGCCTGTTTGACAGCTCACCAGCGGCTCACTAGAGACTTTCCAGCGATCCCGGCCAGGTCGAGATCGCTGGTGGGATCGCTAGAAAGTCTCAGTGTGTAAAGGGGCCTTTACAGTCCGCAATGTCCTGACTTGTAAATCCCTTTTAATGCAAAGTAATGATGAATGCACATGTTTTATTGAAAATAACCATTGTGCTCATGAGAGAACAATGATTTTTGAAGCACCAACCCTCTTTTTAAACAACAACAGTAGTTTGCTTTTTAAAATCATTCAGCATTACAGAGTGATAGCTGCATTGATCTTGGTAATACTTTCCTCTGCGGTAACAAAAAGATCATTGAAATTATGCAAGTCAGTCATTTTGTATCAGTGCTGAAAGTCAGTGGAAATCGGGGTTTGGGGATGAGGTTAATTTCTTGGCAAAGAAGAACTTTGCATTTTTTTGCAATTCATCTGGTTACTTTTCATAACAATCCAGAGTTAATGCAAACTGCCATTATAAAAACGGAAACAGCAAAACCAGCACTTTTGTCAGCCTCAAAATGTGTGGATATAGTAAAATGTTTTTAAATTCAGAGACATATATATATATATATATATATATATATATATATATAAAACACTATGTGTGATACCAAAAAATGACACCCAGAAAACATACTCAATCCATGAACTTCAGTCAGTACACAAACATATAAAGCTTCCAAAATGATCCATACGCAAACACTAATCTGTTTTCTTACAGAGTACACAGGCTGAATTTGCCTTGTCACTTGTAGCCATGCTATTTTAAGCAAAGAATCTGAGACCAGTCAAGAAAGCCATAAAACGTAGACTTCAAGACAGGTGCAAAGAATGTACAAGGCGTAGATGACACAGCGATAGAAAAGCAGCAGCTGGGATTTCTCATTTACAAGTTGAAAACATTGAGCTGAGTAGCTTTTCATTATCAATCACTGATAGTCAGGCTCATGGAGTCACAGCTGTTGGTCTCCAGCAGTTGTACATGGCTATACCGCCTGCTGGTGACTTGGGATTGTCAGTTGTCACTGTACACTCATCCATAAGTGGCTGTTGTCCTGCAATGCATTAATAGGCATAACATCATCTTGTTTATCTCCAAAGTTCGAAGTGTCATGACCCAGATTATATTATCAATATGAAGTCACCAGGGGTGAACCAGCAGCAATGTACATGGGTAAAGCAGCACATTCTGATGCTGCCCATCAGTACATAATCATAATAACAATAATAATAATAATAATATTTATTCACTTATATAGCGCTATTAATTCCACAGTGCGCTTTACATACATTGGCAACACTGTCACGATTGGGGCTTACAATCTAAATACCCTGTCAGTATGTTTTTGGAGTGTGCGAGGAAACCGGAGTACCGGGAGGAAACTGGAGTACCCGGAGGAAACCCACGCAAACACGGGGAGAACAAACAAACTTCTTGCAGATGTTGTCCTTAGTGGGACTAGAACCCATAGACTCTGTCCCTAAAAATAAACCATTTAATTTAACAAGTTCCCCTACATTCATAGAAAGGAAAAGAAACTCCTGCAACGTCACTTATATTGCAAAGCAATCATTAAGTGTGATGTAAGCTTAGCTGTATGACACTTTTTCAATAAGAATGGCAAACTGATGTTAGCTTGTCCAAAGATGTATTACATGGGGCACAATAGAGACTAAATGTCAACAAGAATATAAAATAATAAAATGGCAGGGGCGGAGATTAGTTGAGCTGTGTTTGTTGCCTGCTGCTGAGAGACCAGTGATAGGAAACTGCAAATGTTGATGCATATTGCAGAGGATTATCTTCTGCTATATGCATAAATAGAATGACATCTGTATTTTTGCATGACTGATTAACAGCAGCGTGCAAAAATTATAGCTCTGTACTGCCACAATAGTGGAGTCAGACAGATTAGCTCTGTTACAACTATCATGTAATGATGTAATAATAATGATAATATTTATTCATTTATATAGCGCTGTTAAATTCCACCGCGCTTTACATACAATTGGAACACTGTCCCCATTGGGGCTCACAATCTACGTTCCCTATCAGTATGTTTTTGGAGTGTGGGAGGAAACCGGAGTACCCGGAGGAAACCCACGCAAACACGGGAAGAACATACAAACTCCTTGCAGATGGTGTTCTTGGTGAGATATGTAAAACCACACAGGCAGCTATACTAATGTAAATGCGATAATATCGATTAGGCAGTGTATTGTATAGGAGTAGACAGTACACAGAAGCATATGATGAATTGCACTCTTATATTTTTTAAGGATAATTTAGATTAGTGTCAATTGTCAGGATCACACAAGAGAGGGAAGGCAGTGTCTGCAGCACTGAAGAGAAGCAGGAAATGTAGATTTAGCAGATAAGACCACCCATTCTGCTATGTGAAGCTGATTGCATGGAGGAGCAGATAGAGAAGAAAAAATGACACCAACACAATAAAGACCATTTTTTAATCTCACCAACATCAACCGGTTCGTCCCACTGTATTATAATGTGTATGGAGAGCCTTTACAACAAGCCATTCCTTAGGAAATATTAAAAAATTACCAAATAATCATAAAGAAAAATGTTGCATGCAGTTCTCGCTAGTCTCTGTTCTTCTGAAAAATAAGTCTCCTTTCATTTTTTTTTGTAATGGAAATAGGCGCGCAATCTTGAGCTCAACTTCTACACAAGACAAATATTCTCTCTGGATTTGTGGCTCTTGGCCAGATTCACCGTATTTTTTATGACTTTGGTCTTCATCAAATTGACAACACTACCAAAATATTATGGCTTTTTGGTTGTTTAAAAGCAGTGAACCCTAATATAGTTAAGGCACAAATAAACTCTTTAAAAATGAACCTGGGGAGATTGTATACACAATTTTCGCTATATGCCTAGTCTTGGCACAGTGAATATATGCAAAGAGGAAAAAAACGGTAGTAAAATAAATTGTTACTCAAGCCGTTGTCATCATTAGAGGGGTTAAATCATTACATTGTCTGGAAAACCTTAACTGTAACTTTGTACTGCGTTAAGCCCAAGTCAGCTGGAAAAGTGACTTAAAACAGAAAAGTAATTTAGTATTATATGTCGGGCAATAAACCTGGTGATCATATCTGTGCAACTTTGTGATCAATATTAAAAGAGATCAGGCTCTGTACATGTTAGCAGAGAGACATTCCATATGATGTTGATCGATTTATGCCACCAAATTACTAAAACTAGGAAAAAACACAGACGGACTAAGTAATATATTTAATTTGCCTTAGCTTTGATGTGTAGTTTAATAGATCTTCCAATATATGCAGATCTCTGTGAATCTAGCTTTTTTGTCAGTTTATATCGCACTAATATAACATGTTGGGCCTATATTCTACTGTATTAGTGAATAGATTCTATCATTATGCACCTTATCCGGTTAGAAATATACATCCAGAGTGAGAACCTGCCCAGGTATCGAAGTACGTCACAGGTATTCAATAACCAAATATAGCAACAATGTGATTAAAAACTTAAAGGGAACCTGTCACCACTTTTTCGGCCTATAAGCTGTGGCCACCACCACCGGGCTCTTATATACAGCATTCTAACATGCTGTATATAAGAGCCCAGGCCGGGAGTATAACATAAAAAACACTTTATAATACTTACCTAATGGTCGCGCGGTGGGCCTAATGGGCGTCTCCATTGTCCGGTTCCCAGAGCCGCATCTTTTGGCTATCTTTGATCTTCTTCTCTAGCCGCGGTGCATGACGGGTCTGACGTCATACACACTCGCCGCCATTCAGGTCCTAAGCAGGCGCAATTTGATCTTCCCTGAGCAAGGCAGATCAAAGTATTGTAGGGCCGGCGAGTGTGTATGACGTAGCCGAGTCATGCACACAGGCTTCAGAAAGAGGACGAAGATGGCCGAAAGGGGAGGTGCCCGCACCGGAGAACGGAGATGCGCATTAGGCCCACCATGCGACCGTTAGGTAAGTATTATAAAGTGTTTTTTATGTTATACTCCTAGCCCGGGCTTTTATATACAGCATGTTAGAATGATGTATATAAGAGCCTGGTGGTGGTGGCCGCAGCTTATAGCCAAAAAAGTGGTGACAGGTTCCCTTTAACCTTTAGTGAACCGTTAAAATACAACATAAAATTGTGCTCATAGAGTGGTTTAAAGTACATATAAGTTGCCTGTAGACAATATTCTAATGGTGATTCTCAGACAATTGATTCTCAACTAATCACCTATCTTCCTACCCCGTGGGGGAAAGAAACAAACAGGAAGGGACAAAAAAATAGCAGTGGCAACATATATGGCCCAGACAAATACCAATCATTATACTATATCAACCCACACATTAGTTATTATTTAGGATTGATCTCACCCGTTTAGCTGCATGGGTCCATACCGCCACAGTCTCCCGTCCGCTTCAGTCAGGAAAAAATGAACAGCAAAGGCCCCTAAATACTGGCCTTCAACAATAACTCCTCAGTCTGATGGAATTCTAAGTCAAGCATAGTTAGGCCTTGTTGAAGTGTGGTGCATGTATCTCCCCTGATGAGCCGGAGGCAGTGAAACGTGTAGGGAGGCACAGGACTATATGAAGGGGCAGTCACGGCATAGGGCTAGCTGTGAACTGGCCTTGTAAGTGCAGGAGTTATTGTTGAGGGCCAGTATTTAGGGACCTCTCCTGTTATAAACAAGCTATAAACACTGATGATAAAACTGACACACAGACATCATACTGATGCAAAACACTGATTCACCAGTACCATGTTTTCACATACATACAATATATAAATACAGACGAGTGAATGAAGCCTTTTGTGTAGAGGAGCCTAAACACAGTGGTCCAATATAGAAAGTAATTTTCAAACTAAATCCATAACTATTTAATGTGATAATCTAAATTACTGTCTAATATACTGTAATGAAAGTTCCCTCTCCTTCCATATCTGCGCTAACTGGTTTTCTTTTTTTTTTTACTACTTCCTTTTTTGATGATGCTTTGTTTGCCAATCCCAGTGCATGTTGGGATACTCAAATGAAGTGTATTTAGTGGGCAGAGGCTGCAGTCAGTACAGCAACCCCTGCCCCCTCCCTGAAATGAAGTGTCATCCGTGACACTCGTTTCGGGGCTGGGCTAGTCACATGGTGCTATGTATAATGTGTGATGTGCACAATGACGGACTCAGATCCGCAGAAACAAGCCAGCAACAGAGAAGAGTGCACTGTTTGCGTGCCTTGGTAGAATGAATACCTGGTGTGCAGAGACCAACACCACCCCTGTAAGTGACATCACTTGTGGGCATAGTGCTGGTCTCTGCACGCCAGGTTGTCTTAGAACACTCACTAACAGCGCGCTTTTCTCTGGTGCTGGCTCATTATTCCTGATCTTAGTTGGCAACAGAAAGTGCGCAACCTCTGCCCTCTGATAACGCTTCGTTTTAGTATCCCAGCATACAATGGGGTTATCAAAGTGTCATTAAAAAAGGAAGTAGTAAAAAACACAAAAAGAAACAAGTGTTGGCTCTCTACTTTATCCTCTTGAACTCATATATTCAGCAAAAGAGGGGATTTCGGAGTGTTGGACTAAAAGTGCAGCTTATTGTTATTCATCCTCTCCTTTGCTTGGAAGTATTTCTTCTCTCAAGATTATGTAGCTATACAGTGTCTTTGAACCATTTTGCAGGCTTACAATGTCCGACTTTAATGTACTGTACATACATAAAACAAATCATGTAAAAATGTTTTGTCACTTTTGGGAAATCTGTAAAAAGATAAAGAACTACATTAAAAAAAAATGTATTTCTAGTGGTGAGCACATTAAACTCTTTACACACCTAACTATATTTCTTTATTTTTAATAGGCTGAACTAGCATCACTCCTAAAACCCATATCAGAGAAGATTCTTGAAGTACAGACATTCCGAGAGAAGAACCGAGGAAGTCAAATGTTCAACCACCTTTCAGCAATTAGTGAAAGTATTCCAGCACTCGGCTGGATCGCGGTGGTAAGCTATCTTAATTGTCTCCATATGTTATACAAGGTATTGTAATCTTCTTTTGGTTAAAAGTCTTTTGAGGTTTAGAAACTACACCCGTCTTAACCCTCAACTGGTGAGGTGGGGTTTGCAACACCCCAGGGAAATTTTGTTCAGCTGGCATTCATTGGAAAATGCTGGTATAAATCATCAATGTATTACTTTTTTCGATACTTGTGGGTGTCAAAAATATGGTATACCCATGTGTAATCAATCGCCAATAAGAAAACGATTAAAACAAACGTGATCTTTGCATTTTCTGTAAAAATTAGAGATTTCTAAACACTGGGGTATAGGACGCCCCACATCACCAGTTGCGTGACAAAAATCCCACCTCACCAGAGGGTTAAGAAAAACCCACTGCATCAAATTCATTAGGAGGCGTACACACACATGGTAATAGATGTGACATATCTTTTCAGGCTACCATACACCGGAATCCGAATTCTGCTCTAGCTACAGGCTGGAATAGAATGTTACTATAATTCAAACTACGTCTTTTCATAAATTCTATTATATTTGTCTGATTGGCAAAACTTGCAACCAACTTTCTAGAAAATTGAAAGGACTGATGTAAAAATGTAGCTTAGTGTTTTGCCAAAAAGTTACTCTTTTGATACCTCTTGTATCTTCATCAAGCGAAAAAAAACATCAAGCACTGAGGAAGGGCATAGTAGGACTTGTGACATATACACATACTGTTTGACCTAGTTGGGCATAAGCAGTTATTGGTAGTATTATGACTGAGCCCTACCATTCACATATGAATAGACAAACCAGGAGAGGTGTCAACTCTGCAATCCACATGTCTCTATTCACACTAGAGAAGCCCTAAATCTGACCATGATTTGTCCCTGCCTGACCGCAGAGGATGGTACTCTAAGATTACGAGATAGCGCCCCCACTGAACGTCAGCTGACCCTTTGTGCCCTTAACTGCAACTTGAACTATAAACAAAGTGTAATACAAGACACCAATAAATACAGCGGACGTGCACACTAGCAGAGGGTGAGACACCGGGCTAAGAACGTGCTCACACAGTCATACAGGGAACATGGAGGAAAATGAAGAAAGCTCAAAAGAATAATGTAATACATAGATACCCTCCAAATCCTAAAAGAAACCGATCAGGAGAAAACTGGGAAGGGAATCACACAAACAATTCACACAGAAAAGCAATAGTAATAACTCGGTAAGAATCCATAGCTGAGGAACTGGGACTCCAGACAACCATCCCTAGAGGAATATAGCCAGCACTGAGGCCTGTGAGAATGGAGTATAAGTAGCCCCACCCGGGATGTGATAGGGCAGAGACAAAATAAAAAAGTGAGAACACCTGACTAACTGCAAACTAAAGAAGAAGCAAAAATAAAAGAACCATCAGCAATTTAGCAGAAACCGACCAGGTTATGGCTCCGCAGGGAAAGAAACTGACCATGCAGCAAAAGGTCAACGGATCAAGTCCCGAGACTGTGACTTGATAGGTAGGATGAAACTGTATTGTGTTAAAGGATCATAAGCAGATAAATGTCTACCTACCATGGCAACAGATAAAAAAATGTGTCTGTTATGTGTCCATATTGATCAAATATGAGGTTCACAGGTAAAAAATTAGAAATATTTTTGTATAGACTTCAATCTATCCCTGATTTCATAGTCTCCCTCCACTGATATTGGCTAGGAATGAAGTCTAGCTATTATTTCATCATGCCCATCATGAAAATAACTAAATCTAAATATTTTATTCTAAGCACTTTGAAAACTTGAAAACAGAAATTAAAGATAGTCTACCTATTTTGATATTATTTACAAAAAGAAAAAAGCAAAAAATGAAATCACAATAACACTGTTAACCCTTTAAAGTGAATCTGTCACCATGTTTTTGCTACCCCATCAGCATGATGTGGGGTCAGAGATGCTGATTCCAGCAATGTGTCACTTATTGAGCTGTTTGCTGTTCTTTTGATAAAATCACTGATTTATCTGCTGCTAATTCAGTTCTTTGAGTTCTGAGCTCTGTATAACCCCATTCACACTACTGATTGGCAGCTTTCTGTACAGTGTACGCAGAAACCTGCCAATCAGTGGTGGGGCGGGGATATACCGAGTTTATGAGTATGCTGGATTACCTGGCCACAGCTTTGCCAGTACTCTTATGATAGTCTCCTAAAACAGTGATTTTGTGAAAACTAGACTGGAATCAGGATTTCTGCCCCTAAATGTATGCTTTAGGTAGCAAAGCCTGGTCACAGATTCCCTTTATAGCAGATAATATCTATTATAAAAAAATGGAAATATGTTAACTTTATGATTTTTACAAAAAAAACTAAATTAGAATCTGTTTACTCCTTTCTAATTGGTGTATTTGATTGTAATATCCTAGTGCAATAGATAGCAGTATAGGTATGTAGTAAAACTTCTGCCTGAAACTGACAAATTATACGTTCAGGTCATATTTGTATAGTCATGCTGATGTTTTATCTTTTTATTGTTTTATATCTAAGAATTAAGTAACTTTAATGTTTTGCTTATATACAGACACCGGCACCAGGTCCCTTTGTGAAGGAGATGGCTGACGCTGCTGCATTTTACACAAACAGGGTACTTAAGGACTATAAAAATAGGTACATTATATTCACCTGTGGTATTGTGGGTTATAGATATAAATTTAGGGACAAAGAATGTATAATTGGTGGAGAAAGGTTGAACGTGAAGAATCTACTGTTGGTGTTTTTTCAACCTATGTAACTATGTAACTGTCTATAATTTCTATTGTTTGTAACATCCAATCAAATTGAGAACAGAAGTTGTAATTTCTGATGATATCGTTTTAGTCTTTTGGATTCACAAAATCCAAAAATATTATTTTTTAGTAATAGAGACGTTAAATGATCCTGTATAGATCACTGCTTTAGTCTAGTTTTATTCACACTTGTATATCAAAGTAGAGATCCATTTTTGGAAACTTTTTCTGTTAAGACCACTGCCTAGTGTATACTCAGAATGAATAAAATAAAGAGAAAAGGATGCATTGAAAATTCATAGCAATCCCATATAAGATTTGAAAAGTAAAGCTGTCCTTTGAGTATTTAGAATTTCCAGTTTAAAATAAAATAACAGAATCAGCACATTAAAGATAAAATATCCAGAAATTCGTTGTGCAGCTCCAGAGACCAGTGGGCCATGTCCTTGTTTTAGCTGTGGCTTACAGAAGAGTTAGTGGTTTGTATCAGTATAATCCACCAGTTCTGAATAGTAAAGAGTGAATGATACCACCTGTTTCCAAAGGAGATCTGTTACCCATGTACTGTAGCTTCAGCTGTTCAACAAGTAGCCTAAAGAAAATACTTACATTGTAAATTTGACCATCGTAGCATAAATGATCTACTTTAAGAGCTGCAGAGCAGCGAATGCTGTCCAGTTAGTGCAATGCCAACATTAACTGAAGTTAGCACAAAATGACTGTTCAATATTGGTGAGTGAGTACTACCATGCTTGGGTGCTCAGTACTCGTTAAGAGTAGTTGAATGCTCAGATGGGTGTGATGTGAGCTCAGCACCCAAGTATAATGAAAGTCAATGGGGGTCTCGAGCATTTTTCCAAATGATTTCCCAGAAAAATGCTTGAGTCACCATTGACTTCCAGTATACTCGAGTGCTGGAGTCGCGTCCATCCAAGCATCCAACTGATCTTATTGAGTACCGAGCAGCCAAGCATAGAAATGCTTGCTCATAACTACAGGTGCTGGTGTACCCTTGGTGTGGCCAAGCAGTTCAGTGCACTATCTTAACCACTTGTTTTGAATCTTTTTCCACTCTTCTCTGGTTCATGTATAGGGGGGTTAAGGGTTATGCCTACCCCTGCATTTGTATCTGACACATCACTGTCCTACATACTGTCTGCAAATGTCTTGTTTATTTGAGTTCACCACCAGGTGGCAGTGTTGCAATACCATTCTCCTGGAACCTAGGTGGGTAGAAAGAGAGCAGTAGTAGGAGAAGGATAGGGGTATATAACGGAGGGGCAGAAAATAGTCTGGACGAGAGTCCCCAGGAAGATACATGAGTAACAAACCCACCATGATGATTCTGCCCGATGGGTCTCTCCTGCGACCGTGATACGCGGGATCCAGATCCGGATTGATCAACTGCGTCCCCCAGGAGAGGGGTATAGTCTAACGGTCAGGGGTCTAGCATCTGTTTCACCTGGCTGCTAATACTCAAATAATTGATCTCCCACTGAAAGGTCAGAGCGCCCTCAGGTAGTAGGGTATGGCTGGATGGCCTGGGCACGGATGGAGAGCCCTGTCGGTTGCGGTCCTTCTTACACTGTGGTGTCCCCTGTGGGTGGGGTGAATGGGCCCAATGGACTTTATGACCCGGTATGGTGCCAGTGTGATATGGAGTGAAGGAAGGAGAGGTCTAGTGATGACAGAGAACCCAGGTGCCTGGGACATGGACTGCTGCCAAATTAAATGTGAGAATACTTACATTGTAAATTTGACCACCATAGCACAAATGATCTACTTTAAGAGCTGCAGAGCAGCGACTGCTGTCCAGTTAGTGCAATGCCAACATTAACTGAAGTTAGCACAAAATGACTGTTCAATAGTAGTGAGTGCGCACTACCATGCTTGGGTGCTCGGTACTTGTTAAGAGCAGCTGAATGCTCAGATGGGTGTGACGTGAGCTGAGTACCCAAGTATAATGAAAGTCAACAGGGGTCTCTAGCATTTTTCCAAAAGACGTGAAGAACCCCTATGGGAAGAGTTCCGGTACCAGCATACTGCGGACTGAGATATTGCTGGAAAGAAGAAAAATAAAGCTGTTTTATTTGTTTAAGAAATAGAGACTATTGCTGGACTTTATTCCCTGTGAATATTTGTCACCTGAGTCTGTCCTGTGAGTGGTCTGGTGACGGGGAGGTGAGGGGTTAACTGCTGGGTGTGCTGGGACCTGTGGTTCCCCGAGCTGCCACGACTACATCTGATGCCTGCCCCGTGCCATCCACAACATTTGTAAAGCCAGAAATGTCATACCTCCATCTACAGCAGAAATTGCTTAAAAAACAAGTAGGCAGGAAGGTACAATGAACTATTTGGCCAAACCAACAGTGCACCGAGCACTTGTGCTTAGTTTCAACAGTCAATTTGTGCTCTCAGACTCCCATTAAATGGAAGTTGTCGCCAATTAAATGGAAGTTGTTACCAACACAGACCTCTGTATTTTATGGCATTTAGCTGATTTATGAAACACCTAATATCCGTTACAAAAGATCTAGAGACTATCCTGACCAAGTAAAATCTTACGTCTTTCATAGTGTATTTCTAGCTGCTTAATATCATAGCATATGATGTAAAATTATGATCTCTGAAGATCAGTCCTTTTAGGCCTAAACCACACAGCATGAAAATCGGGGTGAGTGGAGGGCGAAAAAAAATCGCATTCCACTCGGACCAATATTAGCCTATGTGTCAGCACCCATGAGCGATTATTTTCTCAGCCCTAATCGGACCGAGAAAACAATCACAGCATGCTGCGACTGTAATGCATTCCTTTTTTCTCTCGCACTCATTCAAGTCTATGGGGCGAGAGAAAAATCGCACTGCACTCGCGGTACACCGGTGTACCGCGAGTGCAGGGCGAGAATGGCAGTAGCCGGCTATGGAGAAGAGAGGGAGATAAATTCCTCCCTCCCCTCCTCAGCGCCGGCCCTCCCCTCCACAGCACCGGCCCGCCCCTCCTCAGAGCCGGCCCGCCCCCTGCAGCTGAGGTCCACTCGCACGATCGGACCTGTCGAAGAGACACTCGCATGACACTCGGCTCTGCTGTACTGCCAGCGTGAGCCGAATGTCATGCGAGGGGATCACAGTAATCCCCGTGTGGCCCCAGCCTAATACTTCCAATTAGAGAATTAAGGGTCCAAGTCCCCTTTGGCTTTTCTTCTGCACAGCAGGGCTCGCTTCCTGCACATCCCTGCAAAGTGGGTGGACAGAGCATTGCTAAGAATCAGTGGGAAGTATTAGCTGTCGGACTGCAATCAATAAAAATATTAATGGCAAATGTTAAGGGTTACATTTCTCCTTATGGAGATCATATGCCTGAATGGTCTCTCATTCAGCCTCATTCAGCCAAATCAGACCACTTGTTTTACACTGATGAGGGGAAACACCCTGAAACATGTGTCTGCTAATAGAGGGTCTGGGTTGGCTTTTATCCTAAGCCATGTGGCAAGGTTTGTTAAAGGGTCAATACTGACTTTTAGAATTGCATCTTAAGCATAGGTCACACGTAGCGACGCAGCAGCGATCACGACAACGATCTGACCTTATCAGGATCACTGCTGCGTCATTACATGGTCGCTGGTGAGCTGTCAAACAGGCAGATCTCACCAGCGACCAGTGACCAGCCCCCAGCCAGCAGCGACATGGAAGCGATGCTGCGCTTGGTAACTAAGGTAAATATCGGGTAACCAAGCAAAGTGCTTCGCTTGGTTACCCGATATTTACCTTGGTTACCAGCACACACCGCTTAGCGCTGGCTCCCTGCACTCGTAGCCAGAGTACACATTGGGTTAATAAGCAAACCGCTTTGCTTATAGTTACCCGATGTGTACCTTGGCTACGTGTGCCGGGAGCAGGGAGCCGGCTTCAGGAAGCTGCGGACACTGGTAATGAAGGTAAATATCGGGCAACCAAGCCTTTGCTTGGTTACCCGATATTTACATTGGTTACCAGCGTCCGCAGAAGCCGGCTCCCTGCTCCCTGCACATTCAGTTCGTTGCTCTCTCGCTGTCACACACAGCGATCTGTGCTTATCAGCGGGAGAGCAACAACTAAAAAATGGTCCAGGACATTCAGCAACAACCGGCGACCTCACAGCAGAGGCCAGGTCGTTGCTGGATGTCACACACAGCGACATCGCTAGCAAGGTCGCTATTGCGTCACAGAAAATGGTGACTTAGACGTCGTCGCTGTCGTTGTGTGTGACATGACCATTAGAATTGGTGGCACTATCGTTCAAGTTCTCTTCTTCTCTGAAGAGGCAATTTGCATATGGCATCTCCTCCTTGCGGCAGTAGTAGTGAAGCTTATCTACCATGACATGACATTGTTTTTAAAGACAATAACTGCATGAAGTACAGAAACGTCAAATACAAATGTATAAATGTAAGTAAATCATGGCCATCATTACAGTCTATACTAGGGTTGCCACCCAGTTTTCCCAGTCTCCAGAATGACAGATCTTTCTAATCATACAGTAAAAACCCACCTTCTAGGATCAATTCACAACAAATATGCTGAAACCAAATTTGCTTTGTATTGTGAAACGCATTTTTACAATAAACTAAACAAAGTTTTAGTAAGTGGGTTGTTATGGCTGTCGCAAGTTACCCGTAATTAAGATTTACTCTTTGTATATAATTGAAGCCTTGATGTTCAGCCAACAGTGTCACCAGCCAGTGAAAGAAGCTTGAGATGGCAATCACAGTAGCTTGTTAGTTGGATCTAGGCAACAGCAATATAGAAACATTGTGATGGCAGTATATCACTCCACTGGTAATGTTGTTAGATAAGCTTGGAAGAAATAATACTTTAGGCTCAAGAAACAAGCATGGGGTATTTCAGTACAAGCTAAAATTGTCTGCCACTAAATTAGATTTCTATTCAGATAGTTTGTTTCGGAGACCACACACTTTGGAAAACTCGAAAATTGAAAGTTTTTTTTCTATTTTTTTACAAAATACTTTTTGCTTTACATAAGCAAATAATTTTAATTTTATTTTGAAATAACTTTCTGAATGAGAATTGAACTGTGTGCAGTCTTGATTGTAAAAAAATATAAAATATAAAATAAATGCTATTTTCTTACAGAGACAGCGGCAACTTGTCTATGGGTTGTGTCTGGCATGAACACACACAACCTGTAGACAGTTGTGGGGCTGTTTATTGAAGAAAGCAGCCATGTTTTGTAATGTATAACTCTTTTAAACAGATAACGAACTATTTCTTTATTTTAATACTGTGTTTCCCCAAAAATAAGACAGGGTCTTATATTATTTTTGCTTCGAAAAGATGGGCTGGGGCTTATTTTTAGGGATTGTCTATTATTTTGTATTGACGTCAGTGATTGGGTCACCCATTAATGGAAAATGAATATTCACTGCCTTCCCTTACCCACCCCTCTCCACCGACATCAGTGATTGGAACATGTGTTAATGGAAATTAATATTCACCTACTTCCCCTGCCCATAATCCCACCCATCCCTCTTTGCTGGCATGAGTGACTGGAACATGTGTTAATTGAAAATGAATATTCACCCCCTTCCCCTGCCCATATTCCCACCCACCCCTCTGTGCTGGCATCAGTGATTGGAATGTGTGTTAATTGAAAATGAATATTCACCCACCTCCCCTGCTGATATTCCAGCCCACCCCTCTGTGCCGCCATCAGACTGCTGTATTTCTGCCGGAGGATCACATCACAATGCTTAGATTAGCTGCCAGATCTTCTGGCCTGAGCATGTTAACGTGAATTTCTATTTAGGCGTTATGCTCAGGTGATGCGAACCGCCGGCCAGTCCAAGGCTTGTGATGTGATCCTCGGGCAGTAATATGGTAGTCTGACTGAATAATTGATTGTGACTCAGAGGGGTAGGCGGGAATATGTGCAAGGAAGGGGGTGAATAGTCATTTGTAATTAAGACATGTTCCCACACTGATGATGGCACAGAGGGGTGTGCAGAATTACGGGATGGGGAAGGAGGTGAATATTAAATTGCCATTAACACACGTTCCAATCACTGATGGCATCATACAACGGTCAGTGATATTATGGGCAGGGGATGGGGGGGAATATTAATTTTTCATTAACACAAATTTCAATCACTGACACTGTGCAGGAAGGTGGGATGAGGAGAGGTGAATATTCATTTACCATTAACTAGCTGGCATGTGACTATAAACTTTCAGGGCTCACAGCAACACAACAGGCAACGCACACCAATAAAAGTTACATATCCTGAAAGGGCTGCTCAAGTCTTATTTCAGGATAGCATTATAGCATGATCCGCAATTAGATCCTATTTTTGGTGTAGGACTTATAGAATAAGCATACTCCAAAAAGGCCAAAAAAATCCATGATATGCAAATCAGGCTTAAGGGCTTTGGGAGTGTTAAGTCAGTTTTGGGGGAAAGGGGAACATTCTGACAAATTACATTTAAAGGAAATCTTAATCAACTTTATACCCGTCCACCAGAATACATGCCGTATAAGACTTGAACATACAAGAAAATGAATACCTTTATGAACCCCATACTGAGAAGCCTCATTGGGGGCTTATTAATGCACAGAGAGTACATCAGTCTACTTCATTATTCCCCACTCTGCCCAACACTCCACCCTTGATTGACAACTCCATTCCCCTTCTATGTTAAATATTTAGCTGAGGGAGAGCCGAGCTACCAACCAAGAAGGGGGAGCTGAGCAAAGAGTGGTGAAGAAGACTAATGCACTAACCGTGCATTTGTGCACCCCCAATACACTTCCAGCATCTGATGGGCCCTGGTGCACAATTTAGACCTATCTTCCACTCCCTTCTCCACCCCCCCATATGTTGATCAGATGCATTTGGCTCTTGTAGCGCTCTGATCCTATAACAACATGAGTATTGTGCCCCTCCCTCTTTACTATATAGTAATGCTGACAATCCTGCACTAATCTATATGTCTCCCATCCTGGGCCCCTTCCTGGTAAATATGTCCCCATCCTAGTATATACAGTATGTCCCCATTCTGAGCCCCTTCATGGTATACATGTCCCCCATCCTGGTATATATGTCCCCCACTCTGGATCCCTTCCTGGTAAATATGACCCCCATCCTTGTATATATATCCCCATCCTGGGCCCCTTCCTGGTAAATGTTTCCCCCATTCTGGTATATGTTTTCCACTTCCTGGTATGTATGTCCCCCATCCTGGTTACCTTGATGGTATACATGTTCCTCCTCCTGGTATATATGTCCCCCATCCTGGACCTCTTCCTGCTAAATATGTACCCCATCCTGGTTTATGTGAAACTCATCCTGGTATATATCTACCCCATCCTGAGCCCCTTGATAGTAAATATGTCCCCCATCCTGGTAAATATGTTCCTCAACCTGGTATATATGTCACCCATCTTTGTATATATGTCTCCCATTCTGGGCCCTTTCTTATATATATGTGCCCCATCCTGGGCCCCCTCCTGGTAAATGTAATCCCCGCTCTGCCTCTAATGCATATATATAAAGAAA
Organism: Anomaloglossus baeobatrachus; assembly: GCF_048569485.1. Taxonomy (NCBI): domain Eukaryota; kingdom Metazoa; phylum Chordata; class Amphibia; order Anura; family Aromobatidae; genus Anomaloglossus; species Anomaloglossus baeobatrachus. Next base: position 227,564,934 of record NC_134358.1, on the reverse strand, counting down.
AGAAAATTCTACTCACCTTCCTTGGCTCCCACGTCATGCGGCATCCTCTTCTGTAGCCAACATGCTGGCATCTAACATCGACGTGCCTGCTATGGTGATACATGACATCAATGCCATGTGCCCCCAGTCCCAGACATGCTTACTTCAGCTGCTGACCTCTGCTTGGCTTGCAGCGTGTATTGCAGTGCAGGGACCTGACAGTTCCTACGCAGCAATGCATTTCAGCTGGTAGGTAGCAGAAATAGGTACTAAGGTCAGTGGGCCCCATCCACCCCCGGACCTGGTCGTGACCTCTGCGACCACGATTGTTACGTTCCTGCTAATCAGGCATCAGGCACTGCTTTGGAACTTTATAGATATGCATTAATTTGTATTTTTAAGTCCTACAAGGCCATATATTCTTTGGAGAAACTAAAATGGAGCAAAACAGAGCTAAAGATTGATGTGGCTAGATGAATATGCTGTATCATGCGCTAAGCTAGTTCTTATAGTGACCCTTAACTCATGTTGGTGATGTATCATGTTGATTTAGAGAGTTAATATAAACTATTGGCTTTTCTTGTACCATAGTGATGTACGTCATGTTGACTGGGTAAAGTCATACCTGAGCATTTGGACTGATCTTCAAGCATACATTAAGGAGTATCATACTACAGGAACTTCATGGAGCAGTGTAAGTAATTATCAAGCATTTCATATTCTTATATTCTAATACCTGTTTTAGCAGTTTCAGCCGGTGAGAATAGAAGAAATACACAAGAATGTGATTTCTAACAATTTCCATAGTGTCTGTATATTTTATACCCTTCATGAATTTAGGCATACAGTATATAAATGCATGTGTTTTTATTGTTGCATAATAAGTAAAGGACACTCCATTTGTCCGTCTAGCTTAGTCACACCTTTCTATAGTTCTTTGTTACAGTGTTCTGCCTGGAGCTACCAAACACTGTGAGATTTGGCACAAGACATTAATGCCTTTCTTACTCTAATAGTCTACTGTACTATTCCAAAAACATACCGTACTTTAAAAAATAATTATTAATATTTGAGCCTGTGGTTGGCTCTACAGTGGAATGTATTAGAAGCATCCAACAAAGGTATGTTGATGGGGTTTGTTACATTGTGAATGGTAGTAGGTTACTGGTGTATTGTGAGAGATTAGTTTCGTAACTTAGGGTCCACTGGGGTAGGTAGGATACCTTCTATTTTTGGGGGTCGGTTACATTTTTATCAATTAAAGGGAACCTGTCAGGTGCAATATGAACCTAGAACCTCAAGCAATTCTGGTTGCATATTGCTAATCCCTGCCTAACCATCCCTGTATACAATAGCAAAGATAAAGGGATCTTTAGAAAAAGTATTTCTAAAGATCTTTTATAATATGCTAATGACGCCAGCGACTAGTTGCATGGGCGTTACTTTCCCTGGCTAGTTGGCCCCATTAGCAGGTTAGCACGCCCCTTTGGGCATGCTAACATGCTAATGATAAGCAGCGTCAAAGGCATGGTCCCTCTCACTGCTCTCTGGTGCCACCGTGTCGGACGCTGGATTTTGGCTCAGTGCGCATGATCAGAAGTCCTCGACTTTCAGTTAGGCGTACTATGAAGCTGGGTGTACGCGTCCCGGTTTCAAACTGGTGTTGTACGCATGGCCAGAAGTCTGGGGACGTTCGGCGCAGTGAGCCAAAAACCTACGGAGGCAGCAGAGGTGAGAGCAACTATGCTTCTGACGCTGCACATTCATTAGCATGTTAGCACACCTACAGGGGAAATAATGCTCTTGCGACTAGTCCCTACACTCATTAGCATATTATAGAGGATCTTTAGATTTTCTTTGTTGATTTTCTTTGTTGTCCTATACGAGGAGGACCAATTCAGGTCCACAGCCATAATTTATATGGTAAATTTATCAGGAATAAGGGGGTGCACCTGTCAAGCAAAACCAACCATATTAATCACAAGAAAAGCGCTTGACCAAAGGCACTCACTCCAAATTTAAAGTAATATAATACGATTCTTTATTTATGTATCAAAAAGTTTAAAACCACACATACAAAATACAACTCAGTGCAGACATATTAAAAAACACCAAGGACAATGGTAATGAAACCCAATCCAAAAAATCCTCTCCAAGAAATATATATTGTACCAGAATCACCATAGATAGTTCAAAATGCAAGACAATACAGCTAAAGAGTCAGAGAAATAACCATCTTATGAATAGGTATATACTGAGACAGACATTCTATCTTTCAAGCAGCATTATGACCAAATGCTCAGAACAGCAGCTGCAATGCCTCATGGGCAAAGAGTTCCTATCATAGTGATTCCCTATCTAAAAATGGAAGTGGAGAACCTGGCCCAACGCGTGTCGCTATGTTAGCTTCATCAGGGACAGTGGGTATCACTTTCTTTGTTGTCCTGACGAAGGAGGGTGCGACCTCAGAAACGCGTTGACCTGACCTGTACATGAATAAAGAAAATAATTAATCAACATCGCTTCTGGGTGATAGTGTGGCTTAAAAACACGATTCTTCTCTCATCTTTAATACTTTCAATAGGTGGCACTAGAGTATCAGTCACCCACATTGTACATTATCCAGACACTGGCACAATAAGCATCAAAACAGGAGAGAACAAGCCAAGGTCTTCCACTTCTAGGGGGAGTTTTCATTTATTTTACTAGTCTTCAGTATCACAATATTAAATATCACAATGTTTGTATGTCATGACAGACAGTATAACACTCATGAATTACAGTTTTGTACTGTTTATACATGTCAGCCAGTAAAATAAGGAGAAAGAAACCTTCCTTGGTTAGCCGACCATTACTGACCTCCTGAAAACACTAACAGCTGTACAGCGCAACTGTTCCTTTTATTTTATTAGCACCTGCCAAAAAAGTAAAAGACTTCCTTTTGTGATGTTCTTGAATTGTGGTTTGCTTCACTACTAAGTGAGGAGATGAAAAAACCCAACAGCTGTGCCGCATCCAAACGAGAAGGGCTTAGGAAAACTTCAGCACTGGTCATTTTGGCTATTGTCACACTAGCAAAAGACAACTGAACAACTGGTGGTTCTTAATAGCATTAAACACGTGTCGTCTAAAGGCATGTGTTAAGGAAATAGTCAGTAGCATGCCTTAGTGGTAGCAGCATAGAGGGGTTTTGTGAATGTATTAATGGAACAAAAAGCTATACAAAATCAAGGGCTTAGCTAGTATTGGCACGTGCGCCATGTGATACCTTACACGCTTATAGCTCAGTACATGACGGGGTCAAGGGAAGAGCTTCCATTACAAAAAAGGCTGTAGGTTAAAAAGAACAACTGTTCCTAGGCCTATATAGTCAGCCTAGTATTGTATATGCCCCTTTTTGCCACTAGAATAGCTCTGACCCACTGACCCATGGAGTTCACACGACCTGTGAAGGATGAGTTGTGGTATCTGACACTAGGATGTCAGATCCTTTAAGCTGTGTAAGGTGCAAAATGGGAACCTCCATGAATTGGGCTTCCGTGGAAGGTGGAGAGACCTCCATGAATTGGGCTTCCATGGAAGATGGGGCCTCCATAGAAGCCATTTGGATACTTTGAACTCTTTTTTTGTGTTTCCTTACCATTTCTGAACACATTATTGCTCTGTGACAGTCACATTATTTTTCTGTATGAGGCCTCTACCACTACGCAATACCATTGCCATAAAGAGATGTACTGGGTGTTCAGCGATGTTTAGGTAGTAGTATATGTTGTAGTGACAGCCACCTGAATGCCAGAATCAAAGGTTTTCCAGCATAGCACTTCACAAATAAAAACACTACCACTACTGACTTTCCTTCTTCCCACAATGCTCTCTGGTGGCAACATTCCCCTGTGTAAGTAATCTAAACTCATTGGGTCATTTATCTGATGCAAAAGAAAACGTAATTTACAGTATAAGAACAGGCCACTTTCTTCAATTACTCCATTGTCCACTTCTGAGACCCCTGCGCCCATTGTAGGTGCTTCTGGTGTTGAACAGATGTTAAAATAGCCACTCTCCCTTTCTCCTAGATGCACAGTGTATTCTTCTATCTCTTTACATTTCTAGCATAAAAGGGGGCTTTACACGCTACGACATCGCTAATGCGAACTCGTTGGGGTCACGAAATTGGTGACGCACATCCGGCCGCATTAGCGATGCCGTTGCGTGTGACACCTATGAGCGATTGTGCATCATTGCAAAAACGTGCAAAATCGCTCATCGGTAACATGGGGGTCCATTCTCAAAAATCGTTACTGCAGCAGTAACGAGGTTGTTCCTCGTTCCTGCGGCAGCACACATCGCTCCGTGTGACACCGCAGGAACGAGGAACCTCTCCTTACCTGCCTCCCGGCCGCTATGCGGAAGGCAGAAGGTGGGCGGGATGTTACGTCCCGCTCATCTCCGCCCCTCCGCTTCTATTGGGCGGAGGTTCAGTGACGCAGCTGTGACGTCGCTGTGACGCTGAACGAACCGCCCCCTTAGAAAGGAGGCGGTTCGCCGGTCACAACGACGTCGCCGGGCAGGTAAGTAGTGTGACGGGTCTGGGAGATGTTGTGCGGCACGGGCAGCGATTTGCCCGTGTCGCACAACAGATGGGGGCGGGTACCCACGCTAGCGATATCGGTACCGATATCGCAGCGTGTAAAGCGGCCTTAACTTGTACTATTAATGGGAAGACTCCACAAATTTGCCCTTGTCAAAGTGACTAAGATCCTAATCTTAGATTTGCTCATTTTTCCGGGACATCAATGCTAAGAACTTACAGCTCATTTACTGCCTAATATATTCTACCTCCTGGAAAAAGACATTGTCTCAAAATAATCAAGAATATTAACTTCACCTGATTTCAAAGTTATGGTCTGATCTTTATATGAATTTAAGCCCCACTCCAGCGTTTTGGATTTTTTTCAGCCCTGGAGTGGTGCTTTTAATTTAAGGTCCCTGTCTCTACTCATATATTAACCCGCAATGCCATCTTGTGCCCGGAATGTCTGACTGGTCGAAAATCAGATGTTACGTCACAAGCTCTCAATGCAAGTCTATGAAGAACGAGGCTCTCATAGACTTACATTGAAGAGTGACCTCCGGTTCGCACCATGAAACACTGAAACAACCCAAAGATTAAAAACTGTCTGAGACTGATGGGATTGATAGAAAGTGAAAACAGCAGCAAGTGAGTATATACCGTAAGTAGGGTTAGGGATCTTGGACTGAAAGCACCACTACAGCGGTGAAAAAAAAACAAATTCTCGAGTGGTGCTTTAAGATCATAGTTATAATGGTCATTCTAAGATTTATGGGTGCACAGGATGGGGCTCACAAATGATCTGTACACTGAAGATTTGTTTTACCTGATCTAAATGCCGCTGTTCTTCTGAATCTGGCATGGTTATTATTTGTCACTGCACTTCTTCATTCCTGAGATGTGGACCCTGTTCCCGGTACAGAAATTTCATCTTGCTAGTGGGGAAAGTTTAAGGATATATTGCTAGAGTCCTGTAAAAAACTTATACCCTCTGGTAATAAAACGTCCCGGAATAAAAAGAAACCACTATGGATAAATAAGACTGTACAAAGTATAATTAAACAAAAACAAAGGGCGTTTAAAATCTTGAAGGCTGAGAATACAGAAATAGTATTGCAGGAGTATAAAGATATCAATAGGCAATGCAAAAAAGAAATCAAACAAGCAAAACTAGCTACTGAAACAAAAATCGCCAATGACATTAAAATAAATCCCAAAATCTTTTATAAATACATTAATGTCAAAAGGAAAACAAAGGATAGTATTGGCCCCTTAAAATATAATAACAAGTTAGTTATAGAGGACAAACAAAAGACTGAGATATTAAATAGGCATTTCTCATCTGTGTTCACCAAGGAACTGACTGTACCAGGCATCATTCAACAAGTGAAAAATCAAAGTTCACCACCCGATATAATTAATTTAACACAAGAAGAAGTACGCCTACGTCTGAGTAAATTAAACATTGACAAATCCCCAGGGCCAGATGGCATTCATCCACGAATATTGAGGGAATTGAGCTCCGTAATTGACAGACCGCTGTATCTCATATTTTTAGACTCGCTTGTAACAGGGTTGGTGCCTCAGGATTGGAGGATTGCTGATGTGGTACCGATATTTAAGAAAGGTAAGAGGGTAAATCCAGGCAACTACCGTCCAGTAAGCCTGACATCAGTAGTATGCAAAGTTTTTGAGGGCATTTTAAGGGATGACATGCAAAAATATGTTGCAGAAAATAATATAATAACTGACAGACAGCATGGTTTCATGAAAGATAAGTCGTGTCTAACCAACCTGTTGGCGTTCTATGAGGGGGTAAGTGCAAACCTGGATATTGGTAATGCAGCTGATGTGATTTATTTGGACTTTGCAAAGGCATTTGATACTGTACCACATAATAGGCTTATACTAAAGCTCCAGAAGCAAGGACTGGGGGAAACTATATGCAACTGGGTAAGGAATTGGCTAAAAGATAGGAAACAAAGAGTAGTCATAAATGGAACATTCTCTAAATGGGCCATAGTCAGCAGTGGGGTGCCGCAGGGATCTATGCTAGGACCAATTCTTTTTACTCTCTTTATTAATGACCTTGTGGATGGGATTGATAGTAAAGTGTCAATCTTTGCTGATGACACCAAACTATGTAGGATATTAAAAACTGACCTTGATAGTACAATATTACAAAAAGATCTGGACAAGATGTCAGAATGGGCAGATACTTGGCAAATGAGATTTAATGTTGATAAATGTAAAGTAATGCACCTAGGACGGAGTAATTCTATAACTGCGTATACATTAAATGGAAGTAAACTCGGGACTACAGAACAGGAGAAGGACTTGGGTATTCTCATTACAAATAAGCTGAGCAGCAGTACTCAATGTCAAGCAGCAGCTGCAAAAGCAAACAAGATTTTAGGGTGTATAAAAAGAGAGATTAGATCCCGCGATCCAAACGTATTATTACCCCTCTATAAATCACTTGTAAGGCCACATCTGGAATATGGGATCCAGTTTTGGACTCCACATTTTAAAAAGGACATTCAGCAGTTAGAGTCAGTTCAAAGGTAGGCAACTAGACTACTACAAGGAATGGAAGGCCTCCCATATGATGGCAGATTGAAAAAGTTAGATATGTTTAGCTTAGAAAAAAGACGTCTCAGAGGAGATCTCATTTATATGTATAAATATATGTGTGGTCAATATAAAGGACTGGCACATGAGTTATTTCTTCCGAAGACAATACTAAGGACCAGGGGGCACTCACTGCGAGTGGAAGAAAAGCGATTCCGACAGCTAAATAGGAAAGGGTTCTTTACAGTTAGAGCAGTCAGACTGTGGAATACCCTACCACAAGAGGTAGTAATGGCAGATACTATAACAGCTTTCAAAAAAGGGCTGGATGATTTCCTCAGTACACAAAACATTGTTGGTTATAAATGACTTAGTGACCAAATGTAGAACTGGTGGAGGAAGGTTGAACTAGATGGACCTAGGTCTTTTTTCAACCTTAGTAACTATGTAACAATGTAGTCAAGGGGCATATCCTCAAGAAGACACCCACAGTGCAGAGTTGAGGATAACGCCGGATTCAGAAGAGCAGCAGTATTTACACCATGTGAAATGAATTATATGTGTATGGCAAGTGACAGGTTCCCTTTAAGAGCCTCTAAAGAAGCTTGGTATGAAGCATAGTGCTATTTTTGTTGCAGTCTGTTGATGTTTGTTTGTGCCAGATCTAATAGTGAAAACAATTTCAAGCCAAGGAAAATGACACATGTATCGGGGATCATCTAACGCCAAGTATATTAAAGTTATGACTGATGCCATCTATAATAGTGCTGGTGCCAAGCAAAATTCTGCTTTGTCTGTATCACATGTGCCGGTAGGTGATGAGTACGTCTGATACAAAGTATTCTAGTTCTGGCCAAGAAGCTACTGCAAGGTAATCGGGAAATCGAAAAATAATCTTATTTTTACAGTCACTGATGGATCTTTTGTTAAATGCAAAATGCATAATAAAAATGTATTCTATAAATGGGATAAATAAAATGAAAGAGAAATGTACAGGCCATGTGAAGAAAGAAACTGACATCTCAAAAGTAGCATTAGAAAGCCTCAACTCAGTAAAAAACGAGGCGGCATCCGCGCAGGGTGGAACCAGAGACCTCTTTTTTAATGACTATAGCAGAAGTGCATAGACATCAGCTGCTGCGTTTTGTAATTTCTATACATGAGTGCTGCTGGCAGACAGGTGGCTGTAAGAGCGAGCACACTATAACAAGCATCTACATTTACAGAAAAAGTACCTTAACAAAAGATCAGTGTTTGGGTGACTATCCACCTGTTCTCCTCAGATGACATGCGATCCGTGGTGGCTTTACCATGTGCTCTACAAACCAAACATACAAAGTATAAGGGTAATATAAAAGAAACTGTAAAGAAGCATCATATACAAGAAACAGAAGAAAAGCACATCATTTCTACAGTGTGTCCACCCATATCCTGTCCACCGCCATTAACTTGAGAACGGCAGCAGCTATAGGCATAGAAGTGGAAAAAACCTAAATGAGACCCAGAATGTACAAAATAGGGCTCTTAATCAAAAGCTAGTAGAAACCTATAATGTAGAATGAGTATAAGGAGCCAAATAATCCATACAGTAAAATAGAAATCTTATTATAAACGAAAATTTAAAAAGAAGAGGACACTGACAAAGTCCAAGGTTGTCAAAACAAGATATGTTCCAATTACAGATATTGCACAAATATTATCCAAGCACACAGAAAAATTCAAAGAGATGTTAAGTATGGAGTATAGAAAAATACATATATATATATATATCTCTCACTAGAAGGATTGGGTGAATATTCAAGAAAAAAAATGCATGGGGATGCTGGAAGAAAGGTATGCAAGCAAAATGCTGCTGAACATACACCAATGTAAAGAATGAACCCTCCTTATAACAGATTAAATAAGTAATGCCAAAAAGGCAACTGAAGGGATTACCCCAAGAGAGACCAATAATGTCAATATTAATATGAAAATTTCCACAGGGATTTTAAGAAATCACATCTTTATGGTCCTGGGAGGAATATTAAGTATGGGATAGCTGTGGTGACGCGTTTCGTACACCTCGCCGCCCTCCGCCCATGTCATGACGCGTCTGACGTGGGCGGATCACGGTGACGTCAGACGCCGAACCCGGCGATCACGGAAGTGGAGTGGGATGAGGGAGCGCTACCTTCATCATGGCAACCAGTGAGTATACACATAAATACTCATGGTATACACCATTTCTGCACCCCCTGGAAGAAGCTAGACGCGAAGCACGCGTAGGGGTACTTCTTTAGGCTCCTTGGTTGTCCCCTTACCCGAACATACGTCCTTCCACAGGTATTATCCTGGTTGATCTTCCCCCCATAGCTGGTTTTCACCTTGCTTTGCCACAACACCATTTTGGTGTTACCCTCTGTAAATCTATCATCTTTCTGTTGATATTTACTCCTTACTCCTGAAGTTATTTTTGCAGCTGGTCTGCTGGCTCAAAAACGCCAATTCGGTGTGTGTAAATGTATGGACTGACTAAAACTCCTTTGTGGCAGCAAGGACTTTATATATTAACCCTTTGACCGCTATTTCTCACATTTGATTGGGAACTATTTTGATCTATTTTTGTGTGCTTTCATTCTAGCTATCCCATACTTAATATTCCTCCCAGGACCATAAAGATGTGATTTCTTAAAATCCCTGTGGAAATTTTCATATTAATATTGACATTATTGGTCTCTCTTGGGGTAATCCCTTCAGTTGCCTTTTTGGCATTACTTATTTAATCTGTTATAAGGAGGGTTCATTCCTTACATTGGTGTATATTCAGCAGCTTTTTGCTTGTATACCTTTCTTCCAGCATCCCCATGCGTTTTTTTTCTTGAATATTCACCCGTTCCTTCTAGTGATATATATATATATGTATTTTTCTATACTCCATACTTACCATCTCTTTGAATTTTTCTGTGTGCTTGGATAATATTTGTGCAATATCTGTAATTGGAACATATCTTGTTTTGACAACCTTGGACTTTGTCAGTGTCCTCTTCTTTTTAAATTTTCGTTTTTAATAATATTTGCAATAAAGATTTCTATTTTACTGTATGAATTATTTGGCTCCTTATACTCATTCTACATTATAGGTTTCTCTCGGAATAGAAGTGGTGTTTAGGTATAGTAAAGTAGCCATGCGCTACACAATGAACCCACCTATAGCGCCACCTGGTGGAAAACAATGGTGTTAGCATTTTTATCTCGAAAACGGAATTCGTATTGAATTGATGATGCCCTACAACTTTGTAATTCACTTTTTTTCTTGATCTCGTTCCGTTTCTGAGATAAAAATGCTAACTCCATTGTTTTCCACCAGGTGGCGCTATAGGTGGTTTCATTGTGTAGCGCATGGCTACTTTACTATACCTAGACACCACTTCTATTCCTATAGCTGCCGCCGTTCTCAAGTTAATGGCAATGGACAGGATATGGGTGGAAATAAGACAAGAAAGCGGAATGCACAGCTATACAATAATATCAAAATAGTAATTTTATGAGGGTGCTGGCCCAAAAAAAGACATGATAGTAAGAAGGAGAAAAAGTATGGAACAAGAAAGCACTCAGCTCACAGAGAATATATAAAAATACAAATTTTATTGATTAACACTAGAACTACTGAGGTAGTCATTTTGACTACTTTGCACCACGTATTTCTATATAGGTGTCACGAATCCAGTAGTTCTAGTGTTAAATACTACTAAAACCATTAAAACCAGAAAAGACAACACCATCACATCTAGTATAAATCATGGATACATGACATAATCATGTCCAACAATCCTCAAAATTACACACAAGTGCAGTATTTATATGCTATCCAATTAGATAAAGATTAAACCATTAAAATCTATCTACAATAGGTCCCCTACCCGAGAGTACTATCTTAGCAAAGATGGATGTGGAATCCTTATACTCTAACATCCCACATGAAGATGGATTAACCGCCTGCCAAATGTTTCTTGTAACTAATGGGATCCCTTCTGAGTCTGTATTAAGACTCACCAGATTCTTCCTCACACACATTTTTGATTTTGGTGAGGAGCTATACTTACAACGCACAGGAACTGCTATGGGAAGCAAAATGGCACCACAGTATGCCAACCTTTACATGGCTAAACTGGAAAATTACTTTTTAGCATCCTGCTCCCTCAAACCATTGGCCTATTTACGTTCCATTGATGACATCTTAATAATCTGGACCGAAACGCTATAGATGCATATTAGAAGGCATCTTCAGATCACAAAATCATCGAAGGTTCTGGGAGTACAAATTTATTAAAATGTTCAACTCTGTGGACACAGGACTCAGCCTGTCAGGAGGATTTATGACAAACTAAAAAATCTGAGGAGTGTGTTCCAGAAACTGCTAGGGCACCAGAACTCTGATCCTACATGGATATTGGGACAATAAAACGTTCACACCACTAATCAAAGCTAATTACGGATTAACTCTCTAAGCTGAGTGTTTGTTTATTTAAATGTCCTTTCATTATGCCATCCCTCTGCTCTGTTTGTGTATATATTTGTGTTTCTTCAGATATTTTGTCATACCAAGCCTGATGAAGAGACCTGAGATGTCTCGAAAGCTTGCTTTGTAACATCATTTTATTTTATTTTAGTTAGCCATTAAAAGGTATCACAACAAGATTATAATTTTGTTTCTCTCACTGAGAACAATCAATCATTCAATAACCCGAAAAACACACAGCCAGCAGAGCAACTAAGGAGTGGCTCTGTAAAAAGCATTTCAAGGTCCTGGAGTGGCCTAGCCAGTCTCCATACCTGAACCCAATGGAAAATCTCTGGAGGGACCTGAAACTCAGTGTTGCCCAGCAACAGCCCCAAAACCTAAAAGATCTGGTGAAGATCTGTATGAAGGAGTGTGCTAAAACCCTGCTGCAGTGTATGCTAACTTGGTCAAGAACTACAGGAAATGTCTGACCCCTGTAATTGCAAACATAGGTTTCTGTACCAAATATTAAGTGCTGTTTTCTATTGTATTAAATACTTATTTCATGCAATAGAATACAAATGAATTATTTAAAAATCATATAATGTTTTTTTTATTACTCTGTCTGTCACAGTTAAAGTGTTCCCACCATAAAAATTACAGACCTCTCCATTATTTGTAGGTGGGAAAACTTGCAAAATTGTCAGCATATCAAATACTGATTTTCCCGACTGTATATATAATAAAATTGATGCAAAGCAGATTATGGTTTGAGCAGTATTCCTTACCCACAAGTACTTTCATATAAAATGTTCAATTTTTAGATATGCATTTGATATTGCAGGACTTTACAAGGACATATAATTTTTTTTCTGGTAACTATGATTTTTTGTTCTATAATAAATCCTTAGCTACCAACAAAATTCTTAATTTTTGTATATCTATTTAGTTGTTTTCAAAGGATGGACCTCAATATAAGGAAACAACATCTGGACCAAGTCATCCTCCACCACCTCCTCCACCACCAGGACCTCCTCCACCTCCAGGACCTCCTCCCAGTTGTGATATTTTCAATAGTAAGCCCAAAGATGATGTATCGCAAGACCGATCTGCACTGTTTGCCCAACTCAACCAAGGAGAAGAAATTACAAGAGGTTAGCCAATGAGACAAGTATTATATAATTTAGATAAAGTCCATTGTCTCCTCTGAATGTACCTGCAATACGTAGGGTGGTTTCACAGACAGCATTTTTTTAAAAACATGTTACTACAGTGTTGACAGTTTTTGAGCTCAAAAAGAAGAACTATAATATTTACATTTTTTGTTTTTAATAAAACTGTAGCTTAGGTTAGAAAAACTGCATCCAATCTAAAAGCTATTTCTGTCACCACTCTGCTAAATTTGTATAAAACAGCATAAAACTAGTAAATATGATGTGTATTAGACATATTTTGAGATCCTCTTGACAAGGGAAGCCCTCGAGACCGGGAATTGCATGGTTGGAAGGAGGTATGGCTTAAATGTGCTCTCCAGAATTTATGTTCATTCCACGCCAATCATTAGGCAGTGTTTAGCCTCCAGCATGAGCCACTTTGGTAATTTGGAGCATTTTCAGATTGTCCAGTCTAATTGCTCCTCTACACATTGGACTAAAGTCTGCTGAACTTGCCAATGTCAGTGGGTTCAGCCTAGAGTCTAATGTGTATGGGGACTCTAGAGAATTGCTTGTTGATAACATGTCAGTTGGGCATGTCCGATTTTGGACTGCCACTCACTTTCTTTTTCCAAAGAAGTCTCTCATAGAGAACATTGAAATGCTTGACCAAACAATTGCTCCTATGTAAGGGAGAAAAATAAATCAAGCTGCAATACTCCAGCTTCATCCAAGTGGTTTTAAGTAACCAGACATGCAACTTTTCAACCACAACAGTCTTTGTCAAGCATATGACAAAGATCATTGTGGTTGAAAACATTGTATATCTGGTGAATAAAACCCCCTTGGGTGGAGCTGGAGTATTGCAGCTTGATTTATTTTTGCATTCTAGGTATGTTTCTGGCCCAGGATACTTTACTGCCTGCTACCATACTGAAGAGAAGTAACTGGGGGGGTGTGCTGCCACTTTTTCCTATGGGAGAACCGGGCAAGATGCATGCCAGCTAAATGATAGGCTGAACCGTCATTAAGCTGACTTCCAGCTGATGTGTATGGGGGGGGAGGGCTTACATTTACATAAAATTGCAGACATGATTGGCATTGCTGTATTTAGGACAAGCGATCAGCCAATCGCAGGTTATTGTTCTTTAAGGGAACTCCCTAACTTAAAAACAGTGAAAAGTAAAAAAAAAATGTGTTAAACAATTTGAATAAAAAAAAACCCCATAAAAGTTCAAATCACCCCCCTTTTGTCTCATTAAAAATAAAGATAATAAAAATATAAAAAAAATACACATATGCGATATTGCAGTGTTCCGAAAAGTTCTAGTTCCCCAAAAAAAACAAAAACAAGTAAAACTGGCCCTGTCAAGAAGGGGTTAAATGTAAGTCTCCTGCCCTCTGTCTTATACTCACCTGCTGCCATCTTCACCTTTTTTCAGCATTGCTCGGGTCAGTCTCTGGTGATTTGTGACCTGCTGGCAGCTTCAGTGTTTCATGGAGTACCAGAGGTCACAAATCAATGCAACTCTATGAGAGACATGTTCTGGCCGGACACTGTACATCACGTACCTATGTGACTGGCGCCCTATGCAAACCATATCTATGTGCATATCTAACACTAGCAACCACCTCCTCTATGAAATCTTAGGCTGTGAGTGGTTGTCTCATTGGTGTTCTGCACCTGTGTTGCCCCCATCTTTATCACAGGGGGTCTGCTGCATCCTGCTAGTGCATTTTCTGGTTGACCCTTGATTGCAAATGGCTGTTTTTGGTGAGTTTTTTGAACTTCTTTTGAATTTATGTCCTATTTTGTGAATTGCTCTCAGATGAGGTAGCAAAAACCTGCTGACAGGTTCACTCTAAGTATATATTGAGTTGAGACATACAAGTAAATATAAGGTAAAGTTACAAAAAAAGTAATGCAAAACTACATTGTGTTCTCCATTGCACTGTATAGGGCTAAAACATGTTTCCGATGATCAGAAGACTCATAAGAACCCGAAGCTACGAGGCCAAATGTCAGTTCGATCACCTACCAAAAGTCATGTTTCAGGCTCCCCATCTAGCAAATTTGCTGTACAGCAGTCCTATTCTCCTCTGCTAGAGCTGGAAGGGAAGAAATGGAGAGTGGTAAGCTAACGTTGTTTTATAATAGTCACTCGGATATTCAGTCAACGAAAAAAACTCCTGGTTTGTTTAGACCGGTGTTCCTCATCCTCATCCTTTGCTTCTTCAGCTGGTGTAGGACCGTGACTTCTCCCCGCAACAGCTCCGGAGTTACAGCTTGGGTTCTTAGACTATATTAATTAAAATGAATAAGATGAGTCTTGGTGGGAGCGGTCCAGTATTGGACTGCTTCCACTGCTTGCCATTATAGTATTATAGCAGCCTAATACCGCTGCTATTAAAACAAGCTCCGGTTGGTACAACTGTCATCAGGTGCAATAGTAGCTTCTACCACTCAAAACTCAGCAAGAATTTGTGTTTGATATTTGGATCTTGCGGTGATTATAGGGAAATTTTCTATTTTTGGAATTAATTTATCCTCAAAGCTAAGACATGGCTTCTGTGTTTCTTCACACAATAAAAGTCTCAAATTGGACACTCAGGATTCCATTTAGTAATATCAGACAACAAGGTGCCGAATACAAATGCACGTCACAATTTTTAGATTTATGTTTTTAAAATATTTACAAAACTATGTATAATTTCTTTTACACTTGGTGTTGGTATATCACATAAAATCCCAATAAAATACATTTAAGTTTGTGCAACAAGAAAAAATGTGGAAAAGTTCACGGGGTATGAATACTTTTTCAGGGTACTGTATATATCGTATGCAACATTTATCAAAGCAGGACCCACGTTAGTAGTGCCACTCAGTGTTCTAGTTTATGCCCTTTGCTTCATTAAAGGGGTTGTTAATTACTAGAACAACACAACCCCTTCTGATTCCCCTTGTTTCCTCCAGTGAAAATAAAAGACTCCATACTCACCCACCTTTCTGGCACTGTTCCAGCGGTTCAAGGCTCATATGACATTGTGACATCACGCGAGCCCTGCATCCAATCACTGCCGGCTTCTCTCTCAGCCTTCGGATCAATCAACAAGAATTGATGCTACGACTGCTGACGCTGACTTCCTGTTGATTGCTCATTTGGTCCAGATGTATAGCAGAGAAGCCGGCAGTGATTGGATGCGGAGCTCACGTGATGTCACAATGTCAGACGAGCCTTGAACCAATTACCGAGAGCCCTGGAACAGCGCCAGAACGGGAGGTGAGTACAAGGTCTTTTATTTTAACTGGCAGAAATGACTGGAATCAGAAGGAGTTGTCCTAGTAGTGGACAATCCCTTTAAGTGGGAACACCACTTGTGCCACATGTATAATTGCTCCCCATTTTTGTGGTACAAGAGTAATAAACTGCATGAAATCCATGCCATTTTTGGTAACACTAAATTGAAGGAATGACGCACTGGTGAATGCCTTTTCAGCTCGGTTTTATCTGTGGTATCTTTGAAATTCAGGAGTATCAGGACGGAGTAAACAGTTTAGTGATTTCTGAAACGGAACTGAAGCAAGTGGCTTACATTTTCAAGTGCAAGAAATCAACCCTGCAAATTAAAGGAAAAATAAATTCCATAATAATAGGTAATTGAGCCTATGGTGAGCATGGCTGTAAAATGCAGACTGTATTTCATTATGTCTATGAGTAAGGGTCTATTTACACCTGGGACACCAAACAACCGCCGATCAACTACTTGTTTGCTGATCAGAGGTTGTATAATAGCCTGTGTAAACCCAGTGTCAGATGCGCAATGATCTGTAATAGGATTGCTCAGTGTGCAGAAGCTGCCATTGTTCTTGGTAATGCGAGACCCAGGATTATGCGCTGCCAAGAATGATGGTCTTAAGTGCAACGCAAATTATCATTTCACCCGACGAACGAGCGTTTTGCTCATTTGTTGGCTGTTTGGCAACCTATTCAGACTGCAAGATTATGGGGAAACGAGGGTGCCTAAGAATGCTTTTTGATGATAATCTTGCAACGTACATGGACCTTTACACTAGTGAGTGGTTACCTGACCAGAATGGAAGTGAATTAGAGATTCATGTTTTTACTCTCATTCTCTTGTGTTTCAGACAACTGTACAAAACTTGGTCTGGTGTTCGATGATGTTGTGGGTATTGTCGAAGTTATTAATTCTAAAGATGTTCAGATACAGGTATGAATCACAACGCTTGGTGACCAGGGGCTCTGCACTGGCTTGATTTCCTTGTTCACTATCTGCAATTGCCACTAGAGGGAGCTAATATATTGCTTTCCTATAGAGATAAAATGAACCATCACAGAATTTGTGGCACTTTATTAAAGTTTAAAAGCCACTCAGGAACACTGTAAAATGTAGACCTACCACTGCACTGCTGGAGATACGACACACGTCCGGAGAAGTATAATGCAAGGTGGTTTAATTCAACGCGTTTCGAAGTGTACCCCACTTATTCATCAGGAAATTCACCAGAATGACAGACAGCGTTAATAACACAGTCCATAAATAAACTGCTGGTTGTTCTAAAAAAGGGGGCCAAAACAACACACATGACAATGAGTCTGCGTTCAACATGTGAAAATGGGCGTATAGTCTGCATATTATCTGATGCATATATAAAAAGACATTTTTCTGTTTCATTAAATTTTATTAGGTTGTAGACAAAAAAAAAGAGAATAAAAGAAGAAAAAAGCGATAAAAAATGAAAAAGAAAAAGAAAACCTGAAAAAAGGGCAATTTTTATTGTCTGGAAACACCAGGCGGGATACGGACCCATCAATGATCACGCAAATAATGTAAGAAATGGATGGACCTTACAGACTGTGCTGCTGGATAAACTAGAGAAATGGGGACAAAAAATGTTCAAGTGGGATATTAGTTATATACTATACTATGAACTGATAAAAAAAAATGAATAAATGATAAATAAGAAAAAATAATATAAAAATATATTTTTTTATTTATTATATATAATTTATTTATTTATTTTTATCAGTTCATGGATGTATACAACTAATATCGCCACTTGGACATTTTTTTGTCCACATTTCTCTAGTTTCTCCTGCAGCACAGTCTGTGAGGTACATCCATTACTGACATTATTTGCTTGATCATTGATGGGTTTGTATCCCGCCTGGTGTTTCCAGACAATAAAAATCCACCTTTTTTCAGGTTTTATTTTTCTTCTTTTATTCTCTTTTTTGTCTAAAATTTAATAAAATTTAATCAAACAGAAAAATGTCTTTTTACATATGCATCAGATAAAATGCAGACTATACGCCTCTTTTCGCCTGTTGAACCCAGACTCATTATCATGTGTGTTGTTTTGGCGCCCTTTTTATGAACAACCAGCCGTTTATTTATGGACTGTGTTATTAACGTTGTCTGTCATTCTGATGGATTTCCTGATGAAGAGGTGTGGTACACTTCGAAACGCGTTGAATTAAACCACCTTGCATTATACTTCTCCTGGACGTGTGTCGTATCTCCAGCAGTGCAGTGGTAGGTCTACATTTTACAGTATTCCTCCTGAGCGGTTTTGGGCTTTCCTAGCAAGTGGACTCTGCAGCAGCTGGTTATAGGCTTTATATCTAGTTGTGTGATACACAACTTCATAAGGTGAGCATATTGCCTTATTTATTTTCACTCTGTTTTTGGGTAAGACCCTATTGCGCTTTTTTCCCCTCCAGCACTTTAAACTTCTGACTCCTTACAAAGGTGGGAGGGCAGAAGTAGGAGTAAGTTACAAAGCAGACAGGAAGTCGAGTTCAGTTCCAATCAGAGACAGAGCAGACACGCTGTGGAGCAGCTCCCTGAGGGGTCGCCTGCCAGGCACCCTTTGGGGAGGTAGAACAGAACCGTCTGGGATGTAACATCTCACCGACCTCTGCAGGAGTCTCCTGCAGAGGTGAGCCAGTGAGACCGGGGCTAGTAACACCTGGAGGGACGAGACCCGGTATCAGTAATCATGGGCTAAAGGAGTACAGTCGCTGGGAGAGTACGGGGAGTACTCACAGGACTGAGCACGGCGGGGTGCAAAACCCTAGGTCAGACAGCCTGGAGCGGCTCATCTGATAGCTCTGCCTGGTGAAGGGATCTCCACGGTCCCTCACCAACCTAAGAGCCCAGAGCACAGCAGCAAAAGGAGAACCCAGGGAGCTGAGACAGAGGTCCAACCCCGACAAGGTTCAAGCAGCTTGCACTGAAAGACCAGGTGGGGACCCTAAATGCTTCAAGCTACAGGAACCCACCAAGTTCAGAGTAGTGCATGGAGGAGACAGCACACTGATTACCAGACCGGACCGGACCTCTGACCTGCCCGGGATCAACTGGAGTCTCTGATGGTGAGAACCACTACCTGGGCCGCGATACCAGCTTACCAGTGAATAAAAGCACCTGCAACCGGCACCCAGTGACTCTGTGAGTAAATGCCACCGCCCTGCGTTCCAGCGCTCCTGTGGACTGCCGTCCCGTACTCACTAACCTACCGGGGTAATCCCGCTCCGCCCGTGGAGAGCGATACCATCCAGGCTGCACCCAACACCTGCCCCGGAGAGAGAGACTCTGCAGCGGCGGCTAATCCTTGGCTGCGCCCCACGGGTGGCGCTGCAAAGCATCCCCCATTCCCTTCCAACACCGCACTGGAAAGGGTCTGCGGCGGAGAAGTCCGAGACCCAGTCGCCATTGCAACCAGCGACATGCTTCCCAGGGACCCGTCGCCCTCCTTCCATCCCCATTTACACTGGACACCTGTTGTTTGATTTTTCATGTAGCCGACGGGACCACGGAGCTGGGTCAGGCCAGTCACAACAACCCCAAGAAACCACTGGCCCGGTGATGAGTACCCTAAGGCCCCGTGGGGCGCTACATATACAATGAAACCTCTCCATAAAACACGTCCTTGAGATCACCACCCCACTCATTCAGATCAGATTTTCAGTTCTTCATTTCTTCCTTATGTTATGCATTTTGGCCACCTTCTTTGAAAAGACCAGCCCCCTAGAATACCACTATGTAATGCAATTTTGAGGTGAGTCCCTGCTGGTTTCTTCACGCCAGCTCCCTTTGAGTTATAGGCCACTCTCTTTGTGCGTGTCAGTCATTGACAGTGAATGAGGAGAAGATGCCAGGAAGCCACCTTTTTGACTAGTATCCCATACTGCTTGATGCATGGCTGACCTTTAAAGATTTTTTTTCCCTAAAACACTGCTGCATTTCAGAGTCAAGCATACCTGCCTAAAATCATACACCAACTGCCTAATATATGTTGTCAATGGATCGTGCAGCAGGTATCAGCTGTCAGGTGCCATTTAAAGACCATATTAAAGCATAAAGTGCTCAGTATAAATGAGTACAGCCCCTTTGAAAAGAATGATTTTAATCAAGATCTCACTGAATATAAGTATGTTTCCTGATATGAACCCAATCAAACACCTATGGGGAATTCTGTAGAGACAAGTTGACCATTACTCGCCATCCAGCATCCAGGCTCTAAAAGAGGTCATTCTTGAAGAATGAAAAATATGTTCCCAACTTGTTCGTTCCTCATCTTTTAGATCTGGTGCTATCCTTAAAAATCATGTAGGTCATAAAAAATAGTACTAGTGGTAGTAATTTTTCACGTGGGGTGTGTTCATTTTTGCATCAAATATTGTGAGTAAAACAGAAAGATTTTGGAAGTTATATTATTAAACTTACGTTCATGCTGTGGGTTAATAAAATGTTCTATGAAATTTAATCTTGTCTAAATTTTGGAAATTGTTCTTGTGTTCAGTGAGATATTGATTAAAATGTTTTCAAAGAAGGTGTACTTATTTATTCTGAGCACTGTATATACATAGACGTGACAGAGAGACATCTATCAAAGTACAGAAGTAATGATATTGAAGTACAATCGTCCCCCACTATATCACAGTTCACTTATTGCGAGCACCGGGGAGGGGGGCGGCAGCGGTGAAGGAGCGGGTTACAGGAGGCAGGAGCATTGGTGGAGCAGGGCGATACTGCGGGCGGTGTGGTGGGTGTCCTAGATCCACGTTGCGTGCGCTGGCAGGAACATTCAGAAACTGTCAGCGGTGCGGGCTTCAAAGATATGGCGCCTGTAGTCGGCTTGTGCACTAATTGAGGTATCAGCTCAATGATGAACTGAGATCTCATCTGCGCACACACCACCTCCAGGCACCATTTTCCTTAAAGGCCCTGTCACACACAGAGATAAATCTGTGGTTGCAGTGAAATTGTGGACAATTAGTGCCAGGTTTGTGGCTGTGTACAAATGGAACAATATGTCCATGATTTCATTGCAACCACAGATCTGCCAAAGATTTACCTCTGTGTGTGACGGGGCCTTTAGTCTGCTGCAGGGAGATCAATGGGTCAGAGGCAGCGCGTGCAGAGATGAGATCCTAAGCTGAGAGCTCAATCTGCCCACGAGCTGACTTCGGGCGCCATTATTTGAAGCACCGCTGACATTTTCAGGATGGCCCCTGCCTCACCTTCCGAAGCGCACAGTCCGCAACCCCCAGCATTGCCCCTGCCTCCTGTCACTATTCTTCACTAACCCCAGATAAGCTAAAATCAATTTATAAGACCCCTCAATTTCCATCCAAATTTTTGGGAGGAAAAGTGCGTCTTATAATTCGAAAAATATGGAGTAAATATATCTCCATTACTTCACAGATTGTCACCTATCGCGGTGGTCTCTAGAGCGTAACTCCTGCGATAGGTGAAGGATTACTGTAATGGATTGTTAGGGTGTGGGGAACCTAGTTGGCATGGCAGAGTATGTACCCAGTGTTTATGAACCTGGCATCTACATGTACTGTCTTTTGTATTTGAAATTATCCAAAATGTAGGTTTTGATACTGTTACACAATTTTTACTTATAAAGTTGTCCCACACTTAAAAGCTCCATTTTGTTTGCTACTACACAGGTCTTGGGCAAAGTGCCCACCATTTCCATTAACAAGACAGATGGCTGCCATGTTTACCTGAGTGAAAGCTCAATAGACTGTGAGATCGTGAGTGCCAAATCTTCAGAGATGAATATCCTCGTCCCACACAATGGTGATTATGTAAGTCAAAAAGACGTTTCTCTATGAACTACTGCATTCTGATTGTTGAGCCGACTGTCAGTTGGAACGTTATTAACCTGCAGATTAACCGCGTATCTGCAGCTTAATAGCATCGGGGTTTTTTACATGACAGGTTCCCATTAACACTTATTCCAGAAAAAATGGGGGAGAGGTGACAAGGCTTGTGTCTGTGGTGGTTGTACTGTGTGTGAACCCAGTGTGATCTATGGCTGTGCCCTACAATAACAACTTCCTGGGAGATGTCATAGGCAAAGGTTGATAATCCAGGCTTGTAAAGACCAAGCCATTCATACAGTTACACTCACATTCTCCCGGTATATCCCTGGGTTTATATAATCTCCTCTGTTGGTTTTGTCTCGGCAGAAAGAATTTCCTGTTCCTGAACAGTTCAAGACTTCATGGGACGGCTCCAAGCTGGTCACTGAGCCTGCAGAAATGATGGGCTAATCTAATGGTGTCATTGTGTACATGCTTCAGCCTCACCAGATGGAGAACGCTGACAGCGCCTGTGGACGGTGCATGTACTATGGAGTATGCGGAAATAAAAATCACCTTATAGTATTCTAGTGGACATTCATCCTCCTAGGAACAATTTATAATAAATGGATGGAAGCAGTTTTAACAATTTTACATAATAAAAGCCGCTGATTGCACATCAGGTGTCACATGGCTTCTAGCATCCGTCTTAGGTCAGAATATTTTTTAATTGTTCCTTATGAGATAGTATGACATGTCTAATATATCATAGGTTTTACCTATAGCGATCAAGCTATTACATTTATTTCCTAATGTTCAGTATTGTTTTTTTGTAATGCCGAATATATGTTAGAGCATTATACCACCTGGCATTATATGTATCAATTATATTCAATATTTAAAGTGGTTGACCAGTCTAAATCCTAATGCCTGCAGTCACTCCGGGTCACTCTGCATACGGTTGTGAACCCTCCCATCATGAGCACTGTGCACTGTGAGGATTCTCCGCTGTTAGAGCCGGGAAAGGCGGTTTTAAGTATGCAATATGTAAACTACTGGTCACAGTCTGAGTAGAGGGGTCCAACCTCTCTCAATGCAAGTGTATTGAGCGAGGCCATGCCCCTCTAGTTGGATTCTAGCTGGGTGTTTGCATATTGTATACTCGTGGCCTTGTGACCACCATTCCCGGCTCTGACACCAGACAATCCTCAAAACGCACAGTGCGCACGATGGGAGGGTTCAGAACCCTACGCAGAGTGATACAGAGTGACTGCAGACGTGTGGATTTAGACCGGGCAACCCCTTTAAAGGGGTTGTCCACTACTTTGACATTGATGGCCTATCCTTAGGATAGGTCATCAATGTCTGATTGGCTGGGGTCCAACTCGGCACACCCCTGCCGATCAGCTGCTCTCGGTCCTGGCGGCAGCAGCAGGAAACTGAAAATGCTCAGTTCCGGATGCTGCTTCATCTTCTGATAGCAGCCGTGGCTGGGTACTGCACATCCACCTCCCATTCTAATCAATAGGAGGTGGATGTACAGTAGTCGGCCGCGGCCGCTATCCGAAGACGGAGCAGCTCCTGAACTAAGCATATCCAGCTGCCCGCTCCCGTCGAATGGACTGAGTTCAGCTGATTGGCAGTGGTGTGGCGTGTCAGGCCCCTCCCGATCAGACATTGATAACCTATCCTAAGAATAGGCCATCAATGTCATGGTAGTGGACAACCCCTTTAAAGAATTGCTGCAGAAGAGGCAGGAGTATAGCACATGAACCTAAACTTTTTGCACTGGGTTAGAACTCCACCGGAGCTTTTTCTGAACTGTGATAAGAAAGGTGTTGAGCTCCCGCCTTGGCCGACATTAGAATTGTGCATCCTGTGCAGACGGACAGGGTGACAATTCATACCTTCTAAAGGGAATGTAACCAATGCCATGTTACAGTTGCAAATTAATCTGGAAATCATTACACACTGTTATTAGATAATATATGGAGCTGTTATTTGGTCACTGTATGTTGGTATTTACTTGGGTATTGTGTGGCACTGTTGCTTATGCACTGTACAGTATGGTTATATATGGTGAGTGTATTTAGCCAACATATGGCACTGTTATTTAGACACCTTACTGTGTGATGCTGTTATTTTGGAACTGCATACTATGCTTACTTGTACAATATACGACAGCACACTATTGGAATATGTCAGTAGAAGATACTGCATAAGGCACCATCCATGGCTGGTCATGCTATATTCTGGCCACCAAACTAGTCTTTTGGGTAGCTGGTTTGAAGGTACTGTCTATAGAAGCTTGTTATGGGCACAGGGTCAAGGATGTATGGAACCAAAACTATGTATGCCATGTTAAAAAAATGGCACACTTTTCCTTAGTACCATAGTCATGATTTTAGATATCATAGTGTTTACTTTATTATTAAGGAAACAAAGTAATTTGACATTTTGAAATGTAATAAAAGATATTAAAATGTTAAAGATTTTACCATAGTGGAATGTGCTGGTGACACTTTTACTGATTTTGACAAATTTCATTTTAATCCATTTTTTAGAGATAAGTAGTAAGACCACTCTAAGAAATGTCAATCTGAAGACCACGGCCTGCACTTATTCAATATGTCATCATTGTAAACTCTTTGTCAGAGGAGATTACACTGCAGTTGGGTGCCTACAAAACAAAATTATCCTTGCAGTTTTTATTGCACCCTTTTGGTCAATTATTACCATATTTTCCTTAAGGTACCGTCACACTAAGCAACATCGCTAGCAACATCGCTGCTGATGCACAACTTGCTAGCGATGTTGCTAGCGATGTTGTTGTGTGTGACATCCAGCAACAACCTGGCCCCTGCTGTGAGGTCGTTGGTTGTTGCTGAATGTCCTGGACCATTTTTTAGTTGTTGCTCTCCCGCTGTGAAGCACACATCGCTGTGTGTGACAGTAACAGAGCAACAACTGAATGTGCAGGCAGCAGGAGCCGGCTTCTGCGGACGCTGGTAACCACGGTAAACATCGGGTAACCAAGAAGCCCTGTCCTTGGTTACCCGATATTTACCTTCGTTACCAGCGTCCGCCGCTCTCAGCTGTCAGTGCCGGCTACTGCTCTGTGCACATGTAGCTGCAGTACACATCGGGTAATTAACCCGATGTGTACTGTGGCTATGTGTGCAGTGAACAGGGAGCCGACACTGGCAGTGTGAGAGCGGCGGACGCTGGTAACGAAGGTAAATATCGGGTAACCAAGGGAAGGGCTTCTTGGTTACCCGATGTTTACCGTGGTTACCAGCGTCCGCAGAAGCCGGCTCCTGCTGCCTGCACACGTAGCAGAGTACAGATCGGGTAATTAACCCGATGTGTACTGTGGCTAGGTGTGCGCTGGTAACCAAGGTAAATATCGAGTTGGTTACCCGATATTTACCTTAGTTACCAAGCGCAGCATGCTTCCACGTGTAGCGACGCTCCAGCGATCCCTGCCAGGTCAGGTTGCTTGTGGGATCGCTGGAGCGTTGCTTAGTGTGACATCTCACCAGCGACCTCCTAGCAACTTACCAGCGATCCCTATCAGGTTGTATCGTTGCTGGGATCGCTGGTAAGTTGTTTAGTGTGACTGGGCCTTTAATTGTGAAAGGATAAGACTAAGGCGGGCTTTGCACATTGCGACATCGCAAGCCGATGCTGCGATGTCGCACGCGATAGTCCCCGCCCCCGTCGCAGGTACAATATCTTGTGACAGCTGGCGTAGCAAAAATTATCGCTACGCCAGCTTCACATGCACTCACCTGCCCTGCGACCGTCGCTCTGGCCGGCGACCCGCCTCCTTCCTAAGGGGGCGGGTCGTGCGGCGTCATAGCGACGGCAGGCGGCCAATAGCGGCGGAGGGGCGGAGATGAGCAGGATGTAAACATCCCGCCCACCTCCTTCCTTCCGTATAACCGCCGGCGGCAGGTAGGAGATGTTCCTTGCTCCTGCGGCTTCATACACAGCGATGTGTGCAGCCGCAGGAGCGAGGAACTGCACCGTACCTGTCGCGGCACCGGCATTATGGATATGTCGGTGAATGCACCGATGATACGATAACGACGTTTTTGCGCTCGTTAATCGTATCATGTAGCATTTACACACTACGATGTCGAAAGTGATGCCGGATGTGCGTCACTTTCGAAATGACCCCACCGACATCGCACGTGCGATGTCGCAACGTGCAAAGCCGCCCTAATACAAGTCAAAAGACTAATATCCAATGTTAAGAAGTGTTTTTATGGTGACTCTCTAATATGGTATCATGGATAAGGACTGTTAAAAAAAAAATAAATAAATCACAGGATAAACATATCTATAATGTAAATAGTTCTAAGTAAGAAAAAGGATTATTTCATAAAAAGTTTGTGGGGTTTTTTTTTTGCTTGTAAAAAACTCCATAATTTTAAAACATTTTTGCAAGCATTTTCTGTAGCATTTTTTACACACATCCAAGCTTTTTATTTAAAACAAAAAATAGAATCTAATGAGCAAAATGCCCATAGATGAACTGACAGTGAGCATCAGGCCAAAAGAGCACTTGCTGCATAAAACAAGACAACATGTTATAGAAAATGCTGAAAAAACTACAGTATTTTGGCAAAATGTCACATATGAAGAAATCACGAGAATAGTGAAGCAGTTTCAAAATTTCTAGCAAATCCAAGTGGACCAAAAAAACCTTTTCTTATAAAAAAAAATCTAAATTTTATTTGTTAATTTGATTAAAAAACACTACATTTGAATGGCTGGTAGAAAACTAACAGGGTATCCCAGACTACGCATTTCAGTGATATGCTACGCCTTCATCATGGTCCTTCGCAAAGTTTAATCTGACCAATTTCTAGACTAAAGGGCACTTTACACGCAGCGATATCGCTATCAATATCACTTGCGAGCGTACCCACCCCCATCGGTTGTGCGTCACGGGCAAATCGCTGCCCGTGACGCACAACATCGCTTAAACCCGTCACACATACTTACCTGCCTAGCGACGTTGCTGTGGCCGGCAAACCGCCTCCTTTCTAAGGGGGCAGTTTGTGTGGCATCACAGCGGTGTCACTAAGCGGTCGCCCAATAGAAGCGGAGGGGCGGAGATAAGCGGAACGAAGATCCCACCCACCTCCTTCCTTCATCATTGCGGACGGCAGCAGGTAAGGTGATGTTCCTCGTTAAAGCGGTGTCACACGTAACAATGTGTGTTGCCGCAGGAACGACGAAAAACCTGCGTCCTGCAACAGCAACGATAATCGGGAAAGGAACGACACGTCAACCATCAACAATTAGGTAAGTAATTTTGATCGTGTTCGGTCGTTCGTGCGTTTCACACGCAACGACGTCACTAACGAGGTTGGATGTGCGTCACGAATTCCGTGATCCCAACGACATCTCATTAGCAATGTCGTTGCGTGTAAAGCGGCCTTAAGGTAATCTTCTCTGATGAGTCTAATTTTCAGCTTTGCCCAACACCTGGTCGTCTAATGGTTAGATGGAGACCTGGAGAGACATGCAAGCTACAGTGTCTTCTACCCACTGGGAAATTTGGTGGAGGATCGGTGATGATCTGGGGATGCTTCAGCAAGGCTGGAATTGGGCAGATTAAACTTTGTGAAGGACATATGAATCAAGCCGCATACAAGGTCATCCTGGAAAAACAGTTGCTTCCTTCTGCTCAGGCAATGTTCCCCAACTCTGAGGACTGTTTTTTCCAGCAGGACAATACGCAATGCCACACAGCTAGGTCAATCAATGTGTGGATGAAGGACCACCACATCAAAACCCTGTCATGGCCAGCCCAATCTCCAGACCTGAACCTCATTAAAAACCTATGGAATGTAATCAAGAGGAAGATGGATAGTCACAAGCTATCAAACAAGGAAGAACTGCTTACATTTTTGCACTAGGAGTGGCATAAGATCTCCCAAAACAGTGTGAAAGACTGGTGGAAAGCATGCCAAGACGCATGAAAGCTGTGATTAAAAATCATGGTTATTCCACAAAATACTGATTTTTCAACTTTTCCTGAGTTAAAACATTATTAGTATTGTTGTTTCTAAATGATTATTACCTTGATTTTTTTGTATTATTTGAGGTCTGAAACCACTGCATTTTTTGTTATTTTTACCATTTCTCATTTTCAGAAAATAAATACAAAATTTATTGCTTGGAAATTCGAAGAGATGTTGTCAGTAGTTTATAGAATAAAAAAAATGTAACTTTTTATTCAAAAATATACCTATAAAGAGAAAAATCAGAAAAACTGACCAAGTGGTCTCTTAATTTTTGCCAGTGCTGTATCTATCTATCTATCTATATCTATAGCTATATATATATATATATATATATATATATATATATATATATATATATATATATATATATATATGTATATATATATATATATATATACACACACACACACTGTATTTTTCGTTTTATAAGACGCACCAGATTATAAGACGCACTCCAAATTCAGAGCAAAAAAAGGTGAAAAATAAAATGGAGTCCATCTTGTAATCTGGTGGTGTGTTACCAGAGGGGGCAGTAACGGTGGTGGAGGAGTCACAGGAGGCAAGGGCGGTGGGTGTCCCAGAAACTGTAGGCTATGCTGGGGCCGTGGCGGAGGCTGGGACTGCAGCGGAGGCTGGGGCAGCTCCTGCGGCGGCGGCTGTGCGGAGTGAAGGCTTCAAAGAAATAGTGCCCGGAGTCAGTGCAGATTGAGTTCTAGGCTCAATGGCAAGCCAAGATCTCATCTGCCCAACTGCCACCTTCGGGTGCCATTTTCCTGAAGTCCGCTGGAGGGAGATCAATGGACTGGAGGCGGTGCATGTGTGACGCCCCTGGACTAGTCAGGTCGTCACAGGGTACTGCACGCTCTTTATCCTTAGTGCGGGACTCAACCCCCCATGGTTCTGGGTTCCCAATCTATAGTACTGCCTCCATCAGCATCCAAAAATCCCAATCACACTACACAACAGGACTGGACAGACAAACCAGTGGGTAGGTCTAGAGGGGAAAGGGCCGCCCACCTAGGAGTTAAGCAGACTGGTGGGAGGTGACAGAGCAGTCGGCTCCAGGGGAGCAAAGGGAGAGGAAGTGGAGTAGAAACTCTCACAGGGAGAGGCAACTGGGGGTTGGAGCTCCCAGGAAAAGTGAAGTAGTAGCCCTCATAATGTGAGGGGCTGGGGAGTTGAAGCTTCCGAGAGGTCGGACGAGATTGGGGCACAGCAAAGCAATACTATTGGGAGCAAATACCTGGACGTGTTCCCCCTTTCCAAGCAGCAGTGGTTCACTGGGACTTTTGGTTCACCTGAAGCATGTACGTGTAATGACTTTACAAAACATCATCCAGCACCACGACTACCAGCAGTGAGTACCCTGCTCCCTTCCTCCCAACCACTCAAACCTGCGATCCACTATCCAGAGTCCCGGGGTCACCCCCTACCCATGGAGGGAACTCCATCTGGCTGCGCCACTCAATCTCCCCAGGCTACTCCCATCGGCAGCGGTGGTACTCCTCTTACCGCAAACCACGGGTGGCGTCACAAACTATTATTCCCTGTAAATAGCCCCTTTTATTTGAGTTGCCGCAAGCCCCCGGGTCCGGAGACCCTCGAGCCACAGCAATCTCGGATCCGAGTGGTTCGACCTCTGCAGGGGCGGCACACATGCGCAGATGAGAGCTTAGCCGAGAGCTCTATCTGCGCATGCGCCGACTCTGGGCGGCATTATTTGAAGTCACCGCTAGACCTGCAGCGCCAGTCCAGCCACTGGAGACTCCATGCAGACACCACACAGCCACTGCAGACACTGCACAGCAGCCACAGGAAGCCCCGCACAGCGGTTGCAGACACCGCACAGTTGCTGCAGCCCCTGCAAAGTCACCTCAGCATTCCCCTGGCCTCTTGTGACCCCTCTCCACCATTCAGATTATAAGAAGCACCTCTCACTTTCCTCCCAAATTTTTGGGAGCAAAAGTGCGTCTTATAATCTGAAAAATACGGTAATTTTATTTTCAATAGGACAAAAGCAGAGTAATTTAAACTGTATGGGTTTTTTTCATATTATTAATTATTTTTACTTCACTATTAATTGTATTTACTAGTTCCCTTAGAAGACTTGAATCTGTGATTACCCGATCGCCTGTGCTGTACAGAGAAGTGTATCAGAACTCCGTTGTACAGCAGAAATCATGATCTCCTATGAACGCTGCTTTGCAGCTGATGTTCACAGGAAGATCGTCTTGACAGACACAGGAGTAATCAGCTGACCCCTAGCTGTCATGACGACCCATCAGCACCCTGCACTTGTGTCACAGGAGCGCCGATGGGAATAGGGAATGGCACGCTCCCTGCCGGCACATGTTAAATCTCGCGGTGAAAGATTGAGAGTGGGATTAAAGTGGTTAACAGCCACGGGTGGATCTTGGATCCCGATCCACCCACGGCTGTTAGAGGCACATGTCGGATGATCAGATCAGCTGTCATGTGCAGGGAAAGATGGGGGACATGACCTATGATGTAAATATCCACATTTTTCTTCTTTTGGGTTTTTTTTGTGTGTGGAATTCACATTCAAATTTTTTTCATGTTTTCTATCTGGACCATGTTAATTCATCTTTTGAATTTGGTTTCAATGGGGTCCCTAAAGCCAAATGTTGAACTGCTAGCTTGGTTTTACTTTGTTCCAGTTTTCAGTGTGTTTCTACTACAAAAAATAAAAATGGATGAATAAGTGTGGAAAACGTACATTGACTTAAGGCCACTTTACACATAGTGACATCGCTGGTGAAAGCACCCGCCGCCGTCGGTTGTGGGTCACGGGCAAATCACTGCCCGTGGCGCTCAACATCGCTAGGACCCGTCACACGGACTTACCTGCCTAGCGACGTCGCTGTGGCCAGCAAACAGCCTCCTTTCTAAGGGGGCGGTTCGTGTGGCGTCACAGCGACGTCACACGGTAGCCGTCCAATAGAAGTGGAGGGGCGGAGAGCAGCCGAAAGAAAGTGACACCCACCTCGTTGTCGGAGGACGCAGGTAAGGTGTTGTTCCTCATTCCTGGGGTGTCACACGTAGCGATGTGTTCTGCCTCAGTAACAACGAACAACCTGCCTCCTGCAACAGCAACGATATTTGGGATTAGAACGACGTGTCAACGATCAACGATTAGGTGAATAATTTTGATCGTTAGTGGTCATTCGTATGTTTCACACGCAACGACGTCGCTAACGAGGCAGGATGTGTGTCTTGAATTCCGTGACCCCCAACGACATCTCATTAGCGATGTCGTTGCGTGTAAAGCCCCCTTTAGAATTTGGAAAGGCTGCAGATTTCAGTTTGGAAGTCCAGACGGAATTTCTGAGCCAAATATGCAATGTGTGAACCTAAGTGGCCACTGCATGAGAAGAGTATGAACAAGAATGTAATGCAGCAGATCTCCACTCTATATAGTAGAGATGGCGTCCATGTCATAAAAAGTGCTCATGCAGGCGAAAGTATAAGTCAGATATGTGCTGTCTGATTTTTGATTGGATAGCACACAGACAGAAAACGGACCTATGATATTCAATATCAAAAACGAAGAAACTTCAGCTCTCCCCTCTTCACTCCCAAATCTTACCTCCGGTGCACGGAAACACCCTGACCTGGGTGGAAACACATGAAGAAAGGAAGAAATTCCAGCAACTTCAGGAGAAAGTAGAATTTTCTTAAAAACAGTTACTTTATTGGTAATAAAAATATTAATATTAATCATGTCTTAATCATGGAATGCCTATTCAGGTTGAAACGCGTAGGAAACAGCTCCTCTGTCTTGCCTCTCCATTTTTTGTCTTGCTTGGATGGAATATTAATATTTTTATTACCAATAAAGTAACTGTTTTTAAGAAAATTCTACTTTCTCCTGAAGTTGCTGGAATTTCTTCCTTTCTTCCTGTGATATTCAATAGTGCTGTTCAGATTAACTCTTTTTCTTGGTCCAACTGTTCCTGAAAAAAATCTCAGCATGGACTATTTTCTTCCAGGTCTCGGATGAGATTCTCCTATTCAAGTGTATTGGTGAGCAAAAAAAAACAACGGATCACACATGGGACATCCAAGTGGCATCCAATTTTTACATTTCTATTATAAACCTGGAAACTGTATTTGATCTTGCACATCTTTTAGTGTAGTTATATGAAAACAGATTCCACACGGTCCACGGATGTCACACGAGCATAAAAACCAGACACACGGATGGCACATGGATGATCCAGAATAGTCTCGTCTCAGGCTATGGTCCCCTGCCAAATCTAAGTATATTTTCTCTAAAACACAGGAGGGTTACAGAGAAGAAATACCAATCATGCAGCCAGGCTCTGACTCACGCTGCTTACGATTTTGGCATTAATCAGGTGACGTGTTCTCTTTAAGTAATATTCAAGAACTATAAGTTTAAAAAGAAACTTGACTTTGCAGATCTGGCAATTAAAAGTCTTGTTTGAAAGCCTTGTGTGAATGTTTAGGAAGTTCCAATCAGGGCTGTGGAGTCGGAGTCGGAGTCGTGGAGTCGGAGTCGGAGCTCATTTTGGTGGAGTCGGAGTCGGAGTCGGAGTCGGTATAAAATGCACCGACTCCGACTCCTAAAATATATAATAAATTGGGGACAGGAGTGCAATGCAGAATGTGCTGAATATTTTACTAAATAATAACATTTAGTATAATGCTTATATTTAAGTGAAAAATTTATTGTAGTACAATGTGAACATCAGACATTTAATTGTTTTTATGATACAATAATCAAGATATTTGGATAGAACATAAAATATTTATTGGAATACAACTTTAGAACACAAAAAACTAATAAATTGTAAATATGTAAAATATATATATATATATATATATATATATATATATATATATATATATATATATATATATATATACAGTGTATATACACACACAAGATATATATGTAATCTACTGTATATTACATAGTGTATTACATATTTACAATTTATTACAGTTTTTTGTGTTCTAAAGTTGTATTCCAATAAATATATTTTATGTTCTATCCAAATATCTTGATTATTGTATCATAAAAATTATTAAATGTCTGATGTTCACATACACATATTCATGTACTACAATAAATTTTTCACCTAACTATAAGCAATATATGTAGGAGTCGGAGTCGGAGCCGGAGTCAGAGCCGGAGTCGGAGTCGGTGCAAGAGAATTTGAGGAGTCGGAGTCGGAGTCGAAGGTTTGGCTTACCGACTCCACAGCCCTGGTTCCAATGGGCCACCCTCCCTGTGTCTTAACAGACTGTCCTATCTAAAGTAATAGTATAACTCTATGGTTTGAATGCCAGGAATTGGAGATTAAGGGGAAATAGTACTAAGTTCCTTTCTAATACTTTCCTGCACAGTGTTGCTGTCCGTCACCCAGATGTATGGGGAACTTACGCCAGCCCTATTCACTGCAGTCCCTGCATAGCCAAGGACAGCGAGATCATTGGGGGGCACAGCCTCACTAATCATAAAGTGAGGATATAGCCTAGCAATATTTATTCACTTTGTGAGATTGGAAACCCATTTACGTCAGATTGATATGGGCTTTTATGCAGAACAAAAGGCTTAATCTGTGTGTACCATTGAGCTCTAAAGGAGAAAATATACGATCTACTAAAAATCCCATAATAAAATCACAGGACTTACATCTTCTCAATTTTCACTTTTACTCCATATGTCTATTTTCCATGAAATAATTCTAGAGCTTCTTTTCTTAGAGCTCTGTTATTCCTTCTGGAAATCTACAATTGAATTGTCAACTGTGTGTTACCATGTACCTGCTCTTGTGAGTGTCTTTATGCATCCCGTCAACAAGGAAAATAATGACGCCTGTTGACAATTTATTCATATATTTCCAGGAAGAATAATAGACCTAAAATATAGAGTTCTAAGAAAAGAAAAAACATTATTTCATGGGAAATAGAGGTACCGTATTTACTAAAGCAGACATGTCAGTGGGAGTGATGAGCCCTCTAATGCACATGAGCTCATCATTGTATTATGTATATACATTGGAAAGGGCGTCTTTATAATATTTGTAGATCATTTATATGGTAGGTTCACACCACTGTTTTTTTTGTCTGTATTCTGTCTGTGAAAAACCAATGGCAGTGCTCATGAGTGATATCCTCTATTCGTTTTCATGCAGTAACAGCATGGATAATCTGACCAGGTGATGTACAGGGTAATACAAATATGGACAATATAATGTGACTTTTTGGTAGTGCGACATGCTTTACATATGGTTTATATATTCCAAAATTCTGTTCTTTTCCAGCTTTCATTGCTTCATTTTTTTAAACATTTTTTCGTCATAAATATTACTCTGATTTGAAATCAGTTAAAACACATATAAATATATATTTTTTTCAGAACACATAAAGGGAATCTGACAGCAGGCTTTTGCTATGTAATTTGACAGCAGGCCTTTGCTATGTAATCTGACAGCAGCATGATGTACTGAGTGAGAACCTGATTCCTGTGATGAATCACTTAGTTTTCTGGGTGCAGCAGTTGTGATAGAATTTCTCTGTTACAGATTTAGCAGAGTTCTGAATGCTGAGCTCTGTATAAGCTCAGCCTCACCCACACCCTCAGCTTTCTATGTGCATCGTATATTATATATCTAGTGGTGGGAGCATAAGGCACAAGACAACTAGTCCACTAGTGATAATCTACTACTGATAAAACAATGATTGTATTGAAAGATGCTGATCACATCTGCATAGTGCTGTGGAATTAACAATGTGACATAAGTGGGTAAAATAAATAAATAAAAAGAGAAAAACACAGCCCAGTAAGTGACATATCGCTGCAATGAGAGTATCTTCCCTTACAACATGGTGCTCTCAGATTACATAGCAAAAATCTGATGACAGATTCCCTTTAGAGTAATAGGGAGAACGGTATTGGGTCATTACAGTCATTATGCCGTAAAATATAGGTAAATGCCATATGCACTTTAAAGAATTATGAGTGTTTAAGAAAACATTAGCAAAGTACATCTTTACAAAGTCACTGCCATTATAAAACAAATCCATATGTACCCATAATAAAAAGTTCTTAAAAAGATTTTTGGGGAGTATAGAATTATATGAAAGATCCGACAATCTCTTTTTTTTTTTGCTGCTGTAAACATTAAATAGAGACGTGAGTTGCTAATATAGTGAGGTGTGTAAGTAAATTACTATGTGCTGGGACGTTGGTGTAGATAGAGAAGTCAGTATAGATAGATGGCCATTTTAATGTACAGTGAGGTTCTAGCCATTGTCTGTGTGTTTAAGCTAATCAGTCAAAAGTAAATTTTAAAATATAAAAATACCAACTCAAAATCCTATTTATCCTTTGAAAAGTAAATGTACAGCTCCAACTCTACCATTCTGTGTTTCTATGAGCTCAATGAATATTTACATCAAAGACATCTCCCTACACAAACTTCATATGGAGCTATCACCATTGAAGAAGTTATCCCAGCAAAAAATATATTTACCTTATCAATATGCATAGTTTAGTGAGTATGTAATTACTTAATGACCTCCGTCTTCTACCTT
The DNA here is from genome assembly GCF_048569485.1 of Anomaloglossus baeobatrachus. Classification (NCBI taxonomy): domain Eukaryota; kingdom Metazoa; phylum Chordata; class Amphibia; order Anura; family Aromobatidae; genus Anomaloglossus; species Anomaloglossus baeobatrachus. The sequence goes on along the minus strand of NC_134358.1, from coordinate 227,529,427 downwards.
TGCCAGCAACATTCTGATTTATTATTATTATTATTATTATTATTATTATTATTATTTATTATAGCGCCATTTCTTCCATGGCGCTTTACAAGTGAAAAAGGGTATACATAAAAACTAGGACAACAATCATTAACAATACAAAACAGACTGGTATAGGAGGAGAGAGGACCCTGCCCATGAGGGCTCACAGTCTACAGGGAATGGGTGAGGTTACAAGGGTACAACAGGTGAGGACAGAGCCGGTTGCGCAGTGGTGTACTGGACTGAGGGTTATTGTAGGTTGTAGGCTTGTCGGAAGAGGTGGGTCTTCAGGTTCCTCTTGAAGCTTTTCATGGTAGGAGAGAGTCTGATATGCTGGAGTAGAGCGTTCCAGAGTATGGGGGACACATGGGAGAAATCTTGTATGCTATTGTGGCTAGAGGAGATAAGAGAAAAGTAGAGAAGGAGATCATGTGAGGATCTGAGGTTGCGTGCAGGTAGGTACCGAGAGACTAGGTCACAGATGTAAGGAGGAGACAGGTTGTGGATGGCTTTTGAACCACAAAACCACTAACCACACAGTATCCTCTGTGTGGAATGATAATTGCTTTACCTAGGTAAGCGTATTAGACTATGAAAATCAAATCAAGACTGTCATAGACTTACATCAAGAAAGCGACTTTCAATCTACACATAATATGCTGTGTAAGCCAGCCAGTCTGAATTTCAGTTACTTGGTTCAAAAGAGGTGTGGATTTTCTGTAAGTATTTAAAGGGGCTGTCCAGGGCTTTTATATTGATGGTCTATCCTTGGTATAAGTCATCAATATCTGATTGGCGGGAGTGTGACACCCTAGAACCCCACTGATCAGCTGTTCTCGATGCTGGATGCGCTCAGTTGCGTATACACACCACAGCTCTGTCAGCTGTATAGTGACCACTGCCAGTTACTGCACATCCTTTCCCTATTTGCATCCTCACTGACCAAATATCCATGAACCATCCTAAGGATAGACAATAAATAATAATTATTTATTTATATAGAGCAAATATATTCCACAGCACTTTACAATTAAGTGGGGATATGTACAGACAATCTTGACAATACAAAGTAACACATAGTTCAATAGTTACAAAAAGAGTGAGTGCCCTGCTCTCAAACTTACTGTCTATAAGGAAATTTGGGGGACAGCCATCATTATAATAAATAGGGCTTTTCATATGAAGATGCATGATCCGGTTATCAGCCAGTATCAGTCTAAGGGCGGCTTTGCACACTACGACATCGCAGGTGCGATGTCGGTGGGGTCAAATTGAAAGTGACGCACATCCGGCATCACTTGCAATGTCGTAGTGTGTAAATCCTAGATGATACGATAAACGAGCGCAAAAGCGTCGTTATCGTATCATCGGTGCAGGCTCCGACATTTCCATAATGCCGGTGCAGAGACAGGTACGATGTTGTTCCTCGTTCCTGCGGCAGCACACATCGCTGTGTGAGAAGCCGCAGGAGCGAGGAACATCTCCTACCTGCCGCCGGCCACAATGCGGAAGGAAGGAGGTGGGCGGGATGTTTACATCCTGCTCATCTTTGCCCCTCCGCTGCTATTGGCCGCCTGCCGTGTGACGTCGCTATGACGCCGCACGACCCGCCCCCTTAGGAAGGAGGCAGGTCGCCGGCCAGAGCGACGGTCGCAGGGCAGGTGAGTGCATGTGAAACTGGCGTAGCGATAATTTTCGCTACGCCAGCTATCACAAGATATCGTACCTGCGACGGGGGCGGGGACTATCGCGTGCGACATCGCAGCATCGGCTTGCGATGTCGCAACGTGCAAAGCCCGCCTAAGTGCAGCTACCAAGTGCTATTTGGGGCATGGAGGATGTGGACACAGATGAATGGGAGGGAGCAGATTCTGATTAATATTCAGAGAGAGGGAACAGGGGAGAGTTAGGTTAGTGAGATGATAGACCTGTCTAAAGAGATGTGTTTTAAAATCATGCTTAAAAACGTGGTGACTAGGTATTAGCTAGATTGTGTGGGGTAGTGCATTCCGCAACATGAGAGAAATCTTGTAGATGGAGGTGCGAGATACAGGTTATGGAGGATGTTCGTCTTAGGGGTACTTCACACACAGTGAGATCGCTACTGAGATCGCTGCTGAGTCACGTTTTTTGTGACGCAGCAGTGACCTCATTAGCGATCTCGCTGTGTATGACACTTGAGCAGCGATCTGGCCCTGCTGTGAGATCGCTGCTCGTTACACACAGTGCTGGTTCGTTTTTTTATTGTTGCTCTCCCGCTGATAAGCACACATCGCTGTGTGTGACAGCGAGAGAGCAACAATCCTGAATGTGCAGGGAGCAGGAGACGGCGTCTGACAGCCTGCGGTAAACTGTAACCAAGGTAAACATCGGGTAACCAAGGTGGTTACCCGATATTTACCTTCGTTACCAGCCTCCGCAGCTCTCACGCTGCCAGTGCCGGCTCCCTGCTCCCTGCACACGCTAAGCTAAGTTGTGTGCGCTGGTAACTAAGGTAAACATCGGGTAACCATTCCCGATGTTTACCTTAGTTACCAGTGTCCGCAGCTTCCAGGCGCCGGCTCCGTGCAAGCGCAGCGTCGCTGGTCGCTGGTGAGATCTGCCTGTTTGACAGCTCACCAGCGACCATGTAGCGATGCAGCAGCGATCCTGACCAGGTCAGATCGCTGGTGGGATCGCTGCTGCGTCGCTAAAGTGTGACGGTACCCTTAGATCTGTTGCAGAATGGAGAGCACAGATAGAGTGATAGACAGATAAAGGTAGAGATGAGGGAGGCGATACAGTCATAGCTGAAAGTGTTGGCACCCTTTAAATTGTTTTAGAAAATTTCTCACAGAAAATTATTGCAATTACAAATTTTGTCATACACGTGTATTTACTTTGTGTGTATTGGAACAACACAAAACAAAAAAAAGAAAAAAGGCAAATTGGATATAATTTCACACAAAACAAGCACCTTTCCAAAATTGTGGGTAAACAACTTTATTTCAAGCATGTGATGCACGTTCAAACTCACCTGTGGCAAGTCACAAGCGCAAGCAATATGAAAATCATACCTGAAGCCAGATAAAAAGGGGAAAAGCTGGCCTAATATTTGCATTGTGTGTCTGTATGTGTCACACTAAGCATGGAGAACATAAAGAGGAGAGGAGAACTGTCTGAGGACTTGAGAATCAAAATTGTTAAAAATTTCAACAATCTCAAGGTTACATGTCCATGTCCAGAGATCTTGATGTTCGTTTGTCCATGATGCCCAACATAATCAAGAAGTTTACAGCCCATTGCACTGTAGCTAATCTCCCTGTACATGGATGACAGAGAAAAACTGATGAAAGTTTGCAACACAGGATAGCCTGATGGTGAATAGGCAGCCTCATTCAAGTTTCAAAGAAAATCAAGCTGTCCCGCACACTCAGGGTGCATCAGTGTCAAACTATCCATGGACATTTGAACAAAATGAAACACTATGGCAGGAGATCCAGGAGGACCCCACTGCTGACACAGAGACATTAAAACGCTAGACTGCAGTTTGCAAAAACGTACGTAAGCTAAAATCCTTCTGGGAAATCATCTTGTGAATAGATGAGACCCATCATTATTCTACTTTTTACCAAAAATGGAATCAGGCCTCCAAAGAAAACAACACAGCACCTACAGTCAAATATAATAGAAGTTCAAAGATGTTTTGGGGTGGTTGCAGACTGTGAGCCCTCGCGGGCAGGGACCTCTATCCTCCTGTGCCAGTCTGTGCCTTGTATTAGTTATGATTATTGTACTTGTCCCTATTATGTATAACCCTTTCACATGTAAAGCGCCATGGAATTGATGGCGCCATAATAATAAATAATAATAATAGTTTTGCTGCCTCTGGCACTGGGTGCCTTGACTAGGTGCAACGCATCATGAATTCTGAAAATTACCAAAGGATTTTGGGTCAGAATGTAGTGCCCAGTGTTAGAAAGCTAGATTAGTGTTCTAGGTCATGGGTCTTCCAGCAGGACAATGACTGCAAACATACTTAAAGAAACACCTAAAAATGGATAGAAACAAAGCGCTGGAGAGTTCTGAAGTGGCCAGCAATGAGTCTGGATCTAATTCCCATTGAACTACTGAGAGATTATAAAATTGCTGTTGGGACAAGATGCCTTTAAATATGAGAGACCTGGAGCAGTTGGCAAAAGAAGAGTGGCCTAAAATTCCAGGTGAGAGGCGTGAGAAGCTTGTTGATGGTTATAGGAAATGATTGATTGCAGTTATTTATTCCAAATAACCAAATATTAAGTTTAAGGTGCCAACAATTTTGTCCGACCCATTTTTGGAGTTTTTTGTAAACTTATGTCCAATTTGCCTTTTTTGCTCTATTCTTTGTGATGTTGCAATACACACAAAGGAAATAAACATGTATATTCATTTTCTGGTACAAGGATTCCAACACTTTTAGTTATGACTGTATAAGGTGGTGCAGAACTATGTAGAGCATTGTGGGTGACAGAGAGAAGTCTGTATTGTATTCTGTAGTGTGGCGCCCATGAGGCTCAGTCGCCACAGAGTATTGCATCTGACTTAAGGTGCAATACTCATCCCGGGTAAGGAAGAGGTTAACCACTGGTTTTCACTTACACAACACACACAGCTCTGGTGCTTTCTCGCTGAAACTGGGCTAAAGGTAGTCACCATAACAACGGGTTTTTCACAGCCACCAGTGAGTCATCAGGAAGGTGGGGGCACCAGAGGGGAAGTGAGAGAGCACACAGTTTTTACCTCAGAATAGTCTGAGACTCAGAAAAACACGGTCGCTGTGGAGAGTGCTTTAGAGCTTCCACAGTTAGGACCGGGCAGACTGGAAGGAGCAGGAGACGACGCTGTGAGACACAGGAGCAACAGGGTAGCTGGAGGTAGAGCTCAATAGTTCCCTCAGCACTGGCACAGTTCAGGGTGCAGAGCCCTAGGGTGGCGTACACTCCACATTGCACCACCAGATTCTGCAGGACAGGAGAATTTCATCTCTCTCTGGCCACCAAAGATCCCGAGGCACAGCAGCACAAAGAGTCAGGAGTCAGGACCACGGTCGGGCCCACGTTTGATTCACACTGCCTGTGTATGGGACAGGAACTTTAACACCGATCAGGGGTCCCCAAGCACTTCAGGTCACAGGGATCCACACAGAAAGCACAAGGAAGGAAGGTCTTACACTCCACAACACCGGTGGTGGCTTCTGAGGTACCCGAGATCGGCTGGGGCCTAACACGGCGGAAACCGGCACTCTAAGGGTGACAACTGAACTGTGAGTAAAAGACTTTGAACCGCAACCACTGTGTCAGCCCATCTGACAGCGCCCCGTGCTCAGCCGCCAACGGCCACTACTACCTCCATCATCCTCCCTGGGGCCTAGCTTCACCTGCGGGAAGCTGAACTATCCTAGCTGCGACACCATCCGCCCCAGAGGACAGTGACCACTCTGGCGGCTAATCCCTGGCCGCATACCGCAGGTGCATCACAAGACAACTCCCAACATTCTCATCTCCCCACCATCATCCCCACCTATTCCCTTTGTGGACACCTTGGGGTCACGAAGCCAGGCAGGGCCACCCGTGACATCCCCTGACCCTTCACCGGCCCGGCGACGAGTATTTCCCCAGACCCCGTGGGCTGCTCCAGTAGCGAATGGGTAGACAGTGCAATGACTGGAACTAGGTGGAGCTATTGGTAAAGCGGCTGGATAGAATATAGATAGATCATCAATATAAAAGTTATGGATGACCCCTTTAACAAAATCCATACTTCGCTGCATACATGTTCTTTAATAATAATACATCTTAAACAATATGTTAGTTGCTAAATCCCCTGTTTAATCTCCTGAAGTTTCCACGTACTCATATGATCTCTGCAACTAATCACTGGCCTAAGTATTCTTTCCATTATGTATATCAGAAGAGCAGTGACTGACTGCAGCGGTGATGTAAACAAACACCATGTGATCAGCTACAGGGAGCTAAACAGGGACTGATGATGACCGACATTAAACAGATTAGTAAAGATTGTCGTTCATTTGAAAACATTCCCGCATCTTTCAAAACATCTTATATGTCCTGAACAAACCCTTCAATGTTAGATACCATAATCTTTAGTTGCATGTCACTGATTGGTAGAAATCTGTTCTAGAAATTAAAAATAACCTAATTTACTTTAAATTTTACAATTTGAGAGCACAATATTTCCGACAATTTTAAACATTTTCAGTGGAAAAAATAATTTAGAAAGTTTCCTGAAAGTTCTTTGTGCTAACCAGCATCCTAATAACAAAACAATCGGACGCTAATTATTTCAGCGAGGAAAATCGTCCTATTAGTGAACGCAAGTGCTTAGTAAACTAGAGAAATGGCCGTGTGCTGAGGCTACAATCTAACATTTCCATATGTACATTTGTGAATGCTTCATTGACAGCAATGCTTGGAGAAACCTGAAGATGCAAATCTGTATGTAATGCAAAGAAGCCTTGTAGACCATTCCCTCACACTGCAGGATGAACACGGGGGATTGAAACCAAGGGCATGCTTTCTGTATTATACCTTTGGCCTGTCTAATGTCATGATGCAGAAATGTGCTGACATAACCTGTAAATACCTGTTCATTCATTCATTCATTTGTTATTAACAGTCGCTGTACAATCTGATTTGCCAGTCAGAGGTTAAATAAAAAGCTGAGTTTTTAATCAGTTGTGGTTTTTCAGGCTTAATCCATACCCATTATATATCCATCCACACTCCATCCACATTGACGTGATTCCATTTTTATAGGATGCATGAGTGATATAATGACTTCCAATGTGTCCAACCACATCCTATTTTTGACAAGTCAGAAGAGTGCAGTCTGCACCCCCATCCTTTTCAGTCCTGTCAAATACCAGGATCTCAATCACGAAGATTTATACTTATTTATTATGATTGCTTATATATTGCCAACATTTTTCACTGCACTTTACAAACATTGTCGTCATTTACTGTCCCCAAAGGGACTTACAGTCTACATTCGTGTTTTATATGTCTTATGAGTGTGGGAGGAAATACACTCAAACATGGAAGAACATTCAAACTACATACAGATGTTGGTTGTCGTTGGTCAACTTTGAAGCGAAGATCTCCTGTGCAGTGGAAGGAGTAGCAGGGGGTTTTCGATGGGCGTCACAGTCTATGGAGCACAAAATTTCACCTCCCAGCTTCTTCCCACACAATGCCATACCTGGAAAGTGATCAATACCCGCAATCTCGCAGTGGGTGCTCACCTGGAGTGGCTTTTTACAGTGCCCAGCAGGTCACATGAGTTTGACATCGGCTTCTGTTGCACTCTGCATAGGC